>NC_086336.1:67674659-68319689 GCF_032445375.1 Bacillus rossius redtenbacheri | reverse complement strand
TCGCAGTGATCGGCTGTGATGTTGCCGTGAACGGCTACGAGTTAGTCGCAGTGATCGGCTGCGATGTTGCCATGAACGGCTACGAGTTAGTTGCAGTGATCGGCTGTGATGTTGCCGTGAACGGCTACGAGTTAGTTGCAGTGATTAACAGTGATGTTTCCTTGAACGACCTCTAGGTATTCGACTTGAACTGCTGCAAGGTTGTCGCCCTGAACAGCTGCAAGTAGTCATGAACGGCTACGAGTTAGTCACAGTGATCGGCTGTGATGTTGCAGTGAACGGCTACGAGTTAGTCGCAGTGATTGGCTGTGATGTCGCAGTGATCGGCTGTGATGTTGCCGTGAACGGCTACGAGTTAGTCGCAGTGATCGGCTGTGATGTTGCAGTGAACGGCTACGAGTTAGTCGCAGTGATCGGCTGTGATGTTGCCGTGAACGGCTACGAGTTAGTCGCAGTGATCGGCTGTGATGTTGCCGTGAACGGCTACGAGTTAGTTGCAGTGATTAACAGTGATGTTGCCTTGAACGACCTCTAGGTATTCGACGTGAACTGCTGCAAGGTTGTCGCCCTGAACAGCTGCAAGTAGTCATGAATGGCTACGAGTTAGTCACAGTGAACGGCTGTGATGTTGCCGTGAACGGCTACGAGTAAGTCGCCGTGATCGGCTGTGATTTTGCCGTGAACGGCAACGAGTTAGTCGCCGTGATCAGCTGAAATGTTGCCGTGAACTGCTACGAGTTAGTCGCAGTGATCGGCTGTGATGTCGCAGTGATCGGCTGTGATGTTGCCGTGAACGGCTACGAGTTAGTCGCCGTGATCGGCTGTGATGTTGCCGTGAACGGCTACAAGTTAGTCGCAGTGATCGGCTGTGATGTCGCAGTGATCGGCTGTGATGTTGCCGTGAACGGCTACGAGTTGGTCGCAGTGATCGGCTGTGATGTTGCCGTGAACATCTACGAGTTAGTCGCCGTGATTAACTGTGATGTTGCCTTGAACGACCTCTAGGTATTCGACGTGAACTGCTGCAAGGTTGTCGCCCTGAACAGCTGCAAGGTTGTCGCCCTGAACAGCTGCAAATAGTCATGTACGGCTACGAGTTAGTCGCAGTGATCGGCTGTGATGTTGCTGTGAACGGCTGCGAGGTGGCCGCCCTGAGCGGCTGCGAGGTGGTCCCGGCAACTGTCCGCAGGTGGTGCGTCCGCTGCTGTCGCTGCTGCACCAGGACTGCTCGGCGCTGGAGAACTTCGAGGCGCTGCTGGCGCTGTGCAACCTGGCCAGCGTGAGCGAGACCGTGCGGCAGCGCATCGTGAAGGAGGGCGGAGTGTCGCTGGTGGAGAGCTACATGTACGAGGAGCACGAGATGCTGCGTCGTGCCGCCACGCAGGTGAGGCCTCGCACCAGTCAACAGTATCATTCTAGAATTATTTTCTGAAGTTTTTGTTGTTCAATTAAAAAATGATAATCATATTTCCTATTTTATTAGTGGGTTACATTTCTGTATAATTATTTTTTAAAGAAGAGATATGAATAAAGGATGCAATACATCAAAGACTTCTTTCAAACAGTAACTTTCTTCCATGTGTGTGTGTTTGTGTGTCTATATAAATTACACACATATATACACACACACACACACACACACACACACATACATACATACATATACATTTCAATAGGGCAGTTGCAACAAAAACTTTTACTGCATACTGACCTACCGACAATTGTAAAAGACATTAAACCGATAGGTGTAAGAGTTCCTGATTTTTTTAATTAATTATGTTATTTGACAAGAAAAAAAAACAGGAAAATAAATAATTAGATTTGAAATTTTTTGATAGAAAAGTATTAAATTGATTTTTACTAAAAAGTGAGAAACTATTAACATGTAAATGAACACAACAGTTGAAAACATGAACACTTGACAAATCATACATGGACACACATTCAATAATTATCCATTTTGATAACAAAGCCTATTAAAATATGAAAGACATTCCATTTGCTGAGAAAAATAATTCAGCCGGAGTAAGAAATAAATACTTATTTAACATGCCAATATTATGGCACAACTGATGCAAATAATTCTTCAGCAAAGTTCAGGTCAGTATTGCACAACAAACCTACATCTCGAACTACAAAACCTGTAATACTTTATAGTGCAGTATATTAAATGATTGTTTTTATATAACTGAGGCAACCGTATAAAATTAATGTCAATACATGCGTCAATGTTATTATGACGTGGGGAATACAAGTTTTCAGTTTCCAAACACATGATCAGGGCATGAAAATGATATTAGGATGACTGCAGAGTTGTAAGATGTACATACTCTTCTTTGAGCTGGTATTTGTGGCATTCACCAGGTGGTGTAAATAGGGCAAGCAACCTGAAGAACTATGTTAATAACTCCAGAAATTCTTGCAGCAAATTTGTTTTTCAAACCCTTGTTTTAACCTTGGTTTTTGTTTCTATTATTGGCAGCAATGCCTTCTGGCTTTATGTATCTTCATTAAAAAAGGGAATTTTTTTATAGGAATATATATTTATATATTAATCTGACTGAAAAGATATTGTTATCTTGTAATACATATTTGACACAAGCCAGTTAAGTTAGTGACTTGTGACCAGTCGGTGGGAGTGAACGATGTGTGCTTGCATGTTGCAGGTGATGACGAACCTGGCGGCGTGCCCCGACGTGGTGCGGCTGTACGAGGGCCCCGGAGACCGCGCCAAGTTCCTGGTGCTGCTGTGCGCGGACGAGGACGAGGAGACGTGCGCGGCGGCGGCCGGGGCGCTGGCCACGCTCGCCGCGCAGAGCAGGAAGCTGTGCCGCAAGGTGCTGCAGGCGCAGACGTGGCTGGACTCGCTGCACCACCTGCTGCTGAGCCCCGACGCCGGCCTGCAGCACAGGTCAGCCCCCGTGCCTTCCCCCGCCCGGCCGCCCTCACTCGTATACCTGTGTCACACCTGTGACAGGTAAAAGAAAAGGTAGAAATATGCATAGGTAAAAATATATATATATATAAATGAATGTTTGTATGTTCGTCTTCTGTTTTATAAAGATAAATACCTATATAGATGGGAAGATATAGAGAGATAGATAGAGGTCCAAGTTTCCTTACAAACCACCCCCCAATTTTTAATGAATGTACCACATAAGTTGGCATTAATTTGGTTTTAGTAGTTTTTTTTTCCCTAACAATTTTAAAGTAGTTAAATTTTTTTATTTTATTTTTGGCTTGAAGCCTATATGCATTACTGAACAATTTAAATCAAATACATGCATTGGTAAAAAATCTGTATCACGTATCCAAATTTATCCTTTGATCCTGATGTCTACATTGATCCTGTGGTACATGTTTCTTGCTGCTTTAATTTATTATCTCGAAAGATCCAGGTCATAACAAAACTTGTGATATAACGATGAATTGTAAAATGCATGGAAAAGAAAAAAGATTTCTTCAATACCCGAGATAATCGGTTTGTTTTGTGATATTATCGTTTCAGTTGTGTCAGGCTCTTTCAACGTACCAAATTAAAACAGCAAGCTTCATGTACCATAGGATCATGCTATCAGGATCAAGAGATAAACTTTGATATGTAATGCAATAATTTCCCATGTTTATTTATATATGGATAGAGATAGAGAGATAGAGATATATAGAGACATATAGATAAATATATATAGAGAGAGATAGAGATAGAGAAAATTATAAGAAGCCAGGAATTTTTGCAGATTATTGCTTCAAGCTCTCCATGTGCTGGGAAGAATTTTTCTTCCTCAATGACAGATTTCTTCATTGCAAACATGATGATCTCGTGGCAGTGCAGTTATGGTTGCGTGTGGCGACAGGGGCGTGGCGCTGGTCGCGCACATGATGCGCAGCTCCAAGGCGGTGGCGGAGAAGCTGATCGGCACGGACGTGATGGAGATCCTGCTGGCGCTGTCCGTGCTGAAGGAGGAGGGGCGGGAGAAGGTGAGCGCGCTGGCCGCCGAGGCGCTGCAGGCCGCCGAGTCGTGGAAGCTCATCAAGAAGCCCGGCGAGGACGACGACGAGGACTTGGAGTGAGCGGCGCGGCACGGACCCGTGCGTGCTGCCGCGCTGCCTGGCTGTCGGTTCCCGGACACCGTCACGTGGTCGAGTTGGCGGGGAGATGGTGTGACCACACACACCTGTGATAACATTTCCCTGACTTTACACCACCAGAACTATTTATATTTTTAATCATTTGCCTATTTTGCAGTTATTCAATAGAAATGAAGAAAATCCGGCCTCCGCCATTCTCGTAGCTGGCCTAGTCAAACGGAACCTTGCATAAACCATAGTCCCAGTGTGTGTGAGTGTGTGATACTATGCACTTAAAACACCCATCTAAAAAAAAAAAAAGAAAACTTTCAGTCATAGTGACTGCAGACAGGATGATGACTTTTCCCCCTCAAATCGCTATCACTGAGGAATTTCCATGACCCTTCCAGGATCGTAGGTCATTTCCCTGACCAACTGCAACTTCCCAGAGTGGACGCCCTGCGACGCAACACAAGCAAGAAGGACATCGACGGAATGAATCAATGAGGGAATCGAGTACTCGTCATGTTCCCCACTCACAGTCTGGGTTTGATTGTTATTTGGTTTGTAAAGAAGTCCAAATATTGGTACCTTAATGGCTCCAGATGGCATTGGCTCATTGGTAGGGGACAGATTGTGTGGTGAATTGCAATAAAACTGAAATAACATCTCAAAGCGTGTCAAAACACTGTATAGCATCGAAATACAAGTTTTATTATGTATTAAAGTTGCATTTAACCAAAACTTAATTCAAATCATAAAAATAATCTTTTAATGATTTAAATTCAAGGAACATTACAGTATTTTCTGACATAAAATTGTACCAAAGTTCACGGTTCATAAAAAATTAATTTAATTTGTTTTATTGTGCATCTTTTTTTTTGGTCACTTTCAAACTGCAAATGCTCGCTAATTTATTTTTATGGTTCTGAATGTATCTGTTTCAAACAAATTTATTACAAATTATTTTATCGTAAAAATTTTACCACTATTTTGGTGGACTAAGTAGTATTACAAAATAGTATTAATAAAAAAAATAACACAGAAATCCTGTTTTGCAAACAAAATAGAACCAAAAATAATGTGTCTATTAATTGGTCACAATACACGACAGATGAAAGGTCGGGTTCTGCCGTGTGTGACGCACTAACACTAGTGCAGAGGTGGCAGGAAGTTGTTGCTGTTCTTCCAGTATTTTGTACTTAGTGCAGAGATATTTTGTAAAAAAATGTAATTGGAATAAATATTGATGAACTATATGTGTGTTATTTTCACTTCTACTATAAGTGTCCCAACAGTTTGGCCAGTTTCATTGCCAGCAACGACACTTACTTGCTTCGTGGTCGAACATCACAAATATAAAACAACTCCTTTAAAAGTCTGTGTGGTTCCTGGAACACGACTCTTAAATATCAAATGGATCTAATAGATTACTGTCTGCAGACGGCCGATGATCACCGCTTGAGAGAGAGGTGGCTCCCACATGCGACATGCCTTCCAGGCAACTGCAATTGCAGTTCTTCAGTCCATTAACTTTCACCTAATTTCTTTTTGACAAACAGGGGGCTCATATATTTAAGGGTAGTGACAATGTAATCACTACCACTAATAGTTTTTAGATATTAAATATAAATTTAACCAGTTTTTTCCGTTTCTGGTGGCATTACAAATGCCTCTACATCCCACGCCTGTCCAAAAAACAAACAAAACTCTTAAGGCAAGTGGCTCCATCATTGTGAGATTACAGTAAAATACCAGTAACAACTTAGGTTATGTATATTTTAAGACAAATTTTACAGATGCGTCACTCACATGGATTTTGCTTTTCAAAATATTAAATCCTAGTATAAAAAAAACATTGGTGCCTGGCCACCATTTGAATGCGTTTGAAATGAGTCTTCACAGATAAAAGCGATAGGAAATTTTTTGGGTGCTCTAATACTTGCAACGTGTAATCATGCATTGAAAAGTTATTTGCTTGTGTTTGTCCTGTCTTCACTGGAATCCAAGAATGAATTTATGGGTATTTGATAGCTAAAACATGTACCTATTGGAAATGTCAATACCAATTGTCACAATTCTAAAGCTAACACCGAATCCAACCTCAGAGTTGAGAGTTGAATGGCGAATCACGAGTTGTGAAATCATGCAAAAGTATGTAAATTTTTACAAAATTATTGGAAAGTTTTGACCCTTCCCCCCCACCACCCTTAAATTTTTTACACTCATGTTTCCCTTCCCATCTATTGCATATTATTTAACCCATCTCCTTCCCCAAGAGAGAAAAGATTGCACGCTGCTCAATTTATTTTTTGCCATTTCCTCCTATATAAAAAAGGTACGCCCTTTTCAGCATTTTTGTTTTGGAATGTACATGCACTCGCTCACACATGCAAGCCACCCTTGCTGTGCGCCAGACAGCCGGTTAACTGCCCGACAGCAGCAGATACAGCCTTACGGCACACTTCATGTCACTTTACAAGCACTGCTGAGCCATTTTAATTAAACTGTTTATACTTGCTCGTAACATATTTATTAAAAACAAGCACAGGCTAGTTATTTACACACTTACTCTACCACACAGTGCAATATTAATTTTTGTTTTACCCAAAATGAAATAATTCCCATAAGGGTTGCAGTACATGTTAATAAACAAAAAATCGGCATAAAATGTGGTGCAACCCATACGCCGGTAAATACGGTATTCTACAGGTTGTAAAAAGTTTCACTTCAAAAAGAGAAAGCAAATATTTCAATTTAATAACATTTTATTCGTCACGGATGCAAACATATGTACAATGAGACAATGAACAGTTACAATCTGGAGACCAGATACGACGGGACTACACTAGGCGCTGCTGGCTGCTCTAGTCGGTGTACTTGGGGGCGGGGCACTCCACCTTCGAGTAGTCCCTCACTGGTGAGTAGAACTGAAACCACACCCACAACACAAATCATCACTGTCCATTTACTGTCCCTTTTATGTTTCCCACAGCCATGCATGTGTCTGCTTAATGTGTTAAAATCCTCCAATTTTACTTCACCTGGAAAATGCTTACTGGTTAATTATAGAAGACCTTTAAAAATAGCTTCAACTAATTGTAATTTAACTTTTGCACACCAACCTCAGTAGTTACACCAGGAATATACCTGAAAGTTTTTTTTTGATATAATGGTTTTCAAGTTACATTGAACTAAGATCTAAAGATAAGTCTTGGCAACTGTATAAGATAAAAAACACTATGCAATCCCTCATAATTTTTTCCTAAAATATCTTTTAGTCACATTTACCCAACTATGTACTGTATTTAAATGTAAAGCTAATCTATGGACACTTATTTAGGCCTAATTGGAATCTATCTCAGAATCAGATATGCACTCAATCCATCGGGACTTTCAATATTTGTAATTACAGTGAACTCCCAAGTATCTGAGCCCCGGATTATCCGTACCTGAATTTAGTTTAATTATTAATTTGTTATGTTCAGAAGACTGCATTGCCCCAGTGCACTTCTTTGCTTGGCCGTGCAATATTTTTAAGCACCTTGTTACTGCAATCTTATCTTAAACCCCTAACTGACTAAAAAAGTTACAAAAGGAACTACATGCTGCTCAAATGCAAAGTGACCCGACACTGTCGGTAGCTACTGCTGAAAAAGCCTCGAAAGCAGCGCCCCAGAAGGGGAACCGCGCAAGCGCAGTAAACCTGAAGGGTGGGGGATCTATTACCAATTGGAAGGCGAAGGAATCGTGACGTATCTAAAGGGGAAAGGAGGGGGAAAGGGTAGGAGGGGTGACAACTACGCCGCGCCGAAGTCAAAGTACAAGACGTCATTACAACTGTTGTATTAACTTTCCATCTTTGGCTGTTGTAAATGACCTTAAACTAGCAACGTAGGTGAAGGTAATCTTCACATGTCTCATAGCATGTTTTCATAATGACAACAATATAATTTCTTGTGCTATTTACGTCCCAAAACTTTTAACTGCAACATTTCATGGCAAACACTGCAGCCATAACTCCACAAGATGCACATATACTGCTGCATCCATCTTCGGTTTATGGAAACTTTCCTGTGTTTGATCCATGAAAAACATGCCTCGGAGAATTGGTGCATTGAAGTGCTACTAATATATTCGTCAAGCCTGGAACAAGTTTCTCTGCAGGCTAGTTATATGAAAGGACAAGGAATGGAATATAAGTAACCTGCTGCTGAGTAGAAAGATTAAATGCAAGGTTGGTGGAAAGGAGGGTGGTGAGGGGAGAGGGGAGGTCATTAGTAGATCCCAATTTACATGGGTTAATGTACCCGCAAAGAATTGAGTGCAGGCGCATCGCAGAGGATATTTTGGCACTGTCGGCCGATGACTTACTGTAGCTCTTAATGGTTTAAAGACCTGTTTTATATAGCTTCGATTGCAAAAACAGTGCAATTTTATGGTAAAAAAATTCACAAATTACAATAAAAAAATTATTTTTTTTAAGTGTGATTACAAAAAGCAAAGAGTGCCTCTATTTTTCGGGCTAGCTGCTCCCCTGATCAAGAGCACATGCCAATTTTTGAAACTACTTTGTCTGACGCATGTCCAACCATTCACATCTTCAACCAGTAACGTTACAGTGTTAAAACTTGAGCGTACAACAAGGTGAAACGGGAGGACGCCGGGTGCTGCGAACCTTGTGCTGCTTGTTGGCGTACTCCTGCCACGGCTCCGGGTTGGTCTTCCTGTTCCACGTCACCTCCGGGCTCTTGACGGCCAGCCGGATCGTGTAGAACACCGCCCCCAGCCCGCCGGCCGCCACGCACACGTACAGCGGGATCAGCTGTCGACAACACTCCACGTTCTTCCACCATTCCTACCAGTGGGTTACATTTCCATTTTGGTAAACCTCAACAACCTCATCACAACACATCTAATGACACACTCCTGTCCATAACCGCAAGAGGTAATAACTGATCATTCCTCATGGACAACCACAACTGTTGCTAACACTCACGCCAGCCCACGAGTTCGGCCTTTAAATAGGGTCCAAGTTGGTCCCATGCCATGAAGCGAGGAGGTTTAACAATACCGTGATAATAATGCAATTTCAACTCTGAACCGAGTTACACTTCTAGCCAAAACACACTCCTCCTCCAAAGCATTCCGTTCCCCTATTGTCCTACCAAATTTTTTTTCCCCCCCTTTCCTGTCTTTCTTCGCTCCCTGACTTCTCCAGTGTTTTCCCTACTACTTCTACCCCTATTAGGACTTGATACAGGCTAACTAGCCTCTCCTTCCACCTTCAGTTCTTTACGCTCTCCCTCTACCACCCACATCCTTCATCAGCTCTGTTGGGCCGTTGAGATACTCTTCCTCGTCCCTTCACACACCTGGCTGCTCCCCTCTGCACCCCATACAGTTCCCTCCTAGCGCTGCCGTCCGTGGGTCCCATCCTGCTGCATGATGCTTCCTGTTTTCATTTAGTACCTTTAAACATCCTAGACACAACAAAAACTTCTCCAATGAAAATGAATTAAGATCATAAGTTTAATATGAATTAAAAATTTTCCACAAAACCTAACATAATTTGCTTGTATAGTGATATTTTGGTTTTTGTTTAACCATGATATTCGGACATACTGAATTAAAACAGCAAATGAACTCTGTAAATTTCTTGTCGTGGCTCGTCTTTAAATAGACTTGCAGTGAAGCAGCCGTAGCCATATTGTGTTTTTTTTTGCGTTAACATTCCTGTGGTTTTCCATAAATGTAAGAACCTGTGTATTGAGTTGTTTGATCTAATTCCAAGTAAAACTATGGTCCGCCCCATGCTGGAGTATGCCGCAGCAGTGTGGGACCCATACACGGCAGTTCTTGAGAGGGAGCTGGAGGGGGTGCAGAGGAGAGCAGCTAGATGGGTGAAGGGCAAGTGAAGGAGAACGGACAGAGAAGGGAAGGGGGAGTGCAGTACCACAGAGATGATGATAGGAATGAGATGGGAGAGCTTAAAGGATAGAAGACAGAAGGAGAGATTGGTCAAGATGTACCAGGTGCTGAGTGGAGTGGGAGGATGGGGAGAGCTGGGGGGCAAAGTCAAAATGGGAATGCCTAGAAGTAGAAAGGAAAATACTAGGAAGGTTTTCAAAGAGAGGAGGAGAACAGAAAGGGGAAAAAATGTGATGGTCGTGAGGACAGTAGGGGAATGGAATAGGCTGGAGGAGGAGTGTGTGGCGGCTGGGAGTGTGGACCAGTTCAGAAGGAGAGTGAGGGGGAAGTAGGGAGAATGCTTGCCACCGGAGACTTTGTACCCAATTGCAGCTAATTAAAATTAAATTATGCCATTTACTGTGTATCGTAGACTTATTGAAAACCTTTCACATAGAAACACTGAGAGTGGGTGAGTAATATATAATATTTCTGTAATATATTGTTATAATATAACATGAAAATTATTTTTATGATTCTTAGCACATCAAGGCAGGAAAAATTACTTCAATTAAGGCTTAATGCTGTAACTATTGGATGTATAATTTGAGTATTTTTAAGCAGGCATTTGATTAAAAAAAACGTTATTGCTAATTATAATTACTCTTTATGTGAGTACTATAATTGGTAATATCACAAAATGAATAAATGAACAAAAACAAATTCTGTCGTCTGTACTCTCGATGACCACGAATACGAAATTAAAGTTATTGCGTAATTCCACAATAGTTCAATTACAACCAAAGCATAATACTCAATAAGCAATAAACTTACTGCCGGGTGCTTTTTAAGGCTGCTCAAGCTTAATCCCTGCATTATTAAAATGAGAAAATTGAAAACTCCACAAATTCACAAAAACCTTGTTCACCTTCAGAAGTAAAATGGCACCATAGAAAAAACACCTACATGATGAGCGTCATAGATTTAAGAATTGTAAAGAGGCGGCATGCTGTGATATATTCACGGTAATATTACCGTTTACATTAAAAAAATTACTCTTTAACTCTACATTGCCATAATGTTCCGCTCAAAACATTGCGGAAAAGGTGTTTGATAAAATCAGATAAAGGCAAGTAAGAATGAATTATAATCTCCGCCGTTTAAAACAAGTCACTTTCATAAAAATAATAATTTATAATTGTTTCCATAATGCAAAAACTACACTTCAGCCAATGTTTTGGGCGTCAATTAACTGAAGAATATAAACAGCTTCACATACTTTATATGTAATCATAACCACTGGCTACCCCCTGTTGAATATGTAACACATGTCAAAGTTCTTTGAAGACCCTTGCACAATGTCAAACTTACGCTTCCAACACCTTCCAATATGATGTGTCAAATAAAGTTGAAGGGTTATAATGTCCCTGAAAACCTGACTAGAGAAGCAATGTTTATTTTTTGAGAAGTTGGATGGCTAGAGATTACATAAAATTTTTGAGTATAGTAATGGGTTCCATATTAAGGTGAATGTTGGATGAGATCGGCCAATCAAATTCGTACCTATCAAAAACTGAAAAGCATCTGCGTCACTATTCTTTAAAAAAGCGAAGCACACATGGCCGATTAGAGCTTAAAATGTTAAATAACTAAAATAAAATTAAAATGAAAGTCGAATGCGAAAACAGTTTGTGCCTAAAAATAAAATTATGTTTTTAAAATTTTAAAAAAACTCTGAAAATGTATTTAATTATGTAGCGAATATTAATGTGATTGAAATTTATTCATGTTCAAAATTTTTTAAATGTACAAACATAATAACAAGTTCATAATTTCCATCCAGCAATGTGATGCATTCTTTAATTTCAAAATTTAGAAAAACATTGAATATTATGATATAGTTCAGACCAAAAATAAACTTTGATACTGTGACATGATTAAAAACATAATTGAGGTTATCTGTCCAAATATATTTGATGGAGATAATTGGAAGCTATTACCCGTCCAATAATTCCCCTCCAACTCTATTGTAGAATATATTCGAGACAAATATTTAACATAGTCCAGGAAAATTAGGGGTTTCACCTCGGAATGAGAGATAGTCAGCTATAAAGTTGACACCCTACGATAAGCGGGTTTTTAGACAACTTTTAGGGTGTCAAAATAAAGGTTTATACAACATTATAGCTGACTATCTCTCATTCCGAGATACTTGCCCTCATTTGACTAATATTCCTGAACTGTGTAATTGGCAAGATAATCATCTATTAGTAATATTAAAAATTGTTTTTGAGTGTGAGAAATTATGCAAACTCATAAGATTATAATTTTTTTAATAATTAACTTAGTAAATATGTGTTGACAACTTTGGTGTGCCCTAAATCACCAAATATTTACCATAATAATTCGATGGCCATCACCATTTCACAGAAATAGTGCATGAGGTTGAGTTCATCCACTGCGATACAGCATTGTGTTGCGACTTTCAGAATGTTCGACACTATCGACATAACGACTATTTCCATGCAATATTCAACTTGGTGTATTATGTTGACGCCGACCGCCAATGCTCCTCTGTCGCATAGACCGCTATGCCTCATCAGCGTCTCGCAAAAGCGTGTGCACCGAACGCGCCCGTGCGCGCAGCAAAGGGTAGTGCGTGCGACGAGGCGAACGCCATGCAACGAGTGCTGCGCCGGCGGAAGGATCCGGCCGGGTGTGGCATATCCTTCCGCCGCACTACAACAAATTATTATAATTATGTTTTCCACAGGTTTTTATTAAACATTATTTTTCATTAATTAATAATTCAGTACTTGCAAAATCATGTTTCACTGTGCGATTTGTCCCGAACCTGGCCGGTTCAGTTTCCCGCGAAATTCACACGTTTCCGCGGGAGTGCTGGCGGGGGAGGGGGGTCGCGCGCGGCGACACCGGGAGTGTCCTTCGAGAGCTCAACCAGGCCGGCAGCCTGCGCGCAACGCGGAACCTTCAACCTTTGCTTTCACCGACATGTAGTTTTCAATAGTGTAATATCTTTTCAACCTTTTACGAACAGTTCCGCGGTCGGCCTAAATTTACCATGAGGTACTTAACTTAATTAAATCAGTGCTCCAAGATGAGTGTTCTACATCATACGTAAGTACTGTAGGGAGTTTATGTGAATTTACGTCGGCGCTTCACACCCCAACCTAGCCTACAGGCTACATAGTTTTGGCCCGCACGGGGCAGCCAGCAGGCGACGCGTGCCATCGAACATAATAGCGATTCAGTCCCTGGGTCACCTCTAGACATCACGTAGAGTCGCCGGAGACACGGGCCTACGTGCTGCTAGCCCAGTTTATTAAGTGTTAGGTAATAGTGAAGTGTATTGTTCGTCAAGATATCGTGCGCCATGTCAGAGTGTATTTTTGTAACTATCGCATCACGTGTACAAGTCCGTCCCTCACGCGCATTAAAATCGTGAGCCGCCACTGAGGAAGTGAGCTGCGCGTGTGACTAGTCGCGTCGGGCAAACCGTTGCGGCCAGAACGGGCAGCACCATGTATTGGGCTGTGCTGTATTAAATTCACCAACTAAACTTTGTGTTTTTCTTCAGGCGTCCCGAGTGGCCATAACAGCTCGGGGGGCCCTACTGCGTTAACCCCTACCTCTAGCCACAAGGCCGAACCTTCCCTGAGATCACGAACCCGAGCAAAAATCACGTCTAAATAGTCAGAGGTAGCGGGGACGGCGTCAATGTATTAAATAAAATAAATTCTAATGGATGTGTCAATATTTCATGACTTATTTTATTTAAAGTTGACGTCGTCCGACCGAAGGCCACCCTAAAGCCCGACCTGCAACCGCCAGTATCCGACCCCGCTAATGGAACGTGCCCCTAGCCATGGCCCACCCGAGTCAGACGAGCGCCGCGAAACTTAGGTATTATCAACGCCCTTAACTTAATCGGCAAGACAAACCGAGTCACGTACAAGATAAATTCAATACACTTTAAAGAATATGCCACTTTAAATTAACAACACCGTGCAACACAAGTGCGACGTAGGAGTGCCCGGGTCACTCACGTGTAGTTTTTTAATAAAACAGCTGTGAGTGCTCCCCTTGCGGCCTTCAGCCTGATTTCAATAATGTAATATGTGACTTAATTAACACCGCCCCAAATTAGCATTTACCATTCGCCACTGGAACAGTCATCAAGCGACGAACAGTCTCCAGTGTGACTCTGATAATTCAAACTTATTTTATACAAACTTGTTACATGTCATTTCTAAAACATATATATATATATATATTACATTTTGTTATTGCCGTCACCCGACCTCTGTGAAAGGTCCGGGGGGTACCTGACGGGCTCTACGGGTGTCGCGATGCTCTTGTTGTCCGGAGGGGCGCCAGGCTAGCGGGCTGCTAGGCCATTGATGTCGGGTCGTGGGTACTCTGCCCCCGCATGCCCCGCCAGGTACACGGCTTGAATCTACCCTGAATGGCTCTCCCTTGACTGTGAAGGCCGCTCGGCCGTGTGGAGGACGGGAGACTACGGAAAATTAGTGTACTCGAGTTGGTGAGAATTACCTTTAATTTAGTCCCGCTACAAAACACTCTCACCAACACTTGGCAACGTCTAGCCGTTACACAATTAACACAAAAGAAAACATAACACTATGTGACAATGGTGGCAGTCTCGCAGGACGTGGGTCGGTGCTCGCTGGAGACGGTTAGCGCCGAAAGTTAACGGGTGCATGGCGGGGGGGGGGGGGGGCGATGAGTGGGCTCCTAAGTTCGGCGAAACACTTACGTGAGTGATACGATATGCAGCGCGGTATCACGATGAAGACGGTCGGGATAGGCCCGGTTCCGCAACATACGTACCGAGTCGACGTGGGCAGCGGTGAATTAACAAACGGTTTTAAATTTAAAGATTTAGTACAGAATAAAAATAATCAATGAAAGAAACTTGGATGCTGCCCACGGACACACGTCTGTTCCCGGCGCGGAGTGGTTGGAGACTGCCGAACATGGCCGCCTGGCAAGGAAGAGAAACTTTCTCTTCTTTGTGAGTCGGCGTAAAAAATCTTATATTAATTGAATTTACTCTATTACCAGTTAAAACATGTTCCAGGTGCCCAATTAAAATGTAGCACCTGGTAATTGGGTGCTTAAGGCTTAACAATGGTTTTAATGTATTTAATTATTTAAATTGTGACATCAAGTTGGCGACTGTAAATTTACTAACATATTGTCCCACTGCGAATTGTTTTAGAGGGATTTCTCCTATTCTGACTTGATCATAGTCACGGGCATTTTAATTAAGGCCAGTGGCCACGGTGACTGTTAATGAGGTTTTTTGTCTGCTCCGTGCGTGGTGTACTCGCCCGGAGTGGCTACGACGCACTTATTACATGTCGGGTAATTAGTAATTTCGTACTAATGGCTTTTCCCTTAATTTAATTATGGGTTCGAGCCTCCGGGGTTCCGTACCTTTAAATTACATTATGTCTATTGGGGTCATGCCCAAGACGCTCGCCTGACTCAATCCGGCTGGGCAAGGGGCGCGCTCCGAAAATGGGATACGGTACCGGCGGTGCGGAGCACGGGCTTAACGGCCATGGTCGGTACGACGTCATTATTAATATAATTTTTTACGAATAACGGAACTTTAGAAACTCTGGGGCGACAGGAAGCTCACCCCTCCCATCGCGGCAGGGCCAGACGCCAGTACAACACGACTCGCGGACCGGGACGGACGCACGTCCCACGGGGAGCCATCATCTCTTTGTCTTCACTGAACTTCCTTCTGGTAACTATAGTCCAACTTCAAAACCTTTTTTAATCACTCCCAGTGTGCGCCCGGTCCTTTTTCCGGTGTAGGCCCTATCCCAACCGCGTAAATATCACACTCCCCGCACAACACATTGCGCGGGGCAGTGCAGCATACGGCGACTCAAATCAAACTCTCTCCCTCAACCTCGACTGGCGTGAGGACGTAATTTTAGTGATGGTGCGTCAGAGTGCCCATTGTATAATGATAGTGTACTTTATGTAGGGAAATCATGTGAATGTAATTACAAGTGTAACTACTACGTAATTAAACGTCCACTCCACACACTCTGTTCGCGACGTGTAAACGATAGTAAAAAACCGTGTACGTTATTTGCAAACCCCCCCAATCCAGTTAGGGATCAGCATCCTATGCTGTGTAGGGCCAATAGTACAGCAGGCATTAGGGACCCCTAACATCACAAAAACCACCGTCGTTCCTAGTGGGCCATGCAGGGGCCTTCAGACCTCACGACCCACCTCGTGGCTAACCATGCGTTAGCCTGGCGCCCTCCCGGAGACGTTTCGCTGCAAGAAAACAGCCTTCCCGCTAGAAACACCACCGAGTCTCGAACACACCCGGGCGACGGCAAAGTTTTAATTTTTTCTACCATTCTCATATGTATTGCATAGGTATACCAAATTCCAGTTCAATACACATCTTTAACCAACAACACCTAGCAGAGTAACTCTCACTATGGATCAGGAACCAACATGTTAACTTTAACTCATACCAAGGCTTTACATATGATGCAATGCAAAACCCTGCATTTCCCTCAGAAGTCTTTGCAGTGCATCCCGGTAGGTTACAAGTGTGTCATGGTCAAGGTCCTCAAGTATGTTGGGCTTACTAAATGTGTTATTGGCAGGGTGTCCTGCCAATAGTATAAACTCGCCGGCGCTTGTGCTGGCCAATGCTGTCATGGTCCGAGTCCAATTTATTTGTTTTATATCCATTGCAGTCCCAGCACTAATTCCTCACTCAGACCTTCTACTACAACTTCAGACACTCATATGCACCTGAGCAATGTCAAATGCGGTCCCCTCGCCGATGTTATCGGCCATATGCACTGAACAGCACCTCGACATGATGTCTGCTGGTGGCACCAGATTCTGGGCCACGAAAATGTGGTTGGCCCATGTGTCGACGAGGGCGGCAGTTGGCCAGCTGTTCAGGTGTACTGGTACTAGCAACATGCCTCATTTGCAAATCCTAAGTCAAAATCCGCTGGCACGAACTCCAATTCACTCCTGTCTCTTCTGAAATTTCGTCGATCGTGAAACAACGATACTCGTTGATATTTTGGCGGATGTTTTTTTAATGTTTCAAGATTTTGAAGGGCGCCCAGAACGAGCATAGTCTTCAACACTAATCTCACCATGTTTAAAGCACCCAAACCACTTGATAACTTGTGTGTGGCTCATAGCATCTTCCTTGAAAACATGTTGAAGCATTTGGAAAGCTTTCTGTGTGTTTTTCTTGGTAATGTTTCCCACCATTCAAATGAGTGGGTCTATCCATGTATAACATGCAGCAGTCCCCGACTCTAGCATACAGTGCCAGCATGATCGCTCTTAGATTGGACTGTAGCTTCCATTAATAAACCATTCGTACCCAACACTAGTGTTTTTCTGAGTTTTTGATAAGGTAAACTGGGTGGCCAACAGCCCATGTATTCCAACCTCAATCCTGCTCCCATCCGTGTAACCTTTGCCACATGGCTTTACCCAATACCCACTCTATCCACCATTATTTCTGCTCTACCAGCTAGAGTCTGTGCCAACCACCGATCATACACAGACTAGAGCCCAGAAAACCCTTTCACCTTTTTTCATAAACCCCCTATAACATCTGAGAAACCTGCAAGATGATAGTTTAAGGTGGGCTTTAAAACTCTTAACTTTTTAAAAAAACATAATTTATTCTTTTCTAGGTTTCTTTGAGAATTAATATGTATTTCTAATTTCGATGCAATTAAGGGGAGGACCACATGTTTCGTTTGCATCCATACAAATTACAGTTTTTTTTTGTGGAAGGATATAATCAAACGACTAACCATCATCAAATATCTGCAATGTTTCAGTGACCAAAACGATCAAAGATCATGTGGTTTTTATTATTTTAAAATACAAATAAATTCTGCTCTAGTAAAGTAAATGAAGTGTCATTGTCAGAGGCATGTTAAGAGTTTTTTGTACCTTAAATAAATTTAATAAAGTGTTTCCTTCCGAGCTGAGCTCTATATATAATCGATCCATTACGATAGCTCCCATCACACGTTATTCACTGTTCTGATGGTTCCCGCAGATACTATTTTCTTCAGTTTCATGATCTCTTCTATCTCGGAGTGCAGCGAGGCTTGAAGGATGCCCTTGGAGAAAACCTCGGTAGCTTTCTGCATGTCACCTCTGTGAACATCATAGCATGTTAGAAACATATTACACAAGCATAAAATTTGGTTAAAATATTTGGGAGTAAATTTATTTTGAAGCATACAGTGACCACACAATATTGGGATCATATTTCTGTTGAGGAGATACACGGTAATAAGAAAAAACATACAAGATAAATTATTCAAAAGTGACGTTTCGCAACACAGGACAAAGAGAAGGGAGCGAACAGCAGTCTGGCATGGAAAAGGTTCGAAAGGGGAGAAGGAAGGAACACTCTGAGCTGCTAAGAACGACGAAGATAGCCTTAGCAGTTGGCTGCAATTTAATTCTTACATGTAAGGTACCTGTGCTTTACATGGCCCAATTAAAAATATTGCCCACTTACCACCATTTTGTTAGACACTCGCAATCAAGTGCTACAGACACAGACTAGTTTTGGGTTTGCGCATAGGTTATCCATTAATATTGGTATTTTTCATGTGATTTGTATTGAATTTAAAACTTCGTAGGGGCTATTTTAGACACAGGTACTTAGTATGTTTAGTCTAGCTCATAAATAAATGTTATTTATATCGAAATTCCAAAAAGTGATTGTTACAGAACAAGGGAAGTGAAATAGATTTTCTGATGCTGTCAATGAGTTCTGTTTATTTTGTTACAGACCTTGTCCTCTATAATTCAGTGCTTTTAAAGCTATACATACATGTGTTTGTGTGTGAAAAGCAGAAACAGAACCATTATTCCAGACCTCACACTTCTTTTAACCTTTACATAAATAGAATTAGAGTAGATTTTAAAACGCGCGCGCTTATAGAGACTGAGACTGAAAACTTTAAGTTTGTTTTACTCTAAGTCTCCATTTGACCTTTTAACTCTCGGGGTGCCCATGCGCGCTTTACTTGCCGGGAACCATACAGCAGATGGCCGTTCTATTCGCGGTAACAAGATGCTCTCAGGTCACTCAGATCATACCCGTGATGCTTTCCCTTTCGAGGAAGAGTTGTGAGGGCAAGTCGTCTCCTGGTGGTTTTGGCACTATCATCTGCTTCTGTGTTGTTAGTAATATTCAGTTTATTGTGATTTTTAGGGCAATTAATAACTTAGGTACGTATCTCATTAAAATTGACAATGTTGATAGTATATTTATATAGCATGATATTTTGAACAAAGTATTTTTGTTAACTTGTATTTATTTCATTACAACTGGTTATGTGGAGAATATTAAAGTTGAAGATCTTACGTTAAAAACACATACAACATAATTTGATTTAGCTCTCAATATTTGTGTACAATACTAAGTATTGCCTAAGCAATTTCATCTTCAGATGAATCTTAATTCACAATTGTATTTTTCAAGACACCTGTTTTTTGCCGGGTAAAAAAAAAACCCTCAAGAAGTTCTCTTCGCCTAAACGAGAGTTACCAACTCATTTTGGCCTAGATCCATCTGCTCCTAACTCTTACAACTTCTGGGGAGCAAAAGACACGGCGAGTGAAACAAACCAAGTGTCTCACCTCGCGAGATGCAAGCGTCCCAGCGCCCTGAGGCCCAGGGAGCACCCGGGGTCCAGACCCACGGCTCGCTCCAGCATCCGCACCGCCTCTTCGGGACTCTTCCTCTGCAGCAGCAGGCCTGCCACAACCACTCTCCTTCGTTACACCAATACCTGCTTTGAACATCACACAAGTCAACGTAAATAGTTACGTGCACTGTGAAGGCATTAAAGACACCTTCCATGACTCAAACATATAATAAATGCGTTGTTCAAAATTTTGGAAATGGAAATCGTTTAATACTCATTCAAGCAAGAGGTACAATTTTTTTTTACTCTTGCAATTGTTTAAAACCTTTTTAATTTATTATTTCGAAACGATTTGTTTACCTCAACCACAAGGGAAAATAAACAATTTTCAGGGCCCAGTGGCTTGTACGCATGTATGTCAATATTTCATCAACTTAGGTTTCACATTAAAAAAAATATTGGAATATTTTATATCAATAAATACACCTTCTAAGTTGTTAAAACCTAGAGCTATTTGCCTTGTTCTGAAAACTTGACTTAATGAATACCACAGTGTTAATTTAGTATGAATTAAGTTAAGAAATACAGGATCGACTTTGGAAAACTGTGCAAATAATCACGAATAGGTGATCAAATCTCACGTGCAACAAATTAATATTTTGTGAACCCGGAGAGGTAAACTATCTGTAAACCGAGAATAGTTTGCTTGGTTATTTGCAGGAAAGTAACTTATGGCCCCGACAGTTGATGGAAAGCAATGTATTTAAGTGAATTTTGAAACTAATGTTAACTCTGGGAAATACAGGTAACTTAAAATCGATTAAGATTGAATAAAGTGTTACATGTTTTCAAAAACCTTATACAACTGAAACATTTTACAAAAAAAAAAAAAATTATCGTTAGAAGTAATGTGTTGTTTCATCATATTTATCACTCCACAGTTTAAATTAAATTGTATCTCAGACTGTGTTTGAAAAACCTCAGGTCACTTCACAGCCTTGGACAGAATTATCGGCCGTGTTCTGTAGTCCTGATTTCGTATTTCGACGCATCTTGCAAGTAAGATTTCAAGCAGTTGTGCGATGATGAAACAACACATTACTTCTTACGATAATTTTTTTTGTAAAATGTTTCAGAAAATGTTATAAGGTTTTTGAAAACATGTAACACTTTATTCAATCTTAATCGATTTTAAGTTACCTGTATTTCCCAGTGTTAACATTAGTTTCAAAATTCACTTAAATACATTGCTTTCCATCAACTGTCGGGGCCATAAGTTACTTTCCTTCAAATAACCAAGCAAACTATTCTCGGTTTAAAGATAGTCATGTGAGATGGGCATCTTGTCTTATAAATGGGAACAATACCTTTAAGCAGGAAGTTGTAGCTGTCACCGGGGTTTAACTCTATGGCCTTGTTCAGGCAAAACTCCGCTTTCTCATAGTCTTCTTGGTCGACCAACGCCTGGGAGACAAAATGGTTTTCTGAGAATTGATTATGTTGAGGTTATGATAAAAAAAATACTAAAACTGCATATCAACATAGTAAACATGTAAATAAGCAACTAAGAACTAAACAAAGATAGGTCAAGGCTTTGTAGTGGCCATATCCCTCGCCTGCCTTCAAGGCGAACATATTTATATTCCTGGTGAATTAAAATGGTAGCAGTTGCCCTTTTCCAGTAGGGTTTCTCAGGGTACTCCTGTCTAAATCTGTTAATTGATGTCATGTCGAGATATCAAGGACACATGCGGGTCCCAACCTGAAATTCCCGCCACCTTAGGACGTGTTTCCCTCATCTCATTTTCGAAGTGAGAACATTTGAAGGGTGCAGGGGAAAAACCAACAGGGTCCATAAAACTAAATTGTGCAGGAGAGAGAAAAGAAAGTTTGAAACGTTATAAGTGATATAATGTAGTGTCCATGTTTGTATCAATTATTTAAAAAATTAGTTTAGACCTCGTTGTGTTCCCCTTGAAAATACAGTAACATTCTGTTTTTATTTTATTGCACAATTAATTATTTACTGAAACAGTGACTGGACTCTGTTGGTTATTCCCCTGGATTTTGTAATAGGCTCAATATATTTCTGGAAATATTGTTTATTATTGAATGTTTTATTAGACTATTAAGTCTGAAAACAACAAGAAACAATCTACAGAGTATATACCTTCGTTAAATTATTTGAGGTCAATGGTTTCTTTTTATGTTCAACTAACATTAAACAATATAAGATATAAAATTCTGATAGCAAAAAAAAAGATGCTTTTCTATTTAATTGTGTGACAGTATCTTTCCACAGATATCTTTATAATATTGAAATTATCAGCACACATCTAGATATCACTTTCCTCATCAGGGATGTCATTATCATGGCTGTGCTGATGAATAGCAAGAAGTTGTCTGTAGTATTCCTTGGATCCCTCATCTTCACAGAACTTTGACAGGATTTCCAGGTCTCGACACTTCTCATTGGGCAGAGGAATAGGTGCAAGGTAGAGCTGGGCAGGTTCTTGAAGATTTGACAGTGTGGATTTTTTCTGCCGCTTCTTCAATTTATCCTTTACAAGTGCAGAGAAGAACACTCCATTGTACATTTCTCTGTGATCTACGGTTTTTGGATCTGATTGAACGAATCTTAGCTGTTTTACTGGCCTTATAGCAAAAGGAAGCTTCTTCTTGTACAATTTTGAAGAAAGAAATCCACCCCAGGCTTTGAACATTGGTTGGCCACATGATACAACAACAAACGGATTCGGCTTGGCTCTGGCCCCTTCGATAACTTCTCTCCAGGCATTAGGAGTTTCAGCCTTTGCATGCTTAGGGATTAAACCCATATTTTTATCAGGTTCCATGAAAGAATGGCCACGCACCGGGTATGTAACAGTAACCATCTCAAAACGCCTTAATTCTGTAGTTACATAGTGCAGGAACTGAATGATATTATGATTTTTGTTTTGTCCTGCACATGAGTCGGCGAAGATATGAAGCTTTTGAATGCCAGTGTCCAGATAGGTGTAGAAAAAATGATACAGCATTGAGCAAACATCATCTGACCCCTTTTTTGCCACTGTCTGGTCATAGGCATACATGATTGAGGAGCCACTTGATAAAACATGTACATTGAAGATGTAAAACGCAAGCTGTCTTCTAAAGTACACCTCACTTGAGGTTATGTTTGGCGTAGGAAGATTTGCCCCGAAATCAATTTCAATGGCCTCAACAGTTGGAGACTGCATACTTCCTTTTTGACACTTCTTTTCTTTTTGTAGAACCAGTCAGCTTTCTTGAGGTGAAGTGTTCTCTCATCTTCTAGCCTCCTATGATCCTCCTGCAACTTCACTAGATCCTCATTACTTGTAGCACTGGCAATTTTTCTAGCGGTATCGGTGAGTTTGGCTTTATGTTCATCACACCAACAGCATGTTTCGGTTCGAGGATAGCCGAAAGCAATGTTGAACTCAGACACGAAAATTTTTCGGAATGTTTCATAACAGATCTCAATATTGAGATGTTTAGTCAAAAATAGCCCAAGAAGTTTTTTGACATTCAATTCCTCTGGAAGATACACTTTTTGAGAGTCTTTCAAGCTGTAGTGTGCTTTACGTCCCTTTAAACTACCAAAAAACTGCATCACCGCTTCACGGGTCTGTTCAGTGAGCTTATGAGGGCGATTAGCATGTTTGCCTCGTCCATCAATAGGTGACGTGCCTGTTGTTCTCAAAGATGTTTTGATTGTGTGTAACCGGGAGGATTTAATTCCAAACAGTGACTGGAACCCTTTAAAGCATACTGGTACTTCTACTGTACAGCCACTCCTTACCACACGAACTTTGTAGCTATAGGAACTATCATTTAACCTAGCATCTTCTACATTCTTCCTTGGTCTTCGCCGTGCCACAGGATGTGTTGAAATAAGGCCTGAGAGATAACTGTTCTGTGCATTCGTACCACCTTCATGTCCAATGTTGTTGAATGTTCTTATTAATTCATTTCGTTCAGCCAAAGAAATATTCTGAAAACATTCAAACCGTTTACACTGACAGTCAACTCCAGTTTCAAATGTCGTTGCTCACAGCTGCTTGGTAACATCTTTGAGGCGACCAAATTTCTTGCGTTTTTTCGTTGTTGTTTCATCACGTGCATGTACATTTTCATCACTCACTTCACTTTCAAGTAATTGAAATTCGTCGTCAATCATTGTTTGCACACAAGTTACTACAGAAATTGAAGAATTATTTCATTCACCATGAAACATTGATTGTAAGAATCTTTTATAACTGGTATAACACAATACAATCTGCATCAATAAACACAAACACACAAACAACGTAAGACAATAAAAACCGTCTGGGCCAAAGATAATATAACACACAGCAGTGCAATACCCTACAAGAATAACATAAGTCAGAACTAGGACTGTGTTGGTTATTCCCCTGTTTCAGATGGACTCTGTTGGTTTTTCCCCTGCACTATAAAAATAAAAGCTGCAATACCTTTGGACTGCATCGTTTTTTCCATTTTATCAACCTGCAATGTTACAATAAAGCATGACAGCACTGCATTACAATCATAACCTCAATTTTAACTTTTTTGGACTCTGTTGAATTTTCCCCTGCACCCTTCATTTGTTAAGTTCGGCTTGGTAGCCATGTGAAACTTTATAATGCAATGAAATTATGATATGTTTCACGAGACCCCAACTATGTGAGTAATCCAGTTAGCATATTAATATAGGATTCTGCTAGTGAGGTCTTTTCGGCAACTGATGGGTAGAAATGTCATGGTATTGCAGTAGTATAGGAATGGGGCTGCTGAAACTGGAGCTGGAGTGAGGTGTGAGGTGGTGTCGATGTCGGTGTCCGCCATCTTGGATTGTGATTTCATGGCGGCCATATTGGATGAACTTGAACTTAACCTGGGCGACCATTTTGAATCATGCCATTTTGTATCGGCCATTTGTTTTACGCCATTATGATTTCTATAACTATCCGACATTCTAGAATCGAATGCCCCACCCATTTGAATTGCACTTTTCGTTACAGCCGACATCTGAATTCAACCATTCTAACATCAAGCACCCCAATCCCCAAATGTTGCACTTTTCGTTATGGCTGCCATCTAGAATTCTAATGTCATGGCCGCCATTTTGGATGTGACATAACAAACAATTTTCTCGATTCTTAAGTAATGTCCACTATCTTGTTTTCGTCTGCTGAAGGCCACCATCTTGGATACCGACATCTTTGTTTCTGCAGTTTGTTCCTAGAGAGTGCCAAGATTGCTCTGTCTCGTGCTCGTAAGGTTGACGTTCATTCCTTGGAAATGTTGTTGTGGTCCATATCAAAATACTAGCTGCAGTACCCAGCGTTGCCCGGGCTGAACACAGGGTGAATGGGAACTGTTTAGAGATCAGATGTAGTTAGTAATTGTCTTCTTAATTTGAATGTCAAGTGTGCAAAATAATTTATATCATTTTCAGATCCCGACAGACGTTCTGCCAGTTTATAGTTATTTACCTGGTCTGTATGTAATCTAGACTCTATAAAGAAATATAGAAAAAAAAAACTGAAAAATAAGGGATTACTAATATTGAAAAGATTCCATTATCTAGCTAATGCTCGGCATACATTGCAATGCCTCATTCAGTTTTGTTTTGAAATATGTTTGAAGTAGTAACACATATACAAATAATCTATCCATGTCTCTAAATATATATTTATCTCTATCTACATCTATAGTCCTATATATATATATATATATATCTCTCTCTATCTGTATTTATCTCTCTATCTGTATTTATCTCTTTATATCTACATATATACATCACACTATCGCTATGTATTCTATATGAGGGTACTGATTGCTTCGTTGTTAATATCACACCAGTGTTTTTTACTTGTATGGGAAAATTAAGAATGATAAGGCATCTAGTGCGTGGCAACAATGTTAATAGGCAATAGGAAATAAACTTCTAGCGCCTGCGGTATTGTCAACACACACTTCGTACGTGTACTGCATGTTGTATCTAACCCCCTCCAACGCATTTGATTCTAAATTGGACTTTTAGTAAGGATCCCTAATGTTATTGATAATATAATATAGCCTATAGCCTTCCTCGATAAATGTACTATCCAACACTGAAAGAATTTTTAAAATCGGATCAGTGGTTCCTGAGATTAGCGCGTTCAAACAAACATCCAAACTCTTCAGCTTTATAATATTAGTATAGATTAAATAATTACTTTATACAAAATACATTGGAACCGCAGTGATTCGAACCATAACTGCTCTAACCTCTAGGTTGGAAAACATACACTTTTTACCGCACGGTAATCGAGACATTTACCAGACCGAGAATTAAATAAGGCATTTAAAGAAATAACACAAATATTCGGATTTGTAATTTTTTTATTTGAAGGAATAATAGCATCATCCACTAGAGGGCGTTGCTGCCATATTTATTTTTAATACCAGCTACCAAGAGCGATAGTTAACACACATCGCCTGCTAGAAGGCGCCATCGCCATATTGTTTTCAGTAATTGATACAATGTGTGCTAGTGTCTCATAGTACACATGCTATCTGCTGGAGGGCGCTATAGTGCAATAGTATACCATGGCAAACACCATATTGTTGGCCATCTTAGCTGCCATCTTGAAAATCTTTAATTTTTTAGCTAGAAATTAAAAAAAATCCAAAAATTATAAAAAAATAACTATTTCATTTACTAATTCATATGATCGAAATATGTCCTCGGTTGGATCTCTGGACGATGAAAAAAATGTTTATTTTAGGTAAAAAAAATCACTTATTTAATAAAACAAAAGTGGCTTAAATTCCTCAGCTACCAGCCTCTAGTAAGTCAATTATGACATAAACTGTTATTATCTTGAAATTATGCAATTATTACGCTAGAAAATAGAAAATAGAAATTCCAAACCTCATAAAATAAATCTCTTATCAAAATAATGATTAATTCGAACAATATCCATCCTCAGTTCGATCCTTGACTGATGAAACATATAATTTAATGAACTATAAAATAAATTTACCAAAAATGACAGTTTCGAGGAAAAAACAACAAAATTACAAATAAAGATTTTTATGTAAATTCTACAAGTACAAAAATCTAATTACAAGCATTTCTCGATTTCTACGGTCTTCTTAGAAGGCATGTATTATCAGAGGAGTTATACATGACAGTCGACTCCAATTGCTCCAGTGCTCCAAAAGCTCCAATGCTCCAAAAGCTCCAATGCTACAATGCTCCAAGTGCTCCAATGCTACAATGCTCCAAGTACTCCAATGCTACAATGCTCCAAGTACTCCAATGGTCCAATTCTCCAATGCTCCAATGCCTCAATTGCTGGAATGACCTAATCATCACTCTCCATTTGTTTAGTTTTTGATGCCAATTTTTTCATCTTGAACTTAGTAATAGTATTATGAGAACTCAGTCTTAGTTAGAAATCCTACTTCGAGAAATAAAACAATCACTTTTTAAATAAACATATAATTTATTTTTTCAATTGTATATGCATGCAGGTAAAGCAAGTCATCACTGCATGTAACCAGCTTTCCTCTGTTCTTCGAGTATGGTGGCTACTTCGTTGAGGTGAGAATAGTTTCTTCCATTAAGCGAAGCCACAGCAGTCTTAACATATCGACTAATATGTTAGGATATTCCCATGACGTGTAATCAATCTCTTCTACCACTGTCATCTTCCATGCATGTTTATTATTAATATTTTTTAAATCTCTCAATACCAGCTTCAAAGCTCCTATCATCATTGTCATCACAAATGTGATCAGAAAAATTTATTTTAACATGTTGTTCCATTGTTTGAGTCTTATTTCTTCATCACAGTCTTTGATCTTGTGAGCTTCAGGTCGTTCTTTATTATTCACAATTTCATGGAGGCGACCAGAATTTGGTGTTAATATATTTTCATTTCTCATGAAGATGCTACTCTCTTCGATGATTTTCAATTTTTTATCAATTGCGAGGTCTGGGATAGTAGTACTGTTAACATTAGCATTTTCACATTCTTCGCGATCATTACAGTCGTCTAATATTTTTTTCTCGTCATTCCACTTCCTCGATGTTGTAGACCCATCCATGTTTTCTTTAGTCAACTTAGTTGTCCATATAATAATGTGTTTATTTAATGAAATATCTTCGAACAAAATTGTTTCTGACACTGAATGCAACTAAATGGTTTTGGCAAGTATAAAAAAAAACCACTTGGACGTGACATGACTTTTTTCAGAAAAAAGAACGAACCTACAAAAAAAAGAACAAGAAGAGAAACAAGGGGAATCTAACTCCAAAACTATGTCACGGTAGGAATGGTTTGCCCAAGTGAAGAGAATGGGAAAGAGAATAAGAGACCAACAAAGCTAGTTGGACACGGCAATAGAAAGCGGAAGACCTCGAAGGAGACCAGGAGACAGACAGATAAAGTGTGAAAGGAAAGAGGGAAAGCTGGTGTGGAAAGCTGGTAGAAGGCAGGAGCTGGTGGAAGCGCTTACCGCAGGCCCGGAACTGGACTGGGAACTGATCCAGTTCGAGTTTTGACGAGATTGTTTGCCAGGGGGTTGGTTCCCCTCCGAGAACGACGCGTCTGCTGATGATCCCCCAGTGCCCAGTCCGCTCAGGTCCACGCAGTCTGTAGCTCCGCCCCCGGGAGCAGGCCGCGCGTCCACGCCTCGCTCGGAAACCCGTGGTCGCACCGGGTCCGGAGGACGTGGTTTCAACCGTCCATGGCCGCTTTCCAGACGAACCTGTTCCTCCCGGAGCTAGCGCTGCCCCCCCTCGAGGAATGTGGTGCCGGAGGCTGGGTCCGCACTGGCCTCAGGACCCGTCTGTCCACCCGCTGGTCCCCGCCGTCCGGAGAGGCGACCAAGCACTTCTTCTGCTCTTGGTAAATATGGCAGCAACGCCCTCTAGTGGACGATGCTATTATTCCGTCGAATAAAAAAAAATACAAATCCGAATATTTGTGCTATTTCTTTAAATGCCTTATTTAATTCTCGGTCTGGTAAATGTCTCGATCACCAGGCGGTCAAAGGTGAATGTTTTCGCAACCTAGAGGTTAGAGCAGTTATTGTTCGAATCACTACGGTTCCAATATATTTTTGTATAAGGTAATTATTTAATATGTTGATAAGGACCGCGACAACATTTCCAAGTAATGGAACGTCAACCTTACGGGCACGAGACAGAGCGATCTCGGCACTCTCTAGGAACAAACTGCAGGAACAAAGATGTCGGTATCCCACCTCTTTGACACTTCCTCTCTGACGTCCAGCACTCGTACCGCAGGTTGCCGCAATTCAAGCACGCGCTTTTACAAACTCACACGCGAACATCTTGTTACAGTTCAGGCGATTGAAAACTAACATTATATATGATTTAATTATGGTTAGTTAATTTTATTAGTAACAGCAAGTACTAACTGCACCAACTTATACCAATCTCTAAACAATACGGCTTTTACATTGCAAGCCCCCACCCAAAAGAGTGATTTGCGAGCTTCAACCACTCTCAATATGAACAATAAAGTTGAAGTAAGAGAGAAAAATAATGAAAAGCATTTGGCAAGAACATAAATAAAATATAAAGTTTATGTAAAGTGCTTAAAAAAAATAATCATGAAAGTTTTGCTTCATTTATATTACGAATTAGACATTTCACATACCTGTGTTTATTTATGTACGTTAACCAGAGAAAAATAACCAAATAACTCGGATAGTGTTGCATGTCATAAATTACAGTCTCATTTTTATTTGATAAATATCTTTACTTGCTTTCATACAATCTAAGTTTTCTCGGTCTTCTATTGTCGTATTGTTATAATTTTAATGGCGTGAAAATTCAAGGCGCGGCTGAAACGTCTTATATGAGCAAGAATTTGGCAAACATGAGATAAATCCCATACTGTCGTGATTTGTCAGTAACGTAATAGAGTCGTTCTACCCTAGGGTTTGCCACCAAGAGAAAACATTTAATATTTCTTGTACGTGACTTATTCGTTTTGGTTCCATCTGAGGAGGCAGAAAACACGAACAGAACGCTCCATTTCTTAACTGAGATGGACTTGATATTTTATAAAAATATATATATATATTTAGAAACTTAGACTCTATAACTCTGAACAACCTGCATTGCCAAACGATGCCTTTAATGTGTCTATGAAGCACTAATATACTAGTTGTAATTACAAACATATTTATGAATTTTTACAGTTAGCAGATCGAGTAATATCTAAGGATATATTATAGATATTCTCACGTCGTGGGTGAGAATCACCTGAGAGAATCACCAGGTGAGAATCACCTGAAAGCACAAGCCTAGTTAGGAGCCGTAGAAATAATATGAATTTTTAATAGTGCGCTGAACCCTTTTATACTTCATAATTGAATTAAGTCAATAATTCATGTAGGTACCACGTGTCTGTTCCAAAGTTTAAGTCTCTCTGATTAGCAAATAGCAAAACATACTGTCGCTATATTAAGGACAATGCTAGAAGTTTATTAATTGCTAAAAGGTATCGCGAGTAAGCTATAATAATTGATTTTAACAATACACGTAATAATAGAATTATAACAAGGGGCGTACACTTAAGAAGGAAGGGGGATTATGGGAAATGTGAACCCCCCCCCCAACCCGAAACCGTAAGAAATTATAAATTTAAAAAAAAAATCCCACCAACAAAAATAAATAGTTTGAAAGCAAAAACAGGCAAATACGTTCTATCCCCCCCCCCAACCAATAAAAATGAAATTGTGAGTACGCTCCTCATATTAAAACAAATCTATTCAAACAGGAAAGGTGTGTGGGGTTCTACATCAGTTATCAGCACGGCAAAGCATGTGCACACCCAAGCACAGAGCATGTACACACCCAAGCACAGAGCATGTACACACCCAAGCACAGAGCATGTACACACCCAAGCACAGAGCATGTACACACCCAAGCACAGAGCATGTACACACCCAAGCACAGAGCATGTACACACCCAAGCACAGAGCATGTACACACCCAAGCACAGAGCATGTACACGCCCAATCACAGAGCATGTACACACCTAATCACAGAGCATGTACACACCCAAGCACTGACTTGTGACCTCCACGCCATAACTAAGATCATCACGAGGTAGAGAAGCATTTTAAAAAAAACAAGGTTATGCTGGTTGCGGTTGCGTTATGGAGACGTAACATAGCTACGATTCGTTCTTGCGTCGGGGAACCTCGCAACTGTTTTTGTCTTGGGAAGCCTTCTGTGTTCTCCTGTGCTGTCGTCGCTGTGTTAATTTCACCGCTGGGTTCGCATGTGCGTCGCTGTTTCGTATAGATTATTTGTTTAGTATCATCGTTGAAATTTTCCCTCTGTTCTGTGGTGTCTAATTTTGTTGTTTGCATTCACCGTCGCTGCCATCGCACTGTGTTCGTCTGTGCTGTGATGTTATTCTTTCCGCGGAATTCTTAGTGCTTCCTAATACTTAAAGTCGGCTGATTTCGGCTTGTTTTCTGTGTGTTTGTGTATTCGTGTTTCTTTGTCCGTTTCTCGAGTGTTTCTCTATGACATGAAGTGCAAAACTGGCAACAGCGTGTGTTCAAAATAATTATTTAAAACATCTACGATTATGGTGTTTTGTTCGCCAGCCGAAATGCCAGCCAGTGCGACTTGTTACGTAACGAACAGCACCGGAGAATACGGTGGTGGGTGGGGGGAAGAGGAGACAGCGACGCCTTGCGCCCGGCGGGGGGTCGAGCCCGCAGCGCAGCGCTGTGTGGCGGGCCGGTCTGACGCCCAGGGGCAACCCGCGGAGCGGAGTGGCTTACCTTGGCCTTCTCGCCGCCAGCGCGAGTCAACGAACCGCTCCGCCGGGTTCTGCGCATGCGCCCCGCGCTCTGACTCACTACACGGGCAGAGTCTCAAGTCCGGCGAGCAGTTGCGGCTGCAGGTTCGTCCCGGAGAAAATAAGCTGAGAACGTCTATACGATTTATGGTCTAAAGTGCTTCCCAAAGGTACTCGTCTTTTAGTTGGAGTTAACATAACTTAATATTTTAAATAATATACAAAGTATTTAAGATAGAACGCTGAGCGACTGCATTATGTTTAAATGCACATCGCAAATTTTATCGCTGTAGAAAAGCAATTTCATTTAAATATTTTGGGTGTGGTAACATGTCATAAAACATGTGCGAAATAGTTATTACCAATAATTTCAATGAAATTATTTTACGACTGTGACAAAATTCATTGTATCTGTAGAAATTAGTTCAATTAAACATAATCCAACTTTTATATCGTTCAACCGATCGTCCGATGGGTAAATTAATTTTTATAACAGAAATCATAATGTCGTAGACATACAAACGTTGAGCGTGCGTCAGTTATCTATGTGCGCCACACGGTCATATAGTAAGGTCTGACAACCCTGTCCTTTGACTAGACCCGTCCGCTCAGTGGAGCTCGCGGCGGCTAGCTATAAATATACGCTGGCAAAACGTCTGTAATTACTCTGCACACTTGACGTTACTGTCTACATCTGACTTTGTAAAAAAAGAAGTTCCTTTCCCCCTGTTTCCAGCGTGGGCAACGCCGGGCACTCCAGCTGATAGCGGTAAAAAAGTGTTCATAACTGTTATCACTCGCGTTATCATCTGTAGGTTTAAAACAAGGTTCGGTGAATACCGGAGGAGGAAAATTTGTGAACCGACAAAGAGTTCAAAAGAGCTGTACAAATGCGTTTCAAATAGATATCCCTCGGTGGATAGCAATGACCTTGAAATGAATCGACCGACTCGGTCGCGCCGCGCTGTTGCCTGCAGTCACTGCACGAGTGCGTGGGCACGTACAGTCAGCGCAAAGCAACATGTGACACTTGTTTTTGTGGATGGGAAACAGGTTTTACTCTGCGTGTTTTTTCAATGCATGATGCCCCGTGTTCATGTTACCTCGGCGCAGGAGGTGAAGAATTCCCGCCTGCTGAACCTTGTCATCACTGCAGTTAGTCATCTTCCTAGGATGAAACAGAAAACAAAAAGCCTTAATTAACAAGCTCATAATATTTTTAGAACATCCCCTTATTTACCTTTATTTATTTTTGATATTATAACGTCTGTAGCTTATTATTGACTTATAAAACATAAAAAAAAATTCAAAGCGCACATGAGGACTGCCGACAGATGTGAAAACTTAAAACTATAAACAAACAGTTATTATTTCTGAATATCCAAATTAATTTTTGTTAAAAATCGGAGACTTTTTCGCAATTTTTACGAAAAAATATTATCACACGACAAATTTGTTTTATCACGTTAGTAAAATAACTCCTAAATTACTATGAAATACGCATTGCATAGTAATTGTAGGTATCAAAAAAATAAATAATGATGTTTTTAATGTTTACGTTATATTGCTACAAAGACTCCGTTTTCTTCGTTATTCAAACTATATATCTATTATTTATACTCACTTTTTACTGCATACACACATTCGATTCACATATGCACCGCACTGATGTACAGTGACTGAAGACGCTTATTAATAAGATAAATATGTATTGGTATATGTCGTGTGCATTACTTGTCGACCTGTGTTGTGTGTACTGGCTGCGCGCGCACCACTGAGTATATATATAAATGGCGCACAAATAATATGCACACACACACCCACTGGTCCTTATTCGAGCAATGTCCTAGGCTGTATAATTTCAGAGCTAGCCATAGCAAGTACACCATAGACTAATACCGACAGCCCCACGATATCTGTGCGAAAACCTGGCTTTGTTTTCATGTCGGTCCGATAGATGGCAGACGATATGCCCAGTAGGAACAATATAGCTATTTGATGCATATGGTACCATTATTTAAATATTATACAGGTTTACGGGGTTAAATAAAACCTCCAGTGCTTGAAATATCTTAAAAAAAGAAGTTAATCGTTTGAAAACTATATAATGTATTATATAATTGAACAATTTATCTATAAAATATACTGTAGTAGTCACACCGCGTATGGCTAGGTTACTTGTCACGCTCTCGCCTGTGTCGCTAGTGTAAGAGTGTCCTGTGTTAGTGTCCGGTGCAGGTGGCCACAGCATGTTGGGCAGTCAGCAGGCGTCTGGCGGCCGATGTTTGTGAGACGAACGCTTCTTTCGTGTTCGGTTGACGTAAACGGCCAGCTAAGGGAGGGGCCGCTTATATAACCTCAGCCGCTCGTAAAGAAAAACTATATTTTTTTCTCTAACACATAACGACCGCTCGGAATGCCCTGGCCTCGAGGCGCTGTCAGTAAACACTCCGAGTGGTCCAGCTCGTTATGGAGTCTGTTCGAGTCGCCCCGAACGAACTGCACGATCTCAACGGAAGAAACACCACGCATTTGGCTGCATTACGAAACGACGCTGCTATTTTTTTTTGACGTGATAACGTCTCATAAGTCGATGAACGCCGGCTGCACGCACGAAAAAGGCATGACTCATTGTCACGTTCCGCCTGAGTCGAGCGTGCAATAACCGGCCAACCAACCGTGCGAGAAAATCTTATATAATATCAAACAGATTAAGGCGGGCTTTTTAAAAGCAGCCATTTAAAAAAAATGGATTTATTTGTCCAATTTCGTCATTTCAAATTAACAATTTATTGATATTGATTGGATTTCAGTTTATTTCTATAACTAATTGTTCGTGATTATATTTAAACAAATTATTCCAATTAAATTTGCAAAAACTGTAAATAATATTTGAAAATTAAAAAGTATGCAATTTTTCATCAGTGTTTTCTTATGACGTTATCACGTAAAATTATCGTCCGTAAACCGACTTTAGAGAGAACCCCCTTTCTTTTTTGAACCGATAGTCTTAGTCGAGGTGATGACTCATCAGAGCGTAACGAAAATTGCAACGTACAGGAGAATGACGCTCAATTGGGGATAGGGGAAAATAAATAAAGAATAAAGGGGAGAGTAAAATAACTGAAAGACTTTGCTGCATGTTTGGTTTGCGACAATCTTGAAATTCCAGTGTCAGCCGCCATTTCGTACATTGCTGTGTAGTTTTATCGTTGAAGCGAATATTTGAGAGTTAGTTTTGTCGTCAAGTGGATCATTGAAGTGTGTGGTTTCCTTTCTAACGCAAATGGCGGTCGCGTGACGGCCTCTGTGATTGGCTGGTTGTAGTTCCTCCGCGTCGACACGAATGTCCAAGGGATTGCTCCACCACTTGGTCTGGTAACCCAGCCCTCTCAGCCGCTAGGTCCTGCCGCCCCGGGGCCCCCACGGGCATGATGTAAAGAAGAGGAGGTGAAACCGTGCGCAGGTTTTCCCCCTCCACGCGCTCCCTTGCTACGTCACCTTGGTTTATTATATCTGTTTCATTAATATTCATAATAAATATTTTCGAAGTATATTCATTCCAATTCCCATTACCATTCTGTGTTTACAAGACACAATCAACATTTTGAAGTGATGAAACAGCAGAAAAATATTGCTTCGTTGATTTTATTATTAATATAAACCCCGCGTTTGGATGCTAATACATTTATTTAAACTGTATGTTCTAAATGCGTGCTATACAATGTACATAGCAAAGTATTTTTACGCTTCGTGGTCACTCTTACTATTCAAACGATTGTAAATGAACTGTCTCTGCGTCGTATTCCCGTAAGCGCGCTGCGTGTAGACCGGGCGGTACGACCAAGGTGACGTAGTGCGCAGTGGAGGATGCGTTTGGGCGGCCGGACGGTTTCACCTCCTCTTCTTTACATCATGCCCACGGGCGTGTACCGGTGACATCTCCTCGACCCGCAGCCCTGTGTGGGAGGAGGGGGGAGGGGAGGCATGTCGCAAGCCGCGGGTTCCTGGCGCGCGCCGCTTCTGGCGCTCTGGTCGGGGACTATTTTCGCCGGATGAGTCCGCGACCTGCTCTCATCGGCAGTCGCCGGGTCGCTCGAGGCCTGTGTCTGGTCGCGTCACGCGCTGCTGTGCCTCTCCGAGGGCAAGCCTTCATTTCACAGACGAGAGAGCCACGCCCGAAGTCCCCCGGAGTTCATGCTCGCTTTTTTTTCCCCCGTACCACAATCAGGTGCATTTATTTGGGATGTAGCTTACTCATACGTTATACGCCGTTCTATCTCATTGCATAAACCGGCGTGGCATTAAATTTCATTGTTGATTAGCAAATAACTTTTTAATATGTAGCTATCCAGCGCTAGGAAACCGTTTACGTGATTTCACGGTATCTTTAATGTAGCTATCCTAACCAAATCAACCGTCCACAATGTTTTAAAGTATTTATAATGTAGCTAACCTAACCTAATTGTCCATTAGTTATCACGAGTTGTCCAAAATAAACATTCACGGACACACGGCAAACGAAAAATGTGGTGGCGTACAAATAAATACCGTTGCCTTGTTTATGGTCTTTCCTTTTATCAACACCGCCATATTTATTTACAATGAACAAAAAACCCCGAAGATGCACGACGGGAGTTTGTCTCTCTCGTCTGTGAAAGCAGGCTCCTCTCTCCGAGAGCTCGAGGCGGCCAGTGTCTCACTTCTTCGGGGGTTGCGGTGTTCGTCGGTCACCAACAACCTAGCAGTCGTTTACTTTTAGAGACAAAATGTTCGCTACTCAATTTATTTTTTTCGGTCCATCGTTGTCACATTGTCTAGTTTCCAATACGGAACAAAAAAAAAACTATGCTAAAGTGCTTTGTAATCTTTTGTTTCAAAACTTAAAAAAACTGCATAGCTGCAGTGTTGAAATTCATAACTTGAGTTTTCAGACTGCAAATCATACACACGGGCACACGCGCACATGGCAGCCATGCTGATTTCACTGCTCCCTAATTAATTCAACATTGTCAAAAAAAAATTTTCCAAAATATAGTTTGCAATTATACTCAATACGCCACTCCGTTAATACAACTTTCCATAAATGTTTAACCAATATTGTTAGTAACATTATTTTCTTTACTGAAGTCATTATGTTTAAGAAATTTCTATGTTGCTTTTTTTATATTTGAAACTTAATTTTCGATGTTGACATTTCTCGAGCGCACAGTTTTTTTAGTGGCCACATTCCAGCAGCCACTGAACGACCGAATCGCATCGAAACCAGTCGAGATTCAACACGGATTATTAGATTATTAGAATATTAACCCAGGAACGCAATGCAGGTGTATCAATAAATTGCATGACTCAGCAAATCAGAGTCAACATCAGTGGCCTTGAGTAACTATTGCACCACACGCACTCACCCACACACGTGAAACAACACACGGACCCCCCCCCCAACCCAGACATGGGCCTGGTGATTGTTGCCTGACGATAACAAAGTTAATATGTCATTTATGCTTTGTTATACCAAGAAAAAAATCAAAATATGATTTAAAGCCAAAGATAATCGCTCCACCCATAAATCACCAACGGCCAGCAATATCAGACGCCCGCAACACCTCACTCGGACCGTTTAGGCAAATAAATGTTGCGAACATTCATCATCAGAACGTTTCCCATAATTTCCAAGTTCAAGTCTGTCTTCATGCTTGTTTCTTCTAAAGAGAAAGCTAAGAAATCTAAGTTTTATTTCTGGCGTCAAGTAAGACGTTACAGTATTTTCAGAACTATCTAGGCTCGAATATTTTCCCCAATAAATCTCTATTCAATTGTTCTTATTAATTTCATTATCATGTTATAGTAATTCAGAGATTGATGAAAAATACTACTTATAATTGTAAGTGAAATTATTTCATTGTAAATTTTTTTTTAACATTCGTGAAGAGACAACGGAGGTTCAAATATTATACTAGAATGTGAGAAATTTACCTTAAATCCGTGGTACTTTCCTTACGTACACTTGTGTAAGAAAAATTCAAAATTCCTAGAAAACACACTATATCTGTAATACATGACAAAAACAATTGAAACAGTTAGTATGAACCTTGAATATAAGGAACTATTTCTCGAGTCAAGAAAATCTTTGCGAACGAGCATGGGAGAAGTAGGGCCTACCTTCAGCAAGGAGGAGTCTTGTTTTCGAACTACGGGCGCTGGTTTTGGCAACACTGGCACCGGGACATCGCGGTGCGGCACTGCCAACTTCGCAACACAATCAGTCTTTACTTTCAACGTTCTTCTACTTTGAACATTTAGTTTTTTTATATAATGTTTTTAAATTTTAACTATAGATACGTAGTTGTAAGTACTAATTCAGAAAATAAAATTGTTTTGTGTGACAATTTTAATTAATCACATTCCACAGCTAGCATATATCTGGGGACTATGCAACGAAAAATTAAATTCGACAAAGAAAATCTTCCATAGAAGTAAATTTCATTCGAAAATCCTGGAAGATAAATGACCTAACGTTGCGGATAAACACAGCGGTGACGTCAGGAAACGGAGATTTACTTCACAGCGAACAGGCAGATTTTATGGTCATTAAACCATATAACTTCTTAAATCAGCTAAATAAAAAAATAAAAATTAACGAATAAGATCAAGGAATGTTCGTACCAAAATGAATGGCATTAATGGATAGGGGAAAAAATTTAATTCTACACCGTTTGATTATATTTGGTTTTGATAAATTACTTACTTCTTGAACTTTTTTTTATTGTTTGGTACATTTTTTCAAACACAAATGTTGACATGCTAATTTAAAATTATTTTATTGTTGAAATGTATTTTAATCAAAGTTACACCATATTGGTGGAATAAGAATGTTCAAAAACGTTTAATGAAATGTTTAACAATGCCCTAATTTTATGGATAAAAAATGTTAGTTAAAATAAAAAATTGGTTGTCTGTAAAGTCGGTTTACGGACGATAGTTTAACGTGACAACGTCATAACAAAACATTGATGAAATTATCGTATACTTTTAGGAATAAAATTGAATCACTTTTATTGAATTATCACTATTTTGTATGGATACAAAGAAGGAGTGAAATTAAATCTACAATTTAATTGATAAATTTACTTTTATTTGCACTCATTAATTCAAATATGTTTATTACTTTAACGAACAGATTATTTTAACTATAACTTTTATACATGTTTGCTATTTAACTTCATTCAATCTGTGTTATTATGTTAAGGATAGGACGATGATAGGAAAAGTAGGAAACGAATGGGAGTGTTTCAAGTTTAATGTGCCTCGAAAAAGTCAAATCGATGGTTGTTCCAATCGAGTGGAAGAGAGATAGATGCGGCGAAAGCGTACAATGAACGTAACAGGACACATCGTAACGGGACAATGTGCGTAACGGGACACTTTTTCGTGCGTGCAGCCGGCGTTCATCGATTTATTAGACGTTGTCACGTCAAAAACGATTTTGTCACGTCAAAATGAAACCACAATACACTAGTGTCTCTGTCAACAGGCGATTGCTGTCCTCGTACCACCCCCGGCTGAGTGGGAGACTGTCTGTCTGTCACGACGTGCTGTCTGGCGACAGGACCTCCATGCCGCCGTCCCGGGTTCGCCTCTCGCGTGCAGCACCGGCGCTGAGTTGGTATCACTCCGCCGCAAATACGTCGCGCTACGGGGTAACGTGATTCCTTTGGCACCGTTACACGGGAACAAGACCCAGAGACAAACAAGTTGTCCTTGCAACAACGTCGCGAAACATATTAGCAATAGTGTATTTTTAAGTGCTACTCTTAACTTGCAGATCAGCCGATACTAGATGGCATTAATTATTTTTCTTCGTGATTTAATTCAGTTGACTAAATTGTAAAATTGAACGCTATTGTAGTTATACTTGAACACATTCGTCTCGCGAACAAATTAAATAAAAAAAGTCACATTAATACACAACGCCGAAGTTTTTACATTTTTTTTTCACAGGTTGATTCTGAACACCTGGTAAAACGCAGTAACGTACAGTATATCAAACGTACCGCATAAAGCTATTATTAATTCATATGCCCAGAATTGAAAATCGCTATTTATTAATAATAATGCAAGGGAATTAAAAAAAAAATACTTCAAATTATTTAAACTTCGATTTTTATTTTTATAAAAAAGAACTTGGTGAGTAACGTGTTATAATTAAACAAAATAATGCCACTTGTATTTAGTATTTAGAACGCATTTGTTCAATTTATACTTAGTTTGGCAGAGGTGTCTTCCAAACGTCCTTGTTGTTAAGGGAAAAAGTCGAAAAACTATGACGAGAGACTTGGGTTGAGTGTAAAGTAGAATTGTGAAATTGCATTTTTAATGAAACGACTTCCCCGGCACCCGCATGTTCTGTGCAACCACGGTTCTGCTGCAGTGCACGACCAGCACGGTTGTCATGGCTGCCGTCGGCCCTGCGATGTAGCCACGCCCGGAGTTCCATATTCCTCACCTGGACTTGTCACTCCAGACCCAGAGCCCGTACATGTACGGGTGAAGGCATACTCCTCCTCCCCCCCCATGTCACCCCAGTCACTGCGAGTTGTCCACCGGTTGTACTCACTTCTCGCAGCGGAAGGCTCAATGGGGTAGCACCTGAAATTATTTGGCTTCCATAATTTCGTGTTTTTGACGTGACAACGTCTAATAAATCGATGAACGCCGGCTGCAGGCACGAAAAAGTGCCCCGTTACGCACATTATCCCGTTACGCTCATTGTCCCGTTACGCTCATTGTACGCTTGCGCCGCATCTATCTCTCTTCCACTCGATTGGAACAACCATCGATTTGACTTTTTCGAGGCACATTAAACTTGAAACACTCCCATTCGTTTCCTACTTTTCCTATCATCGTCCTATCCTTAACAGAAAAACGCAGATTGGAAGAAGTTAAATAGCAAACATGTATAAAAGTTATAGTAAAAATAATCTCTTCGTTAAAGTAATAAACATACTTGAATTAATGAGCGCAAATAAAAGTAAATTTATCAATTAAATTGTAGATTTCATTTCACTCCTTCTTTGTATCAATGCAAAATAGTGATAATTCAATAAAAATGATTCAATTTTATTCATAAAATATGCAATCATTTCATCAATGTTTTGTTATGACGTTGTGACGTTAAAATATCGTCCGTAAACCGACTTTACAGACAACCAATTTTTTTATATTATATATAATTTTTATATGTAACCACTGTATATAGTGCATATTGTCTTTAAAAAATACAAAAATTAAACGATCTGTTTATTCTGTAGGATGTTAAATGGCAAAGCCAGTTGTCTTTCGTACCTTGCCAATACGCGATTACACTAAACTCTAAAAATTTAAACTAGCTTATTAAAATTTTAACTTACATAAAAAGGACGCCCACATATTCGGCGCCTTAATATTTCTTAGGTTGCAGGGTGCAATTCGGTTTTGCGTACATGGTCTCATCTTAATTGAAAAGTCGTTTAACGGTAAATGTTGCTTAAGTCTATTTCTTACGTACTGCTTAATTTCCTCGCTGTAAAGTTTAACACCAAAGCGTGGATGAAATTTTTAAAACTGAAACAATCACACCCACCGGAAGGTAAATTTAAAATTTCAAAAATTCCTGTTAAAAAATGTCTCTAATAGTGTGCTGCCTTCAGAACGTAACACAAACTAGGCGTTGCACTCCAAGTTCGCTTGGGGGAGGGATGTACAATGCTCCGGTGCTGATGGGCTCGCAAAACACTCTCCTCTGTTCTCCTCTGGCCACCCCTGCCACCGCTGTGACGTCACACATCGGCAACACTTTACAAAATACTTGCCGCCGTGAATGTCAACGTCCAAACAAACTGTTATCCAGCTTACATTTGCGTAGTCCATTTAGAGGCTAAAACCGACAGCTACTATAATAAACTAATAATTGCTAAAGAGGGGATTTGTCTGTAAAGCCGGTTTACGGACGATAAGTTTACGTGATAACGTCATAAGAAAACATTGATGAAAAATTGCATACTTTTTTAATTTTAAAATATTATTTACAGTTTTTGCAAATTTAATTTAAATAATTTGTTTAAATATAATCATGAACAATTAGTTAAAAAGTCGGCCTTAACCTGTTTGGTATTATAGAAGATTTTCTCGCACGGTGGTTGGCCGGTTTTCGCACGCTCGGCTCAGGCGGAACGTGACCATTTTTCGTGCGTGCAGCCGGCGTTTATCGATATATAAGACGTTATCACGTCAAGAAAAAAAACTTAACGCAATTAATATTTAAACGACTATTACTTAGATGGCGACCTTGATCAAAAGGAACACGGGAGCTCGATGGATGCAGGGTTCCGGGGAAGGCCAGTGTGGAAGTGGTGAGAGTGGTAAACAAGTTGTAACATGTCGCATGACGCAACACGGCTGTGGGATTGCTACAACGGCTGACACTGCTGTTTATTTATACACATTGTCAGAGGGAAAGACAAAAAAGAAAATAATCCCTGTTACGTACTGTGTACAATCTTTTTTTATATGTTAGTTAAGATAAAAATTATGAACAAATTTAAATTTGTTGCACACATATCTTACCCAAAAAAAAACCTTTAGTTATCTTACAAACATCTTAGCTCTCGGTAGAAGTAGTTTCGTGGCCCGCTCATTTTTTACGTAACTTTATTTATAACATAATTTTATAATAATAACAATATAACAAATCTAAAAAAAAATATTTTTTGCAAAACTCCGCAAACCCGGAGAAACCCCCGGAATGGCCACCGCATGGGGAGCCCAAGAAAAGAAACGGGCTCCCCATTTGGAAGCCACCTGGAAGGTTCTATTCTGTTCCACCCACCGTTTCTTTGGTAGCCTGACTTGTTGCAGGGATTGTATTTATACCAGAAAAATGCCGCCATTTTGTCTGGACAATCCGCCTTGGAGGAGCCGGGGCGCGAACCCGGGTCCTACAAGTCACAAGGCAGGCGCTCTACCCCAGAGCCAGAGTGGTAGGGCGACGATATGCAGTTTTCTTAACACCAACATGACGTTATTCTACTGTAGTTTGGTTTGTGATTAACACGTGCTTACTTCTGACAGTTTATGTGGGAAATAGAGGAAGAGAATTTGTGGTTTGAATTATATTTTTTGTGATAGACGGTTTGCTACACGAGAAGGGATATTGAATCTTGAACTGTAGCATTCATGATTGTCCACTTGCTACAGCGTAAGGGAACTTGTGTTTGGAACTGAAACATTAGTGTTAAACGGCGTGCTAACAGCATAAGGGAACTTGTGGTTTGATCTGAACAGCAATATGAAGTCGGTTCTTTATGTGCTTCTTGTATAATTTTGATTGCTGCATCTCTATGCTGAAATAGTGGTAGACAGCATTTTCCCTAGATCTACCAGCTCGAGCGTGGCTAACTGGTTCCAAAATCTGATTGCACCCGAGTTTATACAGTACGGGCCAAGCATTTCAGCCAAAAACTGCAGTGGTGAGAAGTTAAACGCGTGTTTTTTTTTATTATTTACGAGAAGTATAACCGACGAGAAAACTCTCCCTCCTTGTAGGTTTGCAAACAACCATCGGGCAGGTCATTCGAGACGATCGTCTCTGCTTGATGAGTGCAACGCGTGATGGGATTGCATCAGCCGGTGTTTGTCGAGCTGCAGGAGGAATGCAGGCGAACTGCACCGCCATGTCCTTGCGTCTGTGAACAGGTGCCGCGTCTCGCTCTCCGACGACAAGCGACCACGCTAACAGGTCCATGTCTGCCGCGGCGACGTGGTCTCTCCCGGACCAGAGGCGGACACAGGGACCTCTCGTGGGTCCGTGGTCCTCTGCCACTCGCACGGGAGGTGGCAAGGAAGTTGGCCACATCGCCTACTAGGTTCGAGACCGATACGCACCAGAAATACACGTGGTTTTGTTTCGCCAAGGACAAACTTGCTGCTCTTGTAGTTGGTTCACTGCTTATTTGTACCAAAACCTCCAAAGAAAGACGGACAACCTGATCAAGGTGGCCTAGGAAAAAGTATCATACAGTCAGTAGCCAATAAAGAGATGATACATGAGCCTCAATGTGCATAGTACTTTGCAGTTCATCGAGAAGGTCCGTAAGCCACGATTTTTTTCCCGTCCGTAGTAACAAAACTTAACAGAACCAATTTTTTTTTATGTTCGAAGACTTATAAGGCTTAAATTTATGAGTGTGATGTATAGGCCTTTACAATGCTTTGTAACAAAGAGTTGTTCAAGAATGGGCCATTTGGAGTGGTGCCGTAACTTGTGCCTTCTGTGCTTCGGACACCCAGCAAGAAGAACCCCAGGAGTTGCAACAGTTGTGGAGCCACGCGACGTCATGCTAAGTGGTAGGGAGGAGGGGGCGACGGAAGACTAACATACTGGAAGACTTCCATAATGGAGGTATTCCGCCTGGCCTCTTCGAAAAAGGCGGAAGAAAAGTACCTTAACGGAAAACTGCCATATGTTAAAAGGACGAGGCGGAATTCTGCCATATTTCTTATACTCTCCATGGAATGAGTACAGCTACTTTTCTCTCGAAGTAGTGTGAAGAATACATCGCTAGGTAGCGCTGTTAACACGATAGTTGTTTCTTAGGTTAAATTAAAAGGTTACAGATAGTGCTTCTGATGGTGACTTTCTGTAGTTCTAGTCATAAATTAACACAACAGATCGCGCACTAATAGAAACAAATGTTTCCAAAAACGTTTTATAGGAAGAAGCACTGTATACTTATAACTACGATCTGTAAAAATAAAAATATGGTAGTTTTCCATTATGGCACATTTTCTCCTATTTTATCGGGGGTCGACGGAAGACTGCCATACTGGAAGACTGTCATTCTGGAATACTACCATACTGGAAGACTACCTTTTTCGAAGAATTCCGCCGGGGGGCGACGGGAAACTGCCATAATGTAAAACTATCATAAGTTAAAACGTGACCATACAGTCCTAATACTCGAACGACATGATTAAATTATGTCTATTATTTTATAAAATAATTTTTATAAATAAGAAGCATACAAAGTCTTGTGATTCTAATTAATGTTTTAACTCCAGTTCACTAGTTGAAATTAAATGCAATCTAGTGACAGAAAATCCAATTGCGTGACAACCGACAGTTAAGTAAGTAAAATATTGAATGATTTATAAAATATGTTTGAAATTACACGACAGATTATGACCTTTAGGTGTATAGTCATCTATAGTACTGAGGTGGCAATTAAATTGAGTTCATTTTACGTCATGTCTATCAAAATAACGATAAACCAATCTTAAGCATGAATTATTTCATAAAAAAAATGTTAACGTTACTACAAACTTTAATAATACCCACATTATGTTTCTGATGGGTTGTTGGGTTTCACTTTTCGTGGGCTGACTTCACTACGACCTTACTTCTTAATGGCTGTGGTGTTGTTTTTGTCATCTCGGGGCTGTTACAGAGTATTGTGATTCCAGCATTATGTATTTAGCATGTGCTGTGAAAACCATTTGAAAAGCATTTTAACATAGCAGAAAAACGATTGCCATTAAGAATAGATCTAAACAATCACAAATGTGAATACGGAATAGTGAGATTGATTAATGTTTGCTGTTTAAGTTTTATTGATTAAGTAGTTGTGACATTAGGCCTATATTTTAACTGCTTCAATGAGAACGAAATCATTTCAGAATATTAATTTATGATAGCCTTGACATCAATTTAATATTTGTTTACCAGGAGAATAGCCTATTTCCGATATTATTTTTCTTCTTATTCTGAAATGCTTGCTTGTCCTTAAACATATTAATAGCGAGGTCAATGCAGACGACAAAACACAACGCCACAGTAGAGCGACAATGTGAAAGGAATTAGCCATGACCTACAGTAAGGAACCATCCTACCAATTTTCTAGAAAAAATCGGTGGGGCTGTATCGAGAGTCACGGCCGTTGGTTTCACGTGAAACTTCTATGTCAGCGAGTGGCTTTTAGTTTAATAGTTTAAAATAAAAACGAGACATTGTCTACGTACTAAATATTTTAATTCAAAACAGACACTATATTGTAGCTTACTATTCATTTCAATTAATATTCGACGAAATGTTTAACATTGGCCTGTGATATGATAAATGAGATATCTAAGACATAATATCAAAATTAATGTTTTTTGGTGAACGTACAATCTGTATTTCCCAGTGTTGTCGGTTCTTTATACACAAACACACGAATCCCCGCGCTATCACGTCTGAGTCGTGAGCTACACTGAATAGAATTTTTTTCCTAACCTAAATTAAAACTAAGTGTACCTATTTGTGTGGTCTAGGTAGGGAAGACTCTTAAATGCGTCTCAGGCCGAAGCCTATATAGTTAGGAAAATGTTAAAGAGAGATGATACAGACCTTTTCGTCTGTTCTGTTACCCATATATTTCGCTGTGATTTTTTAGACGCTTCACGTCAAAACGGTATGACAATGGCCAGCCGGGATTTGAACCAGTGTTCTTTGGGATACTAATCTAGTGTCTTATGACTCGGTCCATAAACTTCGATAATGTATCTTTTCTCATCATCAGATTGCCTTGTAGTGATGCCTCATGCTACAGGCGTGAGTGTACGATAATTGCATAACATTACAAATACATAGTTTCAGACTATAGTACTCCAAGTATGCTATCATCACAAATGTTTAAAAATTATTGACATATAATATTAGAAGTACAACTATCATAAATTACAGTCACGAAAATTTGAATTCACGTCTTTTGAGTATATCGTGTAGTAGTGAGTGTAACTACATGTGATTTTGTTTACACATTTACCATGGGTGTAGCCAGTATTTGTGGAAGAGGAGGGCAGAAGCCAGTCCCACCCCCGGAAACACTTTTACAAAGATAATGCTTAAAAATACATTTTTAGGCTATTTGACGATCCCTTAAGTGCTTTTGCAACTCCTGACGTAATTTTTGTAAAATATTTTTTTTGTCTAAACAAATCTGGCCACCCCTCTTTTTTTACTACGTTCTTGACACTTATTGTTATAGAAACAGGTTCTTCTTTTGAGTAAGCTTCTTTGCACTTATACCTGTGCCATGTTAATAGAAGTGTAAACAAATATACACATAAAACAAATCAAAATACAAATCTGTTTAAAGAATGTCAGTATCTAAGTGAATTTCAAAAACAGCATAGTAAGTAGGTAATTATAGTTCGTTCTGGCACAGGGGCTGGGGGCGCGGGATTACGGGGATTCGAGGTGGCCATCTTGGAATACGTCACTTCAGGCAGCCATCTTGTATGACGTCACTTCCGGCTGCCATCTTGGATGACGTCACTTCCGACGGACATCTTGGGTTAAGTCACCCCGGCGGCCATCTTGGATTCTTCCATTTTGTTTTCTAGAACATTCCACCGAATTATGACGTCACTTCCGCCATCTTGAAAATCCTCAAGTTGGTATTAACCTAGAAAATAGGGAAAAATTTATAAAAAAAATAAAATTTTAATTTAAAAACTTGATGACTTCGTCATCGAGCTCCTCACTCCTGTGAGTTGCACCGTAAATTTTCTTTGTAAATGGAACAGAAATATTCATATAAACTTAGATATTTGGTAATTTGTACATTTACATGAAAATAACTGTATCACTACAAAATAGTGTTACCATTTATGTTTTGTGTTGCCCCAGTACCTCCAATATTTAAAAGTTATTTGTAAACCCTTGTTTAAATCGCTTTCCAGTATTAACTGCGCATATTAAGCACGGTAAAACAAAAGAAAGCCAAATTCTTGAATATTTGATCGATTATCATGTCCATGGTTTTAAAAAATATTGCCGAATGTACACACTAATTGAAATACAAAAATTAATAGCCTATTTTTGTAAGAAATACTCAGTTATATCTCGATAAAACGTATTCAGATGTGTAAAAATAACCAAAGCTATGTGATGTACAAAGATATAATATCTTTCTTTTCGTATTGCAAACTATTCCTTGTCAACTGTTTTCCAATAGAACTTTTTTGTGAAAGTACTGAAAAATCAATTCTGTGAGTTGTCCAAAGTATTTTTCTTCCTTATTTTCTGTTCTTGTTGCTAATGTCTCATCGCTGTTAACACACTGTGTCCGTCTGTGCTGAAATAATTTTTTTACCAATTCTTTCTACGTAATTTTCTGTCTATGTTTTAAATTTTTTGATGTTCCCTGAGTTTCGCTTGTTTTCTGTATGTTTGCACATTTATCTTTCTTGTCTTTTATTGAGGTTTCTTATGACATAAATTATAATCAGCAATGATTTATGTCCTAAATTATATATATAATCAATCTCCCCAATTGCAAGAACCATTAAAAACAGACAAATTAAATTATTTATTTGGTATTTGAAACCCGTACGTTTGCAAAAAAAATGTATTTAAAATAAAATTATATATTATTTCGTAATAATCTCAAAATATCAAGTGTAATATGTATGGAGAATTTAATTTCATATCTATTTAAGTTGTTGAAATGAAGGAAAGGTTCTAATAATAATAATTTAAAACAACAAAATTATAAGAAAAGTGAAATCTCTTGTTGCAGGATATTTTGTTTTGTACAAAATATTTTTTTGGACGAACCATTAAACCATTAAATGAACTTTTGATACTGTAAAAGTTAAAACATAATACATGTGTTATACTATTACACGTAGAAATATTACACATCCAAAATACACCGAATTCCAATTTTTTGTTATAATTAAAATTACAAATAATTAAATAGCGATGTCACTGCGATGTGCACAAATATTAAATAAAAATTTTCAGTAGTTGTGTACTCAAAGAAGTTTATGTTTAATAATCCCGATGATTTAATTAAGTTTGTGAGGGTTTCATTGTACGAAATAAAACATTTATGCTCCTGCTTAAACCTGATGTAAGCTATTATCAAGAAATCTGTACTTAGGAGTACTGTAAGTTCCAATAAATTATAGTTGTATTCAAATAATGTTATTATTTCTCAATAAATAAGCAAATCACACAAAACTGATTGATTTAAGGTCCGTACTATCATTACCTAAAATTCCGGCGATGTCAGTATGAAATGTATATTTTAATTCGATATCTCCTACACTATCATTGATTTAGTACTTAATTTAAGATTTTGAAAATGTATATTTGCAAACAGTTGTTTGAATAGCTTTCCAGTATTAGCTGCGCATATTAAGCACGGTCACTTTAAAACCAAATAAATAAAATGTTAGCACACACATATTTTAACTAAACACACTCTTTTACATTTAACATTTATTTCAAAATAACTTTACCATCGACAGTGCAAGCTCTTTACATATTTTTTTTTTACTAGTCTATAGTTCTATATAATTATTGTACAACGGGACTGAAAGTTAGTTTGCATAAAATTAACTAAAAAATTGCCAGACTAGTTATACAAATATTTAACTGTTATGAAATTACACAATTCATGCTGAACGAAGAACATAAGAATACATAAATTTGTTCGTTACCGAGGTTAAATGTTACTGCACGTACACGAAACTACAGTAAACTCGTAGAATAACATCATGTCAGTGTTAAGAAGACTGCAAGTATCCGCTCTACCACTCTGGTTCTGGGGTAGAGCGCCTGCCTTGTAACTTGTAGGACCCGGGTTCGCGCCCCGGCTCCTCCAAGGCGGATTGCCCAGATGAAATGGTGGCATTTTCTCTGGTAGGAATACAATCCCTTGTAACAAGTCAGGCTACCAAAGAAACGGTGGGTGGAACAGAAAAAAACCTTCCAGGTGGCTTCCAAATGGGGAGCCCGTTTCTTTTCTCTGGCTCCCCATGCGGTGGCCATTCCGGGGGTTTCTCCGGGGGAACGGAGTTTTGCAAAAATATTTTTGTTAGTTTTGTAGCGTTTTAGTTTTAAGTAACTGTAGCATTATCATTTTAACATGTTATAAATAAAGCTTAAACAGACATTTAAAACTTTAATTTTTTTTATTTTGTACATATAATATTTTAATTAACTGAAGTGTGTATCAGTCAGTGAGTGGTTGTATACCGATGTTGTGTGTTCAACCATTTATCGGTATATATTTTCTTGAAGTATTATTGACGGTTAAATTTTAGTCTGAAAGCTTTGTTTTGTAGTATGTTAGAAGTTTTTGACGAAAAAATATTTATAGGCACATGAATTTTATTCCTAAAAATATTATTTCTGAAAAAAAAACCCGCGTAGTTTTCAATCAGGAAGATCGTCTTTAACACACACAGTAAATATATATATATATACAAATTGTCTTACAAATAGACACATGCAGTCAAATTTGCGAATGCAATTTCATGGTATTAGGTGTTCCGCAAAGTAGTAGTTTATCTACACTACTCTTTAATATTTAATAAATAATATTCCAACTGTAATCGGAATTGATCAAGAAAAAATGCTGAAAGGGGGAAAAAAAAGGAAATATGTTTGTGAAACTATTCAGCAAGATATTTCAGCTGTCCAGATCTGGTTTTAAAGTTAACAAACGTCTCTGAATTACGATAGCATTTATTGTATAACTTTTAGTATACAAAACTAATTCAATTAATTAGAATTATCTCATAGTAAGAAATGAAATTAATCGTGGTTTCCACTTTTAATACATTCGAGTTATAGTGGATGCCAAGTTCTTATTTTTCACCAACATGTAGATAATACTATTAGTTGCACTTGAAGATCTTAGCTCTTATTAAATTTATAACTTTCTCTGCATCAATACCTGATTGGATACTTTGTTCATCAAATTTTTATTGTAATAGAATTCAAAGTATGCAGAAAAAAATTCTTAAATTAATATTTTAAAATTTAAGGCTTTTAAATTTCTTTTAAATATGCTACATTCCTATATAAATTTAATTTGCATGTTCTCTTTACTAGACGTTCAATCAGTGATACACGTTTTATTACCATTTGTGATGCTTCAGACATAATATCTCTGTTTGGATTAAGAATTTCAACTTACAATTATAGAATTAGTGACATTTTTAAAACCATTAGCAACTATAAAATTTGTAAAATATTATAATAGTTAAACATTTAACAATAAACAGGGCTGTACCAGGGCCCCTTCCAGGACCCAGCGGTCCACCCAGCGCCATTCCAATACATGTGAAGTTATAATCATTCACGTACGACTAGTAAAAGTATCCTAATTCAAGCACGTTAGCCACAAAGGTTTTTTAAAAAAAATCTCTCTCAAGGCTAGAGGCAGAGGCAGGCGCTGGCCGAACGATGCTCGTCTGTCTGAAGACTGACCTCGCGCGCGGGGAGAGATTCGCAATTCGGCAGAGGGAAGCCTTCCTTTCACAGACTAGAGAGCCAAACGCTCGATCGTGCATCTTCGGTTTTTTTTTGTGTTCATTGTAACTCATGATGACTAATGGTCAATTAGGTTAGGTTAGCTACATTATAAATACTTTAAAACATTGTGGACGGTTGATTTGGTTAGGATAGCTACATTAAAGATACTGTGAAATCATGTAAAAGGTTTCCTAGCCCTGGATAGCAACATATTGAAAAGTTATTTGCTAAGCAACCATAAAATGATTTTACAGTATTTTTTATGGAGCTATACTTACCTAATATAACCAACCATCCACAATGTTTTAAAGTATTTATAAGGTAGCTAACATATCCTAATCGACCGCAAAATTTAATTCCACACCGGTTTATACAATGAGATAGAACGGAAAAAAAAGCGAGCATGAACTTCGGGGAACTTCGGGTGCGGCTCTCTCGTCTGTGAAATGAAGGCTTCCCTTTGGCTGAAGTGTCGGGTGGCCGTCTGAAAACTCGCTCGAGGCACGCCATGCGCTGGCCGTGACGCTCTCACGTAACAACATGGTCGAGTTCATGGAAAGTACTTGTCGAAATTGCTTCAAAGTACGATAGCACACCAGACAACCAACGTAATATTTGCGCCCCCAAATTTTTTTTTTTTGTAGTGCATGTGGTCTAATACAGAGTCGAAACCAGGCCATATGCCGCAAAAAAAGACATCGCCACGAATAATAGGACACGAGAAATCTTCATACAGGCTAAGCGTCTCCGAACCAAAAGTTATTTTCCTTTCGATATTCGACCAACATTTTAAACAGATCGTGTTCAACGTCAGGCGTATAGACCAGGCAAGATATAGAAAAGTTCAGGAAGTGAAAATGACGGATTCCGAGACAGCGGGAAATCAAAGGGCGGGATCCAAAATGGCTGCCGAGGTCAAGGTGAATTTCAAAGGTTTAGGTCATCCAGGATGGCCTCCGTGACGTCAGAATCCAAGATGGCGGACGAGACGTCAGAGGTCGGTTGGCACCACAGTACCACGGCACCACGGCACCACTCCCATAACCCAGGCGCCGTGAGTCCTATTCCTACTCTCTCCTATTATATAACACTTGAACATCTGTCGAAAAAAAAAATTATGATGGAACAAAAAATGCAAGGGAGGTATTATGTCAGAAATAGCCCATAAATAGGAGAAATTACGAGAAAATGAAAAAAAAAAAAAAATCAACATGCCGTGTGGAACCAAGACTTAACGACTTATTGTCCTTAATTATTTTGCGTCTATAATTTTGCTGTTTTGTCCATGATTCACACTGTAGCCATTTTTGATGGTTTGTAAGTGGTTGTGTCAAACAAGTTATTACTAATTGATTTTTAGAACCTTAAAGTGGATTTGTGTTCCAACTCCAACACGAACTAAGAGCGTGGAATCATGAGTTTTAAAACTCAAGAAAAGGTAAAAAGGTAAAATCTGATTTGATTTTCTGAAAATCCTGAAAACGTGAGATTTTCAGGGTTTCGTTAGAGCCAATCATTAAAAAAAAATGTATGATGTCCCAACAATGAAGTCAAGCTCCGTGCAAAAGATCAATTCAAAGCTGTATACCATGGGATTACATAACTTCACTTCATGCTAGAGTAGAGATACAAATTTGCCTTTACGGTCCCCAAAAAACCATTAAATAGACATAACTTTATATTAATTTGTGGAATGATTTTCAAAGCGATCAACCGTAGTCGTTTAGCGAATTCGACACGAAACTTGACCGAACGTAATGGCTAGTCCACATTTGCACACATTTGTGCGTGTCTACATGCTGCTGGTCCGAAGTGAAGCTTAGCAGTCGAAACACCAGAGTGCAGTACATGTGCGAGGCATTTGCTTTGGTCTACATCGAGTTTTTTTCATTTAAAGTCGTCTGCTAGATTTACATATGCATAATATAATTGAGCTTTTATCATACGTGGCACAATATTAGGTGAATTATTGCCTAAACAGTTTTGACGAATCTTTATATAGTTTTCAAGACGTCTGCTTTCACCCCATGTAAAACCACAGTGTAAAACAAAAAATTTGTTAATAAACATAAACCTCAAGTCGTTCTCTTTCGCGACCAACTCTTTTTTTATTTCAGGTCAAATTGCTTCCAACTCTTTCAACTCCCGCGAGTCAAACAAATCTGTGACTCGTCCGCGGACTAAAAGTTAAAGTTTGCGAATGATCTCGGGACATTGGGGCACGGGGACATGACGTCAGAGGGTCACGCGCACCAATCAGCAGTTAGCTGTCCGCGGACTGCGGTCCGAGGTAGAGGTATGTGGACTAGGCTTAAAGGACGGAGTGCGCGCGCTCTTACGTAAGTAGAGGCTCTGCGCACTCATTCGCGCGTCCTCTGCTTGACCTAGGCGAGCGTGCAAGGCGGACCTCCCTTGCGGAGATTTCCCCCCATTTTTCCTCTTTTCTCGTCCTTTGCCGACCTCGGCCGTCTCTCTCTGTGCCGTCAAAAAGAAAAAAAAAGAGTAAATTTTAAAAAAATCTGAAATCTCCCCCCCCCCCCCGGTACCAACTGGTTTCGAAACCGGCCGGATGGGTCCGCGCCCGGACGAGGGGTTATGTAAACGGACCGGTTCTTGAGTCGGAGCGCTTGGCGGCCGGGGATGCGAGATGGTTTGACAGGCTGGCATCGTGACCGGCGAACAACCCAACTAACAGCGAGGGGGGGGGGGGGGGGGGCGAAAAAAAGTAATTATAATTTTTTTACGAAATTAAAAAATATATATATACAGCATAAAAATTTTCCGCGGGAATGCCGTCCGTTCCGAAAACTGGTTTCCGCTGTCGGCCCACTGCTTCCCGCCCGCCGCGGCGGCTCTTTCCAACTGCGCAGAATCTCCGCCGCGAGGCGCCTGGTTCCATAGAGCAGGGAGGCAGATAGAGAAGCGCGACTCTCGCAGCGGGAACTGGAGCCGTGTTTCGAGCGACATATATTGGGTGGGTTCATAACTACTAGCAAAATATCTCGAACAGGAGGTTCAAAACCCAAAGTGTTAGGTATTTAAAATTAATTATCTAATTAACGTATAATTGCTAAGTAACGACGACTTAAACTGTGCGAGAAGCACATAATTCTGTTTTGTAAAAAAAAATAGCATGTTTCATATAAATTACTTGGAGATGCAACATTTCTAGTATGCCACACCACACAATATTTGGCTGCCAAAATAAAATGAATTAATCTTCGTGGTACGTTTGCCTGATAATAGCTTATGAATTGGTTCTCGCATTCAATATAGCTATGTTAGTAATATATTATGAAAGCTACTATCTAGCGGTTGAGGCCAGAACTACTTCAAAAATCCAGGTGTCAGTCTCGTCGGGTCAGCTTCGCGGCGACGACTGGAACCGCAGAGCTCTTGGCGACCCCGAGCCTGTTGAAACAGGATAACTCGGAGAGTTGCGCCCACTGCTGACAGATGGCACCTCATGTTACATGCGATACACTAGGGAAACGAGGAGTGGCCCTCTTGTGACGTTACAGTAGATTGCCTACATTGTTTGCAAACACCTATGTATAAATGCAGCAATTTCTATGTATTTCCCCCATTAATATGCTCTAAAATTATTTTTTTTTTTTGACGTGATAACGTATTATTAAGCGATGAACGCCGGCTGCACGCAAGAAAAATTGTGTCACGTTCCGCCTGAGCCGAGCGTGCAAGAACCGGCCAACCACCGTGCGAGAAAATCTTCTATAATATTGTTACGTCACGCGCAGGTGCAGAGCTAGCTGGGCTGCATCACATGCCGCCGTAACATGAGATGTGCCGTGCGCACCTGGGTCGCCGCTTTATCTCCCTCCGCTCCCCCCGCGCGGCACTGTTAGTTTGACATCCGAAACCTGCCAGCTGCGGAGTTGCGCGAGCCGCCGACACGTGTTTTCGAGAGATTTCTGCCATCTGGACGGGTTGGAGTGACGCGACTGGCCCCGGCCGCTCTCGTGAGTTCTGGAATTGCGCCGGGGCCTATATATATGCCCGAGGACGCCGGCCGAGAGAGTCAGTTCGGAGTGTTCAGTTTGGAGTTCTCCCGCGGCGGAGTTTCCGGGGCGATAGTGCCGCGGGTGCGGCAGAGGGGCGAAGTCCTTGGATGAAGGTTCCAGGGCAGGGAGTGAGTGAGTTCAGTGGAGTCGGGAGTTTTCCTGCGGTGGAGCTTCCGGGCGATAGTTTTGCGAGCGCGGCGGAGTCCGGAGCGAAGTTGCGAGCGAGTCGTCGTGTGGGATCTCGGCGAAGGGTGTGACGGCGGCGGCGGAGTGCGGCGACGGAGTCCCGCGGCGGAGACCCACGAGGGGTGCTGCGGCGAGAGTTGCGCCAGAGGTGCGGCCCAGCGAGGTGTGTGGAACGAGTGACTGGGGAATAGACCTTTCTTTAAGTGTAATTAATTATTTGCAATTTTAGAAGATTTTTATAAGTGACATAAGTAGTGGAAATAAATAAAACTGTGTAGTGTAAGAAAATCTTTAGTTGGGCTATCCTTTACGAACCCGCGGTAAATCGTAAAAATATCAAACAGATAAAGGCGGGCTTTTTAACTGATTGTTCGTGATTATATTTAAAGAAATTATTTAAATTAAATTTGAAAAAAAAACTGTAAATAATATTTGAAAAATAAAAAGTATGCAATTTTTCATCAATGTTTTCTTATGACATTATCAAGTACAATTATCGTCCGTAAACCGTCTTTACAGACAAACCCCCCCCCCCCCCCATTTTTGTTTGTCCTTAACAAAAATGTTTCATGAGATGGCACAATTATTTTTAACTATTCAATTACGTGTCGCCCGCCAAAGGATGTGCCCCTGTTATCTACCATTGAGCTCTCTAAGAAGATATAAGCTAGACGAGTCTAGCCTTCAGCCATACAGACATGCCACTTATCGTGGTACAAATGTGAAATGAGAACGTGAGACTCAACAGGTGATTTATTTATGAAGTCATGAACTTTTTGACGTGACAACGTCTAATAAATCGATGAACGCCGGCTGCACGCACGAAAAAGTGTCCCGTTACGCACATTGTTCCGTTACGCTGTGTCCCGTTACGCTCATTGTTCCGTTACACCGTGTTCCGTTACGCTGTCGGCGAGTGCAGTAATAATAGGTTATGTTACAATTTACTAAAAAATTATGGTGATCCATATAATTGATAATAGATATTTGATTACATTTTATTTATATGAAAACTTGTTCATAATTTTATTTAAACTTTATAGCTAAACGCCAGTTTTTAAAATTAATTACAAGTCATCTACACGTGAACTGTTTCGTCGACTGTTTATAAAGTGAAGTGAAAAGTTAATGTGGTTTTCATTGCTTATTACAACAACAATTTCGGCAATAAAGGTTAATTATTCTGGCATTTTAAAAATCTGATTACTAGTATAATTTCAAGTATTTATTCTTTTATTATTAAAATAAAAATGATTCAATTTTATTCATAAAAGTATGCAATCATTTCATCAATGTTTTGTTATGACATTGTCACGTTAAACTATCGTCCGTAAACCGACTTTGCAGATAACGAATTTTTTCCCCCACTTGTATGGTTGAAGTGTTGATGAAATGATGTTGGGACACAGACGAAGACCGTACCAAGAAGGTCGTCTGTAGAGTTGCAGGACCAGAGGAAGCCCCTGACAGCGAAGCTGACGGCACTCGGGGCTCCAAGTCTTCAGTGTCAGCTCATGACGACACTCCTCGTTGCGCAACCAGCGCCTGGCCTTCGTCTCCAGGAGACAACCCCCCCCCCCCTCCAATGCGCTCCGCTCCAGCGAGGAGTCTGCACAGCGCCTGCACTTGTTCATAACGTGTGATACCACTCTGCCATTTTATTTTTGCAATTTTACAAAGGAAAATCACCGGAAACTTAATAATGTTCGCAGGCTTTCACGGCCATTGTCTGAAGTAGCCAACTGAGTAGGTAACTGCTTCCTGATGATAGCGACTGCAATGTTGACCGAAGAGTGGGCAACTGCTCCCTGATGATGGCGACTGCAATGTCGACCGAAACGTCGATGGATTATTCGCCAAGGACACGGCTACAACCCAGAAGCCAAGCCACTTCATTGGAAACTTAGTTGCAAACGATATCACTTACATAACTACAAGGCAGAACTTTTTAAAATTGCACATGGTACAAAGCTCTTATTTTGCAGTTGTGCAACTGAGTTTACAAGGAATTTCCTTTTTTTTTTACAGTGTAAGTACTTTAGCTCACGCTCTAAACAAAAATGTTTTATATTAGGCTTTAAATCGAAACGATAAGTTATAAGCTCTCTAGCTTAGTACATTAACTTAAGCTTCAAATACTTGTGATCTAATTTTTTTTCTCTAAACGTAACTTTAGCGTCGAACTTGTGCACTTTAGAAATTAACCACTTAATTAGTCACTTTAATTTTAGTTGTAAACTAAGTAATTTAACTTACGCTTTATACCTTAGAGATGTGTATTTTCTCTAAGACCTTGGCACTGTTACGTCGAATACGTCGAGCACAAAGGCAGTGATGTAGTTCCGGTGACGGGCCCCCTTCAGTCACTGCATGACCAGCAGGGATCCTCGATGCTGATTGGTCGGCGGCTGCACAGGCAGGGCATGTGTTCAGACCGCAGGAGGGGGGATCAGTGTCAGCTGTCAGACACGACGGGCGGTCGTGAAGCTAGTTCCTCAGGTGGCCTGGCTTCTGGGTTGCAGCAGCCCAGACCAGTTTCCTGTGGCGGCAACCCTGCCACAGAGTGTGTCCCAACTGCGTCGTCATCACAGCCAGTGCGGGCCCTGTGGTGCGATGCAATGCTCGCTGCGCTGGACGCAAGGTGTGCAGTTGAAACAAATGTCCATCGATAGTGCGGTGGCTGCTTATGTAGTAGTGTCTTGTTCGAGAAGAATAATTTTTTACCTACGCTCTTGACACTTATTGTTACAGAAACAGGTTCCTCTTTTTAATAAGATTCTCTGCACTAAAACCTGCGCCTTGTTAACAGAGGTGTAAACTAATATACACAAAAAACAAACAAAACACAAATCTGTTTAAAGAAAGTCAGTATCCATGTGAATATAAACATATTCAGTGTAGTTATTAAAAAAAAATTCTACCGACAAACAACATTAAAAATAATAGGTAAATTAATTCTGGGTGGAGTATCGGACACACACTATTACTCATTAAACTGTATGTCATGACAAACCTCAGTCTGTTTGTGCCGAAACGCCGCAACCGTTCTCTTAGGGATCATATACTGTGTTAGTCTGCGCTATCATCATTGTGGTTTTCAAAATATCTGTTTTTTTTCGCTCAACTGTTGCTTACGGTTTTCGTCTGTGCTGTCATCACTGTTTCTTCACATCGCTGGGTTCACCTGTGCTTCTCTATATAGGTTTTTAAAATTTTTATCTGTTAAGTTTCATCGTTGGGTTATTCTGTTTGCCGTTTGTGCACCGTAATTTTTCTTTGTAAATGGAACAGAAATATTAATGTACACTTACATATTTGTTCATTTGTACATTTACATGTAAATAGGTAACTGTATCACTACAAAATAGTGTTACCATTTATGCTTCGTATTGCCCCAGTACCTCCGATATTTAGTTATTTGCAAACAGTTGTTTGAATAGCTTTCCAGTATTAGCTGCACCAGTTAAGTACAGTAAAACAAAATAAAGCCAAAGGAAATATAAAAAAAAAGTTAACTATTCTGTGGCTTTAAAACCAAATAAATAAAATGTTATACAATAACACACATGTTTTAACTAAACACACTCTTTTAATGTCTAACATTTATTTCAAAATAACTTTACCATCGACATATTTTTTAACTAGTCTATACAATTATTGTGCAGCGGGACTGTAAGTTTGTTTGCATGAAATCAACTAAAAAATTGCCAGACTAGTTATACAAAATATATTTCACTCTTATGAAATTACACAATTCATGCTGAACGAAGAACATAAGAATACATAAATTTGTTCGTTACCGAGGTTAGATGTTACTGCACGTGTTAATGACACACGAAACTACAGTGAACTCGTGGAATAACATCATGTCAGTGTTAAGAAGACTGCAAGTATCCGCTCTACCACTCTGGTTCTGGGGTAGAGCGCCTGCCTTGTGACTTGTAGGACCCGGGTTCGCGCCCCGGCTCCTCCAAGGCGGATTGCCCAGATGAAATGGTGGCATTTTCTCTGGTAGGAATACAATCCCTTGTAACAAGTCAGGCTACCAAAGAAACGGTGGGTGGAACAGAAAAAAACCTGCCAGGTGGCTTCCAAATGGGGAGCCCGTTTCTTTTCTTGGGCTCCCCATGCGGTGGCCATTCCGGGGGTTTCTCCGGGGGAACGGAGTTTTGCAAAAATATTTTTTGTAGTTTTTTAGCGTTTTAGGATTTAGTAACTGTAGCATTATCATTCCACTATGTTATAAATAAAGCCCAAACAAACATTTCAAACATTATTTTTTGCATTTGTACATAACATATTTTAATTAAGAGTGTATCAGTCAGTGCTTAGTTGTATAGGCACATGAATTTTATTCCTAAAATCATTATTTTTGTAAAACCACATAGTTTTTAATCAGGAATATCGTCTTTAACACACGCTTTTTTATATATGTGTGTTTACCAGTATAAATCCAGATGTAAATAAAATATACAATTTATTTCAGCATGAGCAAAGCCTTTGATACTTTGCAACATATTTTATGAGTAAAAAATTATCAATTTTAGGCTTCGTCAAGCAATGTGTGGTATATATGTTTTTAATCATCTTACAAATAGACGCTTTTCAGTCAAATTTGCAAATTCAATTTCATGGTATTAGGTGTTCCGCAAAGTAGTAGTTTATCTCAACTTCTCTTTAATATTTAATAAATTATATTCTAACTGTAATGAGAATTGATCAATAAAAGATGCTGATGAAAAAAAAAATTGGGAAATATATTTGTGAAACTACGATAGCTTTTATTGTATAACCTTTAGTCAAAAAAACTAATTTAATTAATCAGAATTATCACATAGTAAGTAATGACATTAAACGTGGTGTCCTCTTTTAAGACCTTTGAGTAATATTGATGCCAAGCTTTTTTTTCACTAACATTTAGATAAAACTATAGTTGCATTTGTAGATCTTAGGTCTTATTAAATTTTAAATGATTTTAATTAGAAAAGAATTGAAATATGCAGAAAAAGTTCTTAAATTAATATTTAAAAATTTCAGGCATTTAAGTTATTTTGAACATGCTACATTCTTATATAACCTATTTGCATATTCTATTTATTAGGCGTTTGATCAGTGATGCACTTTTTATTATATACATTTTATTACCATTTTTGTTGGTTCAGACATAATGACTCGGTTTGGATTAAGATTTCCAACTGGCAATTACAGAATTAGTGACACTTTTAAAACCATTAGTAACTATATAATGTGTAAAAAATCATGACTCCTTTTGAATAATCTACAAATATTCATTGCTAAAACTATTGTAATCTACATATTTATTCTGTATACACCATTTTGGTTTAAGATTATGATATGTGTTGTTGTTTCGGGTTTGCCGCATTGATGTGTACCTATCAGTGTATGCCTTGTGTTAATTTCAATTTGATCTGTCAGTTTTAATGAAGGAAGATAATATGCTACGCATTTTATTTTCTAATATAAAAACATATTTAAATTTCAGCAGAGTTTATTTTTGAAAGACTCTAAAGCCCATCAACATTCGATGTACGAGCCTATGTCTCCCCTAAAGCGCCTGTGCTGCTTGCCCTGTGCCAACAAACTACACTGCATTTCAGAATCTTGAAAACACATTTTGTTTACTTTAAATAATTTATTATAGAAAATCCTTTAATATTTGCGTTGAATTTGCACTCATTAAATAATGATCTAGCAATTACTTCAATTATTCAAGTGTGAAAGAATGTAAATTCTATGAAGCTAGTTACATTACAATTTTACGAGTAAGGCCGTAGAATTTATAAGAAATTTTATTCGTCATAATAAGAAAAGAGTGCTTCCTATAATAAATTTTTGGAAACATTTCTTTCTTCTCGTCGGCGATCTGGATGGTGATTTGTTATTGCAACTATCACCGTCAGAAGCGCTATCTGCAATTTTTGAAGTTAATCTGAAAAAAAAAAACAGCTAGAGGGTTGACAGCGCTACCTACCGAGGGCAATGCTACTGTACTCATTCCACGGAGGGTGTAAGAAAATACGGCAGAATTCCGTTTCGTCCTTTTGGACGTATGTCATATTTCTGTTATGGTACTTTTCCGCCTTTTTCGAAGAGGCCAGGCGGAATACATACTGCCATTATGGCAGTCTTCCGTCGGCCCCCCGAGAAACAGTGGTTTCAGTTTCCTCTAAAGAGTCTCCCTCCTTGTTGTACGACTCGGACTCGCACAGAGTCACCCTGAGCGTCCCGAAGGCTGATAGTGTTGCACTGGGGCGTCCGCACTGCAGCGACCAACTGCGACACGGGATACCAGCTCGTGAGGGGCAGATGCGCACCCCCTGGCGGTGGGAAGGATGGCGCGCAGCAGGAGACCTCGACGTACGCGCAGACGAGGAGCGCAGACGCTGCGGGCGCCACGGGAGTGGGGGACATCGCCCGGGGCCCCTGAGGCAACACGTGGCACACCTCGGGCCCTCCCCCAACCCGGGTTCAGAGCAATCTGTGGTCTCATTGCACTCAGCTACTGATTCCATGTTCAGCCCACGGTGAAAGACATACACCGATACACACCAATGCGACAAAAACACGAAACAAACACAACGCACAGATAGATAAAAGTTCATGTTAACCAATTTGTTATTTATTTTTTCACAAATAATCTTAAACCGAAACTAAAATGGTGTATACAAAATAAAAACGTAGATTGCAAAAGTTTTACCAATGAATATTTGTAGATTATTACAAAGGAGTTATAATATTTTTTTCCACATTTTATAGTTACTAATGGTTTTAAAAGTGTCACTAATTCTGTAATTGCAAGTTGGAATTCTTAATCCAAACCGAGTCATTATGTCTAAACCAACAAAAATGGTAATGTTATTGCGTTTTTCACCTAAAGAATTTAAAATACGTGTGGTACTTAAATTATTGCTTTATTCATATACTAGAAAAGTACCTGGCATTTCCCGGGCTAAACCATCCAACCCGATAAGCGAGTGAGACCGATGCAATAGCCGTTGCCACGGTGACGCAGAAGGTTATCAACAATGCAAGATCCCGTTTCCATGGATACTCAGCATCTTGATCTATAAAAGCTGTTCGCAGACTGGAGGCTGGGCTGTAGTCAATCTCAGGTCTAGTGTTTCGGATTCTATTCCTCAGCCGTAACTATGATACATTTATTAATATTTGTTTTGATCTAATTTCATTCCAGAATTTGCCTTTTTTTGCAGATAGTTCCTCATTCACGTTTTCAACAATCTTGATTTGCACCTTAATAGACATGGCTTGCTTTGTCAAGGCAATCGTTTGCTAAGCATAAACTGAAAACGCCAGTTGGCTGGATCTTTTGGCGACACTTGGTACAGCTTGAGTTTCTCCATGTTTTGAAATGCCCAATACGGCTGTTTTCCAGTCGTGTGCCTCATCTATAAACAGTCCCAACATCCTTCAAAGTTTCTCATACTCTCATTGATTTGGCCTCAATATCTCTTCCGATTCTGCCAGAAATACAGCCTGCGACAAGCTTGATTGTGTGAGTGCTTTCCAAACCAGTGTTCAACACTGTCGAGTTATGAAAGTTCATTTGTCTGAGGTAGTAACAGGACTGACCAGGCAACTAATTACGCTTCATATCCATCCCACACGAACCGTGAGTTTTTTTTCCGCGATAAAAAGTAGTTTCTGTCAATCTCTGGACAAATAAACTATCTGTAAGAGAGAAATCATGTCGATCCGTGAAAGGATAAATAAAAAAACACACCTTCGCATTTATAATATTAATAGGTAAGGATTATATCTGCCCATTGCTTATTTATTACATTACTTTAACGCTTTACTTATTCTAGTGTAGTACGAATTAGTTAAATGCCACGGACTTGGTCTTTGTTTGGTTTTGGGTTCATAATTGATGCTATGTTTGGCAATTTCAAACTAAAATTGTAAAACTCCGAACCGTTACGAAGTTCTCCGAAGTTCTCCGTAGTTTGCCGATCGCTCGTGAAAAATAAAAAGTATATTTTTTACGTTCATGGAGTATTTTAAATAATGCTAACCTAACCAACCTTACATATTTGTTATAATAACAGAACCTAACCTACCTTCCCGATAAAAAAAACAAAGATTATTATTTATTACACTGACATTTTACTTCGTTAAACTTCGGAATTGTTCGGGTTGTGGTTGTGGCTTTCATCCCTGTGAACTATATAGGCTATTCGCCGATGTCATAACAATACATACGTAACCAACCTACGAGGACGTAAGAGATATTTTCACAGAACATTCTGGAACATATTTTATACAAGCTCCAGGTGCTGCAGAAACGGTTACATAACACCTCCAGGTCCAGCCAAGATTACTCTTGACCTTGCGTCAACAGTCTGGAATGGTAGTGGTTGTGTACATGATTATGTTTCATGCAATCGTTTTTCTTTTCTCTCTCCGTAATAACGGTCCTATCAAGCAGATTAATTCTCCGGTAATCTGGAGGAAACACTGTAGCTACATCATCATAGATTGTTTTTCGTGCGATGTAAACTTAACTGAGTGCATTAACGAAACATTTTGTTACATAAACTGAACTTCGTGTGAAACAAGTGCAGGCCTCTTCCAACAGGATATTTAATTCAATAAACGCCATGCAACTGCTAGTTACCAAGGGCTGGTTAACTTGGTGCCGGAAAAAAAAATAACATGACAAGAAATGTGGAAGTGTACCAGGAGGTATGTTATGCGCAGTAGGCTGTAACATAGTTACGAAAGGGATATAAATATTACCGCAGCATCCGAGATCTGGACAGAGGACATGAAACAACTAGTGTGCCCTCTTTTGTCTCCTGATCAATTCACTCCGGAAGAAAAACTGCTCATTTGTCGACAATGCTTCGAGAAATGTCTCATAATTTTGTTTAGGCATATAAAAATGTTTTCGTTAAAACGTGAGATTTTGTACCGCCATCCTGTTCTGTCTTGAAAACTATATATATTTTTAACAGTAAACATCTCGTAGGACAATTTGGATGCTAGGAATGAACAGCAGTTGTTTTTCTTGTGTCCTTTAAGGGGTGTGTTTGTGTTTCAGAGCCGGGATGCTCGCTGGTGCTTCTAGCGTGATCTGACGCGCAGACTTCACGTCTTGCATGGACTAACTATGAGCCTAAACAATAACATTATATGACGGGGAAATACTTTCAAGAATCTCTCGGGAGTTTTATCTCTAAAATTATTCTGAAAACACTCCCCTTTCACTCTCCTAATAAAATGGGTTGTCTGTAAAGTCGGTTTACGGACAATAATGTTACGTGATAACGTCATAAGAAAACATTGATGAAAAATCGCATACTTTTTAATTTTCAAATATTACATACAGTTTTTGCAAATTTAATTTAAATAATTTGTTTAAAAATTATCACGTACAATCAGTTAAAAAAGCCCGCCCTAACCTGTTTGATATTATAGAAGTTTTTTATTGCACGGTGGTTGGCCGGTTCTTGCATGCTTGGCGCAGGCGGAACGTGACAATTTTTCGTGCGTGCAGCCGGCGTTCATCGATTTATAAGACGTTATCACGTCAAAAATACTGTTTATAAACGAAGTTCGAAAACAGGAATACTCATTCGTCCTAAAAGTACTTTTTTTAAAATTAAAATAAAGCGTTCCGTGAACAGACGCCACTCGGACGCCTCGAGCAGTCAGTCGGCGCGGGCCCTGCATGGAGCAGACAGAGCCTCGCTGGGCCCGGGGCGGGCCCTGCATGGAGCAGACAGAGCCTCGCTGGGCCCGGCGCGGGCCCTGCATGGAGCAGACAGAGCCTCGCTGGGCCCGGCGCGGGCCCTGCATGGAGCAGACAGAGCCTCGCTGGGCCCGGGGCGGGCCCTGCATGGAGCAGACAGAGCCTCGCTGGGCCCGGGGCGGGCCCTGCATGGAGCAGACAGAGCCTCGCTGGGCCCGGCGCGGGCCCTGCATGGAGCAGACAGAGCCTCACTGGGCCCGGCGCGGGCCCTGCATGGAGCAGACAGAGCCTCGCTGGGCCCGGCGCGGGCCCTGCATGGAGCAGACAGAGCCTCGCTGGGCCCGGGGCGGGCCCTGCATGGAGCAGACAGAGCCTCGCTGGGCCCGGGGCGGGCCCTGCATGGAGCAGACAGAGCCTCACTGGGCCCGGCGCGGGCCCTGCATGGAGCAGACAGAGCCTCGCTGGGCCCGGCGCGGGCCCTGCATGGAGCAGACAGAGCCTCGCTGGGCCCGGCGCGGGCCCTGCATGGAGCAGACAGAGCCTCGCTGGGCCCGGGGCGGGCCCTGCATGGAGCAGACAGAGCCTCGCTGGGCCCGGGGCGCGACTGCAGGGCCGACGCGTGACGTCACCGCGGCCCGGCCGAGAGGGGGGGTGTTATTAATTTATTTATCGTCTTTGTTGGTGGCGAATTTTAGGCGGTACGACTTTTATTACACTTAACCACTTTTCTGCAATTAAATCAAATAGTGGAATATTAAAAATTAAGCATGGTATAAGCAGATGTTGACTAAATATTAAGAGAACAAATTAAAATTTTAACTTAATGTTCAAATATTAACTATTACAAAAGATTCAACCTTAACTAATTTAAAGTAATTTATTTAAAAATTAAGCATAGACATACATAAAGAGGAAAGTGATTAAACATACAGCAAATAGTATTAAAAAAATAGGTGCTACTACATTAAAACCAGTCGCTCGCACATTCACACATAGATTCAAGCAGCAGGGTAGCGGCGAAGTGGTCATGGTAAGCAGTTGTTACGCAACGCCCGTCGCGGATGTCGGTCGCAGAGCGCGATGGCGCGTGTACACGACTATCCCTCCAACGGACCGGTTCCGGCAGCCATCAACCATCCTCTGGGTTCCTGCTCGCAGCACCGGAGCAGCCGTTGACGCCTTAACACATTAGTAGTACAGGAAAGTATGTCCGGCGCCAGGAACCGGTCTGCCATCTTGGATTTTGACGTCACGGCGGCCATCTTGGAAAACCTTGACCTATAACCTTAAAATTTTGCCAAAATTGGTCCAAATTTGGCAAATTTTGAAGGTCAAATGGCGACAAAATATTTTGTTGCTACCATTAAAATGTTTATTATTATTATTATTTTGTAAAATATTTAATAAATCAGCGAAAATTATATTTCAAATTTGTTTTATTTGTCCATTTGAATGTGTGAATTCTTGCAGCTGAGTTCCTCGGTCGCTCAGTGATTTTTCACTGATTTATTTTCATTGAACACCGCTGTATATCACGTATTGCCAGTGAAGACCACTGGTTCGCGATACGGCGGCCATCTTGGAGTGAAAATCACATGTTCTAATTATTGGAGGTTATTAATGAAAGTTTAAACAATATAATAATTTGAACTGTTCTTTTTAACAAAAATACTCACTGCGGAAGAGTATATTACTTAGAGAAACGTGGCCGAGGGTTATTCTATTCGTCACTATTACAAAGAAATGGTCGCCATATTGAATTCCGACGACGGGCACACTTCATTGAGTCCCGTGTGGATCGTCTCTGATTGAGTTCCGCGCCGGCGGGCCGTAAGGGCGAGTGTGCGTGAGATACGGCAGGCAAGGTCGGCCTTGTCGCGGGAAAAGCAAAATAACTGCAGGTAGCGCTCGCCGCTCCTACGCGCTAAAAAAAAAAGAAGAAAAAAAGCCAGACTTCTCGGAAAGGCAGCGGTGACCGCACAACAGACAGTCGCTTGGTTACGTAAGCAACGGGAGATAATTATAGCTCCTTTCCAGCCGGGTACAATATTTTTATGTTATCCATCAATATCCATTAACTAATTACGTCTTTAATATGGAGAATTTCTTTTATCGTGTGTTAGAGCAGAAGGAACAATTTCTACTCGAAGGTCGATTTAATAATCAATAGCTAGGGACGTGTAAAAAAAAAATGGAGTTGTCTGTAAAGTCGGTTTACGGACGATAATTTTACGTGATAACGTCATAAGACAACATTGATGAAAAATTGCATACTTTTTTAATTTTCAAATTTTATTTACAGTTTTTTTGCAAATTTAATTTAAATAATTTGTTTAAATATAATAACGAACAATTAGTTTAATTAACCCGCCTTAACATGTTTGATATTATAGAAGATTTTCTCGCACGGTGGTTGGCCGGTTCTTGCACGCTCGGCTCAGGCGGAACGTGACACTTTTTCGTGCGTACAGCCGGCGTTCATCGATTTATAAGACGTTATCACGTCAAAAAAAATTGTCGTGATTGATTGAGTTTCTTTTCGGGCGCATAGCTGCTGTCGGAACACGAACCACAGAGATGTTGTGCGGAAGCCAACCCGTCCTGAACAGCCTGACCAAATAAGGCGATGGCTTCTCTCGCGGACGGCCGCCTCAGTAACAAGGAAGAAGCCGCTGGCACTGACGTACCTTATTGTAATCCAGCGGTCAGATTTTCGAAGTTATACTTCTTTGGGCGCGTCATGGGAAAAATGATGAGAGTGGATTTTAACGATGCGCGCGCACCATGCAACGAAATTTTCACAGGAAGATGGCGGATCCACATATAGTCACGTTCACAAAAATTAGGGGACAAACCAAAAGTATTGGTGTACCAAATGAATCTTTATGATATTGAATACTCTGAATTATATTTGGTAAACTATAATAGTTAAGGTAGAGAGTAATTTCAAGTTTTAAATACCTAAATACAAATATAAATATTTAAATACAAATTTTCAGGCTTCGGAGGTCAATTTTCATAGCGCGCTTCAAAAGAAAATGGATATATTTTTTAAATTTTTTAAATTACAAATTATTAGATTACACAAACTTTGCTTTAAGCAGATTGATATAAATACAATTTTTTTGTTTATCGTATTATAATATTATTTAATGCATAGCTTAGTCCACTGGATTGATTATTTCATACTATGTAGACCCATATACTCTAATTTTACTTAAAATAATATTAAATTATTTACGTTTGTTACGAAATGAATTTCCATGAATTCGCAAAGGTAATAAAAATAAAACTTTATTATAGTACAACTCTCCTATAATACTTAAAAAATTATAGTCATCTATTATGTGCGGGAACTGTATATAATTAACTTATTAATGAACTTTTAAAAGGTGAGCAGTATTTTAATAAAATTCTTTGTCAAAAATCTGATCCACGCCGGAGTTTGGTATTTTTTTCAAGTCTTATTTGTTTTTATCGCAGACGTTACACTATAAAGTTTTAACCTTTTCTCTCTGCATATCGAATGATTCGATAGTCGACGTGACTGCTCCGGTAGCGAATTCTAGCGGCAGGTGCGGAACTACGTGTGAGTCGCGTTCGGAAATCTAGTGCTTGATATTGAATACTGGTCCAGATAAACTTATTCAAGTGTGCATATATAAGTGAGGTTTTATTCCTTTATGTATAATATATTTATTGCAGCATAAATAATTACATTAATAATTAATGAATTATTAAAATTGGTGAATTAGAATAAACATTCAGCATATCCATATATTTTTATTATTAATTAAAATTCATCTCGATTATTGTACTAAATTAAATAATTAATATAGTATAAATGATTATATTAATACTGATACGACTTTGGATCAGTGGGACGCAATATTGTTGTGTTCTCTCGCAGCTTCGGGTAACTTCGTTGAGATTGGTCAACGACAAGCGAAGCCACACAAAATACGGAACACAGTTTTTTTAATATAGAGAGAGTAAGCAAGAAAAATAAATAGAGCGGAGAGATGTGTAGGTTAGGATTTAAGAATTAAAAAAAAATATATTTCTTGCACTTCCTTAACTGAATGATTTGCGATAAGTAAGTAGGTGTATATGCTCGCTCCGCGCCCACCCCGACACGCACATGCGCATAAGAACGTGGCGCCGAGCCCAGAAGGCGAGAGGTCGCCCTTATAGGCGGAGGACAAGCAGCGAGGCAGGTTGCCCCTCCTTGAGACAGATGCCGGAAGCGACTCGCGTGGAAATTGTTGGAGTCTCGCCGCATTGACCTGGATTAATCGGCGCCGAATATCCATCGGCTAGGAAGAACCGTTATGTTAAATAAGCGGGGGCCACCCGCTATATATACTTCAAGGGAATTGATCATTATCAAAATCTGGTAAATGTAGTTAAGAACTACATACTACAAAACATTTTTCTAGGAATAGTTTGGTGAAAAAAATAATTTTCCACATTTTGCACAGATGCACATGAACAATTTTCGTGAAATGATGGAAAAGTGCTGGTAAAATGAATCTTCCAAAACCTCCGTAAAGATTTTCTAAAAAAAATTCCGTGAACTAAAGGAACTTTATGTAAAATTATTTATTAGTATTTCTCCGTGTTTTATATAGTAGGCTCATTTAGCTGGGACACTTTACAACCGGCACAATGCAGGGCATTCGTGAAAGGAATAGGGCTATGAACTCATGTGCCATCCCTTAACGTGCCTGTAAATCGGGATGAACGAGCGTGAGTTGAACGGGATTCGAACCCTTGTTCCCCCCCGAATGCGAGAAGAGTTACTTACCGCTTCCGTACCGGCCATCCACCCGCTACACTGCCAAGTGGTGCGTGTTGCATATCTATCAAGGAGACTCGCAGGCACTGCAAATCTCGACTGAAAGGCACATAATTTCCTGATCATTGTTCCTATCAACGCTATCGCACCGGTGTTGTTTTGTGTGGTTTTTTAACCACGGTATTAAATATCGCTTTACAAATTCTTGCAGGGGAAAGAAATCGTGGTGCTAATAATCCTATATTTTATTTTTACTAAAAATAATTAAACATGTGGGATACAAACGCTTTTATATTAATTTGAAAACAAAATCACGTAGATTATGGTTTCCACCTAATCACGGACTGTCACTGTTGGTTACTTTATTTTGACGTAAAAACGTCTATTCGCTCGAACTTTCGGTCGAACTTTGTTGCGTGACAAAATACCGCCAGGATTTAATCGCTAGTAACTTCGAGACCAATAATGTGTTAACCACGGTTGAGCCCACAACCGACAGATGTTTGTCTTGCCTGTGACGTCATAGTATCAGTGTAGGCGCATGCGCGTGATTGTATGAAAAAGATTTAATAATTAAATCGCGCATTAATACAAAAAGCTTGTTATTATTTCATCCCGCCGTTTTTGCGACTAAAATATACGGCGTGGACCATAAATGCGATTTTCCCTCTTTGTAACAGTGTAACGTTATCCTGCGCACATAAAACATGGTCAAGTGAAATCTGCGTGTTATGTACGTTTATTGAAAAATTTTTTTCTTGTGATAATACAGATACGTCAATGACATTTTTTTTCCTATGATAACACAGATACGTCAATGGTACAGGTGAACCATGTTATGTGGGTCAGGGGAAACAGGGAAAGTCAGGAGTCTGCGAGAGATATATACCTGACTGGCCTCAGAGCAGACAGCACCTGGCACACCGAGTGGCGGCGGGAACTTATTGACGTGACAGACAAAATGTCCCTGTGTTAACGGCGCGGACCTAAAGTAGACCAACGATCGACGTGGACCATGTCCCCGTTCCGCGACCTTGAGCACACGTCGACGGACGCCTTAACGCTTTAAGGATGGCGCCTGCCTTGGGTCGCGCGCGGGCAAATGCCGCCTCGAGCGACCTTCGCGCGGCAGGCGCAGAGTTCTTGAATGGAAGGCGGGGTGGGGGGGGGGGCTGAATTGTATCCCCTCGGAAAGGGCATCTTTCATACTTTTGGTGGCGGTAGTGTAGCTGGATAGAAACTGGAAAGGTACCCTTTCCGATTTCTTAAAATGCTTTACTTTTAATGCAAATATGCACTGGAAAGGTATCCCCTCGGAAAGATTAGGTTAGGCTAGGTTAGGTTAGGTAAGGTTAGGTTAGGTTAGGTTATAGGGGATAACTTTTACGATTTTAATCCAGAAAATAATATGCATTTTAAGGAATCGGAAAGGGTACGTTTCCAGTTTATTTTCTGCTGTGTAATTGTACAGAAAATCCTGGAAGGAAACACTTTCCGAGGGGATACGTTTCCAGTCCATATTTACATTTTAAGAATTCGGATAAGGGTACCTTTCCAGTTAACTACCCAGCTACACCACCACCAAAAATTGAAAGGTGCAGTTTCCGAGGGGATACGATTCTGTCGTCCCGACAGACCGAGCGCCTACAGAGTTCCCCGGGCTCCGGACAACTCCACGGAGCTCCGAGGAGCATCCACGGAGTTTCCACTCGCTGGAGCCGGTGCTCCTCTCAGTGAACTCTCTGGAGATATCCAGTTAATTATTTACTCTCCCGTCCGAGTGGAGTACAGTGAAACAATATAATTTTTCTTTCTTTTCTTCCAGGACTGGCAACTTAAGTCATACGCGATGATTACGTGAAACTGGAAAATATTTTTACGGATATCTACGTGTTTTGGATCATTTTTCGGTGATATTACTAACGTCCTAAGAAACACATTTTTGAAAATAATATTTCATTGGTACCGGCGACCTTCTTAATAACAAACATTCGACTATATCATTTCCTGAAATATGTACAGTCCAGTTGGCAAAAGACTGATGATCGTACCTCTTGCAAATTGTTTTTTTAAGGTATAATATTTATGTTACTTGTTGGGTGATATTTTTTAAAAAGTAATAATAGTTGCTTAAGCATTCCTTTTTATGTTTGTGGAATTTTCACAGTTTTTTTTTTCGTGTTGGACGTGTGAATAAACTTCACGCCAAACTGTTAACTTCATGAGCGTTGAAACGTAAAAACGCACCTAAAATGAAAGAAAAGTTCATCGTGGTTGCAGACAACTGGATCTTCGTTGCAACTTACCTTGGATTGCCGAGTTCTGTGTCCTTGTAATCAAGGTAAACAAGGTAAAAACAGGGTAAACAAGGTGAACAGGGTAAACAAGTTAAACAGGGTAAACACAGCAAACAGGGTAAACAAGGTAAACAGGGTAAACAAGGCAAAAAGGGTAAACAATGCAAACAGGGTAAACAAGGCAAACGGGGTAAACAGGGTAAACAAATTAAACAGGGTAAACAAGGCAAACAGGGTAAACAAGGCAAACAGGGTAAACAAGGCAAACAGGGTAAACAAGATTAACAGGGTAAACAAGGCAAAAAGGGTAAACAAGGCAAACAGGGTAAACAAGGTAAACAGGGTAAACAGGCAAGCGGAAGGTAGAGAGTGTTCTCGCTGTTGACTTGACAAGGCTGTGAATGTTTTGTTAGTAACTGAAGATGGTTTCCAGGAGCTCATGATCAAAATAAATAAAATCAACATCCGTTAGTTTACAAAGATCTCAGGATAGTTTGTAACCAGACTTATTCTTAAATTTAAGGTGATAAATGTTGAGCGTGCCGGCCCGTAGTAAAATTAACTACTATTCCAGGGGGAAAATGGGGGGAGGGGGGGTTGATGGGCGGATATCGAGAATAATTAATGAAAAGCTGTAATTATTTTCCAGTAATTAGAACACTATCAGAGATCTTTAAGTAATCTTCCTAAGAAGATAAACTTTTGTTAGTAGTTTTTTTTTACACGATCATCTAAATATCTGCCTGTGATCTAATAATTGACCGAAATTCAGATTTTCGTGAATTATTACAGACATAAGATCCTACAGTTCCTAGGCTATACCCCAGTGGCGGTAGTGTGTGTGGAGCATGCAGGTCTGATGACGTCACAGCTCCAACACTAGTGACGTCACTGGACGCGCTGCCTACCTGCATCCACACTCCTAGAAACAACATTCAACGGACTGCTTATCGAAAATCCAAATTTCTTGGGTTTTGAGGTACCACGATTGAAGTGATGTACATGGAATTCCTTTCGTTTTTTTACAGTGTAATTCACAAAATACTGTGCTTCAGGGAAACAATGTCCGCAGGCTTTCACGGCCATTGTCTGAATTAGCTTTGGCTTCTGGGTTGTAGCCGCGTCCTTGGCGAATAATTCACCGACGTTTCGGACGACATTGCAGTCGCCATCATCAGGTAGCAGTTACATAGCCTAGGTAACTGCTCCCTGATGATGGCGACTGCAATGTCGACCGAAACAGGTAACAGCTCCCTGATGATGGCGACTGCAACGTGGAACAGACACGTCGGTGAATTATTCGCCAAGGACACGGCTACAACCCAGAAGCCAAGTTGCCTCAGAGAAACACCGAAGCCCGTCTCCGTCAGGGCCTGGAAGAGAAAGTGGCCACGCCAAGTGCTCTGTCTGCGGCCGGCGGGACTGAAACACGCGCCGTGCGGACGCATACAAACGAGCTCGGGGTGAGTTATGGCCGGTCTCTCTCAGTTCGCGCCTCGGGCAACGGTGAATTATTAATGGCCGGGCTGTTTACCATATTACTAATAACTTGCTTGTTTTTCTCGGGGGCTAGGGGCCGGCGGAGCGAGCTTATCGAAGACAATCATGTATAATTCATCCGAGAGAGCCCGCCAAAGGAGTGTGGCGGCGTTCGGGGACCGCCCATCTTGTTTCCAGCCCTCCCCTTCCCCCCTTCACCACTTCCAGGCAACCAGCTAACAACAAGTGTTTCCAGTCCGGAGCCGGCGACCTTCCGCGAGCCGCCACAGTGGAGCGTGGAGCCACAGTGTGGAGCCACAGTGTGGAGCCACAGTATGGAGACACAGTGGAGGAGTGTGGAGCCACAGTGTGGAGCCACAGTGGAGGAGTGTGGAGCCACAGTGTGGAGCCACAGTGGAGGAGTGTGGAGCCACAGTGGAGGAGTTTGGAGCCACAGTGTGGAGCCACAGTATGGAGCCACAGTGGAGGAGTGTGGAGCCACAGTATGGAGCCACAGTGGAGGATTGTGGTACCACAGTGTGGAGCCACAGTATGGAGCCACAGTGGAGGAGTGTGGAGCCACAGTGGAGGAGTTTGGAGCCACAGTGGAGGAGTTTGGAGCCACAGTGTGGAGCCACAGTATGGAGCCACAGTGGAGGAGTGTGGAGCCACAGTGGAGGAGTGTGGAGCCACAGTGGAGGAGTGTGGAGCCACAGTGTGGAGCCACAGTATGGAGCCACAGTGGAGGAGTGTGGAGCCACAGTGTGGAGCCACAGTGGAGGAGTGTGGAGCCACAGTGTGGAGCCACAGTGTGGAGCCACCGTGTGGATCCACAGTGGAGGAGTGTGGAGCCACAGTGTGTAGCCACAGTGCCACAGTGCTACCGAGCCCGTTAACATACTACCAAAAAAAATACATACGTACTACAATCATTGTGATGCCAGCTCTCTAAGGTATTACAAAACTCTAGAATACTCGCGAAACTATGCGAGCGTTCGTTGGACTGCAATAACGTATTCCCCGCGTCCACAGTTTCTTCGTTGTAATTGACGGGCCGACTGGTGCTATCGCCATCTTTTATCGTGGCGAGATTGCCTGCGCGCAATACAGCTACGGTACCGGAGATAAACTCGTGTCAACCAAGAAACATGCGCGACGCTACAATGTTTTTACACACAGCTTTCTGCTAATAATCATAACCCACTCTCACTTTTCATTAAAATTAAATGTCACAATATTTAGTAGGCTTTGTTTATATCGCGCCAAATACAAACTTAAAGAATAGAGTTCGCACATGAGCGAAATGGTTTTCTTTACAATGTGCGAAATCTTTTCTTTCAGTTTGTCTTTGGCGCGATATAAACAAAGCCTACTAAATATTGTGAAATCATACAAATTGACAAAAATCTTATTTTGCAAATTTAATAATGGCATAATCTTATCTAATTAGTGTATTGTCATCGGTCCTCGATAAATCTACAAAGTTTGAATGAAATCTGGCCGTTTGAAGTGGGTCAAAATCACACCCAAAGGAGTCGGTTACAAACATACAGGTGAAGCTAATATAAAGCGTGTAAAAATACACGCTCTTGCGCTCATGAGAACTCGCAGGGGTGTGCGCGGTTATTGCCGCGAGGAACGCAGGAATGGAACGCGACCTTGTGCGCGGGCAGGCGGCCGGGATGACCGCCGTTACATAACGAGCGGCGCGACTGCGCGACTGCGCATGCGCGGCGGAGGGCCCGCGGGGAGGGGGAAAGGAGGGGCGGCGGAGGGGCGGGGCCAGCGCCCGGCGACGCGGCGGCGCGCTCAGTGTTCGCCCGGCATGCAGGACGCGAGCAACGACACGGGTGCGCTGCTGGAGCCGTGGCTGTGGCCGTACGGCGGCGGCGATGCTGACGACTGGTGCGAGGGACGCCTGCTGTGCGCCGCGGCGCCCAGCCGCAGCTCCTTCGAGGGCCCGGAGCTCGTGCCCGACTACATGACGCAGGTCGGTGGCCGGCAACAATGGCAGCCCTGGCTGGGCACACTGCTGTGACGTAACTTCACCATCGCCATTTTGTTCCGCCCAAAACATTGCCACTTCTGGCGGTTAGTGATTAGAATATCCGTCGTCAAACCACTTCTAGAAAACATTTGAAACTGTTTCCACAGTGCAAACACTACACGTCACCCAATATTTTCGTCGTCCAACCAATAGGGTGCAACCAAATAGCTGACAAAAAAAAAGTCTTCATCCAGTTACCATGAAATCATGCAGACGTGGTCCCCCCATGAGCCTAGTGATCTGTAAACATGAGTCGAACCAGGCTAAATTGTTGTTTTTTTTTTTTTTAACACAAGACTATGCTATCATGCTAAATAGTATTATTATTTACGTTGTTCACAGTGAACGGGATGTGGAATGTGCGAGGGTGTTTATGTGCCCATTAAAAAAAAGTTCAAATAAAACATTTATTGAAATAGTCCACTCAATTATAATATTTCGTTAAAAAAAATATGTAATACTCGTGCGTTGCGGATTTGCCGCACCAACTGACGACTTCACGATGTCGTCCTTCACTATTCATCAGCTGCGAACAGAAAGAATTTGGATGTCAACAATATGCATTAAAAACTCTACAACACCAACACAATGAAAATAATAGTTTATAAAACATGTATCTGTGGCGCTTAAAGTTCTTACGTGGCATTTACACCAGTAATTAAGTTAGTACGAATTATATTTCCTTAGATTATTATAATGTTGATGCCAATCACGGAATAACTCTCCATTAAAATGTATGACACTGTTTACAACTCTTCCTAAAACGCAGCTCGGAAACCTTCTCAAAATATCTAGCATTTAAAATAACGACCACCGGCTTTATTCCTGGACTCCGATGGCAGTGTAGAGTGCGGTCACTGTCGCCGTGGCTACTCGCCAGTCACTTCTCTTCGCTCGCCGCGGCTCAGGCAATTTTTTTCCTAGCCTAAGTTAATCTAAGTGTGTAAGGGGGTGGGGGGGGGGGGTTCCAGGTTAAGGGAGCACCTAAGTGTGTCTCAGGTCGAAGCCTATACACTCTACCATGCGGGGTATTAACCATGCAGAACAAGGGCGCGTGCATCGTGTGCTTGTTTTGGGTTTATTGGCCAGCCATGGCTGCGATTGACGCCCCTTTGATAGCCTAGCCTTAAAGCTAACTAAAGTAACCCAGGTAAAACCTGCATTGACACAGGGAAAACCCTGGGCCGGGTCATGCGGGGATCAATTAATCATGCATTACAACAAGCAAGAAAAGCTACTGGACAAGAAAGGAAAAAGGTCCAGGTAAGAAGAGTCGGGCGGGGCTGAAAGAGTCAACCATGCAGGAGTTTGGCGCTTGGGCCTTGCGGCCCGCATTGTTAGAGTTGGGCACGCCTGGGTTATCATTAACCAGGGGCGCATGCGCCGGCAAGACCTCCACGTCTCGTCAGCACCAGGAGGACTCGTCCCCCCCCCCCCTCCCACCCAGCTGGACGGTCGCAGCTTGTCGCCCCGGGACTCGAACCACAGCCCCTACGAGGTCGATGTCTCCCGCTCGCTGCTCGCAGGGCGAGCGAGTGTCGTCAGCTGTCACACCCAGGGTGTCCACAGTCAGTACTTTCCTACCAGATCTAGTACTTTTAGTGGTCTAGCACATTTACGCTCAGATCTACTACTTTTTTCTATAATATAAATATATTACAGTAACTCCAATATGTTTTATTATTAAGCGTAATTATTTTTAAAAACTATGGAATGTATGTGTGTGTGGTGTGATATTTAAGTTCGAGCATTGCAATATCATAATAACTTCCTTAATTTTTAAAACCATAACAAATTATAATTTAGTACTTTTTTTCAATCTAGTACTTTTTTCTCGCTTAAGTTGGTACGAAATATTTTTTTCCTTGTTGACACCCTGGTCACACCTCGTCCTCTGTCTTTGAGCCCGAAACTCCTCGGACTCCGGCCGACTCGCCTGCCTGCTCCTGATGTGAGGCTACACGAACTCGCTGGGCGAGTGCTGCTCGCTCGTCCGGGGACTGTAAACCTGTCACGTGGGTCGCCAGGTGTTCAGCCTCGCTCGAGCTTCGCGGGTTGCCCGCCCCACAGGCGAGCTGAGTTGCCCTCACACTGGCATGGTTCAGAGGGTTGCGTCTTGCCAGGGGTTGCGATGAAACACACATCGTACGTCGCGATGAAAACACGTATCGTGTTGGAGGAGAACATCCGTTACAAATTCAATGAAAATAAAAAAAATATTTTAATATAACCTACGAATTTGAATAAGACGTTCAGTCAAAGAACTTATTGTTTGAGGTATGCCATCCTAACTAGGTGTTTAGAGGGTGTGAACACAGTACACTGTATACTGTATACTGACAGCGATTATGTCAAAAGCGTTCAGATGCGCCCTAATGGACTGTAGCAGTGTCGTTGCGGACTGGTTCTTATCTTCTTGACACACGCTGTGCCGACATAACGGTGAAACCTTTCCATGTAAACAATGATGCGTGCGCTTGTTTACGAAATGAATGTACGCAGTGCATGCACGTGCTATTATTATAAATTATTATATCCTATAAAATTCAGTACAATTAACTCCACACTGGAAGTGCCACGCTATTTCATAATTTCAACAAAGTGCAAACTACTTCCGGCGTGACACACGTCTGTGAAGGTTCTGTTAATTAATAAGTAAGAAATATTGAATTTTTTTTTAAATTCTTTGGTGTTCAGGTTTAAAATATATTCACGGTCGATAATCCGGCAAAATCGATAAATGCGATGTGTTCCGGTTAAAAGATCGTGCAATGTACTTGGCCATTTCTCATCATTGTTGCGGGATAAATATATGGTTTCCTTAAGCTTTAATCTAATATATTTTTTTTATGTGTGATATCTTAGCTCTCGATATACGGTATTTAGTAAGAGTGAGTTTGAGTAGAACAGAACGGAAGTCGCATGGAACGAAAATGTGTAACCACAGTGCTGCCTGCTGTAGTGGTGGATGGCGCTAATTAAATATCACATAGCCGAAGGAAACTTTAATGAATTTTAACTATTTGTGCAGTAATTTAATACACTTTCTTCTCGAAAATTAGGTCCAAAATAGGGGTTTAGTATTTTTTCAATGTTTTCTTCTGTTTTTTTTTTTTTCGGAGCCGTTTCATTATATAGTTTAACCTTTCGCTCTGCAGATCGATTGATCGACGTAGCTGCTCCACAGCAGCGAATTCTAGCGGCGGGTTCGGAAACCACGTGAGATTCGCGTTCAGAAGTGTAGTTGGAAACACAATCTGCGTATATTTATCACTCTCGTCTTTTTTTTTGAGAATTTTTCCATTAAATTTTGTGTCCGGAGTTTCGCACGATGAGCGTGTTTGCAAGGTCAGATGTTGGAGGTCTCTGAGGAGCACCGACAGACTCTCTGTAACCAGTGGCAGATCCAGGATTTTGGTTTTTTGGGAGGGGCTTGACCCAGCTGAGGCTAGGCTTTATCAAGGCAAACACTTAAACAATAGTGGACCCGGATGCTTTTTGGAGGGGGCTTGAGCCCCTTTAGGCGCCCCCCCCCCCTTCTGGATCCTCTACCGTCTGTAACTGAGATCCATCGAGACGCGCACATGGCTGGATACTCTCACAGTCGGAGTGCAGATGTCGTCCTCCTACCGCCTCGTCCAGGAGGCCGGGCTGCTGCCTGGTCCGTTACCAGACCTGTCCGTCCAGTCCAGTCCAGTCCAGTCCAGTCCAGTCCAGTCCAGTCCAGTCCAGTCGCTGCTCGTTCCTGTTTCCTCGCGTGTCCGTGTCGGCTCCAGCCGCCAGTCGCCAGTCGCACTTGGGGCGCCTCTCTCTCCTGGACTCGTGAGGGGGTGGAGGGAGGGGGTAGGCCTCTCCAGCACTTGCGGTACCGTGACTGTGGAACGGGCCTCATGCCAAAACCTTGTCCTACGGAAAAAAAAACATTCTGTATATTTTAAAATTCTCTGCTTATTGCATGCATGTACATAGGCCAAAATATGGGCAGTAGGTATGCAACATCGTGTCCAGACGTGACTTGCGTCGGTTGAAACTCACGCACACAACTTTTTCGTCCCCCCCCCCACCCCCCACTCCCCCACAAAGCTTGTGAATCATGCATGTTTGCGCCCCTGCTGTTGCAGATTATTTGAATCATCAAACGGCACGAAAATATTTAAATATTTTTCAACTGATCCATAGTTGGTATGTATTATTTTCTAAAATATTTTAAGGGCACCTAATTTTTTTAAATTTTTTATGCAACAAATGGAGGTTACTTCGACTTTTATGAATAGTCATAGTAGGTTCTGAGTCACTCCACTCCCCCCCCCCCCCCACCCCTGAAAAACTTTGAACCACTTAATGCGATACCTCTAGAGTGTGGACTCTACATTCTCCTACATAATAAGGCAAATGTCGCCAGTTCATTTTTCTGCTCACTTGGGAAATATCTTAACTCAGAAAGGGGTGGGGGGGTGGGGGTTCCAACCAGTCTCTGGGTTTCAATACCTGTTCACGCTATGTTTGTCACACGCTGTAGAAACTGGTCGCCAATCTGAAACACTTATGTAAAACGATCACCGAATAATGGACCAGCCAAACGTACCGTGGGATGTGGAAGCAGGTAATTAACCGATTTATGATGTGCAAGTTTGTACAACCTACTCTGACTTTTGGAAGAAAAAAAGGGGAGGGGGGTTCCTTTAGTTTTGTACGTTCCTGGTCATCGGTTGTTTGTCTGCATGAGAAACTGTTCCCGTTTGAAATGCCTTGGTACAACTGTATATTGTGTGTTTTGTTGCTCAGCTGATGGTATCTGCGTCAATTTGTTGTGATTTTTTTTAATGGCAGAATGAGAAAAATGTCTGCAATATCTGCACAATGCTGCGTTTTAAGCATGCTTCCTCTAATGCCACTTTGCTGCATTTGATTTTTATATGTTTAAATCCAGGTGATTTGCCAGATGGTCTATCCGCCAAAAATTTGATTTTGCTTCAGCAAATAAATTTTTACTGAGAGTTGAATGTACAAAAATTAGCGCATGACGCGTTTTTTTTGCGCTAATTTTTGGATGTGTTAATTATCATCTGCTTGCAAATACTACTCTCACAAAATCCGTAAGGTTTTTTTTTGCATTTTCTTACGGATTTAAAGCGCACGGACCGCTCAGACGAGACAGCGGACAGCGCGCGTCGAATGGTCGAACGGTCGCAGAACAGCCGAGTGTACAGAGGCGGAGCGCCAGCCGCACGGGAAGCCTTCATTTCACAGACGAGAGAGACACACCCGAAGTTCCCCGAAGTTCATGCTCGTCTTTTTTTTTCCGTTCCATCTCATTGTATAAAAACCGATGTGGCATTAAATTTTGCGGTCGATTAGGATAGGTTAGCTACATTATAAATACTTTAAAACATTGAGGAAGGTTGGCTATATTAGGTAAGTATAGCTACATTAAAAATATTGTAAAATCATTTTATGGTTGCTTAGCAAATAACTTTTTAATATGTAGCTATCCAGGGCTAGGAAACCGTTTACATGATTTCACAGTATCTTTAATGTAGCTATCCTAACCAAATCTATCGTCCACAAAGTTTTAAAGTATTTATAATGTAGCTAACCTAACCTTTTACAATGAACAAAAAAAAACCGAAGATACACGATCGGGCGTTTGGCTCTCTCGTCTGTGGAAAGAAGGCTTCCCCCCAGCCGCACACGGGGCACCATGATGACCCACACGGCGGAGAGAGTTGCCCGACCAATCAGGACCCTGCGCCGAGCAAGCAATGCAGCTTGGTCCCTCCAGTGTTGCAAATACGGCAACTCGCGAAAAACCGGTGCGGCGTCGCCATCTGTGAACTACATAACTTGCAAATTGACCAATCTGACAATGCCCCACCCCCTTTTTTTTTTTTTTTTTTTTCATGTGCTGACCTGCTGCTGTTGTCAACATATTTTTTCTTTGTGCTTTCGGAGAAAACACTTCCTTTTCTTATTTCCTTTTTTAAACTTTCGAATCCGCACGTTGTAACAATTACTCTTTTTTTTTTTTAACGGTGACAGAACACGCAACCATCCAGAAACGGAATGCCCTAGTGGTCCTCTGATACGGGATAAAGTCCCGTCAGCGCAATACCGAATCTTATTGGCTGGCCGAAATATTTATGCCTGGTCTATTTTATATATCTACCTGTAGGACATTTCTATATGGGTTTCGTGAAACCTGGAGATTCATATTCCAAGAGCTGGTTTGTAGAGACACTACCATTTCGCTGTACGCTTGAATGCACATTTATAAACATGGTCGAGACAATTTATTTCCTTTTTTAGAATGGTCCAAATGCACTAAAGAAAAAAGTTCACAACTATGTTAAACTGAACACCTTAGAGAAACACAATGTAAAGTAACTTTATTATATTATAATGTTTATTTTAATAGTCATATTATTTGTTTCGACATGTCATTCTTCAGTTTTACACAAAACTCAGGTATAACTTTTTTTTAATATTTGTGGACATGAAAGGGATTGAAAGTTTGCTCCTCAATTTTAGAAACCTCGCCATTTAAAGTTGTATTTCAAACTTGGGCAATAGCACAGTGAGTCGATTGTCTGAAGTAGATAGTGAGTTGCTACAATTCCTTCCGAAAGATAAGTGTGCGACTTCTTTTGTAGTCATGATGACAGTCACGTTTTGTAGTTTTTAAGTAAGAACAGAGCAAACATTTCCAAACACGAATTTAAATGTTTCACGTTGAAAGCACGTTTGTTTGTATGGTGGTTGATCATTTCTCTTGGCGCGGCTCTTCCTAAGATGGCTTCCACCGCAAGAGAGAGGGCGTGAGGCGGATCGCACCGCTGTTGCCTGACGCTCGAGAAACTGTGGACACTTGCTGTGGCGGGAGTCCGTGGTCGTAGCTCGCGACACGAGACGCAAGCCTCCAGAATATTCTATAAGACTATAAGAAGTTGCGCTGTAGCTCCTGTCGCCTAGAGCACACTCAGAGGAGTCCCCGCTCTGACGACGAGTGGCAGTCGCGTGGGTGCCTCCCATTTCAGGTCAAGATTTTATATTTACAGTAATTACAGATAAACTTGTAGATTTTTTCAATTGTTTAACTTTCACGAAATGAAAAATACACACAGCGCATACTTATTGCATAATTAGCTGCCAAAGTTACATTTTTTTTTAAGGTTTTTGGGTTGTACAAATATGGAGAGTTAAATTTATTGCAGAACTGTAACTTTTTATGTTTAACTGCAATTCCACTGGCTACTTCAAGAAATGGTTTGAATTGATTACAGAAAATTTTAATTAATTTTACCTGGCATTTCAAAATTCTCAATATTTGTTACGATTTTGACAGCCAAGAAACATGAGGGTACTAGCCTGCAGAGCTAGCAGAGGCGGGTAACCTCTGTAAACGAGGGGTCCCGGTGATGTGAGAGGTATGGGCCGTGTCGGTACTCACCAGGCCCACAGTGGGGGCTTGCACTGGTGGTCCCCTGGGGTATTCGGCGGCTGGAGGCTCCAGTGGCGTAGTAAGTTGGGATGGGTTCTCCACAACCTCTGTGCGCAGCTGTCAAGCTCCAGAACCATGCCGCGTTTGAACAGCGCATCATTCCAGGTCCGCGGTGCCCATGGTAAGGATGGGTTGTTAAACTCACACCTGCCATGTAAAAAGATCCACCAACGGAACAACATCGGATTTTCAGTCCTTTGGGAGTAGGTAACGAGTCCTTACTGGTGCGCACAGTTCGTAGATCTGCTAAAAGATGTAAGGCATCACATGGCACGGGAGATTGTCTCCCCTTCTCCTTGGAATAGAAAACCGTAATCACAGATGAGTACGCTGCAATCAGAGGTCAATGCTGATCTTTCATCCTGTGACAGTGAAATGAAATGGTAATGCTGACACTTTCATTCCTTAGCTACAATTATATTTTTGACGCTGTTGATTTTTTCCTTTACTAGCATAAGTGTAGGCCTATGATAATTCTACTGATGCGACAGTGTATGGATAGTACCTACATCATATTTATCTTGGCATTGCATAGGGGGTGGAACAATTAGAGTGGTGCTTCTTCGAAACCGACTGGCTGTAATTTGTTTGAAAAAAAATTACACCTGTAACAATGAAATTTAATAACTCATTTAAACCAAAAATAATAGCTCTGAAGTATTTAACTTGCCATGGACTATTTTTTTGGTGATCAACTAATTTCTGTTTCAAGTTATACACGTCTGTGGAATACGTATTAGTGTGGAGTTTCTTATCTGTGCCACTGACTGTTCCGCCAAGATGAGATATGCAGTGGCAGTTATACGTAGCTTGTCCCCTCCTGCTTGTGATAACAGGCGTGCAAATGTTTCAGTATCCGTCAGTTTTTGCGAAATTACTGAACGCGCCGTCTGTCTTATAATACATTTTAAGAGACTTTGCGCAGTACGTATTTGTATTTCAGTTAATTTGTTACTCGTTACAATGCCCCTCCCCCCCCCTTTTTTTTTGTTTTGTGTTGAAATGGTCAAATCTGGATTTTGTGGTTTAGGTGAGGAAAATTAGATTCCATCAGCAATGAATCACTGTCCTAAAGACTCTCAGCTGCACGCTAACACGGAGGTATTAGTGCATGGAGTGAGTGTCTGTTATAAAGGTTGAAGCCATTCTGGTCAGCAATCGGTCAGCAAAACAAATAACCGTAGCTGTGTAAAGAATAATGTTAGGAAGTTTGTTTTGGCAAAAAAGGCCATCATGAAGTAGTGAGTACTGTTCAACAAGGATGTTAACGACAAATCAGCAAGGAATTAGGTTTAACTTCATCACGACCATGTTGCACACGCCCACCGCCTAGCTTTGTACCTCCATGACTCGATGCGCATGCGTGTTTCTCCTCGTACCGTCCTTTCTTCCGCGCCGCACAGCTCCCCAGTCTGATTCCCGTCGTCTGTTGACATGTTCTTGGGCGCTTGCGCTCGACTCAAGAGACAAGAGACTTAAGACAAATGTTATCAAGCACTCCATTACTAATTTTAAGTTTCTTATTGTTATTAAGTATATATATTAATTTTCGTAATGACTATATCCTAAAATTTTCGACATGACTATAACCTAAAGTTTTTATATGGACTAATCCTAAAATTTGTGATAGAAAAATCTATTGCAAGTCATTTTGTTATTACTGATAAAAATTTAAGACAAATGATATAAAACACCCCACGCTTTTAGTTATACATAGTTGTGGTGGTGCATTATTCGGCTCTTGGACAAAAAAAAACTTAATTTTACTTTTATTTCATTCAACGATAAAGGCGTTTTTTTTAAATTTTTTAAACTATAAATTAATTGTATTATTTTTAGTCTCAAAATAAAATGTCGTCAAGTTTGATACAGTTGTCATTTTGTACTTCATTGTTTACCACAATGGCGGGTTTAAACATGGAAACATCCAGTCATGCAAACAACAGCTGATAAGATACCATTAAGTATAACTAGGCCAAGAAGTACACACACATGACATAATGAAGAACTTTGACTGTGGACATAGCGCATCAAAGATACGCGTCAAAACTTTAAAGTATGTACGCAGTGCATGAAGAGGAGGCAGGGATAGGGCTTCTGTTCGTCCCTAAAGCCGCTACCGTGCGCGAGGAGACGCCGCTGGATCCCTGTGATGTGGAACGCCAAGTCGGCGCACGTGTTCACTGTCCACAACAACACCGCACCACGTGTGGCTCTGGGTGTGTCGTGGGCCAGGCCACATAACAAGAAGGGAAATAGAGAAGTGCGACTCTTACAGTGGAAACTGAAACCATGTTTCACGTGACATATGTCGCTATCTGTTGGGCGGGCCCATAACTACCAGCAGTTAAAAAATCGGAATAGAGGTTCTCATACAAAAATTTTAAAAAAATTTTAAATGGGGGACCCCCCTCCCCCCCAGGGGGGTCCTCCCCTCCAAAAAGTGACTCTTTTATTAATAAGTGGTACAGAAAAGTATACATGGAGGGTGACACTTGATTAGTATAAGAGAACAACAAAAAAAAAATATTACTTACATATTCACAATATCCCTTCCGACAGAAAAGTCCTTGCAGATGAATTACGTTTTTTTTTTTTTTTGTTATATTAAGTTATCTCCTTTGCGGTGCAAAACTAATTTAATCGATGCGAAAATACTTGATGCTGTTTTGTAATAAACCGTCATGTAATAAATAAAGGAGTAGGAGGTGCAAAAACTCATTGTATTACACACCACAAAATTAGTGGCTACCTAAATAGAGTGAATTTTCACTGGGTTTGTTTGCCTGATAATAGCTTATACATTACTTCTCCTAATAAATTAATGTAGTTATATCAGCAATATATTATGGAAACTACTATCTAGCGGACGGGCCCATAACTACTTCAAAAAAACTATGTCTCAGTCTCGGTAATTAGAGTTTCTCCCCCGTGGTTGCCTGGCCGGGACCAGACGCGGTGGATAAGCTGAGTCTGCGGGCAACAGCGGGTGCGATTGGAACCTTCCCGGGGGGTCCGACCGCCGAGCCCCGGTGTCTGGGTCCTAGGGCCTCTCGCGGTGTGGAAGAGGACCAGGGCCGTGGTGGTGGTGAGGACTGAGGACACCCGGGTCTACAGGGCTGTAGACCGTCTTGAGCTCTGCCCGGCGGTCGCGAGAGGCAACTCCGAGGCCCTCCTTCTCCCTGTCACGGTCTGAGCGGTCGCCGTCGGAGTCCGGGCACGTTCGGCTGTAAATCCGCCGGTCCGAGGCACGGCGGGTCGGCTGGCTGCTGGCGAGCAGTCTGTTCCCGACACAGACACGGGAGTTGGTGACAACAACGCGGGAAGTGGTAGCTGCTGGGAACTCGGCAGTGAGTGGGCCGCGGGCGAAGCAGCGCGCGCTGCCGTGATGCGTGCCTCGGGCCGGGGGTGCTGCCACAACTTAGAAACACTCAGGATACAATATTCTAAGTTATGCCTGTTCTTAGTTGTGTTTCTAAGTTGTGTGTTTCTAAGTTATGACAGTTCTAAGTTGTGTGTTTCTAAGTTGTGATAGTTCTAAGTTGTGACTTTCTACGTTACGACGTTTCTAAGTTGTGTGGTTCTGCGTTGCGTGTTTCTAAGTTACGTGTTTCTAAGTTATGATAGTTCTAACGTATGACAGTTCTAAGCTATGCCTATTCTAAGTAGCGCGTGGTTCCCCTCGGGCCGCCGACTGGTTCGGAGCCCGTCTCTTCGACGACCCTCCGGGCTTCCCCGGGCACAAGTCACGTCCCTCGTAGCACCAGCTGGCGTCAGCAGTCCACTGAAGGTCCCCCCCCCCTCACAGTTCGGACTCATCAGTTGGAACCGGACAGTTGGAACTGCCGTGTGTGTGTGCAAGGACGGTGGACTAATCAGTCGGAACTGATGGACTGACGAATTGAGGTCTGGCTTTCCATCAAATAGGACCGTTGGCTGGAGAGCCCTCAGTCCGAACTGCCGTGTGTGGGAACAGCGTCTCGTCAGTCCAAACTGCCAGTCCAAACTGCCAGTCCAAACTGCCAGTCCAAACTGCCAGTCCAAACTGCCAGTCCAATCAGTCCATCAACTGAATGTCGTGGCAGACATCTTTTTTTATACTGTTTAATTGCTGCTATTTTGTTTTCCTTTTTCTAAACAAAAGTGCGAATGCATTGCAACATACAAAGTTTCTTTAACACCTAGGAAGTTCAAGGACACACTCTACGCCAAAAGTTAATGCTACGCCGTTGCTCTAAAAGAAGGATATACAAAACATAAAGCATAATACAAAATATTATAGAAGATTATATATAAAATAAATGCAAATATGCTATAAGAAAAAATGCACTACCACAATGCTGCGTGCAACCGAGCCGCAGAAACTTGCCTGTCGGTGACCAGCCGCGGAGAATTTTACTGATTCGCTTTCGACAAGTTTGAACTTCGAACATTTGTTGGGTATCAACATTTTTTTTGCACGCCCTAAAGATAGGCCTATTTAAATCACTGGGTACCCTCTGGTTGCGCGCCGTGCCTGGGTAAATGGGCTTGTATTCAACACTGAGGCAACGTCCGCCACATTTACCACTTGCTTATAATCCGGGCTTTGGCCCCACCGGGATTCGGACCCAAATATCCTGGTCGTGTTACAATCTATCTAAGAACTTTTATTTTTGACGTGACAACGTCTAATAAATCGATGAACGCCGGCTGCACGCACGAAAAAGTGTCCCGTTACGCACATTGTACGCTTGCGCCGCATCTATCTCTCTTCCACTCGATTGGAACAACCATCGATTTGACTTTTCGAGGCACATTAAACTTGAAACACTCCCATTCGTTTCCTACTTTTCCTATCATCATCCTATCCTTAACAGAATAACACAGATTGGAAGAAGTTAAATAGCAAACATGTATTAAAGTTATAGTTAAAATAATCTCTTCGTTAAAGTAATAAACATATTTGAATTAATGAGTGCATATAAAAGTAAATTTATCAATTAAATTGTAGATTTAATTTCACTCCTTCTTTGTATCCATACAAAATAGTGATAATTCAATAAAAATGATTTAATTTTATTCATAAAAGTATGCAATCATTTCATCAATGTTTTATTATGACGCCACGTTAAACAATCGTCCGTAAACCGACTTTACAGGCCACCGATTTTTTTATTTATTCCTCTTTAGGCGCGTTGTGAAAAAAAAAATAAGAGTGAAATTTTACGATTCGCGCGCAGCATGAAACAAAAATTGACAGGACGAAGAAAGGCTACATACAAATATATATAATATTTGAGCTTTTTAATCATGTTTTTTTGTGATTTATGTTGAATACTGGTCCTTATAATTAATAACAGTTATTTATTGTGAACATTAGTAATATAAATTGAGTTTATATACTTTTAAAGTGTATTTTCAAGTGTATTTATATAAGTGGGGTTATATTCACGTTTTATAATTTATTTTCATTATGAATATTATATTATTATCTAAAAAATTATAAAAAATAATAATTATAATTAACATTCAGCATATTTATTGATTTTCATTAATAACCAAAATCTTTCTCATATATTTAAATAATCCATTTATTCACGTTTTTATATTAATATTTAATATTGAGTATTTATTAAAATAATTTATTGAATTTATACTTTACCAGCTGTATTTATATCATTTCAGTATTTTTATTATTTTATTTCTAGTAATCATTTGCATGCAAATTTGAATTTTTTTTTACCATGCCAAGTAAGTAGAACTTCTAACGCGCGTACATAAATACACGCACCCATTTATTTATTTATTTATTATGTCGCGTGTCATTGGTCCGGGTGGGTGCAGTTGGTGAAGTGACGGTTTGAAAGAACTGGACTTCACGCGCACGCCTGGGACTCGAACCCGGAACCCTCGGGCCGAGAGCCGGCGAGCGTCCAACTGCACCGCCGCGCCTGGCTCTTGAGCCGTCCACGCGAGCGCAGGTAGCGCTGTCGCCTGGCGGTGCGCGCGGGGCTTATCTGCGCGCACAGCTGTTATCTCCCGGCAGCGCCGACTGTGTCGCTACAGTCTACAGTCTGTCCCGCGCTTAGACGGTCGCTCCGAGTGAACGACAACCACCGTTGCCACATTCATACCACCCAGCTTGATTATATTTAAAAAAAAAAAAAGGGGGGGGGGATTGTCTGTAAAGTCGGTTTACGGACGATAATTTTACGCGATAACGTTATAAGAAAACATTGATGAAAAATTGCATACTTATAATTTTCAAATATTATTTACAGTTTTTTGCGAATTTAATTTAAATAATTTGTTTAAAATATAATAACGAACAATTATTAGTTATGGAAATAAACTGAAATCAAATCAATATCAACAAATTGTTAATTTGAAATGACGAAATTGGACAAATAAATCAATTTTATTTAAACTGCTGCTTTTAAAAAGCCCGCCTTAACCTGTTTAATATTATAGAAGATTTTCTCGCACGGTGGTTGGCCGGTTCTTGCACGCTCGGCTCAGGCGGAACGTGACAATGAGTCATGCTTTTTCGTGCGTGCAGCCGGCGTTAATCGATTTATAAGACGTTATCACGTCAAAAAAATGTATCTGAAATACAATCTTTAATACATATATTTTTTCAATTTCACTGTTTGTTGATTTTTTAAGACTATATATTAGTGTCTCTTGGCAGAATTATCACAATTGTAGTTTTTATGACAAAAATAATAATAATTCAATGCTAAAACACCAATAATTATTTTTCAGTATAGTCAAATTTTATTATTTGTCCACTATTATAACAAAGGGATTCCATTAAATCATGTGCTATGCTCAAAAGGGCAAAAAAAAAAAAAATTTAAATGATATTCAAACAATAGTTGAAAATATAATTTGAAAACAAAATGACGTCTTTTAAATTACCATTCCTTAGAAATAAATAATAAGTTGTATTTTTGTTTCGTGGTGTAGATCTGGCAATAGGGCACGCCGCTAATAGGGAGACCTAAGATGCACATAAATTTCTGCCATTCCCAATTAAACCCGAACAATTCACCTTCGGCCAACTTCGGGATTGGTTTTATTTTTGCGCAGGAAAAATGAATTCAAATAGATATTAAAAGTGGTCGGTTAGGTTAATTACATTAAAACACTTTAAAACACTATGTACGGTTAGGTTAGTATAGCTACATTAAAATAAACAGAGAAATATAAATATATATAAATAAACCCGAGGTTGGCCGAAGGTGAATATTCGGGCGTGTTCGGGCAGGGACAGAACTTGATGTACATCTTAGGCTTCCCGCCGCTAATAGCAGAGATCGCGCACTAGGAAGAGACAGTCTAGGATGAGACCAGCCACGCCGCCGCTCTGTCCGCCAAGAGACGCCCTGTCAGCGCACCTAGCGGCGGTCCACGCAACAACCAGGCGCGGCGCTAATTGCACTTGCGCAACCGCGCACTGCGCCGCCGACAGTGTTGCCAACTACCGCCGCCTAAAAATAGACCCGGTGCACCAAAAATAAGTTTCGATACGTCGCATTTTTTTTTTTTTTTTTTTTTTAAAGAATCACTTAAAATGTTTAATGTTTTAATGTGAACATCTAACAACTTTCTTACAAATAACATAACTGTGTGTGTCTAATTGATTTATCAAGTCGCTTCAAATTATCTTAGGTGCGCATTTTTTTCACGTTGTCGACATAGGCATGATTGTTGAATTGGGCGGCTTTCCGTAAGTTTGGCTACTGTTATTATTTATTTTTACTGCTATGGGTTTTGACGTTATAAAAATAAACTGACAATTGTCGGCCGGTTCAAGAGGTTTTGTTTGGCAGTTCGATGCTCAATCAAGATAAATTTAGTCAATTGTAAATGTGGTAGGAGTTCCTTACGTAACGTAGGCGAGTACCGAGAGAAGATTTTTGATAATTCGTCCCTTAAGGTGGTTAAACGCACGTATTTTTTTATGGAAGTTTGTAATTTTTGAAGTTAGCGATGTTAGGTAATTAGGCTTTAAATACTTGTCCATCGAGCACTCAGCTAGTTATTAAAGACATGCAATACTCAGTATTCAACATTAATATTTACCTTACATCGTTATGCACACGGGAACATAACCTCACTTGTATAAATACAATTGAAAAAGTTTATAAACACAAGTTGTTTCACTAACAATTGCAATAATTGTATGTTTTTTAAATAAGATGTACCAGTATTTAATACTAACCACTAAAGTATTAGATTTAAAAGCACATATATAATTTGTATTGGTATGTAGCTTTTTTTTATATGTAGCCTTTATCATCCTGTAAAATTTTCTTTGCGTGCTGCGATTGCATCGTAAAAAATTCAGTTTTTTCTTAACGCGCCTAAAGAAGTATAACTTCAAAATTTTAGTAGTGTGCCCGTGTGTATTACTCTTGTCGCACAGACGTGATGCCGTGTGACTCTTGCCACCCACGTGGTGACACGTGGTGACACGTGGTGACATGTGGTGACATGTGGTGACATCGCTCTCGTCTTGTCACCCGGGGCGGGACAGACGGCCAGGCGTCACTGGCTCTCACGCAGACGTTTACTGTTTGAAATTAAATTTGAAACGGGGCTCTTCGGCTACATATTTAGAATGTGGCTGTGGAACCGGTGGGTGTTTTGAAAGCGCGGGGACAGGTTCCAGTTTTGCTGAAATGCAAATCGCCGCGCCCGTATAAGTATAAGTATAAGCTTTGAATATATATACTGTATAGAAGTCGCTAGTGGATAGGATTTACTCTACGTTTTTCAGAAGTGTATGATGAGCAGTTTGGGAACTTCACCGCTGCAGTGCGCTGCCGTAACGCCCTGTATCGTCTTAGTTGTTATTTACACGTTAGAGCGCAGCACTGTCGCCCGCTGTCATTCCCCGCACCCCTCATCCATCATTCACTGCAGCTCAACGTCGTTCGTCGGGAGGGGTGAAGGGGTGTTTGAAGAGTTCGACACTTGTCCGCTAGGGACCACCACAAGTCGATGCCCTAGAGATGGTGGCGATTGCGGCGGTGAATTAACCAACTACCTCAAAACCGTATTAGAAATTTTAACCTGGGCTGGCGACTTCTATACAGTATATATATTCAAAGGTATAAGTATAAGTATAAGCGGCTGTGGTCGGGACGCGCGACAACTGGCCCTCGAAGGTCGACCGCTCGTGGATGTCTGCGCATGCGCACTGAAGCCGTCGCGATCTGCGGTTATTCAGGCACACGAGTCGTCTTGCATGCCGGTCCGTGGCTGCTTGATGCCGCTGTCGCTTTCAAAATGACGTCTGTATTCGGTGGAGACTTGCCAAATCCAAGTTATTTTTAATGTACTAGACTTCAAAGGGCAGCGACCGGTGACATGTCTAGTATTTGATTTTATATTCGTGTTCAGTCTTTTTTTTTTGAGTGTTGTAAATGTGACGGGAGTGATCTTGTGTTTCGTGTGTTGTGACGGCATGGCACATAAAAGTGACGTGTAGATATAAAACACACTTAAATAATACGACGCGGACTGGTAAATCTCACCGGACGTGGTTAAAATCTCATCACTAGAATATATATATATTTTTTTTACTGTTTAAATAAAATTATAATATAATAATAATGCTATGGTTATTTTTCTAGTATTTATTTACAGACTTATTTCAGTAATCTAAAATATCGATATTTTCGGCCCGTGTGTTGGTATCGATGGTAACTCGAGCGACGTATCGAAAGACCGGTGACTCTCGCTCGTTCACCGCGGCGCGGCGGGCGTCTAGCTCGAGTGCCCCCCTTTCCCCCCTTGACACCAACACTCCTCCCCTCCAGGTCTCACCACTCCCCCACCAGGTCTCACCCCTCCTCCACCAAGTATCACCCCTCCCGGGGGAGGGGGTCGTGGCACGTGACCGACTTGCCGCCACACATCCCACACGCCGGGAAGCCTAAGATGTACATCAAGTTCTGTCCCTGCCCGAACACGCCCGAATATTCACCTTCGGCCAACCTCGGGTTTATTCATATATATATTTATATTTCTCTGTTTATTTTAATGTAGCTATACTAACCTAACTAACCGCCCATAATATTCTAAAGTGTTTTCATGTAGCTAACCTAACCGACCACTTTTAATATTTGTATTCATTTTTCCTGCGCAAAAATAAAACAGATCCCGAAGTTGGCCGAAGGTGTATTGTTCGGGCGTGTTCGGGCAGGGACAGACCTTGATGTACATCTTAGGTCTCCCCCCACACGCCGGTCGGCTGGCTTCAGGGAACACAGAGGAGACAGAGGGAACATGGATTCGGAATCGCCGGGGAACTCTGTCCAGGAGCGTTCTACAATGGCGCGGAAACGTGTCACGTAAACGGAGACTGATCTCGCAGAAGATTTCACCATCGCGTCTGCTGCTTCCACAATGCACGGACACGCAACAATGAGATTGCATTTGAAGGTTACGAAATATTAATTTAACTATATAATGTATGACGCTTTGAGATTATAGCAAAGACGGAATTTACCTACGTATAAAATAAATACAAAGTTATAACGGAACAATTTTTGTACAACTTGTAACGTATTTAAAACAAACAAACATGGCTATCACCGCAGCCAAGTGCTCGGCTTCTATTGGCCGCACGGAGCAAAGTAAGAGGAAGAGCTCAGCACTGCCGAGCTAATCCGTACGAGTCCATCTCTGTCTGCGTGCTATTGCAGAAACACTGTTCCGTTAGATCCGCGTCCGTTTACGTGATCCGTCTCCGTGTCTGTGTCATTGTTGCACGGGCCGTAGCGTAAACGCTGGATTCGCCAATCCGTTGTTGTTGTTGTGTTGGCCAGATTACCTTTTCGTATCATGGTTGGGATTATCTGACACTGTGTTCTGCGAACGATAAATCCACTCGAGCGGTCGCAGGAAGTCCCAGGCGTGTTTATCGCAGAAGTCACTCCTGCACCACCGCCCCCCTTCCCCGCATCAAGGTCATGTACCTGCGTCAACGCACGGGGATGTTTTCTCCGTCTGCGTCCTACTGACCGATATGCCGTGGGCCTGTAGACCGGCCTTGGCCCCAATCGCGGCCGAGGATAGGCGCCCTCCACTCCCGGAGTTACCGGGTGTACCAGTACTACGGCGCGTACCAGGACTTCATTAGGGCTTGGCCGCGCCCGCTAATGTCCTCCAGTCCTTGCTGCCGTGCCGGAGTTACCTGGTGTACCAGGACTTCATTAGGGCTTGGTCGAGGCGATGACTCGTCATGGCGTAACGAAAGTGTAACGATCAGAAGGGTAGCAATAAGTGCAACGATCAGGAGTGGGGCACTCGATGACATGTTAACATGTACACTTGCACACTTGAACTAGATTTATAACGTGTTTTAAGATATTGATTTAAGGTCGTGATTTAAGGTGCTGACAGGTGCAGTCTAGTCCATAAGACAAGTGCCCTTTTTTTTATGAGTAAGCATATTAGCTCTCGGTATACGGAATTTAATAGGAGTAATTTCGTGAATGGACCGGAAGTCGATTGGAACGGAAATGTGTAAGTCTCAGAAATCTCGTAAATATGGCGGACCCGCGTGTTTCGCCCGTATATAGTAACTTTCGCGAACAGCGGGGGTTGTACCAATCGTATTGGTGTGCTAAACTGAACTTTATAATAGTACAACTACCCTTCATTACTTTAAGCTACAATTTATAGTCCTAAAAACAAATAACAACAACTTAAATATACACATTACAATTTAGACAATCCTTAGTTAAGATTGAAATGGAGATATAGTGCAGCGTTCTTCATACTTTAGAGACACAATAAATTGTTAGCCCACATATATTCGACGTCATGTTGAATAAAAGTTTTCGCGATTAAATTTTTTTTGTTAGTTCTTAAGTGTTAAATCAGCTCAATAAGGTTAAGATTTCCTTGTAAGAAGTATTTACAATCTAATTTCTGTCGGTTAAGCAAAACGATACATACACTTAGTGTTATAATAAGTGTTCTAAAATGCTTCAGATTAATTTTTTTTTAATGTATCTATTGGCCTGCAACTTTTAGTTTGAAAAATACTTAAAAGATAGCGCACGTTCGAAATGATTTAGAGAACCAACAAAATGTTTAATACATTTGACGCTAAAGTTGTTCAAACACAATTTTCCTGGATAATAAATTATAGATATTTGTTTTAAGTTGCGACAATATCATGTTATGAATATTAAAGTTTACATGTATTCCAGGATAGTTTTATGTACTACCATAAAGCTTCCTTTGGCACACCAATACGCTTAGCACATCCCCCGAAGTTCGTGAAAGTTAATATGTACGGGCGAATGTTGCCACACGTGTGTCCGTGGTTTCGGCTCGTGTCTGCAGCAGTTTCTGCGTGCGCGCGCATTGGACTTTCAACCTATTAAACTTCTCTTGTGTAATGCGCGCTTATTTAATTGAATTTATAGAGCATTCTAAAATTTCACCGTCAACGTGCCTAAAAAAGTATAACCTCAAAAACGCAAGCGATGATAATTCCTGTCTAGGGGGAAAAGTCATAGGTTCAGCTTTTTTTATTTGGCATGCATCGTGTTCGGTACTCCTGTTCGGCTAGCCCTGAGAAATCAATAGTACCACCTTGTTAAACAGAATTACAATTGTTTTAAAAAGGAGAAATATTTTTACCGTTTTTCCTTAAAATGAACATTTTTCGAATATTTATCACACTCGGCATTCATTTTAAGAATCCTGCGTTAAATTTAGTATCCGAGTTCCGTGATATACGTAAGTTTATTGGCGTCATGAGAACACATTAATTCGCTCGTTACCGCAGTTAGATGTTTACGCATCACTGGCAGGTACTGAAAGACTCGCTACAAGGTTGTTTTTTTTTTTCAGGCAAACGCCATTGAACAAATGGCATGCCCTCGATCGTACAGCAAACTGCACCGTCCAATATATAGGTCACCGTAACCGCTATATTATTCATGGTAATGGAAAACCTTGGCATTTATATACTCTCTGCGCTGAGAAATACCTACTGACGTAGAACTAATTCTCAAACCCCACAAACATTCAAAACTGATGATATATAGTCAACAATAATCTGGGATGAAGATGTAATTTAACTGTTCCTGCAACTCATAATACTGTTATAAAATATGGTTTGAAATTGTAAGTAATAAGCTATGGAGTTGGCGTGTTAATAACTGTAATCCAAATGAGAATATAATTTTTGTTTGTGATAATGAAATTTCACACTAATTCCTTGCAGGTGTGTTGTAAACACCTTTGTTAGAAAAATTCTTACTTCCTGATATCATCATTAAGTTGCTAACAAACACCCACGCCATAGACTACATTGGTTTGGAATGTTCAGTATTAAGAGGTTTTGTTGCTTGTACTGCAGTGTCGTCATTACTTCCTTGTAATCCTGTCGCAGAACTGCTGTTGTCCCATGGTCGACGAGACACGACGATACACTTGGGGGTGGAGGCCACACGAAGCGAGACGCGAAGAGACAACCGAAGTTCGTGCTTTTTTTTCCGTATCTTTAATGTAGCCATCCTAACCAAATCAACCGTCCACAGTGTTTTAAAGTATTTATAATGTAGCTAACCTAACCTAATTGACCATTAGTATAATTTTATCAACACCGCCATATTTATTTACAATGAACAAAAAAAAAAAATAACCGAAGATGCACGATCGCTCGTTTGGCTCTCTCGTCTGTGAAGAGAAGGCTTCCCCGCACCTGTCAGACCGGCCACAGACCGGCCACAGACCGGCCACAGACCAGCCACAGACCGGCCACAGACCGGCCACAGACCGGCCACAGACCAGCCACAGACCGGCCACAGACCAGCCACAGACCAGCCACAGACCGGCCACAGACCAGCCACAGACCGGCCACAGACCAGCCACAGACCAGCCATGGCCGTGAGCCTCGTGTCGCGTGTCGACCGAGACCTCTGGCCAGTCACCCCGCTCACCCCGCGTCCTGCTCACACGTCCGGGAGACCTCGACAGCCTTCTCGCGTTAATCCAGTATCACTACACTAGATATGTTGTTTTTCTTTGGAAATTATAACCGACGTATACCATATGAAATTACAGATGTTTTTGTAAATTTCTACGTTTACATGAAAACAACCGTATCACTAGGAGGTATAAGTTTTTTTTTTGTGGTAATTATGAGCATAGTTATTGGTAAGGTGCCACTTAAAAAAATTTAGTAGCTAAGGCGTGTTCCGCTGTGGCTGTATTCCAAATGTTAACACTATTGTTACACTTCCATTCTCTATTTTAATACACATCTCTTTGGAGTAGGCTAATATTTGTGCTTCGTGAAAACTTTGTCTCCAAGGTGTGTGTGTGTGTGTGTGTGTGTGTGTGTGTGTGTATATATATATCTTTGACGTTACATAGTCAGTAAATCAGTGATGAGCGTAACTATGTATAGTTTATTCTGTGTAAATATCTTAAGATGTGATCTCTGCCTTAACAAGGCCAAATTTTGTATTGTAAACGGGGAAAAAAAATGTTCGCAACTGTTGAAACCAATATGGCGTCTTTAGAGTCCTATCTCTCCTCCTCAAGCGAGTAAAGAACCTCGATGCATAAAAAAAAATCCGGAATTATACTTTTCAAATAAAATTCCGAGCGTGGATATAACGGTTGGGATTCGAGCCAGGCTTGTATGGATTGGAAAGTAATGCCGAATGAGCGACTGTGAAGAGGCTGGCGAGTAGTGTCGGCGCGCGGACGGGCAGTAACGGAACACACCCGGGCGATAGCAGCGCCGCCAGCTGCCGAGCGAGCCCCGGGCGCAGCTGCTACTCTCTGACGGCCGCATCCCGGCCGCCTGTCAGCCAATCATCCCCCCCCCCCCCCGGCACGCACGTGTCTGCTGGCGCTCGTGACGCATCTTTCATCAACACGTGCTCCAGTTGTTTTATTTTTTTTAAGTGAAAACTTCTATGGGAAGGTTTGGCTAGAGAGTAAATTCATGTACGTCGTAATCGACATGGTCACGTGACGTGTTAACGATAACACGATATCTGTTCCTACTAGTATAACTTACTGCGCTTTTAAATCTTAAGTATACGTTACAAACGGCGCTAGTAGTAGGTGTCTCCGTCATTAACGTTGTATTAAACGGGAGTTCCATACGAAAGTGGGCATATTTAAAAAAAAGGGGGGGTTGTTTGTAAATTCGGTTTACGGACGATAATTTTACGTGATAACGTCATAAGAAAACATTTATGAAAAATTACATACTTTTTTAATTTTCAAATATTATATACAGTTTTTGCAAATTTAATTTAAATAATTTGTTTAAATATAATTACGGACAAATAGTTAAAAATCCCGCCTTAACCTGTTTGATATTATAAAAGATTTTCTCGCACGGTGGTTGGCCGGTTCTGGCACTCTCGGCTCATGCGGAACGTGACAATTTATCGTGCGTGCAGCCGGCGTTTATCGATTTATAAGACATCACGTCAAAAAAAACTGTTTTGTTTTAAACTTAGAGTAAAGTTTAGGGTTTCTTAATTTATTTGGAAGCTTTGTAGGGGTTTGAATACACAGCAATAACTTGTAACTTTGCCACAATTGTAAGTCAAAGTTTTAATCTAAAAAATAAATTATTTAACCGATACGTTTTCTTTATTTCATAAGTAAGCGGCGTGGTGTATGGTAAAATTCATGGGCTGATGGTCTGCGGGCTCGGGTTCGATACTCGTTGGGATTTTTTTTTTCACATTTTTATTTTAAAAATTTTTCTCAAAATTAAAGTATTAATTACAGAAATTAAATATGTTTTAACAGTTAAATTACATAATCAGGTGAGATTCTGATAAAATCGACGTTTTCGAAAAATTCAATTAAGTAATTAGCTACTCTTTTTTTTTATTTATTATCAGAAGAAACATTATTATTTTTTTCCATTTTCCAATAAAATAATACGTTTGTAACAAATCAAATATATTGAAACAGTTACAAGGTAGTAGCAGGCCGGCCACTCGTTCCGAAACTACCGGGAATTCCTGGTACTTTCGATATAGTAAAACAACCGGGAATTTAAAATCTATTCCCGGTTCTTTCGGTACTCTCGGGACTCCACATCGACAGAACAATATTTCGTTTTTACTGCGCGCTAAGGTTACTTCCATGTGACTCTCTCCTATGGCGAGGCGACCATGAGGGCTCTCAGTCCAGTCGGTGTGCAGACTGTCGTGTGTGTGCGCCTGTGGGTGTCAAGCCAGTACTCTTACATAGCGATATCTTTCTCTTTTAAGTGCCAGCTCCTGGCACCTCTTTGTAGCTCCTTGTAGCTCCTGACTGCTCCCGGCAGCTCTTGACAGCTCCTGGAAGCTCCTGACAGCTCCTGACAGCTCCTTGTAGCTCCTGACAGCTCCTGGCAGCTCCTGGCAGCTCCTGACAGCTCCTGCCCGTGGTTGCAGGCGTGGCCGTACCTGCTCGCCTTCCTGCTGGTGGAGAACGCGCTGCTGTGGCTGGAGGGACAGCCCACGCTGCGACTCAACGACGGGGTCACCTCGCTGTCCCACGGCGTGCTGCACCAGTGCGGCAGGTCAGTTCCCGGCGGCCGGCCGCCTTCTGCCCCTCACAGTTGTCCCTGTTGTCCATGCCTGACTACCAGCAACAAACATGAACCAATCATCTTTACCCCATTCATTGAACAACGTACAACTCTCGGCCTCGTTTCACCGCTTACCCCCTTTTCCTATCTGTCAGTGATACTCACGTGGGCATTAAACTGAAAAAATAAGAATGGTTATAAAATTAACTTTACCGGGTAAAAAAAAATGTAAATTTTAAGGAACCTGTAAGAAATGCATTCATCAGCTGTAAAAAAAAATACATTATTTGAATTTAAAATATGTTAAACGACGATGGGTTGTTATGTACAGCAGTGTTTCGATTGTAGTTGCTTTGCTTCTCAAGGTGAAGATTGCACCGACGTTTCGGTCGACCTTACAGTCGCCATCTTTAGGTAGCGAAACCCTGCGATCCTTATTACATCGCTGTATTTGTTGTTAGCTATGATGAAATGTTAGCCAATGAATTTGTGAAAAATACTACACTTTTTTACCGCTAAATTTGTGTTTTGAATTCATCCATAACTGTGATCGCAGTGTGAGCTGATGGCGTGAATAATAATAACCGCAGAGTGGTGCTAGCGGCGCCTGCACAAGAGGTGAGTCTATACTCGCTGTACACGCAAGTCGAGCGGGTGGACTACACGCTGATAGGCAGGCGCACATCACGTTTTGACTGGCTCGCGACAGATATTTTTTGGGGTGGTTGGAGAGCGAGGGGGGATGGAGGAAATATAAACAGGAAGACACCATCTTGATTTTAATATTCTTTATGCCATAGCAATTTGTTTCCGTTTTATCTTGAAACTTTACCTACATTAGGGCAGAGAACACATTGTTCAACTAGTACTGTCTACCGACAGTAGTAATCATTCTCAGAAATAATTAATATTTATAAATATGTACCAGTGTTTTCACTCGGGAATCTATTTTTACCACACATTTACTATTCACTTTAGGTGCTCCATTTAATAATTTTCTACGCTTTTAAGAAACCAAATGTTCGAAACCACAGGATACAAATTTGTTACGGCTTGAAACCGTTGGAACAAAGTCAGCATCTTTAATTTTATATATCTCCCCCTTAAGCTTACAATTCAAATTTTTTCCGTGATTCATCCTATCGCGATACGACAGAATGACCAATACAATCAGCCTGAATTATTTTATTCGTGCATGATATGCTGTTAGTGTAAATTACCGGAAGCATTAATATACTATTATTACGTCAGTTCTTGTTGTAATGCACCAAATACAAACAGTAACTGACTTCATCTGTTATTGATCTATACAATTCAGTTTCACAGAACTAATGGCATTGAACACATTTTCCTACTATGCTACCAGCAAATTAGCAACCATAACAGACGTCTCGCTAAATGTCAGCTATTCTTGTGGTGGGTTGGTGGTCGGAGGGGGAGGGTGATAAGAGGGTAGAGGCATAGCAGATGCGCAACAGAATGGGTAGAGCTCGCCCTGAAAACATAACCCCACGAGCTTTGAAGATGTGATGCGCGGATGTTCTGTTAAAGTGCTAGCACGTCCTGCTAAATAAATAGGAACCTTCACAATTTCACGTCTAAGTTTGCCACCAGTTCGAGCATGGAACTTCTGATATTTTTTTTTTTCAATATTGGATTGAACAGGAACTAGAAACCAGTTACAAACATCTGTCTGTCTGAGGAATTTATTTATTTAATTCTAACTACTGATCTCTTTAACAGTGTCAGAGATTGCGTTTTATAAACCCTTCGACGTGTTAACTGCTTGAGGTTTCAAAGTGACATCTGTTTACTTTTTTTGTGTGTGTGTGAAAATTGCCACAATCGTACATTTCCAGTCTTTGTACATGCAAACATCGCGGTAGAAATCTTACAAACAGTGTAATCACGAATTACGCCTTCTCCTTCTTTTCTACGCCATAAAATGGTGGACGTAACAGCTGCCAGTCCCATGTATGATTGTCGACAGTTGAGACTACACGTGACTTCAGTGACTTGAGCGTAGGGGCCACGTGGCCTCTGAAGTAGCAGCTGTTTTCGCCCTTAGTACTCTATCTTCTACACACAGAACAATTTATCTGGCTCTTGTTTCTTTTTGACGTGACAACGTCTAATAAATCGATGAACGCCTGCTGCACGCACGAAAAAGTGTCCCGTTACGCACATTGTCCCGTTACACTGTGTCTCGTTACGCTCATTGTACGCTTGCGCCGCATCTATCTCTCTTCCACTCGATTGGAACAACCATCGATTTTACTTTTTCGAGGCACATTAAACTTGAAACACTCCCATTCGTTTCCAACTTTTCCTATCATCGTCCTATCAACAGAATAACACAGATTGGAAGAAGTTAAATAACAAACATGTATAAATGTTATAGTTAAAATAATCTGTTCGTTAAAGTAATAAACATATTTGAATTAATGAGTGCAAATAAAAGTAAATTTATCAATTAAATTGTAGATTTCATTTCAATCCTTCTTTGTATCCATACAAAATAGTGATAATTCAATAAAAATTATTCAATTTTATTTATAAAAGTATGGAATCATTTCATCAATGTTTTGTTATGACGTTGTCACGTTAAACTATCGTTCGTAAACCGACTTTACAGACAACCAATTTGTTTGTACACACGTATATTTTCTTCCATTGCAGAACAATCTTGCAGGGATAGTGCCCTCGGTGTAATCCGCCTGTTCGTGTGGCGGCAGGCAACCCGGTAAACACTATTGCGTGGCGGTGTTCCGTACGTGCAAGGGGCTGCGACAATTCGATTCTTCTTTCTGATTGTAGACAGAGATAAAGTTTAGGGAGACTAGAAAACGTAATGTGATAATATTCGGTTCTTAAGTTCTTGCAGAAATTTTACTTTAACAGTAACAAAATTCATTTCATAACTTATTTTTAATAGCTTTTGACGACTATTTAGCACATTTTATGTAAAAGCGAAATAAACGCTATAAGATACTTTTCTCTAATCTTATCTTCCTTTATGTTACTTTCTATAACAGTTACAATTTCAAAAACAAATCATAGTATTCTTTCTTGTAAGCGGTAATTATTTTTAATACATAGGCTACAGTTGTATCCAAATATACAAAAATTTATACAAATCTCATATTTCAAAAACCTTGTAAAACATTTTTGTGTAGCAAATATTTACTAGAATTATGTATACTTTTAAGATTGATTAAAATTTATAATTTCTACCAACGGTTTATAAAAAACCATTGTAATCTTAAATCTAAAGTTGGTATTACACTCTCGGTTCCTCGGTAGCTGGTGGTTGTCGAGGAGCAGCGAGAGTGGAGTGGAGTGGAGTGGAGTGGAGTGGAGTGGAGTGGACGGTATGGTTCTCGCCGCCGAGGTCACGAGACTGGAGCCGGTCTCAGCAGTCCTCGGACAGCGCCCTCCGCCCCGGGCCTGGCCTCCAGAGATGCCGTGGCCAGTGGTTTATAATCCATGAAATAATCGACCGATAGCAAAAGTGGCCACGGCCGAGGCGACTAAGTGACGAGAAGGCGAGGTGGTTAGCTGGTGAGCTGGCAAAATCACTAATTAGCTTATTGAAGAGATTGTGAAGTGGCGAGGTGGCTAAGTGACGAGGTTGAGAGGTGGTGAGATGGCAGAGTGACGAGGTAAGCAGGTAGTAAATTAGTTAAGTACGAAATGGTGATATGGCTAAGTGACGAGGTGGTGATATGGCTAACTTACGACGCAGACGAGGAAGTGAAATGGTGAGGTGGTGAGATAACTAAGTGAAGATGCAGGCGAAGTAGTGAGATGGCTAAGTGTAGAGGTGGTGAGATGGCTAAGTGACGAGGTGGTGAGATGGTAGAGTGCCGAGGTGGTGAGATGACCGAGTGACGAGGTATGAGATGGCTAAGTGAAGATACAGGCGAGGTGGTGAGATGGCTAAGTGAAGTTACAGGCGAGGTGGTGAGATGGCAGAGTGGCAGAGTGGCGAGGTGGAGAGATGACAGAGTGATGAGGTGGTGAGATGGCTAAGTGTAGGGGTGGTGAAATGGCTAAGTGATGAGGTGGAGAAATGGCTAAGTGAAGATCCAGGCGAGGTGGTGAGATGGCAGAGTGATGAGGTGGTGAGATGGCTAAGTGTAGAGGTGGTGAGATGACAGACAGAATGACGAGGTGGTGAGATGGCTAAGTTAAGATCCGGGCGAGGTGGTGAGATGGCAGAGTGGCGAGGTGGAGAGATGGCAGAGTGATGAGGTGGTGAGATGGCAGAGTGTAGAGGTGGTGAGATGGCAGAGTGATGAAATGGTGAGATGGCCAAGTGGCGAGGTGGTGAGATGGCCAAGTGGCGAGGTGGTGAGATGGCCAAGTGGCGAGGTGGTGAGATGGCAGAGTGTAGAGGTGGTGAGATGGCCAAGTGGCGAGGTGGTGAGATGGCCAAGTGGCGAGGTGGTGAGATGGCAGAGTGTAGAGGTGGTGAGATGGCAGAGTGTAGAGGTGGTGAGATGGCAGAGTGTAGAGGTGGTGAGATGGCAGAGTGTAGAGGTGGTGAGATGGCAGAGTGATGAGGTGGTGAGATGGCAGAGTGTAGAGGTGGTGAGATGGCCGAGTGTAGAGGTGGTGAGATGGCCGAGTGTAGAGGTGGTGAGATGGCCGAGTGGCGAGGTGGTGAGATGGCCGAGTGGCGAGGTGGTGAGATGGCCGAGTGGCGAGGTGGTGAGATGGCCGAGTGGCGAGGTGGTGAGATGGCCGAGTGGCGAGGTGGTGAGATGGCAGAGTGTAGAGGTGGTGAGATGGCAGAGTGTAGAGGTGGTGAGATGGCAGAGTGTAGAGGTGGTGAGATGGCAGAGTGTAGAGGTGGTGAGATGGCAGAGTGTAGAGGTGGTGAGATGGCAGAGTGATGAGGTGGTGAGATGGCAGAGTTTAGAGGTGGTGAGATGGCAGAGTGTAGAGGTGGTGAGATGGCAGAGTGTAGAGGTGGTGAGATGGCCGAGTGTAGAGGTGGTGAGATGGCCGAGTGTAGAGGTGGTGAGATGGCCGAGTGTAGAGGTGGTGAGATGGCCGAGTGATGAGGTGGTGAGATGGCAGAGTGTAGAGGTGGTGAGATGGCAGAGTGTAGAGGTGGTGAGATGGCAGAGTGATGAGGTGGTGAGATGGCAGAGTGTAGAGGTGGTGAGATGGCAGAGTGTAGAGGTGGTGAGATGGCAGAGTGTAGAGGTGGTGAGATGGCAGAGTGGCGAGGTGGTGAGATGGCCGAGTGGCGAGGTGGTGAGATGGCAGAGTGTAGAGGTGGTGAGATGGCAGAGTGTAGAGGTGGTGAGATGGCCGAGTGTAGAGGTGGTGAGATGGCCGAGTGTAGAGGTGGTGAGATGGCCGAGTGTAGAGGTGGTGAGATGGCCGAGTGTAGAGGTGGTGAGATGGCCGAGTGTAGAGGTGGTGAGATGGCCGAGTGTAGAGGTGGTGAGATGGCCGAGTGTAGAGGTGGTGAGATGGCCGAGTGTAGAGGTGGTGAGATGGCCGAGTGTAGAGGTGGTGAGATGGCCGAGTGTAGAGGTGGTGAGATGGCCGAGTGTAGAGGTGGTGAGATGGCCGAGTGTAGAGGTGGTGAGATGGCCGAGTGTAGAGGTGGTGAGATGGCAGAGTGTAGAGGTGGTGAGATGGCAGAGTGTAGAGGTGGTGAGATGGCCGAGTGTAGAGGTGGTGAGATGGCCGAGTGTAGAGGTGGTGAGATGGCCGAGTGTAGAGGTGGTGAGATGGCCGAGTGTAGAGGTGGTGAGATGGCCGAGTGTAGAGGTGGTGAGATGGCCGAGTGTAGAGGTGGTGAGATGGCCGAGTGTAGAGGTGGTGAGATGGCCGAGTGTAGAGGTGGTGAGATGGCCGAGTGTAGAGGTGGTGAGATGGCCGAGTGTAGAGGTGGTGAGATGGCCGAGTGTAGAGGTGGTGAGATGGCCGAGTGTAGAGGTGGTGAGATGGCCGAGTGTAGAGGTGGTGAGATGGCCGAGTGTAGAGGTGGTGAGATGGCCGAGTTTAGAGGTGGTGAGATGGCAGAGTGTAGAGGTGGTGAGATGGCCGAGTGTAGAGGTGGTGAGATGGCCGAGTGTAGAGGTGGTGAGATGGCCTTGTGTAGAGGTGGTGAGATGGCCGAGTGTAGAGGTGGTGAGATGGCCGAGTGTAGAGGTGGTGAGATGGCCGAGTGTAGAGGTGGTGAGATGGCCGAGTTTAGAGGTGGTGAGATGGCCGAGTGTAGAGGTGGTGAGATGGCCGAGTGTAGAGGTGGTGAGATGGCCGAGTGTAGAGGTGGTGAGATGGCCGAGTGTAGAGGTGGTGAGATGGCCGAGTGTAGAGGTGGTGAGATGGCCGAGTGTAGAGGTGGTGAGATGGCCGAGTGTAAAGGTGGTGAGATGGCCGAGTTTAGAGGTGGTGAGATGGCCGAGTGTAGAGGTGGTGAGATGGCCGAGTGTAGAGGTGGTGAGATGGCCGAGTGTAGAGGTGGTGAGATGGCCGAGTGTAGAGGTGGTGAGATGGCCGAGTGTAGAGGTGGTGAGATGGCCGAGTGTAGAGGTGGTGAGATGGCCGAGTGTAGAGGTGGTGAGATGGCCGAGTGTAGAGGTGGTGAGATGGCCGAGTTTAGAGGTGGTGAGATGGCCGAGTGTAGAGGTGGTGAGATGGCCGAGTGTAGAGGTGGTGAGATGGCCGAGTGTAGAGGTGGTGAGATGGCCGAGTGTAGAGGTGGTGAGATGGCCGAGTGTAGAGGTGGTGAGATGGCCGAGTGTAGAGGTGGTGAGATGGCCGAGTGTAGAGGTGGTGAGATGGCCGAGTGTAGAGGTGGTGAGATGGCCGAGTGTAGAGGTGGTGAGATGGCCGAGTGTAGAGGTGGTGAGATGGCCGAGTGTAGAGGTGGTGAGATGGCCGAGTTTAGAGGTGGTGAGATGGCCGAGTTTAGAGGTGGTGAGATGGCAGAGTGTAGAGGTGGTGAGATGGCAGAGTGTAGAGGTGGTGAGATGGCCGAGTGTAGAGGTGGTGAGATGGCCGAGTGTAGAGGTGGTGAGATGGCCGAGTGTAGAGGTGGTGAGATGGCCGAGTGTAGAGGTGGTGAGATGGCCGAGTGTAGAGGTGGTGAGATGGCCGAGTGTAGAGGTGGTGAGATGGCCGAGTGTAGAGGTGGTGAGATGGCCGAGTGTAGAGGTGGTGAGATGGCCGAGTTTAGAGGTGGTGAGATGGCCGAGTGTAGATGTGGTGAGATGGCCGAGTGTAGAGGTGGTGAGATGGCCGAGTGTAGAGGTGGTGAGATGGCCGAGTGTAGAGGTGGTGAGATGGCCGAGTGTAGAGGTGGTGAGATGGCCGAGTGTAGAGGTGGTGAGATGGCCGAGTGTAGAGGTGGTGAGATGGCCGAGTGTAGAGGTGGTGAGATGGCCGAGTGTAGAGGTGGTGAGATGGCCGAGTGTAGAGGTGGTGAGATGGCCGAGTGTAGAGGTGGTGAGATGGCCGAGTGTAGAGGTGGTGAGATGGCCGAGTGTAGAGGTGGTGAGATGGCCGAGTGTAGAGGTGGTGAGATGGCCGAGTTTAGAGGTGGTGAGATGGCAGAGTGTAGAGGTGGTGAGATGGCCGAGTGTAGAGGTGGTGAGATGGCCGAGTGTAGAGGTGGTGAGATGGCCGAGTGTAGAGGTGGTGAGATGGCCGAGTGTAGAGGTGGTGAGATGGCCGAGTGTAGAGGTGGTGAGATGGCCGAGTGTAGAGGTGGTGAGATGGCCGAGTGTAGAGGTGGTGAGATGGCAGAGTGTAGAGGTGGTGAGATGGCCGAGTGTAGAGGTGGTGAGATGGCCGAGTGTAGAGGTGGTGAGATGGCCGAGTGTAGAGGTGGTGAGATGGCCGAGTGTAGAGGTGGTGAGATGGCCGAGTGTAGAGGTGGTGAGATGGCCGAGTGTAGAGGTGGTGAGATGGCAGAGAGGCGAGGTGGTGAGACGCGCGTGGCTGGTGCAGGCTGGTGTTCCGAGGGGCGGAGAGCGCCGCCTACATGTACATCCACAAGCACTGGCGCCTGGCGGACATGGCCTGGGACTCGCCCTGCACCTGGTACCTGGCTGCCCTGGGGGTCGACTTCTGCTACTACTGGGTGCACCGCGCCTGCCACGGTGAGCCTGCAGCCTCGGCTACACTGGCCGAGTCCACCAGCTACTAACACACACAGCTCATTACATCCAGGTTTTCATTTTTAAAATCACGTTTTGTTATTTGTTTGGATAAGAACACGTTTTAAAAAGAAAATTGAATACATTTGGAAAAGTTATAAAATACAATCCACGCTTAGAATATTAGTTTATCTTTTACCTTCCTCTAGGATGCCTCAACATGATGGGCAGAAACAAATTATATAAAGATTTCCAGGAAGCAAAATTGCAGTTTCCTGTTACATTCCTATAATTTTTTTTTTAAAACGCCCATTCCACAAGCTTCCTAACAGCAATTTTTTTTTAATGGAACTTAAATTCCACATAAAAACAGTCTGCAGAGTCCAAGGTGGCCGGAAAACCCTTCCAGTATCATCTGTTTCATGGGCTTACGTGATCATGGGTCGATGGGCCTACACCCAGTAGATAAATACCCAATCTATGCACTGAATACTACCCAACTAACACTGGTTGACCGTTGGCCGCTGGCGTGAGCCAATGTAAGGAAAGGTACTCGCTACTGTGATTGTCACTCCCTGTCCACCCCTACCCCGCTCCTGCCGGCTGCCGGGTGGTGGGTGGTGGGAGCACGGGCCGAGGTTGGCAACCCTGTTGCAGAGGTGCACATCCTGTGGGCGCAGCACCAGGTGCACCACAGCTCGGAGGAGTTCAACCTGGCCGTGGGACTGCGCCAGTCCGTGCTGCAGGAGTGGTGCGGCTTCGTGAGTAGTCCTTCCACACATCTGTGGTCCTTCCTTCCTCGTAGCTGTGGTCCTTCCTCGTAGCTGTAGTCCTTCCTCGTAGTTGAAGTCCTTCCTTGTAGCTGTAGTCCTTACTCGTGGCTGCTGTTGCCCTTCCTTGTAACTGTAGTGCTTTCTTGTAACTGTAGTCCTTTCTTGTAATTGTAGTTCTTTCTTGTAACTGTAGTGCTTTCTTGTAACTGTAGTCCTTTCTTGTAATTGTAGTCCTTTCTTGTAACTGTAGTCCTTTCTTGTAATTGTAGTTCTTTCTTGTAACTGTAGTGCTTTCTTGTAACTGTAGTCCTTTCTTGTAATTGTAGTCCTTTCTTGTAACTGTAGTCCTTTCTTGTAACTGTAGTCCTTTCTTGTAACTGTAGTCCTTTCTTGTAACTGTAGTCCTTTCTTGTAATTGTAGTCCTTTCTTGTAACTGTAGTCCTTTCTTGTAATTGTAGTCCTTTCTTGTAACTGTAGTCCTTTCTTGTAACTGTAGTCCTTTCTTGTAACTGTAGTCCTTTCTTGTAACTGTAGTCCTTTCTTGTAACTGTAGTCCTTTCTTGTAACTGTAGTCCTTTCTTGTAACTGTAGTCCTTTCTTGTAACTGTAGTCCTTTCTTGTAACTGTAGTCCTTTCTTGTAACTGTAGTCCTTTCTTGTAACTGTAGTCCTTCATTGTAACCGAGCTGAACTAATGAACATTTCCGCATGCAGCCGTGGGTATGCAAGCCACATGATGGTATTACAGTAAAAGAGCATGTCATTATTATGCCAAAATGTATTTGTTTGTTAAGAGAAATTATACAGGGCTTATTTCAGAATACTTAATTTAATATGATGGAATTCCCACATGAGATATTAGAGATTGTGAACGAGGAATGTGACGATGAAAGAGCTCTAAGGGGAAAAGCATGTGTTGAAACGGGAGCACCCCGAAGAAACTCCCCAGCTCACAGCAACGTCAGCCACCTTTCCCACCATGTATCGGAATCCTGATAGTCTTGGTGGAATTTGAATGTTCTGACTACTTATTGTTAATAATTGGCACGTTGGTAATTTTTTTTTATTACAAAGAACCAACCCATATTTAATGACAAACTTTGTTCTAATTTTGACATATTTAGTGATAGTGAGAAGGTTCGAGACTTATTAAGGTGTATATATTTATTTACACCAATGACATATGTGGGACTTTAAACCCAGAACCCCTCGCTCCGAGAGCCGACGTGAATCCCTCTGTGGTCCGGAGATCTGTCACCAAGTCACGGTGGCAGCACTGTTGCAGAGACCCCAGAACTCAGTCCTGGTTTCCTGAGCTCACCACCAGACACCGGCAGATGCTAGGAGGGCCTGGTGGGGGGAGTTGCTTGCTAGACAGTTGACTGTTCGAAGTCCGTGGGCAGAGGGTTCGCTAGGATACAGGCCCGGTCTGGCGTGCCCGCAGGTGTTCTACCTGCCGCTGGCGCTGTTCGTGCCCCCGGCTCACTTCCTCACGCACCAGCAGTTCAACCTGCTCTACCAGTTCTGGCTGCACACCAAGGTGGTCCGGAGCCTGGGCCCGCTCGAGTGGGTGTTCAACACCCCGCAGCACCACCGCGTGCACCACGGTGAGTCCACCCCTGCCCGGCGAACCCTCGAAGGAGCGAGCCTCTCCCCTCCGCTACTCTCCCTGGGGCTAGCCCCTCCTCCCCCACCCTCCCCATGGGGCTATCCCCTCCTCCCCCACCCTCACCCTGGGGCTATCCCCTCCTCCCCCACCCTCACCCTGGGGCTATCCCCTCCTCCCCCACCCTCCCCATGGGGCTAGCCCCTCCTCCCCCACCCTCACCCTGGGGCTATCCCCTCCTCCCCCACCCTCCCCATGGGGCTATCCCCTCCTCCCCCACCCTCCCCATGGGGCTAGCCCCTCCTCCCCCACCCTCACCCTGGGGCTATCCCCTCCTCCCCCACCCTCCCCATGGGGCTAGCCCCTCCTCCCCCACCCTCACCCTGGGGCTATCCCCTCCCCCCCACCCTCCCCATGGGGCTAGCCCCTCCTCCCCCACCAACCCCATGGGACTAGCCCCTCCTCCCCCACCCTCCCCATGGGACTAGCCCCTCCTCCCCCACCCTCCCCAGGAGGCTAGCCCCTCCTCCCCCACCCTCACCCTGGGGCTATCCCCTCCTCCCCCACCCTCCCCATGGGGCTAGCCCCTCCTACCCCACCCTCCCCATCGGGCTAGCCCCTCCTCCCCCACCCTCCCCATGGGGCTATCCCATCCTCCCCCACCCTCCCCATGGGGCTAGCCCCTCCTCCCCCACCCTCACCATGGGCCTATCCCCTCCTCCCCCACCCACCCCATGGGGCTTTCCCCTCCTCCCCCACCCTCCCCATGGGGCTAGCCTATCCTCCCCCACCCTCACCATGGGGCTAGCCCCTTCTCCCCCACCCTTCCAATGGGGCTATCCCCTCCTCCCCCACCCTCCCCAGGAGGCTAGCCCCTCCTCCCCCACCCTCACCCTGGGGCTATCCCCTCCTCCCCCACCCTCCCCATGGGGCTAGCCCCTCCTACCCCACCCTCACCCTGGGGCTATCCCCTCCTCCCCCACCCTCACCATGGGGCTATCCCCTCCTCCCCCACCCTCACCATGGGGCTATCCCCTCCTCCCCCACCCTCCCCATGGGGCTAGCCCCTCCCCTTTCTGGAGCTAGTCCTGCTCCTCCACTCCTCCACCATGGGGCTAGTCCCTCCTCCCCCACCCTCCCCATGGGGCTAGCCCCTTCTCCCCCACCCTTCCAATGGGGCTATCCCCTCCTCCCCCACCCTCAGTCTGGGACTATCCCCTCCTCCCCCACCCTCCCCATGGGGCTAGCCCCTCCTCCCCCACCCTCACCCTGGGGCTATCCCCTCCTCCCCCACCCTCCCCATGGGGCTAGCCCCTCCTCCCCCACCCTCCCCATGGGGCTAGCCCCTCCTCCCCTACCCTCCCCATGGGGCTAGCCTATCCTCCCCCACCCTCCCCATGGGGCTAGCCCCTTCTCCCCCACCCTCCCCATGGGGCTATCCCCTCCTCCCCCACCCTCCCCAGGAGGCTAGCCCCTCCTCCCCCACCCTCACCCTGGGGCTATCCCCTCCTCCCCCACCCTCCCCATGGGGCTAGCCCCTCCTCCCCCACCCTCACCCTGGGGCTATCTCCTCCTCCCCCACCCTCACCCTGGGGCTATCTCCTCCTCCCCCACCCTCCCCATGGGGCTAGCCCCTCCTCCCCCCACCCTCACCCTGGGGCTATCTCCTCCTCCCCCACCCTCCCCATGGGGCTAGCCCCTCCTCCCCCACCCTCACCCTGGGGCTATCTCCTCCTCCCCCACCCTCCCCATGGGGCTAGCCCCTCCCCTTTCTGGAGCTAGTCCTGCTCCTCCACTCCTCCACCATGGGGCTATCCCCTCCTCCCCCACCCTCACCCTGGGGCTATCCCCTCCTCCCCCACCCTCCCCATGGGGCTAGCCCCTCCTTCCCCACCCTGGGGCTATCCCCTCCTCCCCCACCCTCCCCATGGGGCTATCCCCTCCTCCCCCACCCTCCCCATGGGGCTAGCCCCTCCCCTTTCTGGAGCTAGTCCTGCTCCTCCACTCCTCCACCATGGGGCTATCCCCTCCTCCCTCACCCTCCCCATGGGGCTAGCCCGTCCCTTTTCTGGAGCTAGTCCTGCTCCTCCCTCACCCTCCCCATGGGACTAGCCACTCCTCCCCCCACCCTCCCCATGGGACTAGCCCCTCCTCCCCTCACCCTCCCCATGGGACTAGCCACCCCTCCCCCACCCTCCCCATGGGGCTAGCCCCTCCTCCCCCACCCTCCCCATGGTACTAGCCCCTCCTCCCCCACCCTCCCCATGGGACTAGCCACCCCTCCCCCACGGGACTAGCCTCTCCTCCCCCACTCTCCACCATGGGACTATCCCCTCCTCCCCCACCAACCCCATGGGACTAGCCCCTCCTCCCCCACCCTCCCCATGGGACTATCCCCTCCTCCCCCACCAACCCCATGGGACTAGCCCCTCCTCCCCCACCCTCCCCATGGGGCTAGCCCCTCCTCCCCCTCCCTCCCCATGGGACTAGCCCCTCCTCCCCCACCAACCCCATGGGACTAGCCACCCCTCCCCCACCCTCCCCATGGGGCTAGCCCCTCCTCCCCCACCCTCCCCATGGTACTAGCCCCTCCTCCCCCACCCTCCCATGGGACTAGCCCCTCCTCCCCCACCAACCCCATGGGACTATCCCCTCCCCCCTCCATGCAATAGTAATGAAACACTCTTTGACTCTTACCAGAGTAGCTGCATTAACACAAACGAAACACTCATTACAAAAGTTTCATTATCTGAATATTTAATTCCTCAATCAATATAAACAAGTGTTATGACACTAATAAGGGTTAAAACAATTTAAAAAAAATACTAAACTATTGAAATATATTAAAAAATTTAACTTATACCAAATACCATGAAAAACTTTTCAGTGGGGCCTATACATTAATTTTATTCCTTGTATTGTCTAAAATAGTGTACAAACTGTGTGGTGAGTTAAAACTGTAAATATTTTTGTGCCAGTTGGGTTCACTTTCCTTATTTTAATTAGTTATTTAATTATATCATTCCTGGTCACTAGGGACAAGATCGTAGCACAAGATGATGTCTCAAAAGATGGAATAAAAACTTATGTACGAGTGGTGAATAGAGTGTCAAATACGGTAGCTAAACAGTATAACACTAGCAGGGCTTCAAATACCTGTGAAGACACAGAGAAGGAACCACTGCAGAGTTGCCAGGAGTCAGTGTTGCCAATCCTGTGCGTGGGTGCTCGCAGGCTGCAACCTCAGCTATCTCGACAAGAACTACGGGGGCGTCCTCATCATCTGGGACCGCATGTTCGGCACCTTCGCCCAGGAGAAGGATGATATCATCTACGGGCTGGTGTACAACCAGCCGTCCTTCAACCCCCTCTTCCTGCAGGTACTGGCGAGACTTCTTTTCTTGGCTTGGGCTTAGTGTCTCTTCGGGAGGTCATCGAAGTGGGAACACAGTTCAAAACAACCAGGGACGGAATAAGCCCTGTTCCACGGTGACAGTGGCAACCCTACACTCTGCAGCGCCCCAATATTTTTTTTTTTGAGAGGCATGGGAGGTTGGAATAGCCCTCAGGGATAAAATAGTTCGAGAATCCCTCCCCTGAAAAATCAGGGAAAATGTGAAGAAAAAAAGCGCTTTAAACAAATATTTTCAGTCAACCAGCAACTTAAATCTCGTCAATGGTTTTGCTAATTCATGTTAAGATATTCTGATAACCTTCCCTAATAAATAATACACAGGTTGGTTTTATAAAAGCTAAATTACAGCGAAATTGAGTCTTTGTATGAGAAATCAAAATCTTTTAAAAAGATTTTCTAAAACGAAATGATGAAAACTCATTTGAAATCTAAATTTATTGACCAGCACTTTGAGTTACATGCTTATAACTAAAAATATTTTTTTTTCTCCATTAATTTCCATATTTTTCGCAGAGTACTGAAAGAAAAGATAAAAATGAAAGGAGTGGCATGTATCCCTGCTAGAAGCAGGGTCCTGGGCACTATCCCGGGTCGCCCTAGTCTGGAACCCCCCGCACGGTGACCATAAATGTAAAATGAAAACTGATCATGGAAGCGCAAGTTATTTAAGTTTTACTATACGTCTGGCACTTCTACACTGCATGGAAAGGTAACAAATTGAATCTATGATAATGTTTAAAAACACAATAATTACAAAGTTACCTACATATGTAACAATTAAAATTTATTTTCAAATACAATGCTGCCATTCAAAATGTGAGGAAATTTAAAGTTTTAAAACCAAGGACAGTTAATAATTCCATCAAAAATATTTTGAATTCCACGGTTATTGAATTTTAATTTAATTGGGGAGGGGGGGGGGGGGGGAATTGAGGCTTTTGAACATATACTACAATTGAAATTTCATAAATGATAATAAATAAATCACAAGGTAATGAAAGAACACTGACAGTTTACAGATACTCTTCTACTTGAGACTAGAGACTATTATTTTTAATATTTTTAAACCGTAAGCAAACATGGCTACTTTTCCTGCAAAATACACTGATTCCATTGGAAGCTCGGAGTAACATAAACAAGAGACTGACTACCAAAATGGGAGCACGGAAATGGTAGGTAAGAAAGCCGAATAAACCACGTGAAACTTTCAAGTTTAATTTCACCAGATTACTTGGGTATTTTATTCTTCCAGGGTGTGATGGATCACAATATATTATGATTGTTCGTGAAACACACCCAAGGGAAACTGTATTTACAACATCTGAGGGGTATTACAAATCTTGGTTACTACGCGTAGTAAGTCCAAGGGATTTGGTAAATCAGGGTTCTGTGGACTGTGAGTCTAGTGTGTTACCATTGCACCTACTCACTTTGTACTGGCAAGAAGGTTACCTGTATTTAGTCAAGGTCAACCATTCTTACTCTCTCCTGAAAACCTGAGACAAGTAGATAGTTTTAACAAACAGAATGGGAGTGACTGCTACTCTCTCTCAACTCGCAAATCACTTGGCGAGACACTGGTTTACCGAGAGCAGACACAGAGGGCCCTCAGAAGATACTGCATTACATTTTCCTGCATACTGGAGAGTTTTCTCCTTGTCCCAGAGACCTTAGATCATGGAGACATCAGGTTCTTGTGATAAGTGTTGACGGTTTAATAAACACACTCCGACTGGTCAAATGGTTGGTACTTTTATTTTCATAAGCCTGTGTGTGCAAAACTATGAAACATATAAAATGTTACCTTAGCTTCTCCTGGGTATTTGTCAAATTTAAAAGAAGAAAAATCATATGTATTAATGAAGTAAATATGATATACTAAACATTTTGATTACCGGTACCACTTTTAAATCATAATTTGTAAAAACAAAAATATAACAACTCTGTAAATGATAGATTGTCTTTTTCCTAAAGAACATACACATAAATGCAGTTTAATTCACAGCAAATTTGTTTGCATAATAAGTTCAATGCCCAAAAACTTATCAAAAATAAATTTTTATTTAATTTTATGTAAATCAAATTAATAATAATCTTAGCAATGCTACATCCAACCCGAAAGGTTCACGTAAACAAAGCCACTCCCCATGTAAGTGATGACGGGCAAAGAGCGGGATGTGGCGGTCTGCAGGGGTGACGTGTGATGGGCCGTCTCGCAGGTGTTCTACAACATGAACGTGGTGAACAAGTGGCGCAGCATGAGCGGCTGGCAGGACAAGATGGCCGCGGTGTGGAAGGGCCCCAGCTGGCTGCCGGGCAAGCCCCGCCTCGGAGCCGACGAGGACAAGCTGGACGTAGGTGCTCTGCTACTCTGCTGCTCCCTCTCTTTCCGCGGTTCTTCTCTTCTCCTCGCCCTCTTGCCACGCCTCTTTCCTTCTCCTTGCCCTCTTGCCACGCCTCTTCCCTTCTACTCCCTCTCTTGCCGCGGTTCTTCTCTTCTCCTCGCCCTCTTGACACGCCTCTTTCCTTCTGCTCCCTCTCTTGCCGTGGTTCTTCTCTTCTCCTCGACCTCTTGCCACGCCTCTTCCCTTCTACTCCCTCTCTTGCCGTGGTTCTTCTCTTCTCCTCGCCCTCTTGACACGCCTCTTTCCTTCTGCTCCCTCTCTTGCCGTGGTTCTTCTCTTCTCCTCGACCTCTTGCCACGCCTCTTCCCTTCTACTCCCTCTCTTGCCGTGGTTCTTCTCTTCTCCTCGCCCTCTTGACACGCCTCTTTCCTTCTGCTCCCTCTCTTGCCGTGGTTCTTCTCTTCTCCTCGACCTCTTGCCACGCCTCTTCCCTTCTACTCCCTCTCTTGCCGTGGTTCTTCTCTTCTCCTCGCCCACTTGACACGCCTCTTCCCTTCTACTCCCTCTCGCCCCGTGGTTCTTCTCTTCTCCTCGCCCTCTTGCCAGGCCTCTTCCCTTCTACTCCCTCTCTTGCCGCGGTTCTTCTCTTCTCCTCGCCCTCTTGACACGCCTCTTCCCTTCTACTCCCTCTCGCGCCGTGGTTCTTCTCTTCTCCTCGCCCTCTTGCCAGGCCTCTTCCCTTCTACTCCCTCTCTTGCCGCGGTTCTTCTCTTCTCCTCGCCCTCTTGACACGCCTCTTCCCTTCTACTCCCTCTCGCGCCGTGGTTCTTCTCTTCTCCTCACCCTCTTGCCAGGCCTCTTCCCTTCTACTCCCTCTCTTGCTGCGGTTCTTCTCTTCTCCTCGCCCTCTTGACACGCCTCTTCCCTTCTACTCCCTCTCGCGCCGTGGTTCTTCTCTTCTCCTCGCCCACTTGCCACGCCTCTTCCCTTCTACTCCCTCTCGCGCCGTGGTTCTTCTCTTCTCCTCGCCCTCTTGCCACGCCTCTTCCCTTCTACTCCCTCTCTTGCCGCGGTTCTTCTCTTCTCCTCGCCCTCTTGACACGCCTCTTCCCTTCTACTCCCTCTCGCGCCGTGGTTCTTCTCTTCTCCTCGCCCTCTTGCCACGCCTCTTTCCTTCTCCTTGCCCTCTTGCCACGCCTCTTCCCTTCTACTCCCTCTCTTGCCGCGGTTCTTCTCTTCTCCTCGCCCTCTTGACACGCCTCTTCCCTTCTACTCCCTCTCTTGCCGCGGTTCTTCTCTTCTCCTCGCCCTCTTGACACGCCTCTTCCCTTCTACTCCCTCTCTTGCCGCGGTTCTTCTCTTCTCCTCGCCCTCTTGACACGCCTCTTCCCTTCTACTCCCTCTCTTGCCGCGGTTCTTCTCTTCTCCTCGCCCTCTTGACACGCCTCTTCCCTTCTACTCCCTCTCTTGCCGCGGTTCTTCTCTTCTCCTCGCCCTCTTGACACGCCTCTTTACTTCTACTTCCTCTGTTGCCGCGGTTCTTCTCTTCTCCTCGCCCTCTTGACACGCCTCTTTCCTTCTGCTCCCTCTCTTGCCGTGGTTCTTCTCTTCTCCTCGACCTCTTGCCACGCCTCTTCCCTTCTACTCCCTCTCGCGCCGTGGTTCTTCTCTTCTCCTCGCCCACTTGCCACGCCTCTTCCCTTCTACTCCCTCTCTTGCCGCGGTTCTTCTCTTCTCCTCGCCCTCTTGACACGCCTCTTCCCTTCTACTCCCTCTCGCCCCGTGGTTCTTCTCTTCTCCTCGCCCTCTTGCCAGGCCTCTTCCCTTCTACTCCCTCTCTTGCCGCGGTTCTTCTCTTCTCCTCGCCCTCTTGACACGCCTCTTCCCTTCTACTCCCTCTCGCCCCGTGGTTCTTCTCTTCTCCTCGCCCTCTTGCCACGCCTCTTCCCTTCTACTCCCTCTCTTGCCGCGGTTCTTCTCTTCTCCTCGCCCTCTTGACACGCCTCTTCCCTTCTACTCCCTCTCGAGCCGTGGTTCTTCTCTTCTCCTCGCCCTCTTGCCACGCCTCTGCCTTTCTACTCCCTCTCTTGCCGCGGTTCTTCTCTTCTCCTCGCCCTCTTGACACGCCTCTTCCCTTCTACTCCCTCTCGCGCCGTGGTTCTTCTCTTCTCCTCGCCCTCTTGCCAGGCCTCTTTCCTTCTTCTCACCCTCGTGCCCTGCTCACATTACCCTTCAGATCTGCGAGGAACTCGCACATCTGGGGTGAAACCAGGGGCACACCGGAGGGGGGTGATGAACGGGCTATGTCCCGCTTCCCAGATATCCTAAACAAAAAATTTATCAATTCCACCAACAAAGGTAAAGAATTTGAAAGGAAACGAGCAAAGTGGTTCATTTCCCCCCTTCCCCCCGTAATGAAATTCTCTTTACACTCCTGAGTGAAACTTCTACAACATAGACTGTAGTTTAGGCTTTGTTTTAAATGTCAAGTAACTTCAAATACCCAATTACATAACTGTTACCTTTTTTGCAGCTAAGCCCCACTTGCTAATTGTTAGTGATATATTCTATGCCCTGTCATCTAAAATCTAAGTAAAATTTGCTAAATAGAGATAATTGCAAAAAAAAAAATAATAAATCTGAAAGGACTTAAATTATTGCCCTTTAAATAGTCTACCTGCTTGTAGACCTGACCATCTGCAGACAGAGGGTTTTGTATATTAGATGCTTTTATGTGTGATTTATTTATTTATACACTGCACACTGTGTATAAAACAAGCACAAAAGATTTTTAATGGGTTAATAGGTTTGGGTTTTTTGCATTTTTAACTTAGGAACACAAACAGTAACATTTTAAGGGGTGCATTTGTATTGGTGAGTTGAGATGACAAGTGCAACGCTCATGGTGCTTCAAGCGCGGTATCACCTCTAAGCGCAATGCTGTTGGCTGATGCACAGTCTCAACATTGTGAATAGGGCAACTATGAGATTTAAGTGGTAACAGTAACATTAAATGGCGGAGGAATGAAGATAAAGGTGTAATTCAAGTCATGTAAGTGCTTTCGAGGATCTATACCAGGTGTTTCAATATTAAAAATTATTCTTAAAATGCACATTTTAACCATTTTAACTCTTCTAAAAGTACAATTTGAAAATTAAGTATGGAGACCGAACTACTCATGTGCCCTCAGCATATTCAAAAATGCTTTTCGGAAACAGACACCAGTCGGATATGTTGAGCAGTAATCGCGTTGTTTTTTCTGAAGCTCAGCACACTGTATGTGTGCCTGGGTAGGCAGGTCCTGTTCACCTTGCACAATGAGATGTTTTGTTTTGAGAGCAATACGGTTAAAGCTGATGGAGCATCGGGCTTGTGAGAGAGACCATATCTTGGCAGGGTCAGCGGAGAAGTGTGCTGTGTCCCCAGGTTAAGAGCCGAGAGAAGTACGACGTGAAGCTACCTACCTGGTGCAACGTGTACCTGCTGTTGCACTTCACTATTGTGGTCGTCGGCTTCCAGGAGCTCGCCCTGCGACACATGGTGAGTCCCGACGACCAGCTGACTGTGTTCCTCCGCCTGTAGCATCCCTGACCTCGGCGGCTAGCGAGTAGCCTCCCTGACCTCGGCGGCTAGCGAGTAGCCTCCCTGACCTCGGTGGCTAGCGAGTAGCCTCCCTGACCTCGGCGGCTAGCGAGTAGCCTCCCTGACCTCGGCGGCTAGCGAGTAGCCTCCCTGACCTCGGCGGCTAGCGAGTAGCCTCCCTGACCTCGGCGGCTAGCGAGTAGCCTCCCTGACCTCGGTGGCCAGCGGGTAGCCTCCCTGACCTCGCTGGCTAGCGGGTAGCCTCCCTGACCTCGCTGGCTAGCGAGTAGCCTCCCTGACCTCGCTGGCTAGCGGGTAGCCTCTCTGACCTCGGTGGCCAGCGGGTAGCCTCCCTGACCTCGGTGGCCAGCGGGTAGCCTCCCTGACCTCGGTGGCTAGCGGGTAGCCTCCCTGACCTCGGTGGCTAGCGGGTAGCCTCCCTGACCTCGGTGGCCAGCGAGTAGCCTCCCTGACCTCGGTGGCTAGCGGGTAGCCTCCCTGACCTCGGTGGCCAGCGAGTAGCCTCCCTGACCTCGGTGGCCAGCGAGTAGCCTCCCTGACCTCGGTGGCTAGCGAGTAGCCTCCCTGACCTCGGTGGCCAGCGAGTAGCCTCCCTGACCTCGGTGGCCAGCGAGTAGCCTCCCTGACCTCGGTGGCCAGCGAGTAGCCTCCCTGACCTCGGTGGCCAGCGGGTAGCCTCCCTGACCTCGCTGGCGAGCGGGTAGCCTCCCTGACCTCGGTGGCCAGCGAGTAGCCTCCCTGACCTCGGTGGCTAGCGAGTATCCTCCCTGACCTCTGTGGCTAGCGAGTATCCTCCCTGACCTCTGTGGCTAGCGAGAACCCTCCCTGACCTCGTTAGCTAGCTAAAGTACCTGTATTTCTCCCTAATATTTTCCTGTTGCTGAAAATTCCCTGACTTTTCCAGGTCACCCTGAAAAAGATTATTTCTGTTGGCTCTTCGAGGTATGCCATGACCACCCTGAGCAGCGCGGTGTGGTGTGTGTTGTGTGCCGCGCAGGCGATGAGCCCCGTGGTGGTGCTGGGCTCCGTGCTGTACATCCTTCTGTCGCTCACCAGCATCGGCATGCTGTTCGACAACCACCCGTACGCCTGCGCGCTGGAGCTGGCCCGCTGCCTGGCCTTCTCCTGCTGGCCGCTAGCGCGCCCGGCCGGCGCGCTGCAGTGGCTCTTCCTGGCGTCCGCCAGCTTCTGGCTGCTGCAGATGTGCCGTCTGCTGCGCATCCACGTCAAGGCCAAGTGAGGCCCCCGCCCCGCGCCGAGTGGTGGTGACGGGCAGGCCACGGGGGTCGGTGCCAGGCACTTCAAGCTCACCCCCGGGGACCCCCCTCCGCCACAGTTGCAACAGGAACACCAAAGAAACATTAATGTACCGTGCGGTTGGTATTCGAAACGAGAGGTAACGAGCAGCTCTGTAGCAAAGTGCTAACTGTTTAGGAAAGTCTGTGACATCACGTTGCATTCATGATTAGATAAATCATTACGAAAATGTGTCTTGCTGGAAAACTGGAAACACTGCACTGAAAGATGAACAGGCAGTAACGCTAAGAACTGGCATCGCGGCCGAGGGTAAACAGCCAGAGTCCATTAGCGGCATGATCACAAGAGCGTGCTGTCCAGAGACTGCAGACCTATCACCGCATCACAATACATACTACCTTTGATACTGCATTCCACAAAATATATGAATTACAAAAATCTGAAAACAGCATTTGTTGTAGAAAAATTAATTTATATCTCTATTCTACTTAAAATATAAAATCAATACCTGTTGTTCAACATAGTCCCTATTTTCAGATTAGAAAAACAAAACCTAATTAAGTTCATAGGTAACATTCGCTGCTAAAATGAAATAACAGCGCATTATGTCGGATTTTTGACAATTTCATTTTCCATGGAGGAACTAAAAAAAAATTCAATTAGGCGGTGTTGTTTCTTAAACGACGTTATAAAGCATGAGAATTCCCCCCCTACAGTGGCAGAACGTTGAAGTGCCTGGTACCCAGATAGAAGTTGCGTTGTGAAGCTGGCAACGCTGCCTCCTCTCCCCGTGGCCAGTGCCCGCCTGCCTGCCTCGACACAACCGTCCGCCTTGACTGCGAAGTGGAGTCCTCCCCGCGAACACTGCCTTGAACCACGGGGCAGACGCGTGGCTCGCCCGCCTTCCAGCCGCTACGTGCTGCCATGCAAGCTCAAAGTACAAAGACTTAAAACTTACTCAGACCTGTACTACTTTGTAAGTGATTTTGAAAAGTGAATAGTTATTACTAATGAATTCTATATTTAATAAAGATTTTTATTACTTTTTACTGTAACTAGTGATGTCCATTTTGGGTACTACTGGCTCGCAGTAGGAAAGGTTTTGATGGAGATTAAAAACTGACGAAAACTAGCTTCTACTGCGTTGCTTAGGTTCCCCCCTCCCTTCTTTGCGACAGAGAATTTCCGTCACTCCCCTCTCTGTCGCAAAGAAGGAAGGGGGGAACCTACGCTGCGCAGTAGAAGCTAGTTTTCGTCACCTTTTAATCTCCATCGAAACCTTTCCTACAGCGAGCCAGTAGTACCTATCTGCTTCCTAAACACTAAGTCCCATAAGAAAACATATTGCAGTTCTCCTGAAATGTCACCCTCACAACACATTGAAATGTTTTGTAGATTACAAATTATATTAATAATTTTTTTAAGTTGTATGAATATTCTGTAAAATTAATATACAAAAATAAGACTTTTCACTTCAAATTTTAATAATACCCTTAATGAAATATTTTTAGATTCATTGAATATTTGAGTGCCTGAAGATAATATTTTAAATTATGTAAAATTATTGTTCTTGTTGGAAGTCAATTTTTTTTATATAAAATATCTGATTAATTTTACAATCACTTTCAATTATTAAATGTCAAGTATCATACATTTCCATTTTTTATAGGATGTATTTGAACGTAAGATGCCCTGAAGTTCGTGATATGTACTAAATTATGGCCTCAAATATGGGGTGACCGTGAATGTAATACAACCCTGAATCCAAGACAACTCTTGACTATAATATGAACTAGATTATAAAATAGCCTCAAATGTAAGGAGACCTCAAATAAAAATATTACTCTAATATAAGGCAGCCTCGATTGTAAACAATATTGATTATAAGACGACCTGAATACAAAACAACACCAATTACATGATGACCTCAATTATGACTTTATGAGACTACCTCAGTTACAAGATTACCTCAACTAAGATCTCAACTAAAATAGTCTGTTGTCAATTGTGGGCTGTATTTTTTTTAACTGAGAAGTTTGGAAAATTCTGTCTGACTGGAAATATATTCCAGGACCTTTGACTAATGGATTAGCAGTTCAACTGTACAGTACTAACCTAAAATAGAAAATTTCAATAATTTTTTTTTCCATTAATATAATAAATAATTTCCTGATCATGATCAGAGCCAAATTCCACAAACACAGTTACAACTTTCTCCGTGCAACTGAACTGTTCGCTTCTGTTTCCTTAATTGATATTTAAACCAAAACTTTAAAAGGTGAAAGTGGTATAGTAAATAGAACAAAATTAAATTACAAAGGATTTTTATTGCACTTTAGGTTTATAATGTGCTTAAAAATGTTCTAAAATTAATGTCTTTGGTGATTAGTCTTAAATTTAAAACAAAATCTATAAAACAATGTACACAAACACCACAGTTTTTGCTTTGTGATATGTTCACTTTGTTTAAAATAATTAAAACTAACTAAATCAAATTAAATACTTACATATCCTTTAAAATGTCAACAATTATGAGTGGATACTCAAATAAAACTAGGGTCATTCAATACCTATTACATTGGTAAATTATAAAGGATACGGGATAGCATAAACTATACAAACCATACAAACTCAAAATAGTTTGTAAAGGATGATATGTTTGGATTTAGATCAAAAATACCTTATTGAATCATCAAAAAAAAACAGATGATTAAAATGCAGCAAGGAAGCTGACACACCACAGCTGGCAAAAGGCATATGCAAAGGAATGTTCAACTGAAAATGGAATATTTGTAGAGTTGTAACCCATTTCACACGCACATGCTAAAAATATTACTGATCACAAATATACATATATAAAAAAAAAGTAAATTGTTCAAAATAACAACTTGCAATTGAAAACACCAACACACACAATACTGTACTCAAAATTTGTACTGGAAAAAAAAATATTTGTAGGGCCAACAAACACACAACTTGCAGGTAACACTATTCTCCAGAGGCGTAAGTGTCGACTTCCAAACACACTGTATGGGGCAATCACAGAGGATGTCTGCTATCCTAGATAAGCTCGTACTTCACTACAAATACGGTCGAACTCCATTTTTACACCACACCTATCCCTAACAACATGCACTTTTCTGCACTTTGCATCACTTCACTGTAGCCTCATGCAATGACAAGCATAAATGTGTCTCTTTTTCACTATCCTTGCATTTTGAAAGTCTATTTAAGATCAATTGAAAAAGAACACAAAATTTATCTACTAAAATATTCATCTGCATAATCAGCCTGCACTGTTGACTACCTTAATTAGCTTAGCATTTCATTGCATATAATAAAGAACTTGTACCATTTACATAAGAATATCAACAAGCTCATTGTCAGCCTACTGCATGTTATTGATATGTCTGAGTGGACACATTATCAGAGATCCAATCTACTTACATAAATTTCTCTGTTCACAAATATTGTTTTATTTACGCTAGCATGCAGTGAAGATGTGTATCTTAACATGGAACCAACTATTAAGGGCGCCATCTGGTCGGGGTGATAAGTGCGACACTCATTCGGTATTTCTGGCACGGTCTTCTCGTTACAGGGAAACTGTGAAATTTGAGCGGTGATCTTAACATTATATGGCGGAGAAATGAAGATAAAGGTGCAATGCAAGTTCCTTTAAGTGCTTTCAAGAATCTGTACCAGTTCTACGCCTAAAAATTACTCTGAAACATGCCTTTTAGCCCTTTACACTCTTCTAAAACCACAGTTTAAAAGACTTAATCCGAAATCAAAAGTACTTTTTGGCCCTCAGTGAATTCTTAAGTGCTTTTTGTAAGGAGACCCCACTAGGATATCTTGAGTATTGAAATCGCGTTGTTTTTCCTGAAGATCCGCGCACCATATGTGTGCCCGGGCAGACGGCGCCCTTAAGACAATGTCTTGTGTTTTTTGCACCAAGCGATGAAGTTAGTCGCGTCTGGTTCCTTTACGAGATAACGCATCCAGCCTTGGAATGTGTGTGGCCGTGAAGAAAGACGAGAGGTGTCTACATTTTGACCAGCTCTCCGCTCGAGCGAGAGAGGACGAACCAGTGTCTCTTACAACTCCAATCACTATCAACTCTGATACTGACTCTCTGAGCCCTTTGATTCCGAAGGAAATAACAGGATATACTGCACTATTAGACAATAAAGATTAATGTGAAAATTTCCCAAACAGCTCCCTTTCTTTCTCTCCTTCCCTAAAATCCACGTCATTTTACGACCTGCACATCCTGCAGGTAACTCGTGCAGAGAGAAGCCACGATAATGTGATCTGGAATCGCAGAAATCTACAGCACTCCACATCCTGAGACATGCAGTTCACCGAGACGCATACAGGCAGTTGGTGCTCCGGTTACTCCGGGGAAAATGCCAATCCAACAAGCGATTCGCAAAGAGCCCCCGCAGACGAAAGAGAAGTGTCGGCGACAGGCAAGCAGCACAGCGAACAGAGAGCGGATACAACGACTGTTCGGGCCGGAGAGAGCTCCGCGCAGCTGCGACTACACGTCGTGTCTGGCGGACTCTGGCAAAGCGCGTCGCGGAGCAACGAAGACGAGGGACGAAGACAGGGTTACGGCGGGGACAGTCGGGTCTGGCAGGTCTGCTCCTAGCCGAGGCCGCACGGCCGGGCGTGCTCACACGCACGAGCGCTGCCAGCAGCCTGGAACACACGGAGGCATCGGGTTGGATCAAACACACCGCTCGACACACGGTGCGACCAGTCAAACTACAGCCTAACCAACGGGCATTAAATAAACAAAATATAATGCCACGTAATGAACTCAGGAACTCAAACTTGTAACACATGTTTACTTGTTCATCACATGATTCCTCGCATAGAACATGACAATGTCTATCTGTACAACAAGGCAACCCATGAAAACAAAACCCTGTATGCAACCTGATGGGAATTTTTAATTTACATTTTTTTAGGGCTGCACCGATACCAGGTTTGCCCGAGGCAGCCAACAAAAATTCTTTTTTAATACTATAAAAAACAGTTAAAATCACTTGTACTTATGGAACTCATGCCAGAAAAAAGTCTCGTAAATACTTAAAAGCTCTCTATTGCAGAGGAAATTTATAACGGGAGTGGTGGTATTGATATCAGAGTATTTAAAATTATTTTCTCAGATCAATTTCGATAACTATGTGCGATACCATCGATGGATAAATATTGGCTGATAACTGTTGAATCAGAATCAGTATTAGCTCACCCTGTTTATTTTTTATCGACAAACTTTTATTTGTTTAAATAGCTTGATGAGTCCTTTGGGTAAAGTGCTCAGACACTGACAGGTGCTGAATTGATATTTCCTGCTTATAGACGTTTTCCTATTTATAATGGGTTTTTTTTTTCTCATGCCCCCTTGAAAAGCAATAAAACAGGGTTCGGGTTTAGCACAAGGTCACAAAGTAAGAACCGTAAAGCCGACGCCGACATCGAGAGCAGCACGAGAGCCGGGCGGAGGGACACACACCTGCCGGCGGGCCTCAGCTGAACACCTCGCGCTGGTGCGAGATCATGGTCTCCAGGGCGCAGATCTCGTAGGTCATGCCCGGCAGGCCCACGCACTTGCTGAGGTCTCGCGGCGGGGGCATGAGCGTGGGCGCGAACACCGTGCTCAGGTTGTGCGACGTCATCTTGTTGACGCTGTGCCGCTCCGCCACCCTGGCGGCACGCACGGGCGGACATCTACTCGTTCCGTGGCTTCAATACTACATACTACAACCTTTGAATATATATACTGTATAGAAGTCACCAGCCCAGGTTAAAATTTCTAATACGGTTTGAGAGGTAGTTGGTTAATTCACCGCCGCAATCGCCACCATCTCTAGGGCATCGACTTGTGGTGGTCCCTAGCGGGCAAGTGTCGAACTCTTCAAACACCCCTTCCCCCTCCTGTTGAACGACCTTGAGCTGCAGTGAATGATTGGTGGAGGGGTGCGGGGACTGACAGCGGGCGACAGTGCTGCGCTCTAACGTGTAAATAACAACTAAGACGATACAGGGCGTTACGGCAGCGCCCTGCAGCAGTGAAGTTCCCAAGCTGCTCATCATACGCTCCTGAAAAACGTAGAGTAAATCCTATCCACTCGCGACTTCTATACAGTATATATATTCAAAGATACAACTACGTAACTAAAAGTGTATGGTTTTTTTTTATTTACGTACATCACTGGGACAGGTACCCACACAGTGAACTTTTGAGTTTTTACAAGCAAATAATGAAATTATTTTCCTACCAATATATTTGCTGTAAATGGAGATCGATCAGATAAATGTTGCAAACATCATACAACTTTTCAGTAATAAAACTCTGTGAATTTCAGTTACCTAACTGTAGCCTTGGACCCACTTTTGACTGAACTTGCCCTTTTGGATGGCAGCTGACACTTAGCCCTCACTTAAAACAATGGCATTAATAAAAAAAATTGTGTGCGTTGAGTCCACGCATGACAGAAGTAAAGCATCCTGCTTATTAGTTATATAATATATAATATATAAATAATAATATATAAACATGGTAGCATCAATCGTTAGCCGTTGCGAATACTGAGGAGTAGAGAAACACAAGCAGCGTTACGAGAATTCCGTAGCATCACTGCCGCGTCATTTCTACCTCTCCCCTGCCGTCTCCCCTTACGACCGTTACAACTAGCATATCACACGCTATGCTACATATCTACCCCTACCCCTCCCAACGGCTTCCTATCCGACCACTAGTGCACGAGTTGGAATTGCATCGCCGCTGATGCACTAACCTTCTCTACTGGTACCCCCACCATGTACCTAACTATTCCCCTCATGCGATCAGAATTTTCGTAACGTTTGAAAATTGCAGTCCCCTCAGCAAAGATGTTTCACTTCAAAAATTATTATAGGAAAAAAAAAGTGTTACGTAATATATTATAAAACCAGCAAAATTTAATAAATATTAGTAGATTAAAAAATGTAAAAGTTAACACGGGAATATGCAAGGCAATGTTTAACTAGAGTGAAACGGTATGAAGTAATGGTTCTAAAAGTACGGAACACAGAGGCGCAACAACAGAGGGAGGGGGAGGGGGGCAAGGGTATTTTGCCCCCCCTCCGAAACCTTGAAGTGGGGGCAAACGGGGGCAATGAAAGTGCTGTGTAATCAATTTTTAGATGATAAAACTGCTTAAATAGCACCATTTTTCACCTTGAAATACAAATTTTTTCTCGGGGGTGGACACCTGGACCCCCCCCCCCCCTCCATTCAATAGGGGGGATCGATGATTCTTTATAAAAAGGTATATTGTTCCCCCCCCCCCCTTGGAAATTTAGTTGTTGTGCCCCTGACGGAACAAGGCGGCGGACGGCGACGCAGGGAGCAGCGCACCTGCCGAGGTGCTCCATGAGGTACTTGAGGGTGCCGAGGTGCGCTGGCGGCAGCAGCGTCAGCGCGTCCCTGATGCCCTTCTTCTGGTCCTCCACGCACTTGCACTCTGCCGACACACACGCACACTCTGCCTCGGCTCCAGCCCGGCCCACACGACACAACACCAGGCCTCGCGGCGCGCGCTCCAGGCCCGTGCCGAGCTCTCACTAGTGTTCCATCTGACTTTACCAGGACATTTCCCATTCGTTCTATTTGAAGCTCCAGTTGTGATGCAAAGCTTTAGAACACTGAAGCCTAAGATTCGCCCATGAAAATATTCAGTTTTTTTTTTTGGGTTGTATATATTTTTCACAAATAAAGTTGGTTACATAAAAAATTAAAAGAAGATGCTCCGTCTGCTTACACGAATGCTCAATATTAGTATCATGTATTGTAATTTTGTAATTATTGTTGAATTAAGATATATAAAGGACCCAATTTATTGGTTAATCACTTAATCAGTTCAAACACTACAAATGTTGAACCATTATTGTAACAATTATTATTACTTCAATCCTGTATTTTATAAAATAACTTTAATACAGCTTCGGAAAAAAACTATATCCGCAGTTCGATTTGACTTTGCAAATATTGAAATATTTTATTGAACATTCAATTTGATATTCGCACAGGTCTAACACAAAGCACGACAACAATCACCTGGTTGCCTGGCCGCTTGCCGTAACAAGTTGGAAGAGGTATAAATGAAGGATTCAGGTGCAAACAGTGATAACCCTAAAATGAACTTCAATTCCCTTTTCAAGAGTTGAAAGTGAGGTGTGTACTTTAATGAAGCTGAGTTTAGAGTATAAACATTCTTGGCAAAATAAAAAGAGCAAAGCTTCACAAACGTTTTGTTCTCATTGATTTCCTAAACATGAAATTCATTGCGGCCACATTTCACAAGATTTTTTACACCCCCAAGGTCTTTAATCACGACTTTTACGCACGACTTAAAAATATTCAAAGTTTCTAAGCACTCTATAGAACTGTACGCAGATTCTTCAGAAACATAAATGACATGATCACACTGTCATAAAGGACTGTGTGACATCTCAAACTGGACATTTATCAACATCTGTACAATATAAACAATTACACTGCTGCTAAATAAAGAGATCATAATTTATAACTGTTTGGGAAGATTTCGAAACTCACAATGATTTCTCAATACTAATCAAGACGAAAAGTTATAACAGAGATTTTATCATTTGTTGGTATGTACCCCAGTTTGTGTTTCATAAAACCTTGAAATCTCAGCTTAAAAATACTGAAAAAGAAAACATATCTTAAATGATTCTCACAATGATAAGGGAAAGCGGCACGCACGAGCGAGTGTAGCGAATGCGTACGTACGCGCTGCGCTGATGAGCGCCGGGTGGGCGTCGAAGGTGATGAGCGGGATGGGCAGCAGCCGCAGGTACAGCTTCAAGGTGCCCGCAATCACGTTGATGTTGTCGTACACCTCGGGGCTCATGTCCGTCTGCTCCCCGTCTGCAACCGGGCGCCCCCTCCGAGCCGTCAGCCTGCGCCGGCGCTCCTCGGCGGGGCAGCCACACCGACCCCAACACCACACCCCCCCTGCATGCTCCATCAAACAGGGGTCTGGGAGCGTTCCAGATGTATTCCATGTTCGTCAACAACCTTACATTCGGTTCACCATACCAGTCCAATGATTAGTTCTTCATCACTCATTACGAAAACATAACAGGTGGGACTCGTTCATTAAAAAAAAAAAAATTAAATAAGAAGAGTAACAGCAATGAAGCCAGGAGGGTTCATTGATAAATTTGGATTTGTTTTCTGCAAAAAAGTACATACACGCTACCATTAATATGTGATTATGACTACAAATTATTAAAAAAATCTTATAATCAGATATAGCAACAATATATATTTTTTATATATTTGATATTTCTCTTTTTCATTTAACAGTAGTTTTTAACAATTTTTTTCTTGGACTTCTGTGCAAAGTGTGGGAGGTAAAAATGTTTTACTGTATGTTTTAACTAGACTCGTAAAATATTCAATATTCGTGACTAATTTAAAACTTGATTCAAATATCCATTCGAATAAAAAATAATAATAAATGCAGATGACCTACAATCAGCGCTAAATAAATACCAATCATGAAGGAAACATTACAATGAACAGACACCTAACTTCTTAAAAGTGTAAGTGTGCTTTCAACTTGTGGGTTACTGTGCAGAACTGTTGTAGTGGGTACGTGGTAAAAATATTTAACTAGTAGAACTCACAGTTCAAAGAGTGAATGAACGATTGTCATTAATATGGAAAACATTTTGACGTGAAGTCTAATAAATCAATGAACACCGGCTGCACACACGGAAAAGGATAACTCATTGTCCCGTTACGCTTTGTCCCGTTACACTCATTGTACGCTTGTGCCGCATCTATTTCTCTTCCACTGGATTGGAACAACCATCGATTTGACTTTTTCGAGGCACATTAAACTTGAAACACTCCCATTCATTTCCTACCTTTCCTATCTTCGTCCTATCCTTAACAGAACAACACAGATTGGAAGAAGTTAAATAGCAAACATGTATAAAAGTTATAGTTAAAGTAATAAACATTTGAATTAATGAGTACAAATAAAAGTAAATTTATCAAATTAAATTGTAGATTTCATTTCACTCCTTCTTTGTATCCATACAAAATAGTGATGATTCAATAAAAAATGATTCAATTTTATTCATAAAAGTATGCAATCATTTCATCAGTGTTTTGTTAAGACGTTGTAACGTTAAACTATCGTCCGTAAAACCGACTTTACAGACAACCAATTTTTTTTACCGTTTATTTGGACTGGAGGTGGCATCGGCCCCCGGGGGGAAACGTGGAAGAAGTACAGAGCTACTGGATGTTTCCATTCGATGCCGGGACATCACGGAAGGGGGAGGATGGGACGCACCTCTGTCCAGAGCCATCTTGAGCGTCTCGATCTCCTCCGCGAAGCCGGACACGCGGTACAGGCCCTCCGCCTCCAGCCCGCGCCGCTCCATCTCCTCCACGCACTTGTCGACGACGAATGGGCGCGGGGAGCGGTGGGCCTTCACCAGCGTGGTCAGGTCGATGCCAAACACCCCGCGCAGCTGCTTCAGGTCGGGGCAGCAGTCGCACGGCACCTTCTCCGAGCACTTGCTGTGCGCGCTGAAGCCGCAGTCTGCGAACCACCGTCTCGCCTTCCTCCAGCGCCTTTGAGGGCGTGCCTCCCGTCTGAGACCACGATTTTATCATTACACTAGCTGCGGTACAAAGCGTCGCCCGGGCTAAACACACGGAGATTTACTGTCTGCGAGTTAAAGCTAAACTGGATAGCACACTATATGACAGTGTGTTGGACATAGAGAAATGTCACACAATTACTGTTTGTATGTTTATGATAATTTTAGTTTTTGTTTACCCACGGCGATCGGTTATTCATTATTTATTATTAATTATAAATTATTAAGACCATTAATTGAAATAAAAACTATCCTATCCCTCAAGTTGGAAAAAATTACACATAAATGCCAATTTTCATCGAAATCGGTTGACTTGGTGAAGAGTTCACTGGAAACAAACATCAGGACACTGGATTTATATATATTAAGATTAATCACTGATCAACTTGTAGACTTTTTCAATTGTTTAACTTTCACGAAATGAAAAATTTATACAGTGCTTATATTTTGCATAATTAGTTGCCAAAGTTACATTTTTAACTTTTCTGGGTTGTACAAATAAGGAGAATTTAATTTAGTGCACAACTGAAAGTTTGCAGGTTTAAATGCAATGCCACTGGCTACTTAATGATATGGTTTGCATTTCTATCACAAAAACTCATTTCATGTGTCTTGGCTGTGAAAATCATAAAAAATTTGAGAATTTTGAAATGCCAAGTAAAATTAATTAATATTTTCTGAAATAAATTCAAACCATCCACAAGGTCACACATGCAAAGGCTTGAGGCAACAGGACCTACACCGCCGTCTCACTTGGTTAAGCCTTGACGCTCAGCAGCTGCTACCGACCACCCGACAAGCCTGATGCCTTGGAAGATACGGCTGTCGAGGAACTCCTTCACGCTGCCAGAGAAATGTATCGTGTTGCAAGAAGATACGAGTCGGAAGCACCACCCCGTCAGTGAAGCCTCAGCACGTACAACTACCTAGGATACTCCGAAACCATTCAGTTCCTGAACTAGCTGTCAAGACAACACACACAAACTCTATACGGTAAGTGTATTTTATGTTCCACATTTCCGATTCGGGTTTCCAGGATATTTCAATAACAAACCCCCCAATCTTTCAGGTACAACTTTATCCTAGACACGGATACATATACTGGGTAAGTGTCTTCAGAGTGGGGAGTACGACGCCCTCCCCAGAACAGCGCCACGGGCACGGCCGAGCGGGGAGTACGACGACGCCCTCCCCAGACCAGCGGGGACACGCACCTTCACACTTGACGCCCTGCGCGGTGAAGCCCCACAGGAAGTTGCCGCAGAACTCGCACCAGTTGAGGCCCTTGAAGGTGTGCACGCGGAAGTTGTGCGGGCGGTCGTAGGCGGCGGCGGCTGCAGCGGCGGGCGGCAGCTGGGTGGCCTCCCGCTCTGCGTCCAGCAGGCTGTACGTGCTCGACAGCTCCGGCCTGCAACCGCCGTCGCCGCTGCTCCCCCGCCTGACTCCTCGACACAACACTCCGCTCCACCCCCGGGCCATCGCCTGTGCACCTCCGCGCTGTTGTGTTGTTCCGATCGGCTGTTCAGAACCGTCACCACTGGGTTTCTCTGTTTTTCACCGTCCAGGGCGTTCGAGGGACGGCTTTGCTAACAGACCAAAACATAGTGTGAGTAAGGGAAGGGAGACTTACAGGGCCAGAGACCATGGGTGGAAACCATAACGAGTTCGGAGCAAGACATGCAAAAGAAGGCAATCTTACTTGACGAGGTCTAAGAGGGTAACGGAATGAGTCTGAAGAGAAAGTGGTGGAAGCGAAAACAAGTGCTGGAGTTAACGAGAGAGCTAAAGCGAGTCTAACTGACATGGAAACACATTACTGACAGGCTGATGCCCCATTGCAAGAAATTTCATTTTTTTTATTTCACAACTTTAAGGCTTTCTCTCACAAGCTGTGCTGCTTCTTTTATTATTTTTATATGATTACTGCTACTTGAGGACATTCCCTGTTAATCGTTCATGTCGGTGCCCTTTTATTTTACGTTTTATCTCAAATTTTCTCAAATGATCACTTACGTGACCTTTCACATATGGAAAATGTTTTGTGAATTTTTTTTTTACAGATTTTGTGATCAACAACCATGGGCGTCGCAAGGATATATTTTTTGGGGGGGACTTAAATTGATTTAGTTGTTGAGGAATATTCATCCCCTGGAAAAAAAAGCAGGGGGTCCGGGAAAATTTGGGGTTTGAAGATGAAAAAAGGTGGTTTTTAGGCATTTTTCTTTCCTGAATAATCTAATTATAGTTGGTTGCAATATATTATAATTTATTTTTTCTAACAAAGATTTTCAGAGAAAAAATTTGTAAAAACACAGTTAACATATCTGTATTCGGTATCAGACCTGATTTTGATTTTACACGAAGATCGAATTAAAAAGTGCTCACATTACCACGATTGGACTAAATGCACCATGCGCAACATATGGGTTATATCACAGAATTCATATTTTGAATATAACTACAAAACTAAATATATTATTGGAGGGGACGAAATTGAAGACTTTTATTATTGGGGGGGACGTGTACCCCCCGTCCCCCCCGGTTGCGACGCCCATGCCAACAACACAGGCAAGATAAGTATCTGAATATATTTACAGGGGATATCCTTCAACTGACAGTAACGAGGGGAAAACGGGAGTGCTGAAGGGCTCCCACCGGAGGCGTTACCTGTCGTCGGCGGACTTGCGCAGGGAGCGCGCGATGACGGCGCGTCGCTTGAGCCGGTTGAGGGTCATGTAGGGGCTCTTCTCGTAGGAGCTGACGGAGGGCATCTGCTGCACGAAGGCGCCCGCCTTCTCCTCGATGTAGAGCGTGACGAGGCCGTCGGCCACCAGCTCCCGCACCGAGTCGAAGCGCTTGTCCTTGACGTAGTGCTGGCCGTCGTAGTACAGCTTGTAGTGCTTCACCTGGCCCCCGAACCTGCGCAGGGCCGTCCGTGCACCGTGACTAGTGCACACCAACACTGAATCCTAACCGCTGTACACAGTGGGGATTTTTTTCTTATTCCAACGTTTAAATATCTCATCACAATGCATTTTCCTCCACCGGAAAAAAAAAGGTGGTTTGTCTGTAAAGTCTGTTTACGGATGATAATTTCACGTGATAATGTCATAAGAAAACATTGATGATAAATTGCATACTTTTTAACAGTGTTTTGCCGGTTCTTGCACGCTCGGCTCGGGCGGATCGTGACCATGAGTCATGCTTTTTTCGTGCGTGCAGCCGGCGTTCATCGATTTATAAGATGTTATCACGCCAAAAAACCCCATATTAAAACAAACTTTTGGTATGCCAATAACTTAAAATATACATATTAACTAGAACAGTACACGTAATTTAAATACTGAACAGTGAATGTAATGGTTTTCAATACAACGATTTTCAGTTTTTTATTGCATTATATCTTTTGAATCTTTTCTCAATTCCTGCCTTCCTCCACAAGACATTGGTGTTGTCTGTTTATCTTAGACTTACGAATCCAGCTTAACTGAACGTTTTATAACAGGTTTCCGAAACGTGTTCCTGTCAAATCAGCACCCAAACAATAGCCAGTCTAACACCGTCTTCGGCAGTATATTTTTGGGACCAGTAAGTGTTTCCATACAGTAATGCCATCCTGATTGAAAAAACAAAAAAAAACACAGCGAAAATCCAAAAGCATTGAGAATAGCTGTGAACATGGAAAATTTTTGAACTGATTAAACATTCAGAGGAACATGCAAATGTTTATACAAACAGAACAAAATGAAACATAAATGTGGTCTTTCTTTACAACATAACAAAAATGAGAGCGGTTGCAAACAAAGTTGAGGCCCCTGTTTTCATTCAATGATTTTACTGAAATTAAAAGGGCGCTGTTTATTACTCGTACAATTCTATCATCTAAAAAAAACCTGTAGGAACAAATTTTTTTTTTGTTCATTTAACAGTACCTACCAAATCTGCAGAAAGGAAATAATTGTACATAACATATGTCATCCAATTTAAAATTATGTAAATATATATGTAGGAAATAGAAAAAAAATTCCTTAAAACTTTATAAGTTATGTTTTCCGAACTGGAAATGTTCCCCACTGCCGCCTCTAGTGAAATGAGCGAGACGGCGTGAGAGGTGTCCACCTGAGCGACAGGGTGTAGAAGTCGCTGTCGGCGGCCGAGCTCCTGCGGACGAGGAAGGAGCCGTCCTGGTCGAGCAGCGCGGCCGCCTCGCGCTGCGCCAGCGTGCCGTGGAACTCCCGGCCGTAGCACGGAGGGCAGCCGGGCGGCTGCCGCGCGCACGCCACGGGCCTGGGGCTGGGCGCCTCCTGCTGCAGCTGGTACACTGCGACCATGCACCACGCGCTTGCCACAGTCCCCACGTGCCTCGTCCGCACACCGCTCATTGCAATCATTCTGGCAGTCCCCTTCCTTGGACACTACGTACCTCGTCCGCACACCACTCATTGCAATCATTCTGGCAGTCCCCTCCAAGGACACTACGTGCCTCGTCCGCACACCACTCATTGCAATCATCCTGGCAGTCCCCTCCCAGGACACTACGTGCCTCGTCCGCACACCACTCATTGCAATCATCCTGGCAGTCCCCTCCAAGGACACTACGTGCCTCGTCCGCACACCACTCATTGCAATCATTCTGGCAGTCCCCTCCCAGGACACTACGTGCCTCGTCCGCATACCACTCATTGCAATCATCCTGGCAGTCCCCTCCAAGGACACTACGTGCCTCGTCCGCACACCACTCATTGCAATCATCCTTGCAGTCCCCTCCAAGGACACTACGTGCCTCGTCCGCACACCACTCATTGCAATCATTCTGGCAGTCCCCTCCCAGGACACTACGTGCCTCGTCCGCACACCACTCATTGCAATCATTCTGGCAGTCCCCTCCAAGGACACTACGTGCCTCGTCCACACACCACTCATTGCAATCATTGTGGCAGTCCCCTCCAAGGACACTACGTGCCTCGTCCGCACACCACTCATTGCAATCATTCTGGCAGTCCCCTCCCAGGACACTACGTGCCTCGTCCGCACACAACTCATTGCAATCATTCTGGCAGTCCCCTCCAAGGACACTACGTGCCTCGTCCGCACACCACTCATTGCAATCATTCTGGCAGTCCCCTCCCAGGACACTACGTGCCTCGTCCGCACACCACTCATTGCAATCATTCTGGCAGTCCCCTCCCAGGACACTACGTGCCTCGTCCGCTCACAACTCGTTGCAATCATTCTGGCAGTCCCCTCCAAGGACACTACGTGCCTCGTCCGCACACCACTCATTGCAATCATTCTGGCAGTCCCCTCCAAGGACACTACGTGCCTCGTCCGCACACCACTCATTGCAATCATCCTGGCAGTCCCCTCCCAGGACACTACGTGCCTCGTCCGCACACCACTCATTGCAATCATTCTGGCAGTCCCCTCTCAGGACACTCTGCTTAGACCGCACACCGCTCGTTTCAATCATTCTGGTTTGTTCAAGAACCTAGATTTTTTATTTTAATTTTAAGTTCATGTTCGAATAGAAAGTTCACAGTTACGGTAACAACTCTGACATCATCCAACCTTAAACTTTAATAACAAGGTTTTATTTCGGGCACACGAAACTTTGATTGCATGTTTAAACTATTATTCGTGTAAAAAATTGGGGTAGAAAAGTAACTCATGCTCATTATACAAAAAAAAAAAGGTAAAAATGTAAAAAAATTAGAAATTAAATTATGTTGCAAAATAGCACCAGTAATACAATATAAATAGGACACAATACAATAAAATACAATAGGACACCAGCACAAGTTATCAACTATGTTAAGTATTTATATATAAATATATATACCTAACATAAATAAATATATAAACACAACTTAAACATAAATATTAAAAGGTAGCCCTACTTGAACCTTTATTTACAAATTTTAGGAACCCTCACACCACAGGTCTCATCTAATGCCAGCTCGATGACTTTCATCAAAATGGCATGAAACAGTGAGCCTGTTATGAAAATAGTAATGTTTAAAGTATTTTGCTCACAATAACATACAAACACAAACACACACTCTCTCTCTCTCTCTCTCTCTCTCTCACACACACACACACACACACACACTCCTATTGCCTAGAAATTTATATTTAGATATATACACACGCATACATCACACACGTATGTGTGTGGGTTTATGCATAAGAACCCATTTTGACCCCTCTCCGCCACAGGTTTCAACTATCTGCCGGCCAGTCGCAGTGTCCGGCAACCAGCAAAGGCGCGCAGTACTCACGGTTGGTATTCCACACGTGTCGCACGGGCGACCCCAGATCCTGCACCGGGCTGCCCGTGTCTGCAACAGGACACAGGTCTGCGCTGATGCTCTCATCCGAGGGCCCGGGACACACGCCACGACTGCTGTTCCCGACACTTTTACAATTTATTTATGATGTCCCCTTGGGTAAAAGTTCCGTATAACGTATCCAAGTCCATCCCTTGATCGTGAAGGCATGATCCTGTGGTACACGATATTGCCGTTTTAATTTAGTACGTCAAAATATCCTGGACTTAAAAAAGAAACTTGTGATTTAACAATGAATTATATAATTTGTACAGAAAAAATTTTTTTCAAGAACTGACATTGTTTGTATTGAGATATTCAAGTTTTATTTCAAGTCCCGGATCAAGGGAGTATCTTGGATATATGATCCGGGATAATTACCCCCCCCCCCCCTCATGTTCATCTCCTCCCTCTATGCTCTCCTCTACACAAACTATTTTCCATATTTCGCCAGCCCCTTCCCCTCAAAACAGCCTTTCCACCCACCTCCTCCCTTGCTCCTTGATCATATCCGATGGCCTGAGCGTTTTGCCCTTCCCTTCTCTTCCTTATACCCATGACACACTTCGCTGCCCTGTGATGTAGTTTCTCCAGTTCTTGCACCTCTGTCACCACGTATGGATCCCACATTGCCGCCACATACTCTGTCATTGGCCTGATCAACTTGGCGTACGCCTTTTCCTTTACAGTCCTTTGCCTCCCTTCCGTGACCTGCCAAGCAGACCCTGTGGCCTCCTCGCTTTCTTGACCACTTTCTCAACCTGCTTACCCCATCCCAGGTTGTTCTATGACTACCCCCAGGAACTCCCTCCACCTCCCTTATCTCCTGCCCCTTACAATACACTTCCCTTACTACTGTCCTCCTCGTGAACCTGATCACGTTCGTCTTGTCTACTTTTAGCACCATACTATTCCTCTAGCACGTTCAGATAAACTAGAGCCTGTCCCCTTCTCCCACTGTTGCGTACGTAACGCAATCTTCCGCAAATATCCTCAGCCTACTTCCCATTTCCATTCCAAAATGATGTGAACAGGCGCAGCCCCGTCACACTCCCCTGTGGTACCCTTGAGGTCACTTCACCCTTATTTCGATCTTTCCTTACCCACCCTCGTCCGCTGTCTCATATCCCTAAGCCAATTTACCACCCTGCTGACCCTTACCAGCAACTCCACTATTTGTAACAGCCTACTGTGTGGCAAGGAACAAATAGAATTAGAATCCTTACCCTCATTTAGTTTCCTATAGCTCATTATTTTGATGCAAAAAAAAATGTAAAGGTTGACGATTTCGCGAACTTAAAAAAGCTACAGACCCCGGTTTCTACTTGTACTGCTTATAAACACATGTTCACGGTCATCAGCTGCTGAAGTGTGAGCCATAGAGGTTATACGATAGCTACAGCTACACATCTTGCACCTAAGAACGCAAATAAATAATTTATACAAAAATAATTATGGTTCCATTAAAGTTAATGAATCCACTCATTGCCTAAATTTTGTTTTTCAGACAAACTATTAGCGTTGTTCCTAAAATTTAAATAATATTTTAATAAATTAAAATTTTAATTTTGTTTTGTTGGATTCATGCACTCGTTACAATTCCTAAATCAATGTTTTTACGGAATTTTGGTAAATAAAACAAAAACAAAAAAAACTGGGTGCACGATTGAAAAATATAATTAACAGTTACAGTAAATCGTACGCAAAAGATTTGACCACCATGTTTTCAAACCTACTTTTTGACAATAGTTAGTGAACAGTTGCGGGCATAGGAGAGAGGTTGTGCACATTGAGGGTAAATAAATATTTTTTATTTCTGTTACGAACGCACGGTGAGACGGCCAAGAGTGAGGTCCATTTTGGCGGAACTTTTTACCCTTCTAGATAACATATTGTAATAATATTTTATATTTAGACAATTTGCAATGCACTCTCAATGAAAACATGTTTTGTTGATTGGCTAGCATCAATTTAATTTGGAGATTAAATTATGTAATCAGCGATAAAGTAATGTGAACTTAAAGCAAATATTTTATTAGAACAATATAAAAATACTTAAGCCTTTTAGCATGTCGAACGCTGGCGACACCTGACTGGAGCGATCCTAGTGGCTTGGCCTGAAGACCGCCTGTGTAATTCAAATGTATTACTGTGGCCGATATTGGCACAGAATTTCTCTAGTCGTTTGAAATAATGTCGTGAGTAATGAATTCATACACAATCAATTCGTATGAAAACAGTTTATTCATAATTGAAACAAGTTTTTGCAATCTGAAAAAATACAGTGACCTAAAGATCGTAAAAAATGAACTATTTTTTTTTAACTTGATGACAAAAGGGCAATGATCATACAACTTATGTTACATACTTAACTTTAAAAATAAAATTGTTGTAAATCGTTTATTTCGTAATGTACTGCAACTATGTATATTTTCAGTCCCGATTAAGTAATAATTTATTTAAATTTATATTTATTCGTTCCATGTATATAATTTATTATTTGAAAACTCTGTGGAATTAATATTTCTGTCTATGTAATTGAAACTCTATGACAAAAACTAACGTTTTACTAACAATTGCAAGGACCCCTCTCAGAGCAATTGAAATTTAAACGGTAAATTGTTAATTTGACGCCGTTTTTATTAATGTAAAATGTTATCCCTATATTCAAAATTCATGTGATATTTTGAGTTCCGCGCTATTGTTGCGCGCGGAATTGATGTGTTGTATTTAAAATAATGTAACTATCATTAGTTCTCGGCCAATCAGGAACCGTATTTTAAATGTGGCACGCATTGTTAAATGACTTAAATTAAGAAGGTTTTTTAGAAGAATGTACTGGCCTATTAATGGATGAACACGTATAAGACATTGTCGGAAATGTATCCTGAAAAATAGCTAATGAGAAATAGGCATCCGCACCAAAGGATGGAATAAACGTATTGTTAAAGTGTCAGTGATTATTATTAGGGCTTTATCCAAAAGGATAAAGTTATTAGGAGTGTATAAATACGTGAGTAAGAAATGACTCTGTCTGTTACTCCATTTCGTTAGTACGAAACACGTATCACATCCATACTGAGTTATTTTACGGCCTAATTTCAAGGAAAACAATGATAAACTGAAACATTGTAAAATTAATTACGTGAATCTAGTTTGACACACCATTTTAACACAACTGTAATTACCCAGTGGTCTGGGAGAGAGCATCAGATCTCTACCGACTTAAGTTATTTTTATCTAGCCGACTTATGTAAAAGTCATAACTATATACTGAATCTGAGTATGTATAAGATTTTCGAACCCGAACAAAATAGACACTTGATTATTTAATAAATGTGCGCATCGTCACTCCAGACATTTTCCAATCTATGTGTTCTGCAGTGCAAACAATTGATAGGATTTTGAAAGCAATAAATATTTACCTTTTTGATATACACCAGAGATACTTTGAATTTCATAGATAAATAATTAGAATTACCATTGTGTTTTTTATGATATTGTAATCTACTTATTACCAACTGTATCCCTATCTATAAATGTATGTGTATACCCATAGGCGTGCCTACATGGGGGGCCAGGTGGGCCATGGCCCCCCCTAATGTAATCACTCAGATCGGAATTTTCTCTAATGCTTTCGTTAATATTCGTATATTCCTGGCACTGTGACACTCCAACTGTTTTTCAGTGTTGCAGCGTGCTAATTAACAATATTTTTAAACATTTTATCGTTCTGGAAATACAGCCACCTTAGTTTATTTAAAACACAAGGTCCCTTAAAATGGCTAAGCAAAAAAAATTAAGATGTTTGTTAAATTTCTGCTGTCTGAATTGCTGTGTTTGCATTCACTAAAAAGTATTTCATTTCAAGGTAGATCTGGACCAAGCTATTGGAAAATTCGAGAGGGAAAAATGTGTAAGTACCCTTTAAACATTGTCTATGGGAAAAAAAAACATATTTTTAAGATTGTTAAAATTATACGGATATAAATATTAACTAGTAAACATATCTCGTTGATACTGCACAAAAATATAAACACGGCAATGAGTGAATTAATTTAGGCTATTTAACATTCTAAATTCAGCTTCTGATTAAAAAAATTAGCAGGGCCCCCCCTAATGGAAATGTCTGGGCACGCCTATGTGTATACCTATCTATGTGTCAATACCAGTAAACAGCAACAGCAGTTAAACTAGTAGGTAGCCCATAGCTAGCAGCACATAATAAAATTGACTTATACAAACAGTGAGACATAGTATAAGGTAGGGTACATAATAAACTGTCGCACAACTGTGGTGCAATAATAGTAGTTAGGAGCTCTACATATAGAAACTGACTTATCCATCTAGGGGCTCAGAAGGTAGTTTGACAAACAGTAAATAATTCCGTGAAGCATGATATAATAGTTTATCCCATAGAATAGGTGCTCATCTGAAAGGAAAAAAAACCTCCGACAAATTGTATGTTTTTATACTACTGTCCCGAGAAACGCCGTTAAGTGTTTATAATGTCGCTAATTTAAACCAACCAACCATTTACAACAATTTACAGCACTTTATATGTATCTAACATTACTTAATCGACTATTCAAAAAGTGTACGATTGGTAAACTAATTGAAATATCGCAATATCAGACATCAAATAGAATGAGAGGAATATAAAAATTCAATTATCAGAATTTTATATCATACTTTTATAAGAACTCATAGTCTATAAAATTACGATTTAAATATGTATTTACAAAAATGCCTTTAAAAACATTAATATGTATACAAATAATAAATATTTAAAAGCATTAAATTTTACAGATATGCTAACTTCTTCAAACTCATTGAGATATGTTTCCATAACAGTTAGAGACACACTTTTTTTATATCAAAATTAGATGAAGATAGTAATATTATTTTAATTTTAAATGACATTTGAGGAATGTGAAAGGAAAATAGGGATTGTTTTAGGAATCTTATGTAGATAATGACATTTTAGTTATTTTAAAGGTCAAATATGTTAAATTTCGGAATAAAACTTTACATTATACATTTATAATTTAATAATAATTATGATTTCATAAATAATAATAACAATACTAAAGTTATTTTATTAATTTATTATTTTATTAAAAAATAAAAAATTCTTCCCCACCCGTAAAATCTATTCCAGCACAGTCTAAAAATATAATGAACTACGTATGTGTATAGTGATAATGGTTTCCATTTTACACCCACAGTTTATATTGTGTGTAAAACATGTATGTATGTTCTGTACAGTATAAGTTATTTAGTTTTAAGAACTTTTAAATTTAAATGTTTTAAAACCTCATGTTTGAATAAAACTGCCATCACATTTATTAGAAAGCTAAGAGATTTAATTACGATACTGTAGAAAGTATTTTTATTCCTGCTAAGTTCTTTATGGTAAAAATAATTGTTTCAGAGTCTCTGCAAAAACTATGAATCGAGGCCTTACGACAGCACCTTATTGTTCACAGCACAGTCAAGGCTGGGATTGAAGGATAAAGAGGACAATGGGTATGGTTCAAGAGGAAAGGTTAGTCAATTTTCATACGCTGCTTATTCCATACATTTGAACACAACTTTATTCTGCGCTCAAAAAGTACAACTAGTCTACTTTACATTTCAACACAGCAAAGTTACTTTTTTGCGAGTCTTCTACATTATTTTGTACTGTGTCATTGTGAACTATAATACAATTTCTGTGAGATTTCTAACCATGCAAATATACAATTTTTACAAACAACTGCACTTCTAACAATCAGGTTTAACTACACACATTGTAAATTAATATAAAATATTATTTATCAACAATAGTTCAATAATACGTACTCATAAACTGTATTTTTTAAGTTTGCTGCTCATCATAAATTAAATAACCAATGCGAAAAAAAGGGTTGACATGTGACGCAGTTTAAAATGACACATACAATAGCATTATGGCACTCTTGCAGTCCTGTCTACTACAGGACTGGATAGGAACTATAGAATGCCTTCTAACGGCTGTCTCTTCCGAGCGGCCCGTCAGGACCATCCGTGACGCTCGCACTTCAGCCGCTCACGTTCAACTCAGGACTCCTCGGTGGCCGTGCGTTCAGAGTCATATTCGTGCAACAAGGCGAAGGACGATGTTCTCATCCTGTGTGTTCTGAACTTACAACTGGATCACGTTTTTGCAGAAAGGAACCAACCTTCAAAATCTAAGACTAGCTAAAAAAAGTATTTAATTGTAGATTATATTATCAACAATAAAAATTAAATATTATTTTGCATTTCAAAACTGACAGTACACTTGATTCAATTGCGCAAGTCAATCAACGAAGGGCACACTGAAGCAACCTGTCGCATTCATGGACTTAAGGCTGTCTTGCTGACCCTTCACACTGTCCCACTAGTCCAACTTGCATCGGTGGGTAGAGCTTCAAGTTGGTACACCGCAGGTACCGAGTTCAGGACCGGGTGCTTCCTTCCCCTCCGTACTGCAGAAGGCAACAGTGACCCACTGCACAATCATCTCTAAGTGTATGTCCTAGTCCCACTACGACCACCTCCCGTGGCGATAGCTACGAGTCAAAACTCCAGCCTCCGGGCCAATCACTCCATCATTAATAAGTCATACAGTAGAGTCCTGCTGATCCAGACTAGATGAGACCTGACCTTGTTTAAATCACCGAAAGTCCAGACGCACAAAGATAAGTTTCAAATGGGTAGACCTATAAAAATCTTAAGTTTTTTTCCCCTCGTAAATTTGCACAACTTCTAGTTTTAATACGACTGCATACACAACCTAAGATTTTAACCTACGAACTGATGTAAGATTTTCAGAACAAAACACCTTTGTAAAAAAAAACTCAAAATTGATTGACAGTATGGTACAAAATACTTATCCGCACTAACTGGATGTTGACCAGACGAGCTGGTGAGATTAGCAGAACTGTAATGTAGACAGCAAAAAATGTTACGTATGCAATTGGCATTTGAGATGATGACAAGGGAGGGGTGGGCAGCAGACATGAGCATAAAAATGTTCATGTTGATATTTAATTTTGCAGGAACATAACCGCAATATTGTAACACCACTTGAACTGCCTGGATGGCCATGCAGTGCTTCCATAGTAACGTTTCATTCTGAATAGTAATTTTGTATATAGTATACATATTATTTTAATCAAATATTTTACTTATTGTGTTTTTTTTTCAGCAGTGAAAATATTTGAAAATAATTATTTATTATACTTTTTTTGACAGGTATAACAAATTTAGTATGCAATACTGTAAATGGTATCGGCAGGCGCCTTAATCTTTATTTTTCCACCGTAACATTACTTGGACCACCGCACTAGACTCACAGATGTGCAATACCTGAAGTAAAGACTGCACCTTGTGCGTATAGGTCAGTAGACATCTGAAACCTGAGCCTGTGTGACCCTTAGTGCTTTCAAACTCTAGTGACCAGCCAAGCATCCTAGCCTTGTGCACGACACACGCTACCTCGCGACACACTCACAGCTCTACTGTGCACGCTAGCAACTAACACTGTTTTTCAAAGCAACTACCTCTTAAGTAACAGTGCTCATAATCCTTTGTTTCACTTATGCAGCCTAATTTATCAGACATGTAACACTTAACTAATACATATTTCTGAGTTTTACAAATTTTTTTTTTGCCCCGACACTATTTTAACACTGTAGCTCAGATGCTCAGATTCGGACCCCAAAATCTGAAACATGTACATGCACAACTAAGTCCCTTGGTTATTCATAAATACACACAGCTTTGCTTATTCATGGCTTCATGTTTTCCTCTGAAAAGCATTGTGCTTACAAAACAACCACATGTACCAACACTTTTTTTCTGGGATGTTCTGTATTCTTGATCACCAAAGTGTCACACTCAATGCCATTCCAACCAAAAAAATTCCATGGCACTCATTATTTATGAATTACATTGCAACGCAATACAAACATAAAGCTTAACACCATACTTTTACACCTGTTGCCTTACTAAAAGAGCTCTGACTACGTGGCTACTTTTTGACCTGAACATATCAACATAAATTATGCACATTAAACAAAAAATGTCCAAATATAGTGCAGAAAACTATTTTTTTGACAATACAAAATAATACACTTGATACAAGCTATTATAAGTCGCAATACATTTGCTTGCTAGGAGGTGTTTGCAGCCATCTTTGGAACTTCCTGGACCCGAACAAAAGTGTACACTTTTTCTGTTTGCACGTGAAAAGTAATGTCCATATGACGAGATGCATTCACTAATAATATAATGAGATCTATCTAGAAGATGCACTATCTAGGGCATTTCAGAACATTCCCGAAGGAACATTTATAGATACTAATGCCAGTTAGTCAAAAAAAATAATTACAAGGGGTAATTTTTTAAATGTTTCTATTGAGTAAGTGGAAAGTTAATGACTATTTTTTTGTAAAAAAATAATGAAATGGAAATTTACTGTAGGGATTTTACATGGAAAAAAATCCTGCAATGACATGAATACAGTAATAGTGGGTTTCATTGTACTAATTGGTCACGTGTTGCTTGAATGAAGCAACATTATAAATCCTCTAAACGAAGCTCATATTGTCTGGCCTTAAATCAAAATAAAACGCCCTTCCGCAACATATTTAACTTCACTTGAAGGGAAGGGGTGGCTCTAAGCACGTCCCAGGTGGTTCAGAAACAGCTGAAGCTCAAGCGAGGTAATCCGGAGGCGGTAATCCACAACGCCGTGACTAGCAGCAAGTGTTCAGCGCCTGCGTCTGCAGCAGGCAGTGCGACTTCTCGTGGCACTTGAGGTTCCAGCTCTTGGCGAACGTGCGGTCGCACGCGCGGCAGGCGTACGGCCGCTCCCCCGTGTGGATGCGCAAGTGCTCGACGAGGTGCGACCGCTGGGTGAACGCCTTCTGGCACACCCGGCACACAAACGCCTGGGTGCCCTCGTGCAGGCGCTCGTGGGAGCGAAGGCCCGCGCGCTGGGCGTACGACTTCCAGCAGTAGCGGCACTTGTACGCCTTGCGGTTCAGGTGCGCCCGCACGTGGTCCGACAGCCCGGACTTCTTCCGGAACGCCTTCCCGCACAGGTGGCAGCGGAACGGCCTGCCCCCGAGACCCCCCGCGAGCGTCTGGTACAGCAGCAGCGAGCCCATCACGCCCAGTCCGCACTGCTGGAGCGGCGCGGGAGCGTTAGCGCACTTCTCCATCAGGACACTCTTCCCCGGGGCGTACATGGTCTCCACCAGCTTCCCGAGCAGACCCTCGTACTCCAGCAGAGGGACCCGCGGCGCCGGGGTGCCAGACGACGGAGGCTCGCCGGCCACGGATGTATCCGCTTCCATTTTCACGGACGACGCCTCTTGTTTCACAGCAACAGGTGGCGATGCTCCCGAGCTGTTCCTGGACTTGGCAGCAACGGACAGGTTGAGAGGGCTGTCCGGACGACACGGTCCGGGACTGTCGCCACGCAGGAAGTAATCTCCGCACGCAAAGTCTTCCAGGACTGCTTTAGCGCTGCCATCCGAGAGCTGAAATACCACCAGAATATTAGGTACCGTATAGGCCCGAAAACAGGCCGACTCCAAAGAAGTTTTTAAAGTTTTTAATTTATGTATTATATTACTTAAAAAATGTTGTAACCCTTGTTTCCAATCTAATTACAAATAATACAGTACACATCAAACCAGAAAAAAACTTAAGTATGAACTCACTCTATCGCAAACAATTATTAACTTCAAAGAAGTTCCAACTAAGAAGTTTTGCTACATAGTAAGTTTAAATAATTTTGCACTCGACCAGAAACATTATGCATTTTAACCCTTTGAAGAAATTTTCATGTCTAACAAGTCCAAATTTTTTAATACCTTGAGACATGAACTGTGTTGCAGAGCATGAGCTAACCTATGCTACGTACCCACTCACCAAGAAGCCTGTCTGTTTCAAAGTTCAAATAATTAGGCATAAAAACCCGCTAGTATTTCAGTTTGTTAACCACAGTGCTAAGTTACAACCATGCAGATCAAGCACTATCAGCGATACTAAAAGATGAAATAATTTCACTACGATACCTCAGGAGCTGGTATTTATAGTTTACTAGCGACCCTAATATCGTTTTTAATTGTGAATGTTTAAAAAAAAAAAGTCTCATCTTGTATTGAAAATATGACACAAAATTGAAAATAATAATAACAATAATAATAATAATAATAAATATAAATATTTATGTTGTGATTGCTACCAAAATTCATAGGACCACTGCTAGGCTAATCTGAAGATTGCCTAAACATTTCATCAAAATCGGTCGAGCCATTTTGAAGTCCATAGGGAACATACTTGCACACATCAATTTCTATATATATAGATAGTAGAAGCAATTTTAATAACACTGCAATCGTTCTCTTTTGAAGTGTAACAATAATGTGGAAAAGAAATGTCAAAGTGAGGAAATCTTTGTCAAAGTGAGAAAATCTTGTCCATTTGTTGTAGCCTTGAGTAATGTGGGAACGACTTACCCTCGTGTTACTGTAACATGATATTTATAAAAATAATTACTTTATTATTAAAAAGGTAACAATATTACCACAACGGCATACTTATGCTTTTATTCCAAGGAAGCTTTCTGGCAGACAGAGATGCATACTTATCAGTATGATGTGGGATCTTATGAGATGTTCTGACAATAAGCGTGCATTAGCAAGCATCTGAGGCCTTATAATTTAAAAAAGATTGTCATATTTTTTTTTTCTTGCTTTAAAACAACAAAAATAATTTTACAAATTGTCAGTATACATAAATACATTACTGAGGGATGCAGTGCCGCCTATTTTCACGAAACACAAACATAGTCTCTTCCAACTTTGCAAACAGTCCTGTCTCGGATTTAATTTCTCTCTTTCTGCTCCATTTCTCCATCTCTTCCTCTCACTCTGCCATAAGAAGAAAGGTGGGCTCATGCACCACCAGCCATTCTTATCCAGATGAAACTGCACACCACAAAAAAAAAATCTTTAAAGTTGAACTGGTGTGTAATCATCTGTCATCTCCAGTAATACTTGGGAGACTTTGCTTGTGCAAGTTCAGAAATAAACAGTCAGTAGTACATCTACTATGCCATTACTTTTAAACTCTATTACTTTATTACGTAGCTCAAGATTTTATGTTCTTCAAATTTGTGGACTTCCTCTGTAAAGACATTTATATTAGGAATACAAAAAAGAGAGCATGCTTGGTTTATCCCCAGCTACAGATGTCGGTGCTGTAGAGCAGTCTCACCTCCTGAGGCAGGAAGTTGTAAAGACTGTCGTCTTCTTCGTCCCTTTCTTCTTTGATGCTCGCGGTGAACTCTGTTTCTACCGCAACGCCCTGCAAAAACGAAAAACTCGCGTTCAAGTAAGCGTGCTCCCCAGATGTACGCCACGAGCTCACACACTTTAATCACAAAACATTAACTTGAAAAAAGTCAAATTGTGTGTGTGGGGCGGAAGCAAAAATGGATTCTATAGAGATACGTATGCATAAAGATCATTTAAAACAAACTGCCTATTTTAACACAATGACACCTTCCACCTACCGTTCCTACCTACTTTTCTTTCTTTGGGTCACTACCTGAATTACAAAAAATAACTACATATATAATAAAAATAATGTTTTCAGTATTTCTTCTTCTGTAGTACCTGATTACATACGTTATTTTACAATGCCCCGTTATGCTACAGGTCAAACAATATGCCTTTACCTCCTTCCTACGAACCACCCGAGAGGGCGACGCTTCTCCGCTGCTCGTCGTAGCTGCCCTGAGTGTTTCCCAACCATTCTGCAGCACGTAATGCATAATTTCCACCCGAGAGAGGGAAATACTTCAAGTGTACCTCGTGCGACCCGTCGCGGGGCGCCGACTGGACGAGCCCGAGGCTCTGCCGCAGTCGTGCGTCCGAGCGCTCGCACGTCAGCTTGAACGAGAAGCAGGAGTTGACCTTCTGCAAGCATGCCTCGCAGATCTGCGACGGCAGGCCGTCCCCTTCAAACACCTGCAAGCATTACAAACAGCATTCTGTAATGCAGGGCCGTCGATAATTACTTATGGGGCTCCCCTCATTAATTAAGGTACAAATTTTCAAACCTGACAATTTAAAAAAAAATTAGTGGCCAGAAATGTAAATGTGCCTAACTTGTCTATTAGAAACAGACTTGAATTTTGACCCGCTATCAGGGTAAACTCATGCATTAAAAAAAATCATGAAACTCAAACGACTCTCCCGGGCCCCGGGAAATTGCCCCCATCTCTCGACGCCCTGCTGTGATGCCTGCTGGATTCAGTTCCACACTCAGGGATTGGCTAATGTTCACGACCACTCTTTGGAGCCGACTATAACCCTGAAGATCCCTCCCCTTAAGCCTCTGTGCATAGCCGTGAGACGCAAGAAACTAACAAAACCAATCCAGTGATTACACCTGGTGCGTGTCCATGTTAGCCATTTTTACAATGGCTATTTGACATCCAGAATCTTTGTTCGACTCCTGCATCACAATATTTTTTTGTTTTGTTCTGGGGATTTTGTTTGCTTGTTTGGTCCTGTTGTTCGTTACTTCTGTTGACTTCTGATAGGCAATGGTGTCGTACTATATCCCAGTTTGGCCTTTTGCCTGATGTGATAGTAACATAATTATTACAGTATTTATGTTTTTACATTTAACAGTTTTACGTAACAGATGCATGCTCAAAAGTCATAAGGCCTACCACAGTATTTATTTGAGTGTGAGGCAGAGGAAAAGTGAGAATAACTTTTAAAACTCTTCAAACAGCCAGCATTAATCGCTACCATCTTGTATCTCAAAGATACTACGCTACAGCTTGCAGATATGGTACGTTATGACTCAGCCGCGCACTGGACCAAGCTTTTAACACATCTTCCGTCACAAATTTTTGGAATTGCTTAGCTAGTGCAATGATCAGTTGCTACCTGCCTGTAACTGAGCCGCCAAGCAATGCACAGAACTACAGGTGTTGAAACATCATTTACAAACCCCTAAGATTGATAAAAGTGTCTCCCTACGAACAGCATTTATGAGATTTTCCCAGGGGGTCGTGGCCTTGAACACCAAGGGAATGATTTTGGTAGAGGGGTCGAAGTGCTAAGTCGCAGTTATTAAAGACGCTACGCATTGAGAACCACTCGGCGGAATAGGCTGCGATTTCGACCACAGCTTCTCAGGATAGAACTTCCTCGTTCGCCGAGCATATCACAAATCCCAGTTTATTGCTTGATCTTGATAGCATGATCACGTAAATATTGATCCTGTGTTACATGAGGCATGCTGTTATTTAGTACGTCGAAAGATCCTGGACATAACAAAAACTTGTGATATAACGAATTATGATGTACGCAAATGAAAAAATTTCCAGTAGATCTGACAGTTTGTTTGCAGTGTGATATTCAAGGATCTAGGATCTAGGAATAAATGTGGATACATGATACGGGATAATTACCAAAAATTCTTGTCTGATAAATTTTATGATCATTGTTGCTTGCCGCCAAATTATCACACGTCTTACTCTTCAGGCTGTTTGTAACGACAGACCCGTTACCCCATACATTCTGACCCTGTCATTGGTGCAAAAAATGAACTCAATTTACATTCAATTCACATTGTTATCCCCAGGTTTAATGAAACACCGGTAGAACAATTTGTGTGTGCGCAAACATTTCGGTATTTCAAATACAAATGCACAGCAAGCAGACACTACGACTCAGCACTAACTACTTCTACTGAGTAGATGCTGAACATCTAACCGTAATTGCTGCGCAAGCCATTATTTTTGTTGTCAGGTGCAGGCCGTCGTATTCAAGCTCAAATATGTTCAGCATTTCGCTCCCTGTGGACTGGCACAGCCGACAGACTACGTCGCTGTTCTTAATAAGCCGACGGGAAATCATCATAACACAAGTGCGCAACGCAGGCCGAACTTTTGCGGGGCGCGGAAATTGCTAGCTTTTTCGAATCTTCAATCAGACGAACAGTTTTGCATTGTGAAACTTGGATAAACGTCTTGATTGCGCCCAAAACTATCCCTTCTGCTAGACATTATTTATATTTACAAACATTTCAGTTATTTGCAAGTTAACAAACATAACAACTTTGGATGTTCAAATGACATCCAAGTTGGTAAACCTGTAAGCAGGCAGACTTCCTGTTGCGAGAAAACACATGGAGATGCGACGTGATTAGCAGACGACTCAACGTGTGGAAATTTTACCTAAGGTAAATGTTTATAATCAAGTTGGGGATTATTGTATTTTTTATTATAAAATACTTAGCAACCGTAGTGTACCGATTTACAAGGAAGTTAGTGTTACTGCAAACCCGGCAAATGACAGGCCATTTAGCCTGACGTCCCGTGTAGGGAAGGTAATGGGGTGGCTGGTAGACAGGTACTTATAAAAAGGGGGGGGGGGGGATGGATGACAGGGTGGTAAGTTAAGAGAGAAGGCAGAGGACGAGGTTAAGTGACGTCAGGAGTTCCGCAGAGGAGTGTGTTTTGGTCGCTGTTCACGACAATGATGAACTATGTCGGATATGGAAGGGAGGCCGGGATGAGAGTATTTGCAGACGATGTGTACAGCTAGAAGGGGCAGTAGGTAAAGGAGGCAGAAGAAAATAAGTACCTGGGGGGTTATCCTGCACAATAACCTGGGATGGGCTAAAGAGGTTCAACAGCATGTGAGTAAGGGAAGGCTTTGGGGCTGCTTGGCAGAAGCAGGTAGGAGGGTAAGGGAGAAGGCACACTCCACATTGGTCAGGCCAGTGATGTAGTATGCAGCTTAGATCTGTGAGTGCAGCGTAAAGCAGCGAGGTGGGTGATGGGCATGTGGAGGAGAAGGGAAGAGAAATGCAGTCTGTCTGAGATGATCAAGGAGTTTGGGTGGGAACCATGGAGGGGGTTAGTCATGGAGGTGGGACTGGTGGCTGCTGGGACGAGGGCACACAGAGGTAAGTATACAGGATGGAGAGAGAATGAGTGGAAGCTCCGGAGGGAATGGAGGTAGACGGAAAGAGGGAGGCGCGCCTTCCTGGTGAGGACCGGAAGGGTGTGGAATGGGCTGGAGGAAGGAATGCTGGGTGTGAGAGAGGTGCAAGGGATGTGAAGAGACTATGTACTTAAAAGGGGTTGGGGGGTAGAGTGAGAAAAGGGGAGGACTCCTTGCCACAGGATGAAACTCAATTACGAGTGTAAATCAAATCAAAATCAATATAACGACCCTTACATCTTTACTACCCCTATATTTATACAAGATAAACGTGATTTTTTTTTATGGCAAGAAACATTAAAATTACTTTTTTTATCACACTCTAAATACCTAGTTGATATGTACTAAATTCCCATTTATTCTCTTGACACTATTTAGCTTCAATAATTTTCCTAATGATTTAACACTTATTACTAGTGATTATAAATAGTTGTAACAATTTCAGTTTGTGACATCAGTATTAATCACGAAACACTTGACTATTTCCACTCATGACATAATTTAAAAAAACTATTTGTGAGTTCCACTGTCCTCAAGCACCACTGCTGCTATCACTGATACTCAACTCTGCTTCATAATTTCATTAGTATTTATTATATGAACCTTCGCTGCAGCCTGTATATTTCGTAGCACATAATGACATATATTCTGAGCACCAAACACCTCTTTATAGTATTTATGTGATAACTTTTTCTTCCATTTCGGTTACAATTCTGGGCTTTTTCTGACCCCACCTACACAAATTTTATTATAATTTATTTCATGAAACTTGAACGTTCAAAGCATTTAGTTTTTGTTTTGTTTGAATTCTCTTGCCAGGGCTTTGGTGCGGTGTTCCTCATCGCCATAGTTCCGTGCGTCTGGGCCACAACCGCTCACTGCGTCCCGAGATGGAGTCTGGCGACGTTGAAGTGAGGTTCGTCTCGGAGCTGAAGGTGCGTCTTCTGTCATGCCACCGTCTCAGTTTTTACACTCGGCTCTCTTAGGAATAACTTATAAAAATTACCATTTTCTTGTGTGTTTTGACTTAAGTTGGTAATCCTTGATTATCTGCTTGTGTTTTTCTGTTGCAACACCAGCCTTAATAAATTAATTTTGTGTTAGTGTTTGTTCATTATGTGTTTTGATGTTATTGACTTTATTTTGACGTGATAACGTCTTATAAATCAATGAACGCCGGCAGCACGCACAAAAAATTGACACGTTCTGCCTGAGGCGACTTGCAAGAACCGGCCAACCTCCGTGCGAGAAAATCTTCTATAATATCAAACAGGTTAAGGCGGGCTTTTCAACTAATTGTTTGTGATTATATTTGAACAAATTATTTAAATTAAATCTGCAAAAACTGAAAACAATATTTGAAATTAAAAAGTATGCAATTTTTCATCAATGTTTTCTTATGACGGTATCATGTAAAATTGTCATCCGTAAACCGACCGTACAGACAACCCTCCCTTGTTACTGGTGTGGCGCCAGGCGTGCAGAGTGCTGCAGTGCGGTTGGTGGCTGTGGTGTGTGCGCAGGGCAGGGGCGTGTTCGCCAACCGGCCCTTCAAGGCGGGGGACGTGCTCTTTGAGGAGGAGCCGGTGGTGTGCTGCCAGTTCTCGTGGAACGCTGCCTACAACTACGCAGCCTGCGACTACTGCATGCGGTGAGGGTCCGGCCCTCTTGTCTCGGCAGGTTCTGTAACACGACACCGGCCAAGCCACTTGTGTTCAGATTCCATAAGTTGAATTAAATTAATTATTTTTTTTTTTTAAAAAAATCCTAATTTGTGGGAAATCCCAGACTGCACTTTGGGAAAAACCCATTCTATGGAGAATCCTCCTCTTGTGGGGAAAATACCCTTTCTGTGGTTAAGTCCCAGTCAGATGTGCAAATTTTCTGGACATCAATTCTTTGATGTTATAACTTTTTTGGTTCAACATGAGTGGCAGAAAGCGGGATCTTGTATTGCTTTCATTTGAACATGCCGTTTTAAACAAAACAAAAAAAAAAGGTTGTTTGGTTTAAAAAAACACCTGTTTTCTTTTCCTAACCCTGGTTCCGACAGGTGTCACAGCGCGTTCATCCGGCAGGTTCTGGAACACGGCACCAATCAAGCCACTTGTGTTCAGAATTTTTTTTTGGGTGGATTACTTAAGTTGACTTGGCGGTTTCAGTTCACGCAAAGTTTGTCGTTACTGTGTGGTTTCATCTCGGTACAAGTTCCTCCTGTTTTCTAGTGGGTTACGCAAAGAGAGAGAGGCAGAGACAGACCTCCGACCAATGTCAATGTAGTTTATTGTGCAACAGCTCTAGTTTTTAAAAGTTAAGGGCAGTCTTTTTGGTGTGTGTTAGCAACTTTGGGCACAGCAGTATGTACCTACTATTTGTAGGTATAGTGGTCAGCCTCTAAGTATTCTTGAATTGTAATCTTACGAAACTTGTCAGTTGAACTCATCTTGTGAATGGTGGTTGTAAAAAAATGCTGTTGGCTTTTCCCTCCATCAAGAAAGTAATTTCCATTTGTGATGACCCATGCTGAGAACAGAATAGTTTTTAGATACTGGCCTTTCATTCTAGATAACCATTATTCAGATCCCATTCTTGCAAACTGATTACTTCAGTTTGTTTTTTTTCTTTCCAAAATTGCTCCATTTTAATGATGGGCCTTCGCTGCCCCTTTAAGAGCGAACATGAACGAGGCAGTGCGAAGAGTTTTGTTTGATTTGAGAGAATGTCTCGTCCCACAGTAATGCCCCGAGGAGGCTTCAAGGCATCGGGACCTTCAGGATCATCGACTCGGGGCTCATGCATGAGTCATGCCAAGGTGCTGGGATTGAACTCACGACCTTCGACACACGAGCGCGATGTGCTAGCGATCACAGTCGAGTACCCTGTTTGATGGGCCAGTTGTTGAGTGCGTAGGGAGAGAAGCAGAAGCAAGCCTGCTGTGTTCCTCTCTCGAGGAAGTACGTGAACATTGGTTGCCTCTGTAGGAAGTCGTCGCGCTGACAGATGAGTAACTAGACCTGTGCGAATACTAGTTTTTTGATGTGAAACAAACATCAAATTGAATGTTTAAAATATTCACGAAGTCGAATCGAATTGCGAATATTGTCCTAAGGAATGCTATATTACACTTATTTTTATAGAAAGCTGGATTAAAGTAAAAATATATATATTTTAACGTTTCTAATTTTTGAACTGACCATTTGATTAAACAATTGATCCCTGTATATAACACCATTAAATTAATTTATAAACTAACTATGCGTAATATTAATGCTGAGAATTCATAAAAACAAACCTGAGTGCCACATTTGATTTGATTTTTAAGTAACCAATTTTAATCGAGCAAAATATATACAACCAAAAAAAAATAATTAAATATTTCTTGAGGAAATCTTAAGCTTCTGTGTTTTAAAGTTTCGCATCAAACGTTCAGCTTCTCATCGGACGTAAAGCTTCAAATGAAACGAATATATAAAATTTCTTGGCTGAGTCAAATTGAGTATTAAAAACAGCTTTGATTGTTTGACTTAGTGGAAGCTTGGCACTGGCGGTTGTGCTGGAGTGTGCAGCGCGCCGCACGGCGGGGCTTGCGTCTGTGCGCAGGCCGCTGGAGACCACGGAGGACAACGTGCGCAGGCTGAGCGGGCGGAAGTCCCTGGTGCTGCCCTACCCCGAGTGCTGCCCCACGGACCGCTCCCGCCACGTCCAGTGCCCGCACTGCGGGGTAATGCTCCCGTTCACTGTCTCTGTCGCAGTCTTCAATGTGTGATTTACAACTATCTAGAAATATTATTTTTCACTAATTGGACACGTGGAAAAAATTGTGTTTGGAAATATAAAGCTGATATAATTAATAATGAGATTCATACTTCTCGTGGATGGCCGCAGAGTCCCGACCGTGTGGCAAGTAGTGAATGTAGCTCACTTCGCTGTGACTCGAGGGTGTTGATGAAAAATCAGTTACTGGGTGTTCATATTCCATATGCAACATTCAAATAACTACCTATTTTTGGCCTAAATTAGAATAATTTTTTTCTCAGTCTCCTTCGGTATTTGGATCCATCTCAGTTATTTACTTAACTAATTTTTTTGTTTAGCATTTATTGATGCTAAAAGCTACATTTCATCACTTTGCAAATTTTTTTAAAGGATTTAATGTCTGAACAATAATTTTGTTGAATGGTACTACATGCATGCCACTTGATGTGTTAATGCCGTTTAGGCTAGTGCACCAAGGAGTGTATACAGAATTTCATTTACTTGAAGAGGAGGGGGATGGGGGTCAGAACTATTTTGCCTGCTGTTTGCTTTCAAATTCTTTCCTTTTATTGGTGGAAATTAAGTATAGATTGTCTGTAGGTTTTTTTTTTTTTTTAGCGGGGGGTATAATTCCCCTTTATCCCCTTCTCCATACTCCCCTGAGTACACATACAGAACGACTTCAACAGCACGAACAACTAGCTATTCCGGATAGATATGTAATAATTGTATAGTATAGATGTTCCTTCTCTCTGTCACAGTCACAAATCATTTGGGTGTCTGATTTTTTTTCCCTGTGCAAAACAATGCTCTCTCTTTAAAGGTTTTTTTTTTGACGTGACAACATCTAATAAATCGATGAACGCCAGCTGTACGCACGAAAAAGGATGACTCATTGTCCCGTTACACTTTGTCCTGTTACGCCCATTGTACATTTGCGCCGCATCTATCGCTCTTCCACTCGATTGGAACAACCATCGATTTGACTTTTTCGAGGCACATTAAACTTGAAACACTCCCATTCGTTTCAAACTCTTCCTATCATCGTCCTATCCTTAACAGAATAACACAGATTGGAAGAAGTTAAATAGCAAACATGTATAAAAGTTATAGTTAAAATAATCTGTTCATTAAAGTAGTAAACATATTTGAATTAATGAGTGCAAATAAAAGTAAATTTATCAATTAAATTGTAGATTTCATTTCACTCCTTTTTGTATCCATCCAAAATAGTGATAATTCAATAAAAATGATTAAATTTTATTCATAAAAGTATGCAATCATTTTATCAATGTTTTGTTATGACGTCACGTTAAACTGTCGTCCGTAAATCGACTTTACAGACAACCAATTTTTTTTTTTAAGTTTAGTTCACATGTAAATGAAGAGGATTATGCCCTCATTCTCAAAAATTACTCAAAATATCAGTGTAAGAAAGAGAGAAGAGGAGTTAACCCTATTAGGTATATTAGCCTTGCATTTAGCTTCTCGGAGCCATTTCTGTAACGTGTGTTTGTGCCAGTTGGAGTTGGCAATGCGTGGTGTGCGCAGGTGCGGTACTGCAGCGCGGCGTGCCGAGACGCGGCCTGGGGCCAGTTCCACCGGACGCTGTGCCTGGGGTCTCCCGACTGCCAGTCGCACCCGCTTCAGCGCCTGGACGAGGCCTGGAGGTGAGAGCACTGCGCACCCTCGCTGATCGTCACGTCGCTGGCAGCGCTGCACTGTGGGTCACCAACACGTGTCTCGTCACTCAACATGAACATTTGATTCGTGTATTTCCAAAACTGGCCATCTCCCTCAGAACAGTTTTGCGAGAAATCGAGGAAAACTGTTTACTCAATTCCTTGATGTGGCATTCAAGACGGTTTATTAAATGAATATGGCCGCTTTTGTAATTAACTGCTCCTTATTCACTGTGGGTTACCGTGGAATTTGATTTTTCTAGAACAAAACCATTTTTTTTTCTTTTTTGTGGAGATGGCCGGTTTTGGAAATACACGACTCATTTGTGGATGTGCGAAGCTTCAGAAAATAAAAATAAAACATACCAGGAGGGGGAAAAAGAAACACTCACACCTATTGATGTGCAGTAAGTACTTAAAATAATTATCATTAAGTACCTAAAGTTGTAACCTGATATTTTTTTCAAACAAAATTTCACTTAGTTTTTTCGCCTAGAAAAAACTATTTCACTTATATTTTTAGTTTTAGATGTCATATTTTTTAAAAAAAATTTGTGTCTTGGAAAAGTTTTTTGAAACGTTCCCTTTGCCTTGTAGGACTCTATTAAACCATTCACTAGGGAACATTCTGCCACAGTATTTGGCTATCTTAACCAAAGAGTCATGCTGTTTGTAGGTTCCAGTTCTACGCAGTTAGCGCTCTGGGCAGAACTCTTTTGCCACCCCCCATCCTTTTCCAGTTACCCCTCAAAAATCATAGAATTTTACCAATTCAAGCGTTATGAAACAGCAATTCACTATGGTTTTTCAAACACGTTTGTTCTTATTCTTACTTAAATTTAATAAATGGTTGTTGCCATTTAATTCATCTCTTATAACTAACATAATAAAACATGAGTTATAGTACTTATAGTATATGTACTGTATATGGTTAAACAAGTTTTAAATCTATTTCTACAGTATTTGTTTTAAAGCCTGATATTTTTAAGCTCACTTCAATAGTAGTTAGACTAAAATTTCCTCTTGACGTGTATTTTCCAAAGTGTAATCATGACTGCACGTTAAAACACTTATTTTCCCGTCCCTCAAGTTTTGTTTTTTGTACATCAAATTCTCCCGCCCCTGAAAACCTGGTGCTGTGGGCAGTGTAGACCGGGGCGAGGCTGTGTGCCAACAGGCAGATGCACTACCCTCCGGAGACGGCCTCTGTGATGCTGATTGCCCGCATGATCGCCACCGTGAGGCAGGCGGGTGACCCGGAGGCTGCGATCGCCTCGTTCATGCAGGTGGGTGCCGATCCCCGGTGCGAGGCTACCTCGCACGATGCGGAAACACACTATGCCCCCTAGGTGGACTTAACGACTTAATAAAAAAAAATAATATTTTTTTTTATCCTCCAGAATTTTATTATAGTTACGTTGATGGAACTGATAGTACGCGATTACACTGGTACAACAAGTTAACAATAGTTTACTCTTTTGAAAAGCCTCTGGGAAATGCTCCGTCCTAAAAGTTTTATTAGATAGTTTTCTCCCACCTTATTGTCCGACGCGTCCGTTTAGTTTTCCTGCGAAACGTTGCGGAACGTTGCGGCCGTTGCAGCTGATGGAGACGTCATCCTCTTGGTCACCCCAATCTGACCACCACCATGGATGGACGGCGCCAGCGCAGCCCAATCTGCAGCATCTCGTTCTACTACAATATTCATAGCCCGGGTCACTGAAGAGCCGGTCACCCCTTTGCAAGCTTCCTTGTCGAACGGTTACGTTTCTGCTGCCCGAGGGACCCTCGATTGCTGTCCCCTCTAAGTCTCTTAGCCCTTCACTGTGTGCTCGCCGAGACTTCCAGCACGTCGCGTAACGTCTACCGCCTGTCCACTCCGTCGCTCCTCTGGGCCCTTTAACAGTCCTCGCCGCTCACCACCGCTAGTGGCGCTGCCATCACCAGTGGCGCTGCCATCACCTTGCGCATGCGCGACTACCAACCACCGTGTAACTTGAGCCCACCTGACGTCACAGCGGCGCGGCCGTTTAAAACGTAATAACCGTTTTATCCTCCCTCCACTTATAAAAAAAACTGCCTTTTTTTTTGAAGCCCCACAAATCGCACTCCCTACCTACCAGAGGCTTTTTTTTTTTTTTTTTTACAAGTTGCACCCCCTACCTACCAGAGGCTTTTAAACTTTTGTTATCAATGGTTTTAATTACAATATTTTTGTAACTATTAGCTATGAAACTAATACAACTAACTCACACATATTCCTGACTTACATGATACAATCGTAATTACAAAAAGTATACAATTATTTACATATTGCTACTGTCCATCATTCTGGGCTACATAATGTTTTAGATGAGAAACATGAACTTTATTAACAATGGTATTGTCTTGTACCTCACCTAATTGGACAGTCACTGGAGTTAAAAACTTCAGGACTCGATAAGGTCCGACATATTTCGGCGCTTATTTCGCCGTAAAATTCTGCGCTTTGTTACTCAGATAATGTGTCTCCACCAAAACCAAATCTCCTGTTTTTACCGTTACTTCTATACGACCTTGGTTATATCTTTCCCTAAGTCTTTCCCTATGCTTCCTCAACTTATCTAGGGCTATTTCCCAGTCTTGTTGACTGAATACTCGATTATCATCCTCACTTGTAACATAACTGTAACACCACGTGTTTATCAACGGATGGTACAAGCGCCTGCCAAAAAACATTTCAGCCGGTGTTACTCCTGTCGCCCCACTTTTAACATTATTAAAACATAATCCTATTTCATACAGACCACGATCCCAACGAGTATGTTCACGAGCGTGTGTTTGGTATGCCTTCAAGGCGTATTTCAGATCACGATTGGCCCTCTCCGCCACATTGGACTCGGGCCGGTACGCACTTATCTGAATAAACTTTACCCCCCAGTTTATCGCTAAACATTTCATTTGTTGTGACACAAAATACGTGGCGTTGTCGGTTACCATGTTTAACGGTGACCCGAATATTGGAAAAACTCTTTCCGTCAAAATACCTATTATATCCTGTGATCGCGTTTGACGCATCGGAAATAGTAATACAAACTTGGTACAGCTGTCAATAAGCAATAGAATATACTTAAATCCGGTTTTACTCCGCGGTAAAGGACCGAAAACATCCATATATACTCTTTCCCAGGGTTTTCTCGCCACTGACGCCTGATGTTTTCCTTGCGGTTTTTTATTCCTTGGTTTCGTTTTCTGACAAATATCGCATTCCTTCACCCATGCTTGTACCTCTTTATTCACCTCGGGCCAAAAAAATTCACGCTTAATCCGCTGCAAGGTTCGTTCTCGCCCTTGGTGAGCCCCGAAAAACGTGTCGTGATAATACTGAAATGCGAGCCTCCGCAATTCCCGTGGTAAAAACACTCCAAACTGACCCCTTTTATCAATTTTCCCTATCAATCCGCTTCTAACTACATACTCTTTACTCCCTTCCTCGATTTTCTTTTTTATTTTCTCACACTCTGGGTCGTTCGTTTGCTTCGTCTTTAGATCTACAAAGATAGCCGGTACTTGATTTAAGATACATAATGTACCTCTATCGTAGTCCTTCTCGTCACTACTACTCGTGACGTCGTCCTCCGCGTCGGGGCGCTCCTCAGAAAACATACGCGACAAACAATCCGCGACCTTATTATCGGTACCTTTGATATGGCTGATTGTAAAATTAAAACGCATTAACCTCATCACCCACCGGCTAAGTCGTCCTAATGCCTTCTGTGATTTTAATAACCAAGTAAGTGCCTGATTATCCGTTTATACTTGAAATTGTACCGGTTCTAAGTATTCACTGAATTTTTCCATGCCAAACACGCATGCCAAGCACTCTTTTTCATACGTTGAATATTTCCTTTCGTTGGCATTTAGTAAACGGCTAGCATAAGCTACCGGTTTTAAAGCCCCTTCGACCCGCTGATTTAATACTGCACCTACCGCAATACCACTGGCATCAGTCTGTAAAACCAATTCTTTTTCAAAATCCGGTAGCGTCAGTACCGGCGGCGTGGTCAAAGCGCGTTTCAAAAATTTAAACGATTTTTCTTGTTCGTCTGCCCAGACGAAATCAATTCCTTTTCTTTTCAGCAAATTTAAAGCGTCAGTCTTATTCGCGTAGTCCGGAATGAACTTAGCATAGTACCCTCACATCCCCAAAAATCTGCGAACGGCTTTTAAATTTGTTGGCCGGGGAAAATTTACGACCGCGGCTACCTTATCGGGATCTAATCTTAACTGACCTTCTGATATGATAAATCCTAGAAATTTCGTGTGTTCCTGAGCCCACGTTACTTTATTTGGGTTTACCGTTAAACCCGCCGCGCTCAATGCTTTCAATACCTTTTCAATGTGCTCCTTATGTTCTTCCCAATCTTTGCTGAATATACAGACATCATCAATATAATTAAAAACAAACTCATACTGATATTTACCTAACACCTGCTCTAGTACTCGTGATAGCGCCTGTACACCATTATTACATCCGAACGGCACGCGGCACCAGCTATAGTGCCCCCACGGCGTAACAAAGGATAAGGGTTCTCTCGAGTCCGGATGTAACTCGATTTGGAGGAACGCTTGGTTTAAATCTAATATAGTAAAATACTTCGCTTTTCCGAGCTGTAATAACGCCATATCCACACTCGGGGCCGGAAAGGGGTCTGCGCATAACTTCAAGTTTACCTTCCTCAAATCCGTAACTAAGCGATACGCCGATGGTTTCCCTTTGCCTTTCGGCACCAAAAATGCCGGACTAGCATATTTACTGTTTGACTTTACAATTACTCCTTCATCCAACATTTTTGCGGTTATCGCACGAAACGGCTTGACCTTGGCAGCAGCCACCTTATACGGTAAACAAACAACTGGCTCGGCGTCCTTAAGATGAAAACGATACGGTAAAACCGTACAATGTCCCAGTTTGTCAGTCAAAACATCGGCATATTTTTCTTGAAAATATTCAATCATGTCCTTTCTTTCTTTATTCTCCGCAACCCGGTACAATTGTTTCTCTCCTTTACTTATTTCTAGGTCGACCTCCTGCCCTTTTTTGTTACTAAATCCGAAACGCAGTTTACCTCGACGAAAATCAACTATCGCCTGTGTATGAGACAAAAAATCTATCCCTAAAATTACAGGATAATTTATATCATCGAGTACATAGCACTCGTATTTCCAGGTAAACTCGCCCATTCTAATAGGTACCCGTACGACGCATTCTGACAACAAAAACCCCCCGTTAGCTGTGGTGAATTTCACTTGTGGTATTTTCTTCACCTTTATAACCCCAATTTCATTTTCCCGGAGTAACTGATTACAACATTTTTTTCCTATCAATGTACTGGAAGATCCCGTATCCACCAGACAATGCACGGGGATTTTTCCAATCATAATAGGCACGGTAATAGAACTAAGCGGTTTCTGCTTACGTAATGGTTCCGGTCCCTTTTGTACCTCAAACTTTTTCAAAAAACAGTTTCCTCGTCAGTGCCCTTTGTTACCGCACTCCCAACACTCGGTCCCATTTTCGCCTATATTCTCTGACGTCGTCGTCGTGCAGTCAGCACGTAAATGATTATTGGACCCGCATTCCCAACATTTTTTTTTTATACATTTGTTTTCGTTTCCGGTAGTTTGCGTTCTTTGTTCCTCATGACTACTATCGTGACTCCCCTCCCTTTCTACGGCCTGTAAAGTCTGTTTCTTTTCCTCTGAATATTTCCCTTTTGTCTTACACTCCAACTTCAGGTGACCTAATTTCCCGCAATTCCAACACTCAATTTTAGTGTGGTCGCGTCTCCCCGCAACAGCTACGTCCCGTTTTCGGGGCCTATCATCTTTACTACGGTAATAACATTGCGAGTCGGTGTGATTAACTCGCCGACAAATACTACACGGTTGTCTGGTTTTTTCCATGCCTGCTGCTACCGTAGACGGCATAAATAACTTAGCGCTATCCAATTTCTCCATCTCCTTTACTTCCGCTAGCTGTAGCAAACTCGCTAACGTAGCCGGACGTGTCGCGCCTATAAAATACCTCACGTATTCCTCACGAAAGTTATTCATTATAATCGCTGTCAATTTCTCTTCCTCATCAGGCATACCGAGAATTTCGACATGACGTATTATGTCAGTGACATAATCTGGCAAATTTTCCCCCTCTTTCTGTGTTCGCTCCAAATACCGTAGCCGTATTTTCGTTAATGACCAACTGGAACAAACTTTACTCAAACATACCTTAAATAATTTATCAGCGGTCCAGACTTCTAACGTGGCTTCCGCAAAAATTTCCCTGAATTTTTCCGGAACCTTCGCGATCATTCCACCATACCACATGTCGCGAGTGCCTATACCTAATTTTAACATTTTATTCAGCTCAATTAAGAAACTAATAACATGATCTATTTCCAAACTTTTTAAATCAGGTATTTTATCAATTAAAGTCGTGACTCTACTTTGTACCTTTAAACCAATCGGAATAAACTCTCCCACGCTGCCTGCCGTCCCCGGATCTTTATCGCCATCCCGGCGAATAAGCTCTCGCACCTTGACCCTTAATGCCTCAATGCCTTCATCGGGGTTATGCTCCACGCCCGCCTCGCTCAGCATCGCGATCAGCGACGCTTTACTGAGCTTCTGAGCCCAAGAAGTGGCGGAGAACATTATGATTACGATTATTACTACACACGCTAGTGCCACACTCGTAACCAAGGTCCCATAAAAAGGTCGATTACTTCTTACCCTGTTGAGACACGTGGCACCTAACCGGTTTAACCGCCCCATTCAGCTCCACCTCCGCTCTGAAGGAGCAGAGTGGCGCACCTACGTTATGCCCCCTAGGTGGACTTAACGACTTAATAAAAAAAAATAATATTTTTTTTTATCCTCCAGAATTTTATTATAGTTACGTTGATGGAACTGATAGTACGCGATTACACTGGTACAACAAGTTAACAATAGTTTACTCTTTTGAAAAGCCTCTGGGAAATGCTCCGTCCTAAAAGTTTTATTAGATAGTTTTCTCCCACCTTATTGTCCGACGCGTCCGTTTAGTTTTCCTGCGAAACGTTGCGGAACGTTGCGGCCGTTGCAGCTGATGGAGACGTCATCCTCTTGGTCACCCCAATCTGACCACCACCATGGATGGACGGCGCCAGCGCAGCCCAATCTGCAGCATCTCGTTCTACTACAATATTCATAGCCCGGGTCACTGAAGAGCCGGTCACCCCTTTGCAAGCTTCCTTGTCGAACGGTTACGTTTCTGCTGCCCGAGGGACCCTCGATTGCTGTCCCCTCCAAGTCTCTTAGCCCTTCACTGTGTGCTCGCCGAGACTTCCAGCACGTCGCGTAACGTCTACCGCCTGTCCACTCCGTCGCTCCTCTGGGCCCTTTAACAGTCCTCGCCGCTCACCACCGCTAGTGGCGCTGCCATCACCAGTGGCGCTGCCATCACCTTGCGCATGCGCGACTACCAACCACCGTGTAACTTGAGCCCACCTGACGTCACAGCGGCGCGGCCGTTTAAAACGTAATAACCGTTTTAACACGAATCGATCAAGGGAGGAATGGGTCTTGGCTATCTCGGTTTTTGCATCAAACGATTTTGGGAAAAAATAAAACAGTAATAATTCAAGATTCATACCGACTAGCTCCTGTACACAAGTCCAGTTCATCTTGCTGTTTTTAATTTTTAATTTTTTTTTAATGCTTTCTTTTGAATGGTCATAAAATTTACAGAATTAAAAATTAAGTTTTTATAAAAAAAATTATAGAATGGTTGTCACATACTAGCCTCTTCAGAGTCATAAATGTGTTCTGTTCTCTTTGAATAACAATAAGCATGAATGAAATGGGCAACCTTTGTAAAACCACCCTTTCATAGTGTCAATTTTTGCTTTAGAAAGCTTACATGTTATTTTAAGTGCTCCCTGGAGCTGTCTACTTTGTGTGTTGCGTGAAAATTATGTACTGTGCTTGGTAATGTACACGTTGCAGATGTTTGTATTAATTAATTAGAATAACTTTCTCAGCATTTTAAATCTGGCATACTTTTCCCAACGATGATACAACTGTTCGTCCTTCATTAAACATTTACTTATGCACAGAGAAAATGAAAGATGTTATCTAAGTTTTCGTTGTTACTACTTTGTTTGCAGTTGGGAATACATTCCATTCGTGTCAAACAGAGTTGAAGCATGTTTCATTGATTCAGTAAATTGGTTGGAATGGTTAAAGGGTTAAAAGAAGTGCTATCTAATATTTTTTGTGATGCTGAAGGAGAAGTGTGTTGCTTGTAGGCTTGTGTAAAGCTTCGACTAAGTGAATTAATCTAAGATATTTATAATATTTGATTTCACTTTGCCAAAAAATGTACTATTTGTTGTATTTGAAGCTTCGGTTATGATACAAAGATTCACGTCTGACATAAATTTTTGCATCTGTTGCAAAGATTTAAAACGTTGGGTTCCTAAGATTCGCTCATAAAAATTATTAGGTTTTTTTTTTTTGTATATGTTTTGCTTGAATAAAGTTGGTTAATTAAAAAATAATCAAAATGTGGCACACTGTGTTTATGAATGCTCAGTTTTATGCAAGGTTATTTTATATATATATTTTTTTAATATAATTTTATACATCCATCCCAAATAGTTAATCACTTAAAGCAGTTCAAATATTACAAATGTTTATAATGATTTTATTTTATTACTTCTATCCTGTTTTTTTTATAAGAAAAGTGTAATACAGCTTTGCAGAGAACAATATTCACAATTTCATTCGACTTTACAGATATTTTTAGAAATGTGATGTTATATTTGTTTTGCTTGAGAAAGCTGGTGTCCGCACAGACGTGGTTGCCTGGTGCTGTGTGCAGTTCTGCCACCGCTCGAGCAGCGAGGAGCAGCAGCTGGTGCACAAGCTCCTGGGGGAGCAGTTCGCGGGGCAGGTGGACGTCCTGCGGCAGCTGGCGAGCGAGGCCCTGTGCGCCGACTGCGTGCGCCAGGTGAGCGCTGCTTCCAGCCCTGCCCCGTCCACGGGCTGCCTGCGTACGTACACATACAAGACTCCTTTCCTTCTTTAACTATGTCTGCCGTCTTGTGGGTTGTGGATCCAGGCTGTTAACTGTCGAGCAGGAAATTTCTTCCATCTGCAGCAGGGTTGGCTCATTTGAACCACATACCCAGCTAAATACTCCTCTAAAATTTAAAAAAAAATTGTAGTCAATTCCTATTCTGTGGGAAATCCCAGACTGTACTGTAAATATCTTTCCCGTGGTTAAGTCCCAGGCAGATGTTCAGATTTTTGGACTTAAAGTTCTTTGATGTTATACCTTTTCTGGTTCAACATGAGTGGCAGAAAGCGGGATGTTTTATGTCTTTCATGTGAACATTCTGAGAACCGAAATAACTAATGTGATAAAAAAAACTGGTTTGAACTTTAAAAAACCGGGTTTAAATGGAAAAAAAATTAGTTTTTTTTCCCCCCTTCAACACTGCTCTGCAGTGCATTTCGTTCAAATTCTGTGCACTCACGTTGGTACACAATCACACTTGCAAGCAGTGACTGCAGGAAGCCGTGGAAAGGTGACCACAGTGTTGTGGTGCGTGCCGGCAGTGGCTGACTCCCGAGGGCTTCGTGTCGCTGCTGGCGCTGGTGGGCACCAACGCGCAGGGCGTGGGCACCAGCCCCCTGTCCGCGTGGGTGTCGCGCGTGTCTGCCCTGCCGCTCGGCCCCGGGGAGCGGGCGCGCGTCGACGCCTTCGTCGACGAGTTGTACGAGGCCATGCAAGCAGGTGACGTTTGTTCACCAGCAATATGGCGCGCATGATTCCAAACACCACCAATGATTGCACTGCAGCGACGTGACCTTTTTTTTTTACTGACATCTGGTAATGACAACCACAAAACAACTGACTGTAGAAAACACGTCACTTCCGGGCGCCAGGTGGACCACCTGTTAAAACCGAAAAGTCCTCAACTTTCAGGCAGGCTGGCCAACGTGACAGTTTTGTTCTTTTCTTCAGGCACTGCACAATTATACTAAACAGGTGAGGGTGCCCGTCCGGTCGTCCTCGTCGTAGCTCCACGTAGTTCTCCTCGACACGTTCGTGCCCTCGTTTCCTGGGATAGCATGTGCGTTCTCCAGTGAAGGGATGACGCAAACCTCCGCATTCGCCCCTGGGTCGCCTCGTGTGTTCGTATGCACAGATGCTCACTTGCCGTACTGTTCAGTATTTGGTCCTATCTTCTAGCTTTTAGCGTATTTGCCGGAAAATAACGTGACTCTGAATATGATGCGTCCCCTAACCTTCAGGAAATGGAAATCACAATTCAAACACATTAGAAATTATTTAAATTTACTAGAGCTTTTCATGTGCCACTTTGGTGAACAGAGTTGGCTTCTTTATTTTTTCAAACAAGGGGCATTTATAAAAAAAAAAAAAAGGAGTTTTATGGTTTTTTTTTTTCGATTGCCTTGACCATACCTAACAACAGTAACCTATAATTCTTGGGTGAGTTGAGTATGAATGTAGGAAATTTTTTTTTTTTCCCCCCAGTTTGGAGCTAGTTTTCACTCACTTAAACAACTGTAGATGCAATACAGTTTTTAAAATACAACATACAGTGGTATGTGATTCAACATTTAATAACCTGGAGGAACAAAATTGATAGAAAATCATACTTAGAAGATAGGTATTGCACTGTTAATTTATGACTATATTAATTTTCTCTTATTTGTTATTGCTAGAAATACGTGCCACAACCCAGTCGTGACTTTTAACTTGAGTTAGTGAAAAGTTGTAATTCGCGTGGTAAACTTTGCTATAAACCGATAGTTGTGTTGCTTTTGCCAAAATTGTTCTTTTAATTGATGTTTTCGATGTAAAAGCTGCCATATTGTATTTTTGTCAGTGTACAGTGGGAGGAACATTTAAGTGAGTGACTTGTAAACCCTGGGGGAGAGACGCCACCCTGTTGGAGCCGGCGGGCGCTGCTGTTGCAGAGGCGGGGCAGTTCCTGAACAGCGAGGGCGCGGGCCTCTACTCGCTGCAGAGCCGCTGCAACCACAGCTGCCAGCCCAACGCAGAGGTGACGTTCCCGCACAGCAGCAGCCGCCTGGTGCTGGTGGCGACGCGCGACATCCTGCCGGGGGAGGAGGTGTGCGTCAGCTACCTGGACGAGTGCGCGCTGGCCCGCTCGCGCCACTCGCGTCACCGGCTCCTGCGGTCAGCATCAGTGCAGCTAGGCCCCTGTGGACCTGTTTGTGGCGTTGTCCTCTGCCTCTCGAGGAGGTCACCCCTGGTTCTGTGTCGTGTCGCCGTCCCTAGTGACCTCACTCGCGACAACATGTCTGGCACGAGCAAATTCAAAAATAAATTTGAGATTGAGTAGTCCTTGCCATTGTGAATTTTTTGATCACTATTCAAAGTTTTTAGGATTGCTTGGCGGAGGCATAGGACCTAGGTGCATACAGTTACAGGTTGAACCCTATTAGTATTAAGCATCTTACTGTAACATAAGTAGGGACAGGATTCTATAGTGAATTGCAATAAAACAAAAATAACATTGAAATGCAATTTATATTTTGTATTAAGTAGCATTCATTTAACCAAAACTTTATTTAAATCATAAAAAAAAGGAAACTTTTAATGTTTGAAATTCAAGAAATTTCATTTTCGGACAAAAAATTGTACCAAAGTATATGGATTAGAAAATTAATTTAATTGGTTTGATTGTGCAACTGTTTTTCTAAGTTTTCAATCTCAAAGTTACATATTCTTGTATTCCTTGGGAAATGTTAAAATGGGTCCTTTCTACTCAGTATAGAGATTCAGGTTATCAAAATACATACATAGTAATCGTCACCGGCGAGTACATTTCTCTGTATTTCTGAGAGTTGTAAACTCCTTGCTGATAGGCTGGCCAAATATTAGGTAAGCCCAGCCAGCCCCAATCTCGCCTGAGATGGACAGTTTCATGTTGTGGAGGAATTGTATGCCATAACATAGTGAGTGCTATTCCCAAAAAATACAACTTGGCTGTGCTGACTAAACTATAAATACCTCCTCGACAATACTGGTGTAAGATTACCACACTTTAATAGTCAATTAAAGTCTTCATTATGTACAATACACAATATACACATTTATATAAATTAATTTCCAGCATTAATAGATAAGCCATACGCCATACCTCCAACGACTGCATATTCGCTGGCAATTTAATAGTTGGATAAATTGTATTTATTTATACCTTATATGTATTATCTTATTTCCTAGTATTTATTGTGTTAACATTTTTTTGGTATTATGAGTCCTATGCCTTATTTGGTCATCTTAGTTGTGGCATCTTGTGTCTTTTTTGTATTAGTTGATGGTGCCTGCCTTGTGTGTAGTGGCTACCCTACCAAACAGTTCCCACCATATAGTGTATTTTTTTATTTTTACCAGTCAGTCAGTCTTATGTTTTGTCTACTGTGTATCTGTATTTTTGTTGTGCCTATCTTTAACGTTAACTTGCTTAACTGTTGGTAGGCAAGTTACAAATAAATAAATAAATAAACAAGGTTTGAAATGTTGCTAGTAAGATAGTAGCTTTGTTTTGCATTGCAGGGAGAACTACTTGTTCGTGTGCACTTGCTCCAAGTGTGCAGCCGAGGCTAGCGAACCAGACGAGACCAGCGAGGAGTCTGGCGATGGTGAAGACGAAGATTCACTTGAAGAGGACTAATGGACTTTTTCTTTATGTAGCTACAAAAGTTATTTTAGAACAATAAATTTTTATAACCTTTTTTTATTAATAAAAAAGTGTTTCGTAATCCAAATGTCCCACGAAGACACAGAGGAAAGTAGTTTGGTAAGTAAATTTCTTTATTAGTGTAAAGTATTTTGGTTGGTAAAATTCCGAAAATATCTGATTACAGGCTGTTTGAGTTAGAAACTAATCGAAGTGTGTGTGTTGACTGTAGAATATCCGATTCAAACACAAACTGTGTTAAATGGTATATATAAAATACATTGTAAACAAAGAAAATTTTAATATTGAAGTGTGAATGCCGTACATAAGATTGCATTAATAACAAAACTTTGTGTAATCGATTCAATTCAAACTCATTATTATATTTCCTAAAATTGAAAGTTACAAACATCATACAATATCTGTATGATTATCGTGATATCAGCATACAAATAGTCACTTAAGAACGAGGAACCTCTGAGCGAAGATCTAGTAGATTTCAATTTATCCTGGTAGACTAGATGGTGTCGTAGAAAAAAAATGTCTTCTATAATATTTTCAATGTGCGATTAGTCGACGACGGTTACTTATTGTATTTTACTCCTGAAGTCTTATTTTATTGAAATATTTATAGTAGGTTATCAATCTTGGGTCAAGTTTATCCGTATTTTGACAGTTTTATAAAATTACTTTTGTCTTTTTGACACACTGCAGAAACATGTCTATTCCATATTGTTTTTAGAATTCAACTGCCAAAAATTCCAAACAATAACCCAATCATCTGTTGCTAAAAGTGACTCTTATATTAATTTTTTAAACAAAATTGAAATTTGGGTGAATCAATATCTGCAATTAAAGTGAATTCACCAATCATGGTTTGGCTTACAAGGTAACCACATTATATATAATATATTTGTTTGAAAGTAATTATTACAACAAATTTCAGATTACATAAATAATGTGTATAGGTACTTGCTTAAGTTTTTTTAAATAGTAGATACCATCCATAATGAACTGCTAGTCCACCAAACTTGTGAAAAGCCATTTAGTAAAATAAATGTTGATTGGTAGTTAATATTATTGAATTATTAAGCTAAAAGATCATTTAAAAAAAAAAATGTGTATAAGACCAGGGGGTGGTTACAATTGCATGATCACATGGTAATTCTGTTAACTTCTTTGCAGAGAGGGGCTACAATTTTGAGCGTTACAAAAGTTCCGGTCGCATTGGGGGAGTGGTTGGGTTCTGTGGTGTGGCAACCGTTAGAGATGGAGAATAGTTAGGTACATGGTGTGGAACCAGTAGAAGAGGGGAATATATACTATGTGGTGGGGGAAACAGTAGAAGAGGGGAATAGTTAGGTATGTGCTGGTGGGAACCAGTAGAAGAGGGGAATATAAATGTGGTGGGGGAACCAGTAGAAGAGGGGAATATAAATGTGGTGGGGGAACCAGTAGAAGAGGGGAATATAAATGTGGTGGGGGAACCAGTAGAAAAGGGGAATATATATATATGTGATGGGGGAACCAGTAGAAAAGGGGAATATATATGTGATGGGGGAACCAGTAGAAAAGGGGAATATATATGTAATGGGGGAACCAGTAGAAAAGGGGAATATATATATGTGATGGGGGAACCAGTAGAAGAGGGGAATATAAATGTGGTGGGGGAACCAGTAGAAAAGGGGAATATATATGTGATGGGGGAACCAGTAGAAGAGGGTATATATATGTGGTGGGGGAACCAGTAGAAGAGGGGAATATAAATGTGGTGGGGGAACCAGTAGAAAAGGGGAATATATATATATATGTGATGGGGGAACCAGTAGAAAAGGGGAATATATATGTGATGGGGGAACCAGTAGAAAAGGGGAATATATATGTGATGGGGGAACCAGTAGAAAAGGGGAATATATATATGTGATGGGGGAACCAGTAGAAGAGGGGAATATAAATGTGGTGGGGGAACCAGTAGAAAAGGGGAATATATATGTGATGGGGGAACCAGTAGAAGAGGGTATATATATGTGGTGGGGGAACCAGTAGAAGAGGGGAATATAAATGTGGTGGGGGAACCAGTAGAAGAGGGTATATATATGTGGTGGGGGATGCAGTAGAGGAGAGTGCGTCAATGGTGACAAATGCATGCACTATGGGTCGGATGAAAAGTAGGCTGGGGGCATAAGTATGCAATGTAGCATGCTGTATGTTTGTTGTAATGATCGGTAGGTTTAGATGGCAGGGGAGAGGTAGAAATGAGGCAGCAATGATGTAACACAATTCTTGTATTGCTGCTTCTGTTTGTCTACTAGTCAATTTTTGTAATGTCTAATGATTGAACTTAACAAATTTCTTTTATATATTGTTTCGTTTATCATGAACATCAAGCAACATGTACCACAGGAACAATGTATACAAGATCATGCCATCAGGATCAAGGGATAAACTTGAATACATTATACAGAACTTCACACTATATTCCGGTTGAATAGTGAGCAGTTAAATACATGAAAGTACGTTGGAATTTAAATCCAAAATGTTATGATTGGTTGGAATGCATTTTTAATGTTACAAAAGTTACGAAGTTGGCCAAAGGTGAACTCTTCGGGCGTGTTCGGGTGGGTCTCAACCCTGTGCACAACTTCCTCAATCCTCACTAGATGGGCCTACGATGCATTTGTACGCTAATGATTTCATCTGTACCAACATCAGAATGTCTTTCACATTCGGAGCTTAAATATAGGTAAATAATTTTTAATAATGTGACTTGTGAACGATCTGTGATTTTACTTCCATAATGTAATTATTTTTACTCATACAACATTTTAGTGTTGAGAAAACCAGTTAACAAAGATTTTTATTTTAGATAAAGATGTCAATCAACAAATGTTATACCGTCAGGTTGGAGTCCTTGTTTTTTTAAAATTGCATTCGTTATTCGTTGAAAGATCGTTGTGTTTTTCATATGCCTGCCTAATGTGCATATTTAAAATTATAAATATAATGCATAACTATTTAATTATGTGTAGCATCTAAAAGTTACTGAATCTGGAGACCTCGGTAAATAATTATGTTTAAATTTATGTTAATTTTGTGTAACCATGTTTGTTTCAAATATCGGTTGACTCTTGAAGGCCTACATTCCTATTTGCGTTGATTGTTGCTACCATTTAAAATAAAGCCTATTTGCGTTGCCGTCGCCCGGGTTCTCGTGTTCGAGACTCGGCGGTGTTCCTAGCGGGAAGGCTGTGCTGTTGCGGGAAAACGTGTCCGGGAGGGCGCCAGGCTAACGCGGGGGTTAGCCACGAGGTGGGTCGTGAGGTTCGAGGGCCCATGCGTGGCCCACTAGGAACTGCGGCGGTGGTGATAATGATGCTAGGGATACCTAATGCTTGTTGCCCCACTGGCCCTACACAGCATAGGACGCTGATCCCTAGCTGGATGGGTGAGGTTTTTAGAAATAATGTACACGATTTTGCAGTCGTTCACACGTCACGCACAGAGGGTGCGGAGTGGGCTTTAATTACGTTGGTAAACTACATGGCACTTACAGTCACACGAATTCCCTAATACAAAATACATTGTCCATTACACACTATGCGCTCTGACATGCCGTCACTGACATTATGCCCTCACGCCAGTTGCAGCTGAGGGAGAGTGATCGATTAGAGTCTGCTAATCCCGTAATTGGTAAGCTGCGACGCGCGTGCCCACCTGTGTGGACCGCGGCTCAATATTAGATTAAGAACACGTCTACGATTGGATGTAGCTAGTGCCTGTGCACTAAGCAATTATATAAAGTTCTGTGGTGGCGGGAGTCGGCCCGTGCCGTATATTGCACGGCCCCACGTAATGCGTGGTGTGGGGCGTGTTAAATTGACGCGGCTGGGTTAGGCCCTACACCGGAAAAGGACCGGCCGCACACGGAGAGTATTTAAACAAAAGTTCGGTTGCGACTATAATTACCAGATTGAAGTTCGATGAATACAAAAGATGATGGCTCCCCGTGGGACGTGCGTCCGTCCCGGTCCGCGAGTCGCGCTGTACTCGCGTCTGGCCCTGGCGCGAGGGGAGGGGTGAGCTCCCTGCCGCGCCAGAGTTTCTAAAGTTCCGTTATTCGTAAAAAATTACGTTAATAATAAAAAGCAAGTGGCTCTAAATTCATACAATAAAACTTAATGATTAACATAATATCTATATATGTTTTAGAAATGACATTTCAAGAACTTGTATAAAATAAGTTTGAATATTAGTCATACTGGAGACTGTCTGTTTCTTGATAACTACTCCAGTGGCGAATGATAATGCTAATTTGGGGCGGTTTGAGTTACGTCACATATTTCCCGATTGAATTTAGGCTGAAGGCCGCAAGGGTTGCACTCACAGCTGTTTTAGTAGAAAGTTACACGTGAGAGACCCGGGCACTCCCACGTCGCACTTGTGTTGCATGGTGTTATTAATTCAATGTGGCGGGTTCGTTAAAGTTTGGTGAATTTACTGTATACATGGCTTGGTTTGTACTGCCAATTAATGAAGGGCGTTGAAATACCTAAGTTCCGCGGCGCTCGCCTGACGGGTGGGCCATGGCTAGGGGCGCGTTCCGTTAGCGGGGTTGGATACTGGCGGTTGCCAGTTGCAGGTCGAGCTTTAGGGTGGCCTTCGGTCGGACGACGTCAGCGTGTATTGCATTAGATGGACATAAATTATTAATATCGCGATTTTACTAACCAAAGATGGTTATGTATTGTGAAACAACTAGCAAATAATTATCTAATATACTTTTCATTTATTAGTAGAAACGTAACTGCTAGAATTTTCGTAAATGTTGGTTTTATTGAGAATCTCGTCTGATTATATAATTTAACTTTTTAATTATATTGAATTTAGTGAGAAATATTTAAATGAAAATTTTAAGAAAAAACCCTAGCAGGTATCGAATCCATGCTTGCAGAATATCGACCCATTGATTAAACCATCAACTACACCACGCCACAGAATAAACAAATTGTTTATTCTGTGACCACGCCATACATATCAATTAAATTATATATGTGTTTGTGTGTGTGTTAAATTGAATCTGATTAGATGAAAACTTTTAACTGTCAATATCGGCAAATTTACAAGATATTGCTTTGTATTCGAACCTTACAAAGCTTCTAAATAAATTAAAAGTCTTAAATTTTACGCGATGTTTAAAACGAAACAGTTTTTTAAAACATATTTATTCATTTATATGAAACTTCTATTTGATACATTGTTCATTTAAGGGCTACATACTACTAGCGCCGTTAGTTCGCAGGCCGCAGCGAGATTCATTAAGCCGATGGAGTCGCTAAGGCAACGGTTGCGCTAAGGCAAAGGATAGGAAGTTACCAACATGGACCAGACCTATTATATATGACCGTGGTCCCGACTATTCCTACGTCGCTAGTTGCGCATTATCAGGTTTGCCAATCTAAAAGCTTGTCGAAACCAGAGAATATGAAAGGAAGTTCCTTATACTTGGTCAAAGCCTTTCAGCAATATTTGCTTTCAGCTAAGGATTTTCAAGAAAATTTTCAAAAGACAGACAACCTCCGTACCGTAGTCGTACCGTAGATATTTGTTGAATATGAAATGATCAATGATCTTGAGACTGCATTATAATGACCGTATAGCCGTTGGCTTCGTACTGAAGGCCAGCCCCACTTATAAAAAAAAAAGTTGCCACAAATGAATTGTTCATTAAAGCGTAGTAAAGAACAACAGTACTGTCTTTGTATAAATATTTCGCAATTGCGTATTTTGTAATGTTAGTTAAAGATTATTATTAGTTAAAGAGAGTTTTGGAGATTAAATTAAATAAAAATTTTGTTCTAAAACCTGTGTCGCAGGTCGTACTGTCAAAAAATAAAATGGAAGTGGTTGTGTTGTGTTTATGTGCAGTTGTGCTTATTTGTTTATTGGTGTTAATAACTCTACTGAAACGAAAATATGAAAACGGTAATGCAACATATATTTAATATTATTTAAATAAATACACACATATTGAGTGATGTATTAAGTATCACATGAATTTAATGTTCCATTTTACTGCTTAGCCACGTGGTGAAATATACACAATTTTTAATGTAGCCAACCCGATCCAACCAACCTTTTACATGATTTCACAGTGTTTCAAATCTAGTGAAGTTAACCAATATGGTAAACAAACAAAAAAAGTATTTAGCATATCCCAATTCCCTTTTACAGATTCGTTAGTCAAAATTACAAGTACCGAACGGAACAATTTTTTTCAATCCTTTATAATTGGAGAACCCTTCTTGTTTATCTCAATTTTTAAATTCTGACTTCCAACTACCCATATTTAATCATACATCTGCCTCATTCGGTAATTATCGGACATCGCGGCTTTTTAAAATAAAAAGAAAAAATCTGAAAACTACACACTTCACACGTCCCTAAATTTACTCCCAGGGGATTGTTTCGTAATTCATATTAGTTTCTGAAAAAAATAATATCTTACATTACAATGCCTAAGTATTCACGTAATTGCTGACATTCATTATTTATGTTTACGGGTCATTCCGAAATCAAGGGGGAAATTGTAGTTGTTAAATTATTAAAATTAAAAATTCAAGAAAAAGGGAAATTATGGTATTTCTATGATCAGCATTTATTGGTTGTCACAAAAGTACCATAGAATTAAATCAACTCTTTCTATTTAAGTAAAAAATACAAAAACAAAATTATTGTAAGACACGGAGGTGACACAAATTGCCATGGAGGTGACAATACACTACATGGATTGACAAAATTTTAAATTGGGGTAATAATATAATTATAAATAATAGTATCCTGTAGTCCTATAGTATTAAGCAAAACTACATTATTTTAAACTGTTGTTTTAAGGCACTCGGTAATAAAAAACTATGATACTAAATCAACTGAAAACAAATCAAATCAAATCAATGTAGTAAGTACACTCTGAAGACTAATCCCATCAATATTCCATATCTAACAAATATTTTTAACACCTGACAAATCATAAAATATGTATGCATCTCTTCTACCCAGTTTTGGCTCAGACAGTATGCCTTTAATGTGTCGAAAATCAACAACAGCTATATCGTCATCCACAGGAAAAACAAATGTATTGTTTGTAACCAGTCTTAAAAACTTGACAGTGTATTCCTCTTTATTTGCATTTTCTACAGAAGTTAGTATGCCAATGTAGTTTCGTACACTTTTTTTTCCCTTGAAATTCTACAATGACATAACTATGAAGTGCGAGACTGTCCTTAGTAGGCTTAGATGGTATTGCCTCAATATGAGTGTCTCCAGCTTCTGAAGTGCATGAATCTGAATCTGCATATACATATGTCGCTGTAACTATCTAATGATGGAGTACCACAGTCTAAAACTCCGTGAGCTTCATTTGTCTGCTTCTTGTTTCTGTGCCGCCGCATTCTCTCTGTCCAATTTTTCCTTTGCTGTCTTTTACCTCTCTCACTTAAGTCTGAAATTTTTTTTATTTTTCCTTCCTCCATTCTTTTGTGATACCTTTCTCTTTCTTTTCGTTTGAACTCTTCATAAAGTACTGGATTATCCCTAATTTTATTTATTCATGCCATTTCTGCTTTTTTTTTCTTAACCTCTGCTAAATCCTTCTAAAATAACTTTTTCTTCCATGCCATGTTTTTTTCTGAAAATAATGTAAACATTAATTTAGGAACTTTTTGTGCAGTATTTCAAAGTAATGTGTTATATTCTGGACCAAAAAATTAAAAATACATCATTTTATGTTGCTTAACTTCAATAATCCATGATTATTTGCACATTATGTAGACTACACACATAGACCCAAACTTTGTACCTGCATAAAATATATTGTGTCTAACTATGAGTTGCAACTTAATCATTTATTAAACAATTTTTTAAATTTTGACACACAATAATAAAATATAAATAAACTAAAATTACAATTATTTACTTTGGTCAGCAAAATTGTATTTTTTACATTACGAAAATTCAAAGTTTTGTAGCAAAACATTTTTTTTTTTGTATCTATTTCATAATATTCACATGCCAGTTAGTCATGTCGCAATGATATGGACTACTTGTTGAACCCTGTTGTAACTATACCTTGAAAGCACACAACTGATACTATTCTCCAAAATAACAATTTTCCTTCAAAGTGACTCAAAATAAGGAAATTAATTAAGAGAACAGTGATTATAACAACTATGCCTGTGTGTACTATAGTAAAGTTTGGAAATGAATACAGATAAAGTAAAATTCAAAGCCTATTATATCACCTCCATGCTAGATTAAGAACATGGAGGTGACAGCCATGGAGGTGACATTTTTGAAGTTTTCTTTATACACAACCTAACCTAAAACTTACTCAACCACATTGTCATGGATTTAATTTAATAACATGTTATTCAACCTAATTGTAATACAAACTTATTTTTTTAAAGAAAAGAACAAGATTTATTAAAGCCATGGAGGTGACAACAAATAAAAATACTCCTCAATAATCAAGTGCAGTGGGGGATCCAGGATTTTGGTTTGGGAGGGGCTTGACCCAGCTGCGGCTAGGCTTTATCAAGGCAAACACTAAAACAATAGTGGACCCAGATGCTTTTGGAGGGGGCTTGAGCCCCTTAGCCCCCCCTCTGGATCCACTACTGATCAAGTGGAATCTCTTAAATAAAACAATATAAACACATATCTGCCTGTCTTTACTGAAACACTATACAAGATGGCTACTCAAGGTTTTTTTTTCACATGGCTTCTAAGCATCCATACACAATAGTGGATTTTTAAGGAACTTCTATTTGTACCATGGAGGTGACATTGAAACAAGGAACAGTAAATTAAGTTAAAATTGCTTAGATAATAGTCTCAGTAAAATTATGACCTTTATAATGCAGAACTTCTGGTTAATATCACATGCCATTTTATGTTATATACCATAGATTTGTTCAGCCAGTTTGAAGTTATTATTCTCATATTCTAGATACTTAGGGGTAGTGACAGGCCATGGAGGTGACATTTCAGGCATAAATGCTTTGTTTAGTTAAAAATTTATTTTTATCCTAACTATTAAGTGAAGTATTCATCTTCATCCAGAGTCTTTTTACTAAAACAATGAAATGCAAATTAAAATAATCAATACAAAAATAGTAAAGCATTGTTTACCTGATTTGTCCCTAGATTTTGGAATGACCCTTACCCATGTGGGTTTTCTACAAAAAAAATTTTTCCAGAACTTAAGTAAATGAAGGTGGTGTTGGAATAATGAAATTTGTTTAAATAATGGCTGTATTTATTAGAGTTAACACAGTAATATGCGTTCACTTCTGTTACTATATAAATGGTTTTATTGGATTGACTTCACAGTCTACATTTTAAACAAAGTGTATCAGCAGCCTGCACAACAACAACAACGGAAGTCGTTAAAAAAATAACAATGCTGCCAACATTAACACATAACATCCTCTTCCACTAACAGAATATTACCAAAACCAGAATCACTTATATTACGTACCTATACTAGGACGATACATATAAAGAACTAAATCGGAATTGTCATCAACACTCCCTCCCAATTCCACATTACATTCTAACAAGATTTAACTTCTCAACAAAATATTCAAATTTACAAGCAGGCAGTCCCTTGGTCATGATATCTGCTATCTGTTCAGCAGACTCTACATAGATTAATTTCACCTTTCCTTTCCCTACCAGATCTTTGACAAAATGATACTGTACATCAAAGTGCTTAGACCTTTTGGTCTCTAATGACTTAGCAATCTTAATGGTTGATTGATTATCCTCATGAACATTAATTACATCAGCCACATCTACTACTTCTTTCAGCAAATTGTGTACGAAAATGTCTTCTGTTAAACATCTACCTATAGCATAGTACTCTGACTCACTGCTACTAAGTGCTACCACACCTTGTTTTTTTGAACCCCAGCAGATAACATTGTTATTCAGTTTTGTTACAAAACCTGAAATACTTTTCCTATCATTTGTGTCAGAAGCATAGTCAGCATCAACATATGAGGATATAGTTAATGTGTTACAATATGACTTTGCTAACTTCAAACCTATGTTAACTGTATATTTAAGATACTTCAAAACATGTTTCAGATGTCTCCAATGGTTGTAAGAGTAACATTTTTGGAATCTACCAAAGTATGATACACTGAAACATAAATCAGGCCTTGTGCAGACTGTAAGATACATTAGGCTGCCTAACAGCTCTTTATAAGGCACCTTAATCTTACACTCTCCATCACATGACAAGTTAAGTTTGGGCTGAATTGGAACTTTACTAGGTTTACATTCTATCATGTTAAATTTTTCAAGAACTCTCCTAATCAAATCACTTTGACTGAGAATTAAGCTTCCATCCTCACCTTTGAGGATGTCCATGCCCAAAAAATGCAACTTTTCATTCGAACTCAAATCTCTCATGCCCATCTTAGACTTAAGAGCAGACTTAGTGTCTTCGAGATCTGCACCAGAATTTGATACTAACAGAAAATCATCAACCCACACTAAGATATAAAAAGTACCCCTATGGTACAAACAAGGATCAATTTTTGATCGCATAAAACCCAGGTTGATCAATTCACTATTTACATAGTCATTCCATGCTTTAGGACTTTGCCTAAGCCCATATAAGGCTTTGTTCAACTTAAGAACTTTATCGTCACTGCACTGTACACCATCCGGTGGTTTCATATACACAGGCACTGGTAATTTGCTCTTCAAAAAAGCTGATCGTACATCGAGCTGGTGTAGCTGAAGACCTCGCTCAACTGCAACTGAAAGCAGAACTCGTAGCGTTGTCATCCGGGCAACTGGAGAAAATATATCTTCGTTTTCCAATGTTGGCTGTTGATACCCACGAGCAACAAGTCTGGCTTTCTTCTTCGTAGTTCCATCCACACTTTTAGAAGAGAAGATCCATCTACTGTCAATAACAGATGCATCCATGGGTGCTTCAACCACTTCCCAAGTTTCATTACTTTCTAAAGATGACAGCTCCTCATTTAGTGCTTGCCTCCAACCAGCATCTTTAACTGCATCTTTGAAACTGTTAGGCACATCTGAAGATACTGATAATGCCAGAACATCGACAGCAAAGTTGAGCTCAAAATCTTCCAAGTACTTTGGTAGTTTTTTGTGCCTAGAAGATCTGATTCCAGTTGATTCATCGTACACACCCTCAGGATGAAAACCAATGAAGTCACCATCACCATCATCATCAGACTGATTGTTTTCATACATTTGTGTGTCATCTCGTGCAAACTGAGGACATACATCCTGTGTTTCATTTGGAATGTTTGAAGTAACACCTTCTGATGTTGCAGTATGTGTAATACTACCTGAGGATGGGCTTTCAGTATACCCAAGCTCATCAAAGATCACATTTCTTGCAAATTCAACATTTTTCTTTTCAGGATTCCACAGTCTGTAACCATTGTCACAATACCCGGTAAGAAATAACCTTTTAGATCTGTCACTGAGTTTTCCTCCATCTCTATCTTCTTTATGAATGAATGAATATGCAGGACATCCAAAAACTTTTATCTTTGACAGATCAGGCTTATGGTTATACCATCTTTCAGCTGGGACAATTCCATTCGGCAGTGCTGATGTAGCCAGTCTATTTGTGAGGTAGGTGGCGGTCATAATAGCTTCTCCCCACATCTCCTTGCCAAAGTTACTATCTAGCAGGAGACACCTAGTTTTCTCCAAAAGCGTTCTGTTGATTCTTTCTGCCATTCCGTTTTGAGATGGATTTCTGGCCATAGAATAACTAACACTGATTCCTTTCTTTTCACAAAAGCTCTTAAAATTGGAAGACACGTATTCACCACCTCTGTCACACCTTAAATTCTCTATGCGAGAATTAAACTTAGCCTCAACCATAGCTGTGTACATCTTAAATTTTTCAAAGACTTCTGATTTATTTCTCAGCAAATATGTGACACAGAAATGACTATAGTGATCAATAAAAGTCACAAAATAGTTAAACCCATCATATGTTGGTGGGGATATTTTTCCACACACATCAGAAGACACACATTGAAGTACTCTCTTTGCTTTGCGTTCTTCTGGTATAGCCTTCAGATAGGGTAGCTTAGTTTGTTTACCTTTCAAGCACACATCACATAACTCAGTGGGATACTTGGAAGAATGTCCCATTCTTCTATGCATCACATTGCTTGACACAGCTTTCACCATGGCTGCATTAGCATGCTCTGGTATGAGATGCATCTTAACTACATACAATCTTCCAAACACTTGTCCCAACATAACCTTACGACCACACACAATTTTAACACAAGAGTTTTCAAAACTTACTTTACATCCTTTCTCTTCTAACTTACGGACTGAAAGTAAGTTAAATGCCAAGTTCTCACACACTAAAACATCCCTAATCTTTATGTTTTCACCTCCTTCAGACATACAAGAAATATTTCCTTTGCTTACAGCTTTCAATGACTCACCTGCCTTAGCCACATTAATGTCGAAGTTCACATCAGTTCTATCACTTAGATATTTTTGATAGCAACTTTTAATGATATGGCAACTTGCACCACTATCAATAACAAAAATAACTTCTGTTAGTTCACCATCATTCATTGCAGGCTGTTCACTGTCCACATGCCCGCATGACGAACTTTCTGTATCGAACGATGTCAAAAAAGAAAATTCCACCTCATTTGTAGTTGCAGCAGTATCCTTATTCTTCAATTTTGGACAATTAAATTTCATGTGTCCCTGTACTTTGCAATAATAACACTTTCCATTAAAACTTCTACCTGGAACATAATTACCTTTGTTATGCTTATGCTGTGAATACTGATGAGATTGTCCTCTTAATCCCTTGTATGCTGCAAAAACGTTTTGTGGGCTTTCATCTTTCTTCAGAAGTCTCTCTTCTTCTGCTAATAGAGTATTTTTCACATACTCAAATTTCACAGCCGACTTATCTTTATTATACAATATATCCATGGCAGATACAACACTATCAAAATCTGAGGGCATTGCCACCAACAATTGATTAACCATTTCATCTTCCTCAATCTTTCCACCAGCCACCTTGACTTCCGAGGCCATAGACTCGAATTGCTGTAAAAATTCTTGAAGAGGCTTTTCTTTCTTGTATTCCAGTTTCCGCCAAGCTTTCTGTGCAGTCACCATGGATTTCATCCCACGTTTTTCATATGTAGTTGCTAGGGTGTCCACAATTTCTTTTGCCGTGATTTTATTCATAATCATCGGCAACATGTTGTCTGCCAATCCTTGGACGAGAAGATTTCTAGCTTTGACGTCTTCTTGCTTAAATCGTTTAAGATCAGCTTCTACCGTCGGAGGTTCGGTTGTCAACATGTGTAATACTCCATTCTGTTCCAACAGTAACTTCATCCGATAGAACCAGTTACTAAAGTTTACACCATCAAATGGTCTAATCCCAAATGGTACGTTTGCCGCATTCGCCATACTTGAATACGACATGTTTCACCAAAGACCATACACTGATAATAACCATACACACGAGTCACATGAAGCCCTTAACCAAAAACTGCATATTCTCCATAAAACCAACTATATCTCTTGAACAGAAGTTGCCTACTGGCTCTGGGCCCATAACCTATTAGAGTTAACACAGTAATATGCGTTCACTTCTGTTACTATATAAATGGTTTTATTGGATTGACTTCACAGTCTACATTTTAAACAAAGTGTATCAGCAGCCTGCACAACAACAACAACGGAAGTCGTTAAAAAAATAACAATGCTGCCAACATTAACACATAACATCCTCTTCCACTAACAGAATATTACCAAAACCAGAATCACTTATATTACGTACCTATACTAGGACGATACATATAAAGAACTAAATCGGAATTGTCATCAACAGTATTGCAGTTGTAAGAAGTTTTTAATGCTTGTATTTCATGTTTGTTGTTTTATTAGAATAAGTATGTAATTGTATTACGAAATGTTTGTTTTGTTACATTACATTTCAAGTAGGTATGTACTATTTTGAGTGATGTAACAAAACCATCTAATGGGAGCCTAAAATTTGAAATGAATTGTTAACGTCGTACTGTGAGGAATACGTGCTGTGCACTGAAGTAGCAGACACTTTGAATATTGCAGTCTTTTCAGGGAATTCTTGGATTACAGACATTGTGTGTTCGTTATGGCCGGTGTTTCATTTATCCAAATTTATCCCTGGATCCTGAAGGCTTGATCCTGTTGACTTGATCCTGTGGTACATGATGCTTGCTGTTTTAGTTCAGTACATCGGAAGATCCTGCACACAAAAAAATTGTGAAATAACAAAGATTTATTATTTTAGGTTAAAAAAAATCATTTTTCGCTTACAATCATAATTCATCATTATATGACAAATTCTTTTATATTTTTTTATCTACAGGATTTTCTGACATACTAAATTAAAACAGTAAGCATCATGTACCACATGATCAAGCCAACAGGATCATGCTAGGTACCAGGATCCAGAGATAAATTTCAATATAGGAAATGGAAGAATTTGTGAACTTTAATTCTCCATAGTTGGCTACAGTTGTGCTAAACAAAGAGATACATGATCGTGGTAGACAATGAATGGCGGTGGCAGTGTGAAAACACAGGTATTTAATATAAGCTTTAAACTGTTATTTTTCTCAAACTATTAGGAACTAAGAAACCATCCCTTCAGGGTAAATTTAGGGAAGTGTATAGTATGTGAAAACCATGTTTTCCCATTTTATTTTATTTCCGTTCTAAAAGGCATCGACGTCTGATAATTACCCTTCATTCTGCTTTCAAAGCATGAACGAAGTGAGCACAGTGAACACAGCCAATACATACACCTGCTACATTTGTTAACTAATTAATTCAAATAAGTGCTAAAACACTGTTAAGCATTCGAAGAACAGAGGGGCTCAAATTTGTGATTAATGAAAAAAATAGGAAATAATTCATGAATTCACTTTTGCTCTTTTGATCAAGATTTGGAGGACCCAAAAACACACTGTGTTATTTAATTTTCTGAGAAATATTTTTAAAGCATCAAAATCACAAGTGTCATGTACAGTGATTAGGTATGTATTTGAATGCTCTTTAATCTTACAGCCATATTTTTCCGTACTATCTATGTTATACTGTGGGTCATTTAAAGAAATATTTTTTTTTTTTTTTAATTTATTTCATCTGCAATTGGGCTTTCCACCAGGTGGTAAGGAAACCTCTCCTTTCTTTCCTCCTCCCCCCCCCCCCCCCCTTCAGTGTTCCCCTCAGGTCCCTTGCATCTCTCACCCCCAGCATCCCCTTCCACTCCCTCCCCGTTCCCCACACATCTCTCTTACCTCCTGCTTTCATCATTCACTTCATCTTCCTTTATTTATGTGGCAATTATGAACGTAGCCTACAATAGAACCTCATTAAGTCGGCCTATTTAACTAATATTCCTTGGAAACCCAAACCAATTTATATGAACAAATAAAAAAATAATTTTTTAAATTAAAGGAGTCTTACTTAGCATTTCAAGAGAGCAAAAAAAGAATTTGCAACATGGGAATGCTCTATGAGGTGAGAATTGCAGTTAGAGTTATGGCTTTATTTGGTACACAGTTGTGAACTGCACAGCAGGTGAATTGTTTGATGGGACTGTACACGATGATGTAATGAGTAATGCCGTGGTGCAAGTTGGCGTCGACAGCTAACTTGTATTTCAAACATTATTTGTTCAGTATAAAAGATGATTTCTGTAAGCTATCCAATTACACCAGAGACTTATACTGGACAGCTCCAAGACTTTGGTGTGAAAACTTGGATTTGTTGTTGTTATGTTTGTCCGATAGATGGCAGACGGTATGTCCAGCATGAACAGTGTCTCTCTTTAATACAAATAGTACCAATGCTGTGCTAACAAAAATAACCTTTATAAAATCTCCAATACTTCAAATATCTTAAAAAATAGGTTAATATTGCTTGACACCAGATAATATAACATAATTTAATAATTCGTGTATGAAATATTTTTGCAGTCACACCTCTTGCTGCTAGGTTATTTTTCAAACGCTCCCCTGTGCTAGGCTGGTATCAGTGGTGCGTGGGGAAGGGGGTATGTGGACGGGAGAGCTCTGTGAGCGGGAAATTTAGAAATTGTTGCCCGCATTGTTCATGAGCGGTAATCGGTTTTTTTTTGGGGAGGGCGGCTGCTGTCGTTTCCGACCCGGCAGTCAGCCAGCCTTCCAGCCTTCCAGCTATGGATGAAAAATCTGTTCTACTTAACAATATATTGTAGAACTATCGTTTGAATTATTAATGTAATGTCTGAAGGCATGTGGCGTGGCTGTGTGCAGGTGCAACAGCGGACGAAGAACCAGCGGTCCAGGCACAGCCTCGGCGGGTTGTGGGCGCCCGCAACGCCAGAGCCGCCCGTCTGAGAGGTAGCTCTCGCTTCAGGCCTTACGCTCGTTCGCAAGTTTTAGTTGTGCTTATACACATGTAGTCACTTAACAGACAAGAAGTTTCAATTTACAGTTGCTTGGGTCTTGATTGAAACTTGATTACCTTAATATAGATAATATGAGAATGTGATGTTTCAATGGGAGTGGAATTTTGACCACACCGCATGCGGAAGTAGACTCTGGGGAAAACATAAAATCAATGGCTGATATTTGTTACCTTTGCAAGATTACGATTATTTATTTAATAAAAGATGTGAAAAGGCCTTAAATAGGCACTGATATTTATTACTACAACCCAGCAGATGCTTTTAGCAGAGTCAGGAGATACTAAAGATGTTGTGACTGTTATACAGGTGAGTCTGAATTTGACCGATAACTTCGGCTGCAGGTTCATCACGACAAAATGAGTTTTTAACATTTATTTATGACTTAGTGTCGAATGTGCTTCCCAAGGCTGGCATGCGCTTGTGAAGTTGGAGCTGAACATCATCATTATTGTAAATAATAGAGAAAGTATTTAAGATGAGCGCAGAGCGTCTGGATTATGTTTAAAAGAATGAAGTTCTACTACCACCTCAAATTTTATCACTGTAGCAAGATTATTTCATTGAAATAATTTGGGAGTAACACCTTCATTTTGCATGTAATTTTGTGGCGTGTTACTACCCTACTAATACGCACGCAGTCTTCTCGTCGTGCATGGGGCAACTATGAGATCAGAGTGGTAACCATAACATTATATGGTGAAGAAATGAAGATGAAGATGCAATACAAGGTCCTTTATTGCTTTCAAAAATCAGCACTGGGTGTTTGAAATCTATATTGTTCTGAGAACACACGTTAAAGCCCTTTTCGCAGTCCTAAAAATACAGTTTAAAAATGAAATACTTAAACTAAACTACTCATCCGCTGTCAATGTATAATTAAAAAGTTTTCATAAACAGACTCCACTTGAATATGTTGAGCAGTTCTCAATTGGCATGGTTTCTCCCGAAGCGCTGCACACAGTGTTTGTGAGGACTCTTGGTAATATTATAGAGCGACGACGCGCGGGGTTGTTGCAGTGGGAGCGCGGCACGCCGGGGCGGCGGGCGCGGATGGGGATGCAGCCCCGGAGGAGGACGAAGACGAGGCGCGGCCGGAGCTGGAGCTCCCGGACAAGGTGGGCGCCAAGAAGCGCGCCAAGCTGGAGGCCAAGGCAGAGAAGAAGGCTCTCCGCGAGGTGGGTGCCGTCCGCTGCCCTCTTCTGTGTGTGTTTATCACCATCATCCTGAACTCAGTGTAGCAGACTGTGACATGCATCACCATCATCCTGAACTCAGTGTAGCAGACTGTGACTTGCATCACCATCATCCTGAACTCAGTGTAGCAGACTGTGACTTGCATCACCATCATCCTGAACTCAGTGTCGCAGACTGTGACTTGCATCACCATCATCCTGAACTCAGTGTAGCAGACTGTGACATGCATCACCATCATCCTGAACTCAGTGTCGCAGACTGTGACTTGCATCACCATCATCCTGAACTCAGTGTAGCAGACTGTGACATGCATCACCATCATCCTGAACTCAGTGTAGCAGACTGTGACTTGCATCACCATCATCCTGAACTCAGTGTAGCAGACTGTGACTTGCATCACCATCATCCTGAACTCAGTGTAGCAGACTGTGACTTGCATCACCATCATCCTGAACTCAGTGTCGCAGACTGTGACTTGCATCACCATCATCCTGAACTCAGTGTAGCAGACTGTGACATGCATCACCATCATCCTGAACTCAGTGTAGCAGACTGTGACTTGCATCACCATCATCCTGAACTCAGTGTAGCAGACTGTGACATGCATCACCATCATCCTGAACTCAGTGTAGCAGACTGTGACTTGCATCACCATCATCCTGAACTCAGTGTCGCAGACTGTGACTTGCATCACCATCATCCTGAACTCAGTGTCGCAGACTGTGACTTGCATCACCATCATCCTGAACTCAGTGTAGCAGACTGTGACTTGCATCACCATCATCCTGAACTCAGTGTAGCAGACTGTGACTTGCATCACCATCATCCTGAACTCAGTGTCGCAGACTGTGACTTGCATCACCATCATCCTGAACTCAGTGTAGCAGACTGTGACATGCATCACCATCATCCTGAACTCAGTGTCGCAGACTGTGACTTGCATCACCATCATCCTGAACTCAGTGTAGCAGACTGTGACATGCATCACCATCATCCTGAACTCAGTGTAGCAGACTGTGACTTGCATCACCATCATCCTGAACTCAGTGTAGCAGACTGTGACTTGCATCACCATCATCCTGAACTCAGTGTAGCAGACTGTGACTTGCATCACCATCATCCTGAACTCAGTGTCGCAGACTGTGACTTGCATCACCATCATCCTGAACTCAGTGTAGCAGACTGTGACATGCATCACCATCATCCTGAACTCAGTGTAGCAGACTGTGACTTGCATCACCATCATCCTGAACTCAGTGTAGCAGACTGTGACATGCATCACCATCATCCTGAACTCAGTGTAGCAGACTGTGACTTGCATCACCATCATCCTGAACTCAGTGTAGCAGACTGTGACTTGCATCACCATCATCCTGAACTCAGTGTAGCAGACTGTGACTTGCATCACCATCATCCTGAACTCAGTGTCGCAGACTGTGACTTGCATCACCATCATCCTGAACTCAGTGTCGCAGACTGTGACTTGCATCACCATCATCCTGAACTCAGTGTAGCAGACTGTGACATGCATCACCATCATCCTGAACTCAGTGTAGCAGACTGTGACTTGCATCACCATCATCCTGAACTCAGTGTCGCAGACTGTGACTTGCATCACCATCATCCTGAACTCAGTGTAGCAGACTGTGACATGCATCACCATCATCCTGAACTCAGTGTAGCAGACTGTGACTTGCATCACCATCATCCTGAACTCAGTGTAGCAGACTGTGACATGCATCACCATCATCCTGAACTCAGTGTCGCAGACTGTGACTTGCATCACCATCATCCTGAACTCAGTGTAGCAGACTGTGACTTGCATCACCATCATCCTGAACTCAGTGTAGCAGACTGTGACATGCATCACCATCATCCTGAACTCAGTGTAGCAGACTGTGACTTGCATCACCATCATCCTGAACTCAGTGTCGCAGACTGTGACTTGCATCACCATCATCCTGAACTCAGTGTAGCAGACTGTGACTTGCATCACCATCATCCTGAACTCAGTGTAGCAGACTGTGACTTGCATCACCATCATCCTGAACTCAGTGTAGCAGACTGTGACATGCATCACCATCATCCTGAACTCAGTGTAGCAGACTGTGACTTGCATCACCATCATCCTGAACTCAGTGTAGCAGACTGTGACATGCATCACCATCATCCTGAACTCAGTGTCGCAGACTGTGACTTGCATCACCATCATCCTGAACTCAGTGTAGCAGACTGTGACTTGCATCACCATCATCCTGAACTCAGTGTCGCAGACTGTGACTTGCATCACCATCATCCTGAACTCAGTGTAGCAGACTGTGACATGCATCACCATCATCCTGAACTCAGTGTCGCAGACTGTGACTTGCATCACCATCATCCTGAACTCAGTGTAGCAGACTGTGACTTGCATCACCATCATCCTGAACTCAGTGTAGCAGACTGTGACTTGCATCACCATCATCCTGAACTCAGTGTAGCAGACTGTGACATGCATCACCATCATCCTGAACTCAGTGTCGCAGACTGTGACTTGCATCACCATCATCCTGAACTCAGTGTAGCAGACTGTGACTTGCATCACCATCATCCTGAACTCAGTGTAGCAGACTGTGACATGCATCACCATCATCCTGAACTCAGTGTAGCAGACTGTGACTTGCATCACCATCATCCTGAACTCAGTGTAGCAGACTGTGACTTGCATCACCATCATCCTGAACTCAGTGTAGCAGACTGTGACTTGCATCACCATCATCCTGAACTCAGTGTAGCAGACTGTGACATGCATCACCATCATCCTGAACTCAGTGTAGCAGACTGTGACTTGCATCACCATCATCCTGAACTCAGTGTAGCAGACTGTGACTTGCATCACCATCATCCTGAACTCAGTGTAGCAGACTGTGACATGCATCACCATCATCCTGAACTCAGTGTAGCAGACTGTGACTTGCATCACCATCATCCTGAACTCAGTGTAGCAGACTGTGACATGCATCACCATCATCCTGAACTCAGTGTAGCAGACTGTGACTTGCATCACCATCATCCTGAACTCAGTGTAGCAGACTGTGACTTGCATCACCATCATCCTGAACTCAGTGTCGCAGACTGTGACATGCATCACCATCATCCTGAACTCAGTGTAGCAGACTGTGACATGCATCACCATCATCCTGAACTCAGTGTAGCAGACTGTGACATGCATCACCATCATCCTGAACTCAGTGTAGCAGACTGTGACTTGCATCACCATCATCCTGAACTCAGTGTCGCAGACTGTGACTTGCATCACCATCATCCTGAACTCAGTGTAGCAGACTGTGACTTGCATCACCATCATCCTGAACTCAGTGTCGCAGACTGTGACTTGCATCACCATCATCCTGAACTCAGTGTCGCAGACTGTGACTTGCATCACCATCATCCTGAACTCAGTGTAGCAGACTGTGACATGCATCACCATCATCCTGAACTCAGTGTAGCAGACTGTGACTTGCATCACCATCATCCTGATCTCAGTGAGGCAGACTGACTTTTTATCACCATGATCCTGAACTCAGGTTGATTAGTACTATTATTTCCACAAATTTAACTACTTTTACAAAATATGTAATATGTATTTTTTTTTGTAGAATTATTATCATTCCTTCTAGTGATGGCCCGATATCCAAAAACCCGATACCGATACCGATTCCGATATTTCCAAATTTACCGATCCGATAACCGATACCCGATATTCCGATATTCTGATAATAGGCCTATCTCATTTCTAACACTGATTCTATAAAATTGTGGTTCTGGAGTATTGTTAGAGACAATAATGAAAAATGTTAAATATTAATTAAGCATACATATGTGAATGTATATTATTTTTATTAAATGTAAAATATAGTAAATTCACATTAAATGAAAGCTAATAATGAATTTATCATAATGGCCTACAAATAAACTCTCTAAATTCAAGGTCTTAAAAATTTAAATTGTTTTTCAAGGCCAGATAAAGCAATATTCTGGTGTAGGTATTACCTACAGTATGCAAAAAACATATTGTAACTACAAGGAAACAAATTTCAGATTTTTGTGGAGAAATGTTGAGAAATATTGTAGCTGTCCGGTATTAGTCTCTAGTTTATTTGCTTATAATGTATGAATTACAAGCCACTGCATGTACTGAGTCCAGTGTCTCAACTGTAATCTACGAAAAATACCGTCCGAAAAATGGGAAGCCCACAACTCACGTAGTTTCGGTTCCCTAATCAGAAGTTCAAGCATGTTGTGACTGACCTAACCTAACCTAACACTTCAATTTTTTTTAATTTCAATTTTTGAGAGAAATTCGAAGTTGCACGAACGTGGTAGGGAACCTAAACTATGTGAGTTGTAGGCTACCGCCGAAAAACATCAAACTTTTGTACTCTTTGTAAAATTTCATCACGGTAAACGACACGCTAGAAAGGAAGGTCTTCAAGTAGTAAATTTTGTGACCATTGTTCAAGTGTATCACTCCATTTATTGGTGCGAAAACACGTTTAAAATACGTGAAAAGTAATTTCAATACAACTTTGAAACGTACTGCAGTGTTTATAAAACCACACATCTTTATTTATGTTGTTTTCAATGCACTCAATATAGCCAACATAATACCTTTGCTGCAACTTGCCCTACGTAAACACGTTTCATATTTTAGCTTTTGTAAAAACTTACGTAATGTTTTTGTATAGAACAGCAGTTGGCGACCATGAAACGACACGGAAAGAAAATGTCTGTTATATCAAGCAGCAACTTTATTCTTCTTCATGTTTACTTACGGCTACACCACTTATTAAATTAAATATCGTAATTATTTTCGTTTATGTTTTCAATTTATGTACACATAGTGAACTTCGAAAATTCATCAAGCGAAAACATTTTGCGAATATCTGAAACGAATAAATATGCACTAATGACTGGGATTTGTGTACACATGGAAGAATTGTACCGTCGGGATGCATTACAGTATCAGAAAGAAGAAATAGGCTTGAAATCTTGAAATTGTTTCTGTGGAAAATATGCTTGAAATTACTAGGTAATATGGTGACGTGAAGATAGATAGATAGATTACGCCCGCGGAAAATAAGCTTGGAATTACGGTTAAGGTTATGTGAGAAGTATTATTGGCGAGAGCAAACATCGGTTATCAAAATATCGCAAGTATTTACCGATGTCCGATATTGAAAAATGTGCCGATATTACCGATCTCCGATATCGGATATCGAATATCGGGCCATCACTAATTCCTTCTAAGATAATACTAAAGGTATAGTTCTCCACCTTGTTTTAATCCATCTCACATTTACTAAGTACACTGTGTACTTATAGAAGTAGTAGTTCTGGATTTTAAAAAAAGTTATGGGCTTATCGTATTGGACTGAAATATCTTTCTAGTTATCCCTGATGTTATAATATTTATGTTCAATAGGCAACCTTCATTGGTATCAGAGAACCTTCATTACAGGGTATTTTACTCTGTTATAAAGTCTTCACCATGAAAAGTTGAAGTTTCTTGGTCCGTTCAGAAATGTTGTAAGAGGTTTAAAACGTGTTTAACCTGTAGTCCAGCATTTCCCACTTAACCTGGTCCTTCGCATGGTACCTGGCTGCAAAACATTTCTGATAAAAATATAATATCTTTATAAAACAAAAGTTGGTTTGTTCTGAGTTTGTAAGTGGCAACCAATTTTTTTATAAACCAAACAGCGAATACAAAAATATTAATATTTTAAAAGAATTGTTTTTCTTTTAAGATGTAACTAAAATGGTCATAAAAGCTATAACAATGAAACAGAACTGAAGGACTGGTTACGGGAGTTAAGAAAAAGTTCTGGAATGTGCATTAACAGTGTTTGAAGTCACTCAACTTGAATTTCTATTTTCCTTTTGGGAACTTGCATATTTTTTTTTGATTGATGGTTCACTTCATATTACGCTCGCACAATTAATATAGTTTACGTAAATATCTCTTAAAGAGATTTAGCTTTCAAACATCAAAATTAGAACGAGCCTCTGAGTACTAGATGTTTTGTATTACGGGACTGGTGTGCCAGATGCTAGTCGAGCAGTGAGGTGGGCGGTGGGACTGTGGACTGGTGTGCCGGATGCTTGTCGAGCAGTCGGGTGGGCGGGGGATGGTGGACTGGTGTGCCGGATGCTTGTCGAGCAGTCAGGTGGGCGGGAGGATGGTGGACTGGTGTGCCGGATGCTTGTCGTGCAGTCAGGTGGGCGGGGGATGGTGGACTGGTGTGCCGGATGCATGTCGAGCAGTCAGGTGGGCGGGGGATGGTGGACTGGTGTGCCGGATGCTTGTCGAGCAGTCACGTGGGCGGGGGATGGTGGACTGGTGTGCCGGATGCTTGTCGAGCAGTCAGGTGGGCGGGGGATGGTGGACTGGTGTGCCGGATGCTTGTCGAGCAGTCAGGTGGGCGGGAGGATGGTGGACTGGTGTGCCGGGTGCTTGTCGAGCAGTCAGGTGGGCGGGAGGATGGTGGACTGGTGTGCCGGATGCTTGTCGAGCAGTCAGGTGGGCGGGGGATGGTGGACTGGTGTGCCGGATGCTTGTCAAGCAGTCAGGTGGGCGGGAGGATGGTGGACTGGTGTGCCGGATGCTTGTCGAGCAGTCAGGTGGGCGGGGGATGGTGGACTGGTGTGCCGGATGCTTGTCGAGCAGTCAGGTGGGCGGGGGATGGTGGACTGGTGTGCCGGATGCTTGTCGAGCAGTCAGGTGGGCGGGAGGATGGTGGACTGGTGTGCCGGATGCTTGTCGAGCAGTGAGGTGGGCGGGGGATGGTGGACTGGTGTGCCGGATGCTTGTCGAGCAGTCAGGTGGGCGGGGGATGGTGGACTGGTGTGCCGGATGCTTGTCGAGCAGTCAGGTGGGCGGGGGATGGTGGACTGGTGTGCCGGATGCTTGTCGAGCAGTCAGGTGGGCGGGGGATGGTGGACTGGTGTGCCGGATGCTTGTCGAGCAGTCAGGTGTGCGGGGGATGGTGGACTGGTGTGCCGGATGCTTGTCGAGCAGTCAGGTGGGCGGGGGATGGTGGACGGGTGTGCCGGATGCTTGTCGAGCAGTCAGGTGGGCGGGGGATGGTGGACTGGTGTGCCGGATGCTTGTCCAGCAGTCAGGTGGGCGGGGGATGGTGGACTGGTGTGCCGGATGCTTGTCCAGCAGTCAGGTGGGCGGGGGATGGTGGACTGGTGTGCCGGATGCTTGTCCAGCAGTCAGGTGGGCGGGGGATGGTGGACTGGTGTGCCGGATGCTTGTCGAGCAGTCAGTTGGGCGGGGGATGGCGGACTGGTGTGCCGGATGTTTGTCGAGCAGTCAGGTGGGCGGGGGATGGCGGACTGGTGTGCCGGATGCTTGTCGAGCAGTCAGGTGGGCGGGGGATGGCGAACTGGTGTGCCGGATGCTTGTCGAGCAGTCAGGTGGGCGGGGGATGGTGGACTGGTGTGCCGGATGCTTGTCGAGCAGTCAGGTGGGCGGGGGATGGCGGACTGGTGTGCCGGATGCTTGTCCAGCAGTCAGGTGTGCGGGGGATGGCGGACTGGTGTGCCGGATGCTTGTCGAGCAGTCAGATGGGCGGGGGATGGCGGACTGGTGTGCCGGATGCTTGTCCAGCAGTCAGGTGTGCGGGGGATGGCGGACTGGTGTGCCGGATGCTTGTCGAGCAGTCAGGTGGGCGGGGGATGGCGGACTGGTGTGCCGGATGCTTGTCGAGCAGTCAGGTGGGCGGGGGATGGCGGACTGGTGTGCCGGATGCTTGTCGAGCAGTCAGGTGGGCGGGGGATGGCGGACTGGTGTGCCGGATGCTTGTCGAGCAGTCAGGTCGGCGGGGGATGGCGGACTGGTGTGCCGGATGCTTGTCGAGCAGTCAGGTGGGCGGGGGATGGCGGACTGGTGTGCCGGATGCTTGTCGAGCAGTCAGGTGGGCGGGGGATGGTGGACTGGTGTGCCGGATGCTTGTCCAGCAGTCAGGTGTGCGGGGGATGGCGGACTGGTGTGCCGGATGCTTGTCGAGCAGTCAGGTGGGCGGGGGATGGTGGACTGGTGTGCCGGATGCTTGTCGAGCAGTCGGGTGGGCGGGGGGATGGCGGACTGGTGTGCCGGATGCTTGTCGAGCAGTCGGGTGGGCGGGAGGATGGTGGACTGGTGTGCCGGATGCTTGTCGAGCAGTCAGGTGGGCGGGGGATGGTGGACTGGTGTGCCGGATGCTTGTCGAGCAGTCGGGTGGGCGGGAGGATGGTGGACTGGTGTGCCGGATGCTTGTCGAGCAGTCAGGTGGGCGGGGGATGGTGGACTGGTGTGCCGGATGCTTGTCGAGCAGTCAGGTGGGCGGGAGGATGGTGGACTGGTGTGCCGGATGCTTGTCGAGCAGTCAGGTGGGCGGGGGATGGTGGACTGGTGTGCAAGATGCTTGTCGAGCAGTCGGGTGGGCGGGGGGATGGCGGACTGGTGTGCGGGCGCAGGTGGAGGAGCGGCTGCGCGAGGAGCGCAAGCAGCGGCAGCAGCAGGAGGACGAGGAGCGCCAGCGAGAGAGCGCGCTGCGCGAGGAGGAGGAGCGGCGGCAGGAGCAGGCGGAGCGCCAGGCCCGGGAGGAGCGCGAGAGGAAGGAGCTCGAGGAGTACCTCAAGATGAAGGAGATGTTCAGCGTGGAGGAGGAGGGCTGTGAGGAGACGGACGCGGAGCAGGACCAGGGGAGCCTGCTGCAGCAGTTCATCACCTACATCAAGGTGCGGTGTTCCTTCTCTTGAAGTCTTACTAAACTACAGTACAGAGTCAATGACACCCACTTATGCCAGAGTGATACTACATGGCTTGTTTTAACATCAAAATTCTTAATTTGTTTAACATGCTCATCCCGTCTGGATCCACTTCTAAGAGAAATTGTGATCAAACGATTTTTACCCTTTGCTGTGCTCTGTTTGGACGTGCCCACAGTGGTCGAGAGGTCACGTCACTCCCCTTCCACCGAGCAGGTACAGGCTTGATACGCGATCAAGTCAGATCCTGAATCCTGATCTCAACACCTCTTAACTATGTTCAGTGACCCCGGTGTCGTTAATTATTTGCGATCGGCTGCCTGGGAAATGACTAGACCTAGACTGGTGAGATGTTTGTGGCAATGTGGCAGAGGAAGTGTGGTCAGCGGTCGGAGAATGAGTTTCTGTGGGAAGGAATTGTAAATGTGTGCGGTCGTGACGTGCCAGAGGGCCGAGTGACGTGCCGTGTGGGGCCCGGATGTTGCAGACGTCCAAGGTGGTGTTGCTGGAGGACCTGGCCGCCCACTTCAAGCTGAAGACGCAGAGCATCATCGACCGCATCCAGGACCTGCAGAGCGAGGGCGCACTCACAGGTACGCACACTGTCCAATCTCTCGCCTTCCCTTCAGGGTGGCCACACAACACCTCGAAGTCAGGGATTTTTTTGATCGGTCAGGGAATTTTTTTGAGATAAGCTTGTTTCGGCATTGTAAAGATTTCTTCAATGGCCATTCAATATAAAAACGTGAGTTATCTATAACATTTTTGAAATTGTGTGTACATATTATCAAATTCATTCAATAACCCAAGATTAATTTTTTTTTTTTTAATTGTGTGTTTAAAAGCATGGTGCGCAGCTTATTCAAAACTTGACGACGCTGCAAGGCAACGCTGCATAGCAAAAGTTCATTCAAGCTCAAATGTTGGTTAACAGACATCTTGCACGTGGTTTGAAAGTCCATATATTTGTGAAAAAATACGTGATGATTACCGGGTTGCGATTATCTACTGCAGCTGAAAACCCCTCAAATGATAAATATTGGTGAGTAAATGGGAAATCATGTTATGGGAAGAAAGTTTGCATACATGTGACAGGCCAAACTTTTAATGGTGCTTCACTGCAGTAAACAAAACATCTTCGGTCGGCACGGTACTTTTTTCATTCCTGGCCATTTTTTTTCCCTCTCTCTTCAAGGTAAACACAGTTAATCCGCAAATAAATTATGTTCTGCCTAATATCTGTAGAGAATTGTATTTACAATTTACTTCAAGAATTTTAATGTAAATATTGAAACTTTCAATAGTATTATTGCAGCAAGCTTATAGTGTGAAAAAAATAACTTTGTAGACGTCTACAACGGTACTGAGAATGCTATATTATTTTTACAAGAAACCCTTAAGAGATGTTATAATTTGAAATGATTATGCAAGTACAGAATAAAAAAATTCATATTAAATTGAAATATGATTCTAAGGTCTATGTTTAAGTTTGGTGTGAGGCTTATTTTAATCAAAAAAATTTGTTATGGTCTAAATATCAGGGGTTCTAAAGGATATCCACTTTTCTGTACAAATATTAATTAGAAACTCCAAATAGCACGTATTTACTTCTTGACATGTTCTACATACATTCTTTAAGAGGGTTTTGTAATACATGTGGTGAGGTTACATATTACAAATACTGTGATATTGTGAAAATGATCAATTAAGTTAGGTTATCCACTTAAAAATTCTGAGATATTGTTTGAACAATTGGTTAGGAATTACCAGCAGAATGCAGCTAACTTAAATTAACCCAAAAAAATTTTTTATAGTGGTTTAAATGAAGATAACCAACGGGTAACCTAACTTAACCTAACCACTAACCAACCATTCTGACAGTTTTACTCTTGTTAATCTACCTAATATTACTACTCTTTCAAATGGTCAATTACTGGTAAATTACTTGTAGTAACTTCTTAGATAAAATATCAGGAAGTAAAAAATAAAAGAAGTACTTTGGAATTTTTATTATAATTTTTCTAGAAAAGTGGCTCTCCTTTAGAATTACAGCGTTTTATTTTGGTAACTTAATTGTCCGATACAATTCATTTGTATACTTACACAATCTCATGTTTTTACTCTCTGTTAGTTTTGTACGTGGATAATAAAACAACTAGAAATACAAATTATCACATTTACATTGCTCCACCTTGAATAAAATTAAGTTCAATCTTTGTTTACTAATTTTTCTGTTGAATAGTTGGAGTTCAACAAAAGAATGTGGATTAATTTTTAAAAGTGAAATAGTGTAACAGTGAAAAATAAGGGTCAGTTAAAATTATAATCTGGTTAGGGAAAAAGTCGGGTAATTTCGCTTAAGATGTTGTGTGGCAACCCTGATGATGTAGGTGTAATTTGGTCAGGGTCAAGATTTAAGGTTGAATTGCCGTCAAACAAAATAGCTCAGAAATGAAAGTTAAGACACCATTTAACACCGAAAATGCAAGCCAATATGTGACTTCAAACAAAGTTTGAACAGCTCAAACAAAAAAAAATTATATTTTACCCTCCAAATTTAAATGGATGTTATTTTAGTCTGTTATAATGTAATTAGTAACAAACTATTTAGACCGAGTGGATATTAAAAAAATTATTGATGTTCATTTTTTAACGGTCCTGTTTTTACCGTATTTCTATCATCAGTTTTTTACTAGGTGTATTCAGTTCCCCGATTTCTCGGTTTTGGTTTGGTTTCTTTAAAATACTTGACCCAGAACAGAGTTTTGAAATCTTCAGTTTCAGTTCTGGGTATATTTTATATGTTTCTGTTACCTCACGTAGCATTTATTATGCAAGAAAGTAAAAAAAAAAAAATTATTTCCATGATCTAATGTAATAACACATGAAAAACGTATGCCATAAGAGTATAGTTACAATGAAATTAGGGAGGGATATGATCAGAAATATGCAATTTTAGTTCCAATAATTTTTTGGCCATAACTTTATTCTGTTAATTTTTTGTCCTTGTTAAAGCATTGTATATTTAAATATAGTTCCTCAAATTCGTAGTGATTGGCTGCTACTTACTTTTTCTATTTGACCTGTGATGACACAGAGAAAAAATATTAAATAATAACAAAACAAACTGTTGTGGCACAAATTGAAACATTATAGCAGCTTTCAGTTCCTTTCATATATTGGTAATACAATTTTTTGCAGTTAAAATTAGAATGCTATGATTTCTAGCCGTTCATACTTCAAAGGCCAATTACGGTATAAACTAACCCGTTTTACGTTATAAATAGGCGTGTGTGAATGTAAAAAAATTTAGTTTGAATTGAATATGAATAGGCTACCAAATAATTTTTATTTGCAAATATCCAATTTGAATAAGAAGAATTGGGATGACAAAAAAAATTTTTTTTCACATGTATAACACAAATTAGACATTTAATACCGTATTCACCCGAAAATAAGACGACCCTGGATGTAAGATGACCCCCCCAATTATGAAAACATGTTTCAGGAAAAATTATAAACTCACAATCTTATTTTCTTTCTTTAGGTGCCATTGCCTGGATTCACAAGAAAACGTTGATATAAGCAATATCTACAAATATTTCTAAAATTGTCTTCTACAAATATCACACATTTAAAACACTGAATTAAGTTATTTCAACTGCTTTTTTTTCCTTTCCAGTTTCAGTTAATTACATTACACATTTTCCTCTTCTCCATTGTCACTATGATGATCATCACTTTCACTGTCTTCATTCACGTGGTCAGCCATAACGATTACCGAATGTAAAAACAACTTTGTCACAAATAGGGATGCAAACGATACATCGATGTATCGTTCATGAAACATCGATGTTAGCATCAATGTTTTGAAGAGCGATACATCACCGATGAATCGACGAAAAAGTCCAAAAACATCGACATCATTTATCATTAAAATTACCCTAGTTTTTTATAATATTTTGGCTATCATTTCATGAATATTTAAAAAAAATTACGATACGACATTTAGTTTTTAAGATAGTTTTTTTAACTGTCTATACTTACTATAAAAACCTACATTTTTAAGTAGGTATCAAAAATTTGTTTACATAAGAATTTTCTTTTAAATTTTGAAAAATATAGGGAAAAAGCAGCGAAACTTTATGAACAATTATTTCATAGCTTGTTGTACATACAAGCTATTGATTGGTACCGATACGGTCTCGCTAGCTCCATTGAGAAAATTAATGTGACATTTTATTCATGCTTCATGCTTTTTCCATATTTTTTAATTAAAAATAAATTGTGTAAAAAATTAGTTATTTTTTAAATGATTTTATACTTCTTAAAATACTGGGAAAAAATGTAGTCATTTAAATTTGTCCACAACTCTTTGAAGTTTACTGAGAGCTGGTCAAGTAGTTCATGCAGATTTTTAAGTTTTTGGTAGCAGACTTTGCTTTTAAATTTTAATACATGTTTTTGTTCTGAATGAGACACGACTGTAAATGGGTTGTGGATATTGTGGTCAGGAACCTGTAGTAGGTATGGTTTTTGGCTACATACTATAATTTAAATCATTTTGTCATGTTTTTCCTGCTATTTAAAAACATCGGTGTATCTGTCTTCAGAACGATGTTTTTTGACATTGATGCTTTTTCGTTTGAACATCGATGTTTGTGATATCAATGTTTTTAAGAGCGATGTTGCATCCCTATTCACAAATAAACAATGCACTTTCCGTTCACCATAGATAAATATGTATCGTTAACATATGCCACTTCAAAGTTAAAAGTACACGAAGTATGTTCCATGTTGACGGGACTACTGATCTTTCGCTTTGCGATGTTGGCAGCCTGGAACGTGGCTATGGCATGCAGCAGAGGAAGTGTCGTATACACGTCCGTATTGTGTTATCTATGAGCACGGCTATTGTTTACTTAGCTGCTTATATGCTCGTTGCTTAGCTGGAGTAACATTACAGCATTTTTAATGAAGAAGTTATGGAAAACATGAAGTGCTGCAATATTTGGTGTATGGGAAACCCATTGTTTGGGTTATATTGGAGGCTATTAATAAATAAATAAACAGCCTTTGTTATTATAGGTAGGTTATACAACAAAACAATCTTCAAAAAAAAAAGTTTGATCTCGGTTGTTAGACGACCCCCAATTTTTTTAATCCTCTACAAGGAAAAAAACTATCGTCTTATTTTAGGGTGAATACGGTACAGAAGTAAAAGGCTACAGTAATTAAAAATTAAATGTTTGTTAAAATAGTAAATTTAAAAAAACGTTTTTATGCAGTTAACCTAACCAATCGTTCAGATCAATTTTTATTTGCCTTATTTCCCAAAACCAGCTATTCTAAATAATGATACAAAAAATTTTTGTGAACCACAACAAAATTCTGCAAATTCTTATTAGTTTCATTAAAAAAAACGTGAATCTTGTTTAATTCGGTATTTGTGAAATAAATGTGCTTATATTTACATAATTCACACATTTTCGTTGTTGCGGCAACCAGGTGATCTCTATATTACTTCAGACAGCAATATCACAAACACATTTTCTGCTAATTTCCTCTGAAATCTAGAATATTTACCTTTTGAGCAGCAACATCTGTTTCGTCATAGATTCATACAGTAAGCACTGTGGTGCATCGTGGTAGATAGATTGTGACTGTATATTTATGTGTTGTTGAAACTATCGTGTTCGCTTGTTTAAATGGCTATCGCAAATGAGTGTGATGTTTTGTGTTGTCAATGGTTGTTGAGTTGGCAGTAAAACCCAGTTAAGACAATTTTCAAGGGATTGGATGTTAAAAACTTATTAACAGGGAAAATGTTTTAAAGGGGAAAGACTACATTTCAGTTGCTACATTAAAAAAACCACTCACGTGACATGCATAGGTTATGTACTACTTCTTCTTCAGCTTACTTTTTTTTTTGTTCAATTGGCCGCTTTTTGTGGGGATTCCATTACCACAACTATTTGTTGTTGAGAAAAAGCCTAGCATCAAACTTTTAAATGTTTATGGAATTGAGTAATTATTGAAATTTATTAATTGCCTCTTAAATTTCTATGAAAACCACATCTGTTTAGTGATCACCTCTTCAAATTATTTTTTTTATTGATGCCAGTGGAGGAATTTGCCTTCGTTGTGTGGAATCTCTAAAGCTCTCTGTACAAAGACGCACCCGGGCGGCCAAGTAGACACAGCGGATAGAGTAAACTTCAGCACAGTTTGCATTCTTGGTACCGGTGTTAAGCTCTGCAGTGATTTTTTTTCTTTTCATAAGTCTTTAATTTTGTTTCATGAGTATTACAAAATTTAAAAAATATTTTCAGTAAATTTTAATTACATTGTTATGTATCCATCTCCCCACCCCTTCTACTTCCTACCTACTTTCAGTCCAGAAATCAGCCAACTAATGTAGAAAGTACGCCAATTAGTTGGAAGAGGGTATGTAGCACCTGGTGTTGCCAGGGTGTGAACGTGGGTCGTGTTGCAGGCGTCATCGACGACCGGGGCAAGTTCATCTACATCTCGCCCGAGGAGCTCCAAGCAGTGGCGAGGTTCGTGAAGCAGCGCGGGAGAGTATCGATCAGCGAGCTGGCAGAGAGCAGCAACCAGCTGATCAACCTGGATGCCAGCATCAACCAGCGCTCGTAGCGAGCAGTGAGCGCAGGGCCACGCTGCCCTTGTAAATAAATGTCATTTTATTTGTGATACAGAGTTTTGTTAGACACAAATTGAAAAAAAAAAAAAAAAAAATTTCTGAAAAGTAGTATTGTTTCTTTCATAGGAATATGTCATAAAAGTTTACGTAAATGGTTTCTCTTGACCTAGTAGTGGAATTTTCCATATATATATATATATATATATATATATATATATATATATATGTGGAAAATTCCAAATAATTAAATTATTTATCAGTGAATGGAAGGTGTTGCAGATATAAATTCTTTTTGGCAGGATGTTTGATACGTATTAAGCAGGAACTAAACCACTTTAGTTTCAAAGTCATCTTGCCGTGACTGTTGGGTTCACAAGACTAAACTTCTTGTGCAATTTTTACCTCACAGATGAGATAAACACAGGAGGAAGTGGTATTAGTTATTATATTTTATATACACTTAAAATTTTCATCAGCTTGAGGTCTCATGGCCAGAGTGGCATACAAAAATGGGTCAGCTTGAGGTACTAGAACCTTCATTTAGTACTGACGCCACTTGGGCTTTTATGACCCACAATTATTCAAGGCCCTTCTGAAAGAAGACTTTAGAAATTCTTCAGCTCATGGAATCAACATTGGAATATGTATGTTACTAGCAAAAAGTAATTTTAGAAAGAAGTTACCATCAAATTTAATACAAAATAACTTGTTAAATAAAATTATATGACATATTTTATCATCATACCTTGTGCATTATTCCGTTGTGTTGTGCCTGCCCAAAAACGCCAGTGTGGGAGCCCGCGAGCACCCCCACAGCCCGGGTGGGTGCCCACGAGCACCCCCACAGCCCGGGTGGGTGCACCCACGAGCACCCCCACTGCCAGGGTGGGTGCCCACGAGCACCCCCAAAGCCAGGGTGGGTGCCCACGAGCACCCCCACAGCCAGGGTGGGAGCCCACGAGCACCCCCACAGCCAGGGTGGGAGCCCACGAGCACCCCCACAGCCAGGGTGGGAGCCCACGAGCACCCCCACAGCCAGGGTGGGTGCCCACGAGCACCCCCACAGCCCGGGTGGGTGCACCCACGAGCACCCCCACTGCCAGGGTGGGTGCCCACGAGCACCCCCAAAGCCAGGGTGGGTGCCCACGAGCACCCCCACAGCCAGGGTGGGAGCCCACGAGCACCCCCACAGCCAGGGTGGGAGCCCACGAGCACCCCCACAGCCAGGGTGGGAGCCCACGAGCACCCCCACAGCCAGGGTGGGTGCCCACGAACACCCCCACAGCCAGGGTGGGAGCCCACGAGCACCCCCACAGCCAGGGTGGGAGCCCACGAGCACCCCCACAGCCAGGGTGGGAGCCCACGAGCACCCCCACAGCCAGGGTGGGAGCCCACGAGCACCCCCACAGCCACGGTGGGAGCCCACGAGCACCCCCACAGCCAGGGTGGGAGCCCACGAGCACCCCCACAGCCAGGGTGGGAGCCCACGAGCACCCCCACAGCCAGGGTGGGAGCCCACGAGCACCCGCACAGCCAGGGTGGGAGCCCACGAGCACCCCCACAGCCAGGGTGGGAGCCCACGAGCACCCGCACAGCCAGGGTGGGAGCCCACGAGCACCCCCACAGCCAGGGTGGGAGCCCACGAGCACCCCCACAGCCAGGGTGGGAGCCCACGAGCGCCCCCACAGCCAGGGTGCGTGCCCACGAGCACCCGCACAGCCAGGGTGGGAGCCCACGAGCACCCCCACAGCCAGGGTGGGAGCCCACGAGCACCCGCACAGCCAGGGTGGGAGCCCACGAGCACCCCCACAGCCAGGGTGGGTGCCCACGACCACCCCCACAGCCAGGGTGGGTGCCCACGAGCACCCCCACAGCCAGGGTGGGTGCCCACGAGCACCCGCACAGCCAGGGTGGTAGCCCACGAGCATCCCCACAGCCAGGGTGGGAGCCCACGAGCATCCCCACAGCCAGGGTGGGAGCCCACGAGCATCCCCACAGCCAGGGTGGGAGCCCACGAGCACCCGCACAGCCAGGGTGGGAGCCCACGAGCACCCCCACTGCCAGGGTGGGTGCCCACGAGCACCCCCACTGCCAGGGTGGGAGCCCACGAGCACCCCCACAGCCAGGGTGGGAGCCCACGAGCACCCCCACAGCCAGGGTGGGAGCCCACGAGCACCCGCACAGCCAGGGTGGGTGCCCACGAGCACCCCCACAGCCAGGGTGGGTGCCCACGAGCACCCCCACTGCCAGGGTGGGTGCCCACGAGCACCCCCACAGCCAGGGTGGGTGCCCACGAGCACCCCCACAGCCAGGGTGGGAGCCCACGAGCACCCGCACAGCCAGGGTGGGAGCCCACGAGCACCCCCACAGCCAGGGTGGGTGCCCACGAGCACCCGCACAGCCAGGGTGGGTGCCCACGAGCACCCGCACAGCCAGGGTGGGTGCCCACGAGCACCCCCACTGCCAGGGTGGGAGCCCACGAGCACCCCCACTGCCAGGGTGGGTGCCCACGAGCACCCCCACAGCCAGGGTGGGAGCCCACGAGCACCCGCACAGCCAGGGTGGGAGCCCACGAGCACCCCCACAGCCAGGGTGGTTGCCCACGAGCACCCGCACAGCCAGGGTGGGAGCCCACGAGCACCCCCACTGCCAGGGTGGGAGCCCACGAGCACCCCCACTGCCAGGGTGGGAGCCCACGGCACCCCCACTGCCAGGGTGGGTGCCCACGAGCACCCCCACTGCCAGGGTGGGTGCCCACGAGCACCCCCACTGCCAGGGTGGGAGCCCACGAGCACCCCCACTGCCAGGGTGGGAGCCCACGAGCACCCCCACTGCCAGGGTGGGTGCCCACGAGCACCCCCACTGCCAGGGTGGGAGCCCACGAGCGTCCCCACTGCCAGGGTGGGAGCCCACGAGCACCCCCACAGCCAGGGTGGGAGCCCACGAGCACCCCCACAGCCAGGGTGGGAGCCCACGAGCACCCCCACTGCCAGGGTGGGAGCCCACGAGCACCCGCACAGCCAGGGTGGGAGCCCACGAGCACCCCCACTGCCAGGGTGGGAGCCCACGAGCACCCCCACTGCCAGGGTGGGTGCCCACGAGCACCCCCACTGCCAGGGTGGGAGCCCACGAGCACCCCCACTGCCAGGGTGGGTGCCCACGAGAACCCCCACTGCCAGGGTGGGAGCCCACGAGCACCCCCACTGCCAGGGTGGGACCCCACGAGCACCCCCACTGCCAGGGTGGGACCCCACGAGCACCCCCACTGCCAGGGTGGGTGCCCACGAGCACCCCCACTGCCAGGGTGGGAGCCCACGAGCACCCCCACTGCCAGGGTGGGTGCCCACGAGCACCCCCACAGCCAGGGTGGGAGCCCACGAGCACCCGCACAGCCAGGGTGGGAGCCCACGAGCACCCCCACAGCCAGGGTGGGAGCCCACGAGCACCCCCACAGCCAGGGTGGGTGCCCACGAGCACCTGCACAGCCAGGGTGGGTGCCCACGAGCACCCCCACTGCCAGGGTGGGAGCCCACGAGCACCCCCACTGCCAGGGTGGGTGCCCACGAGCACCCGCACAGCCAGGGTGGGAGCCCACGAGCACCCCCACAGCCAGGGTGGGAGCCCACGAGCACCCCCACAGCCAGGGTGGGTGCCCACGAGCACCTGCACAGCCAGGGTGGGTGCCCACGAGCACCCCCACTGCCAGGGTGGGTGCCAACGAGCACCCCCACTGCCAGGGTGGGTGCCCACGAGCACCCCCACTGCCAGGGTGGGTGCCCACGAGCACCTGCACAGCCAGGGTGGGAGCCCACGAGCACCTGCACAGCCAGGGTGGGTGCCCACGAGCACCCCCACTGCCAGGGTGGGTGCCCACGAGCACCCCCACTGCCAGGGTGGGTGCCCACGAGCACCCGCACAGCCAGGGTGGGTGCCCACGAGCACCCGCACAGCCAGGGTGGGAGCCCACGAGCACCCCCACTGCCAGGGTGGGAGCCCACGAGCACCCCCACAGCCAGGGTGGGAGCCCACGAGCACCCCCACTGCCAGGGTGGGAGCCCACGAGCACCCCCACTGCCAGGGTGGGTGCCCACGAGCACCCCCACTGCCAGGGTGGGTGCCCACGAGCACCCCCACTGCCAGGGTGGGTGCCCACGAGCACCCGCACAGCCAGGGTGGTAGCCCACGAGCACCCCCACTGCCAGGGTGGGAGCCCACGAGCACCCCCACTGCCAGGGTGGGAGCCCACGAGCACCCCCACTGCCAGGGTGGGTGCCCACGAGCACCTGCACAGCCAGGGTGGGAGCCCACGAGCACCCCCACTGCCAGGGTGGGAGCCCACGAGCACCCCCACTGCCAGGGTGGGTGCCCACGAGCACCCCCACTGCCAGGGTGGGAGCCCACGAGCACCCCCACTGCCAGGGTGGGAGCCCACGAGCACCCCCACTGCCAGGGTGGGTGCCCACGAGCACCTGCACAGCCAGGGTGGGAGCCCACGAGCACCCCCACAGCCAGGGTGGGAGCCCACGAGCACCCGCACAGCCAGGGTGGGAGCCCACGAGCACCCCCACAGCCAGGGTGGGAGCCCACGAGCACCCCCACAGCCAGGGTGGGAGCCCACGAGCGCCCCCACAGCCAGGGTGCGTGCCCACGAGCACCCGCACAGCCAGGGTGGGAGCCCACGAGCACCCCCACAGCCAGGGTGGGAGCCCACGAGCACCCGCACAGCCAGGGTGGGAGCCCACGAGCACCCCCACAGCCAGGGTGGGTGCCCACGAGCACCCCCACAGCCAGGGTGGGTGCCCACGACCACCCCCACAGCCAGGGTCGGTGCCCACGAGCACCCCCACAGCCAGGGTGGGTGCCCACGAGCACCCGCACAGCCAGGGTGGTAGCCCACGAGCATCCCCACAGCCAGGGTGGGAGCCCACGAGCATCCCCACAGCCAGGGTGGGAGCCCACGAGCACCCGCACAGCCAGGGTGGGAGCCCACGAGCACCCCCACTGCCAGGGTGGGTGCCCACGAGCACCCCCACTGCCAGGGTGGGAGCCCACGAGCACCCCCACAGCCAGGGTGGGAGCCCACGAGCACCCCCACAGCCAGGGTGGGAGCCCACGAGCACCCGCACAGCCAGGGTGGGTGCCCACGAGCACCCCCACAGCCAGGGTGGGTGCCCACGAGCACCCCCACTGCCAGGGTGGGTGCCCACGAGCACCCCCACAGCCAGGGTGGGTGCCCACGAGCACCCCCACAGCCAGGGTGGGAGCCCACGAGCACCCGCACAGCCAGGGTGGGAGCCCACGAGCACCCCCACAGCCAGGGTGGGTGCCCACGAGCACCCGCACAGCCAGGGTGGGTGCCCACGAGCACCCGCACAGCCAGGGTGGGTGCCCACGAGCACCCCCACTGCCAGGGTGGGAGCCCACGAGCACCCCCACTGCCAGGGTGGGTGCCCACGAGCACCCCCACAGCCAGGGTGGGAGCCCACGAGCACCCGCACAGCCAGGGTGGGAGCCCACGAGCACCCCCACAGCCAGGGTGGTTGCCCACGAGCACCCGCACAGCCAGGGTGGGAGCCCACGAGCACCCCCACTGCCAGGGTGGGAGCCCACGAGCACCCCCACTGCCAGGGTGGGAGCCCACGAGCACCCCCACTGCCAGGGTGGGTGCCCACGAGCACCCCCACTGCCAGGGTGGGAGCCCACGAGCACCCCCACTGCCAGGGTGGGAGCCCACGAGCACCCCCACTGCCAGGGTGGGTGCCCACGAGCACCCCCACTGCCAGGGTGGGAGCCCACGAGCGTCCCCACTGCCAGGGTGGGAGCCCACGAGCACCCCCACAGCCAGGGTGGGAGCCCACGAGCACCCCCACAGCCAGGGTGGGAGCCCACGAGCACCCCCACTGCCAGGGTGGTTGCCCACGAGCACCCGCACAGCCAGGGTGGGAGCCCACGAGCACCCCCACTGCCAGGGTGGGAGCCCACGAGCACCCCCACTGCCAGGGTGGGTGCCCACGAGCACCCCCACTGCCAGGGTGGGAGCCCACGAGCACCCCCACTGCCAGGGTGGGTGCCCACGAGAACCCCCACTGCCAGGGTGGGAGCCCACGAGCACCCCCACTGCCAGGGTGGGACCCCACGAGCACCCCCACTGCCAGGGTGGGACCCCACGAGCACCCCCACTGCCAGGGTGGGTGCCCACGAGCACCCCCACTGCCAGGGTGGGAGCCCACGAGCACCCCCACTGCCAGGGTGGGTGCCCACGAGCACCCCCACAGCCAGGGTGGGAGCCCACGAGCACCCGCACAGCCAGGGTGGGAGCCCACGAGCACCCCCACAGCCAGGGTGGGAGCCCACGAGCACCCCCACAGCCAGGGTGGGTGCCCACGAGCACCTGCACAGCCAGGGTGGGTGCCCACGAGCACCCCCACTGCCAGGGTGGGAGCCCACGAGCACCCCCACTGCCAGGGTGGGTGCCCACGAGCACCCGCACAGCCAGGGTGGGAGCCCACGAGCACCCCCACAGCCAGGGTGGGAGCCCACGAGCACCCCCACAGCCAGGGTGGGTGCCCACGAGCACCTGCACAGCCAGGGTGGGTGCCCACGAGCACCCCCACTGCCAGGGTGGGTGCCAACGAGCACCCCCACTGCCAGGGTGGGTGCCCACGAGCACCCCCACTGCCAGGGTGGGTGCCCACGAGCACCTGCACAGCCAGGGTGGGAGCCCACGAGCACCTGCACAGCCAGGGTGGGTGCCCACGAGCACCCCCACTGCCAGGGTGGGTGCCCACGAGCACCCCCACTGCCAGGGTGGGTGCCCACGAGCACCCGCACAGCCAGGGTGGGTGCCCACGAGCACCCGCACAGCCAGGGTGGGAGCCCACGAGCACCCCCACTGCCAGGGTGGGAGCCCACGAGCACCCCCACAGCCAGGGTGGGAGCCCACGAGCACCCCCACTGCCAGGGTGGGAGCCCACGAGCACCCCCACTGCCAGGGTGGGTGCCCACGAGCACCCCCACTGCCAGGGTGGGTGCCCACGAGCACCCCCACTGCCAGGGTGGGTGCCCACGAGCACCCGCACAGCCAGGGTGGTAGCCCACGAGCACCCCCACTGCCAGGGTGGGAGCCCACGAGCACCCCCACTGCCAGGGTGGGAGCCCACGAGCACCCCCACTGCCAGGGTGGGTGCCCACGAGCACCTGCACAGCCAGGGTGGGAGCCCACGAGCACCCCCACTGCCAGGGTGGGAGCCCACGAGCACCCCCACTGCCAGGGTGGGTGCCCACGAGCACCCCCACTGCCAGGGTGGGAGCCCACGAGCACCCCCACTGCCAGGGTGGGAGCCCACGAGCACCCCCACTGCCAGGGTGGGAGCCCACGAGCACCCCCACTGCCAGGGTGGGTGCCCACGAGCACCCCCACTGCCAGGGTGGGAGCCCACGAGCACCCCCACTGCCAGGGTGGGAGCCCACGAGCACCCCCACTGCCAGGGTGGGAGCCCACGAGCACCCCCACTGCCAGGGTGGGTGCCCACGAGCACCTGCACAGCCAGGGTGGGAGCCCACGAGCACCCCCACTGCCAGGGTGGGAGCCCACGAGCACCCCCACTGCCAGGGTGGGAGCCCACGAGCACCCCCACTGCCAGGGTGGGAGCCCACGAGCACCCCCACTGCCAGGGTGGGTGCCCACGAGCACCTGCACAGCCAGGGTGGGTGGGTGCCCACGAGCACCTGCACAGCCAGGGTGGGTGCCCACGAGCACCCCCACAGCCAGGGTGGGTGCCCACGAGCACCTGCACAGCCAGGGTGGGAGCCCACGAGCACCCCCACTGCCAGGGTGGGTGCCCACGAGCACCCCCACTGCCAGGGTGGGTGCCCACGAGCACCCCCACTGCCAGGGTGGGTGCCCACGAGCACCTGCACAGCCAGGGTGGGTGCCCACGAGCACCCGCACAGCCAGGGTGGGAGCCCACGAGCACCCCCACTGCCAGGGTGGGAGCCCACGAGCACCTGCACAGCCAGGGTGGGAGCCCACGAGCACCTGCACAGCCAGGGTGGGTGCCCACGAGCACCCGCACAGCCAGGGTGGGAGCCCACGAGCACCCCCACTGCCAGGGTGGGAGCCCACGAGCACCCGCACAGCCAGGGTGGGAGCCCACGAGCACCCCCACAGCCAGGGTGGTAGCCCACGAGCACCCCCACTGCCAGGGTGGTAGCCCACGAGCACCCCCACAGCCAGGGTGGGAGCCCAAGAGCACCCCCACAGCCAGGGTGGGAGCCCACGAGCACCCGCACAGCCAGGGTGGGAGCCCACGAGCACCCCCACAGCCAGGGTGGTAGCCCACGAGCACCCGCACAGCCAGGGTGGTAGCCCACGAGCACCCGCACAGCCAGGGTGGGTGCCCACGAGCACCCGCACAGCCAGGGTGGGAGCCCACGAGCACCCCCACAGCCAGGGTGGGAGCCCACGAGCACCCGCACAGCCAGGGTGGGTGCCCACGAGCACCCGCACAGCCAGGGTGGGAGCCCACGAGCACCCGCACAGCCAGGGTGGGTGCCCACGAGCACCCGCACAGCCAGGGTGGGAGCCCACGAGCACCCCCACTGCCAGGGTGGTAGCCCACGAGCACCCCCACAGCCAGGGTGGGAGCCCACGAGCACCCGCACAGCCAGGGTGGGAGCCCACGAGCACCCCCACAGCCAGGGTGGTAGCCCACGAGCACCCCCACAGCCAGGGTGGGTGCCCACGAGCACCCGCACAGCCAGGGTGGGTGCCCACGAGCACCCCCACTGCCAGGGTGGGAGCCCACGAGCACCCCCACTGCCAGGGTGGGTGCCCACGAGCACCCCCACAGCCAGGGTGGTAGCCCACGAGCACCCCCACAGCCAGGGTGGGAGCCCACGAGCACCCCCACAGCCAGGGTGGGAGCCCACGAGCACCCCCACAGCCAGGGTGGGAGCCCACGAGCACCCCCACAGCCAGGGTGGGAGCCCACGAGCACCCGCACAGCCAGGGTGGGAGCCCACGAGCACCCCCACTGCCAGGGTGGGAGCCCACGAGCACCCCCACTGCCAGGGTGGGTGCCCACGAGCACCCCCACAGCCAGGGTGGTAGCCCACGAGCACCCCCACAGCCAGGGTGGGAGCCCACGAGCACCCCCACAGCCAGGGTGGGAGCCCACGAGCACCCCCACAGCCAGGGTGGGTGCCCACGAGCACCCCCACTGCCAGGGTGGTAGCCCACGAGCACCCCCACAGCCAGGGTGGTAGCCCACGAGCACCCCCACAGCCAGGGTGGGAGCCCACGAGCACCCGCACAGCCAGGGTGGGAGCCCACGAGCACCCCCACAGCCAGGGTGGGAGCCCACGAGCACCCCCACAGCCAGGGTGGGTGCCCACGAGCACCCGCACAGCCAGGGTGGGTGCCCACGAGCACCCCCACTGCCAGGGTGGGAGCCCACGAGCACCCCCACTGCCAGGGTGGGAGCCCACGAGCACCCCCACTGCCAGGGTGGGTGCCCACGAGCACCCCCACAGCCAGGGTGGTAGCCCACGAGCACCCCCACAGCCAGGGTGGGAGCCCACGAGCACCCGCACAGCCAGGGTGGGAGCCCACGAGCACCCCCACTGCCAGGGTGGGAGCCCACGAGCACCCCCACTGCCAGGGTGGGTGCCCACGAGCACCCCCACAGCCAGGGTGGGTGCCCACGAGCACCCGCACAGCCAGGGTGGGTGCCCACGAGCACCCCCACTGCCAGGGTGGAAGCCCACGAGCACCCCCACTGCCAGGGTGGGTGCCCACGAGCACCCCCACAGCCAGGGTGGGTGCCCACGAGCACCCCCACAGCCAGGGTGGGAGCCCACGAGCACCCGCACAGCCAGGGTGGGAGCCCACGAGCACCCCCACTGCCAGGGTGGGTGCCCACGAGCACCCGCACAGCCAGGGTGGGAGCCCACGAGCACCCGCACAGCCAGGGTGGGAGCCCACGAGCACCCCCACTGCCAGGGTGGGAGCCCACGAGCACCCCCACAGCCAGGGTGGGTGCCCACGAGCACCCCCACAGCCAGGGTGGGTGCCCACGAGCACCCGCACAGCCAGGGTGGGAGCCCACGAGCACCCCCACTGCCAGGGTGGGAGCCCACGAGCACCCCCACTGCCAGGGTGGGAGCCCACGAGCACCCCCACTGCCAGGGTGGGAGCCCACGAGCACCCCCACAGCCAGGGTGGGTGCCCACGAGCACCCCCACAGCCAGGGTGGGTGCCCACGAGCACCCGCACAGCCAGGGTGGGTGCCCACGAGCACCCCCACAGCCAGGGTGGTAGCCCACGAGCACCCCCACTGCCAGGGTGGGAGCCCACGAGCACCCCCACTGCCAGGGTGGGTGCCCACGAGCACCCCCACTGCCAGGGTGGGTGCCCACGAGCACCCCCACAGCCAGGGTGGGTGCCCACGAGCACCCCCACTGCCAGGGTGGGTGCCCACGAGCACCCGCACAGCCAGGGTGGGTGCCCACGAGCACCCCCACAGCCAGGGTGGGAGCCCACGAGCACCCCCACTGCCAGGGTGGGATCCCACGAGCACCCCCACTTCCAGGGTGGGTGCCCACGAGCACGCCCACAGCCAGGGTGGGAGCCCACGAGCACCCCCACAGCCAGGGTGGGAGCCCACGAGCACCCGCACTGCCAGGGTGGGAGCCCACGAGCACCCCCACAGCCAGGGTGGGTGCCCACGAGCACCCGCACAGCCAGGGTGGGAGCCCACGAGCACCCCCACTGCCAGGGTGGGTGCCCACGAGCACCCCCACAGCCAGGGTGGGAGCCCACGAGCACCCCCACTGCCAGGGTGGGAGCCCACGAGCACCCCCACAGCCAGGGTGGGAGCCCACGAGCACCCCCACAGCCAGGGTGGGAGCCCACGAGCACCCGCACAGCCAGGGTGGGAGCCCACGAGCACCCCCACTGCCAGGGTGGGTGCCCACGAGCACCCCCACAGCCAGGGTGGGAGCCCACGAGCACCCCCACAGCCAGGGTGGGTGCCCACGAGCACCCGCACAGCCAGGGTGGGAGCCCACGAGCACCCCCACAGCCAGGGTGGGAGCCCACGAGCACCCCCACTGCCAGGGTGGGAGCCCACGAGCACCCGCACAGCCAGGGTGGGAGCCCACGAGCACCCGCACAGCCAGGGTGGGAGCCCACGAGCACCCCCACTGCCACGGTGGGAGCCCACGAGCACCCCCACTGCCAGGGTGGGAGCCCACGAGCACCCCCACTGCCAGGGTGGGAGCCCACGAGCACCCCCACAGCCAGGGTGGGTGCCCACGAGCACCCCCACAGCCAGGGTGGGTGCCCACGAGCACCCCCACTGCCAGGGTGGGAGCCCACGAGCACCCCCACTGCCAGGGTGGGAGCCCACGAGCACCCCCACAGCCAGGGTGGGTGCCCACGAGCACCCCCACAGCCAGGGTGGGTGCCCACGAGCACCCCCACAGCCAGGGTGGGTGCCCACGAGCACCCCCACAGCCAGGGTGGGAGCCCACGAGCACCCCCACAGCCAGGGTGGGTGCCCACGAGCACCCCCACAGCCAGGGTGGGAGCCCACGAGCACCCCCACTGCCAGGGTGGGAGCCCACGAGCACCCCCACAGCCAGGGTGGGTGCCCACGAGCACCCCCACAGCCAGGGTGGGAGCCCACGAGCACCCCCACTGCCAGGGTGGGAGCCCACGAGCACCCCCACTGCCAGGGTGGGAGCCCACGAGCACCCCCACAGCCAGGGTGGGTGCCCACGAGCACCCCCACAGCCAGGGTGGGTGCCCACGAGCACCCCCACTGCCAGGGTGGGAGCCCACGAGCACCCCCACAGCCAGGGTGGGTGCCCACGAGCACCCCCACAGCCAGGGTGGGTGCCCACGAGCACCCCCACAGCCAGGGTGGGTGCCCACGAGCACCCCCACTGCCAGGGTGGGAGCCCACGAGCACCCCCACAGCCAGGGTGGGTGCCCACGAGCACCCCCACAGCCAGGGTGGGTGCCCACGAGCACCCCCACAGCCAGGGTGGGTGCCCACGAGCACCCCCACTGCCAGGGTGGGAGCCCACGAGCACCCCCACAGCCAGGGTGGGTGCCCACGAGCACCCCCACAGCCAGGGTGGGAGCCCACGAGCACCCCCACAGCCAGGGTGGGAGCCCACGAGCACCCCCACAGCCAGGGTGGGTGCCCACGAGCACCCCCACTGCCAGGGTGGGAGCCCACGAGCACCCCCACAGCCAGGGTGGGTGCCCACGAGCACCCCCACAGCCAGGGTGGGTGCCCACGAGCACCCCCACTGCCAGGGTGGGAGCCCACGAGCACTGGCTATGTTTGATTTTTTCTTTGGCATTCATGAGGGGACACTCTGTACCTGGAAAATTTTAGCCAATAGCTTCTAAAATAAAAGGAGTCATTTGGCATCGAGTAATACCCTGTTCAGAACACAGACTAACAGTCAAAATGTCCTATTATTATTATTGTCTTCTGCAGCAGTAAGAGCGACACAACATTTGCCACAATCCATTTTGCTGTAAGGATTTGGTATTAAAATCAGAATCTAAAAGTTATTGGTTGCACTTTTTATTGACAATCTATGTTTCAATAATTACAAGAAAACAGTAGAAATAAATATATATGTTTCTTTTATTCTTTGTTAATTACATTTCAATTGCCTGAAAATACTGGTGGTTTATCTACTGTTTCCACTAGTCAGTACCACCCTATATCACATTTAGAACACACAAGACTTGTACGTACTAAGAACAAACATGCCTCTCTTAGCTATCGTTCTTTCTACACCTAACGATTTACAGGAAGTCTTAATTATTGACACAAATACAACTTGCTCATAAACACTACCATAATAATTCAATCCTCTTGAATGAATAATAGTTTTAAAGCACTGCCCATTCATTTCTAAGCGAACAAAACTGAGGTACAAACTCAGGCCGATCATAATTGTCACAGCCAAATTTTCTGTTACATTGCAGTGTCTATATTCAGTGCACTTTCCACCCTACATATGAAGAAGTTTCCGAGGGAAATACAGATTTAGCACAATAACAATACACTCATACAATACATGGAACTGTATAAGTGAAGGATTGTCTCCAGGTCCAAACTATATCAATATAGCTTTTTACAAGCAGTAAGTAAAGACACTTATTAGAACCATACATTACTGTATTGCTTATCAGTGCATTACACCTACACAGAACACTCATGGCTCATATATTAACTAGAGTACATGTAAAGAGCGTTTTCATATTCAGTTTTAACAATTATTTTGACATTTGGCATTTAGTATAATTTTGGTTTTTACAAATTACTTTCTAAAGCATATTTGAGCATACTCATTTGAATCTTCCCATCTAAATTCAGAAATTTTCCTAATTAGCTTGCATCAAAAAATTTGGAATGTACTTTACCAAAACTTTTACCATTACCTGAGTGTAATTTGCAATGGAGAGTGCAAAATAAACACGAACCTTCAAGCAGGGGTGTTCACAGGGATGTTTGGAAGGGGGGAGTGGGAACAGAAATCCTAAAAGAAATCTATCATTCCCACCAACAAAACAAAAATAGGCAAAGTGGTTCTATTACTCCCTCTACACTAACCCCCCCCCCCCCCCCCCCTCCTGCTCCAATACCTTCCCAAAATGAAATTCTTACTACACTTCTAAAAAGTAAATAGAAATCCATTCAACAAAAAAAAATTATTTAATGCTAGCAAAGGAATAGAATTCATCATTGTAATTGATACATAGTTCAGACAAAAAAAAAAGGGGGGGAAAAACATACATTTTGTAAACTAATTTAAAATTGTATCATCTATTAAGTATTCATAGCAAATTTCTTGTGTCAGATATCTCTAATAACTCAGGTTGTGTGGTTATAAAAGTGCATACAAATGCGAACAACACAGGCATGACACAAACCATTAGCCAGCCACTAACATGAATGTTACAGACACGTAAAAAACACAAGCAGTGAAAAAATTTACAAAAAAAAAACTTTCACCCATTTAGTTCAGTATTTAATATTTCTGATAATTTTCATGAAAAAGAAAATGGTGGGCATTATCCTGCTGAGAAAGCAAAAAATTAACTTCCATTAGGTGATCATCTCACAATAAAGACATACTTGCCCAACTATTTACAAAAGCAATAACTTGCCACATACATCTGGTAACAAAGTCTGCAACAACATAAACTGTAATGTTTAGATAATGGAATGCGGCAGGAATTTCCGCAAAAGAAAAAACTCATGAAAATACCATAACAGAACTACATGGGTGATACTGAACTGTTAGTAGAATCATAAGGGCCTAAACATGCTCGAAAAACTCAAGCTACAGTTTTTTTTTTTACCAAACCAACCTTCCACTGCTATTTCTGTGTGTTTCAAACTATGTACTTGCATTCCTATATTTTATTTTGTCTTCTTAAGTGAATACGCATGTGTTCTTAAGTTGTGAAGAATAAAAGGCACAGAGTCGCTTATCTAAGATCCAAAGCTTTCGAGACAGTGTAATTTAATCTAATCTTTTAGACACATTATCTGTAATAAACTATGTTCTGGTATAAAAAAAATAAAATAAAAAATAAAGTGCTTGCTACAGAACACTGCAGCTGTCAAACTATAATAAAATATTCTTGGATATGTTCTTAATATTTACAATTTACAAGCGCCGGCACAAACTAAAAGTACCGAGGCACCTAAAAGTATATATTTACAGAAAACATTTCTCGAGGGACCATGGCCCCTCAACTACAAACATACTGACTACACACAAAGGTAAAACAGTCTCTTGTTACCCCAGACACTTTGAGGGGCAGCAACCGTGGTCTCCCAGGGAGCGAGCGGCGAGGGCTTCACTTGGAGTCCATGCGGGCCCGCAGCTTGGCGTGCACTTGCAGGAACTCCGGGGCTCCGTTCGGGCTCTTGGCCTCCCCCTCCGGCTTCTGCAACTGTCCCAGCACTCGTCAGTTCCCGTTTATACATCAGCACTAGACAAAACCACAGGAGAATTGGTAACATAAAAAGCACGGAATATAAAAATCTTACGTGAAAAAAGTTGTCTACAGTTTACAGAGATATAAAATGGAAAGAGTTTTAACTACCTCTTGGAATGTGGACATGTGACATAATAAAATACAAGGCTACTTAAAAACAAAATACACTTATGCCTATTCCCAGCGGCATGGTTAGGTACTTAAAAAGACCCTCCTGAGGGGGCCCTCTTCCAAAATTGTAAATGTAAATACTTATATTTTGGATTTTGCTTAGTTGCTTTTCTAAAAACAAAAAGGTAAGATTTCATTAATTTTCCATTTTGCTTTTAATAAACTTATAAAGCTGGGGAGACGCGCGGGGAGTTGCGAACGAGTGTATAAGCACTGGCCAGTTTGTGTGACAGTTGGTCAACACTTCTGTGCAAGAGAGAGACATCTGTGCGTGTGTGCAACTGTGTTCCTCCGAAAACCTGGAGCACGATTGCTCGGTTGCGGCCTTGGGGAACTGCAGACTCAAGTGGTTTGAAATTTATCCACTTATTATTGGCATGAAATTGAAATGCCTTTTGTAATAGATAACGAGTGCTTCGTACAACATCGACAAGAACTGCAAGTACTTTGATCTGATTTCTTGGTTACGTTGTAAAAGGAAAGGACCTTATAATTATGCCTTTCGCAGGTATAAAGGCTTCTTGCTTCCTCACACATTTTGGAAGATTCTGAAATGGGATGATTATTTCAAGCAACTATCCACCGAGTACGTTAATATGTTGGAAAATGTTGTTACCAAATTTTGGACACCTAAATTACACAAATCTGAATTTTTTTATTTGTTTTGCTCGCCACATAAAATAAGTTATTGTAAAGTTTTATTAATGCAAGGTCAAAGTTTAGTAATTTTTAACTGCCGGTAGTTGAGGATTAAAATATTTTTTTAGGATTGTATAATATGTTCCATAAAACGTTCACCTCAATGGATGTGTCCATCTTTAGGCTGGCTCCAAATTCTCTCACGGATGCAGAGCCCTACAAGCATTCAAGTAACTACAGATTTCGAAGGACGGATACTCGCATCCTCTCATTTGTCCCTGAATCATTAGTTTCGGAATTGTATTGCACACTTTTTTTTTCCAATTATTTTAAAGTATTACAATCTTTAAAAATTGAAGAAAAAAAGCATTGAAGCATATGTTTATGGTATACATCAGAATTTGATAATATGTAAAGAGGCTATCATTTTTATATTCATTTGAACAGGAAAATTCTATTTTAACTTTTAAAAAAAGTGTGTGCATTTATGTATGTGCGTAAGAAATTTTACTTTTTGTTTCAAGACACTGAACTATTTTAAAATTTACTGTAACAAAAATTAAATAAGTACTCAGTATTTTGTATTAATATAAAAGTGTATAAGGTTTAATATTATATTTAGTTAAATAATCAATATAAATTTTAATTAGGTAATAATGAAAATAAATATATTGAATACTTATTCTAATTTATTATAACATCTTCGATAAAAAGTAAAGACTTGATAAAATAATAAGCCCTGGCTTGGAATTGATTTTTTACAAGGAATTTTATTAAAATACTGCCCACCTTCTTAAAATTCATTAAAGGATTAGTTGTACTTTATTATATTTTTTATTACCTATGCAAATTTATGGAAATTAATTTCCTAGCAAACACAGTTAATTTAATATTACTTTAAGCAAAAATAGAGGATATAGGCTTACCTAGCATGAAATAAACAATCCAATTGACTGAGCTATGTATTTTATATTACGATAAATAAAATGTATTCCTATAAATTTGCTTAAAGCACGATTGCTAAAATCCAGCAATATGTGATTTAAAAAAAAAAAATTCCACTACAGAGTTTTGAACTACTGTGTGTGCGTGGTGTTTTTTTTCTTCTAATTAACAGCACACTATAACCACTGTACTACGAAGCCTGATATGATATTGTAAGGAGAATATATATTATAATGGTTGTAATACCAGTATCTTAAGTTTTTTAAAACTTAAAATTACACTTTATTAAGAATACTAGCTGCCCGACCCGGCTTCGCACGGCTATACTAATGGAAAAAAAATTAAGCCACATCTCCCATTTACAGTAATGGTAAATAAAAAAAAAAATTCAGTGAAAATTTATTACAATGCTGTATAATGTACCACAGAGAAAATGAATAGCACCAATGGCTTCCCGACTCGTACACGCAACGTACAACTGATGTACCCGTACTTCGCTACGGCAGTCTACAGGTAGATCACTCTTGCGCCGCTCATTATACATACCCCTCCTTGTGGGTACGCCACTGCCGCGCGATGCCCGTTGCCATGGAGACGCATAAGGCATGAACAATCCAAAATCATGTTCTCATGCAGGCAAAGTACCCACTGTTGCCTGGTTTTAACCACCCATGGGATCTAATTTTCAGAAAATGTCATCCTGTGTAACATAAGGAACATTACTGTGAAGTTTCAAGTCTGTAAAATATATATACTTGAAAAAAAGGGCAATAAAAAAACAAATTAAACATAGAGAGGAAAAAAAAAACAATAGTTTAAGTTTGCGATTTAAAGTGATAAAAAGTATTTAAATACTAATTGAACTCTTATGAGGGTACTGATTGCTTCGTTGTTAATATCACACGGGTGTTTTTTATTTGTATGGGAAAATTAAGAATGATAAGGCATCTAGTGCGTGGCAACAATGTTAATAGGCAATAGGAAATAAACTTCTAGCGCCTGTGGCATTGTCAACACACACTTCGTACGTGTACTGCATGTTGTATCCAACCCCCTCCAACGCATTTGATTCTAAATTGGAATTTTAGTAAGGATCCCTAATGTTATTGATAGTATAATATAGCCTATAGCCTTCCTCGATAAATGTACTATCCAACACTGAAAGAATTTTTCAAATCGGACCAGTGGTTCCTGATATTAGTGCGTTCAAACAAACAAACAAACAAACAAACTGTTCAGCTTTATAATATTAGTATAGATTTTAGTTTATCAAATGTGTTCCAGGGTAGTTTCGCGTGGTAATCATCACTATTGGTATCTCTACCCAGTCGACTGATGTGTAGTTACCATCTCGAGGCGCTTGGCGCGCTCCTCGATGACCCGCTCCAGCACGGACTTGCTGCTCTCCTGCTGCTGCTGCAGCTCCTTCTTCAGCTGCAGCTCCTTGTGCTTCTCCAGGGCCTTCTGCAGCTCCGACTTCTGGTTCAGCACGTTCTTGCCTCTGCGACACACACGCTCCCCTCGCTGCTCTCTCAAGCTCTCAGCACACACGTCCCACAACACTCTGCTGACGCGTCTGTACCCGGCCACTCGTTTACCAGCCAAGACAAGAGCCATCTGTTGCAACAGTGAAGCCCGTTCCACAAAAAAGTTGGTTGTCTGCAAAGTCGGTTTACGGACGATAGTTTAACGCGACGACGTCATACCAAAACATTGATGAAATGATTAGGTACATACTTTTATGAATAAAATTGAATCATTTTTATTTTAACCCGCCAGTGCACGGGTTAAAAAAAGTTACATAATTGAACGGGTTGGGTCTCTCAGACCCATATATATATATATATATGCTGAAAAAAAAGTTATTATTTTGACTATGTCTTTTATTATTTGTTATGGTAATTGCTATACAATCGACGTTCAATATACGCAAGCATACACTTTTAAAAAATTGAGTACAAATTTTCAGATATTTTTTTTGTAAAAGACTACATTATTTTGCAGAATATTTCACTAAAGCATAAAAAACATAAATGTTCAATTACAATTGACTTGAAACTTCTGTCACACCTTTATGGGAGAAGCAATAACTATCTAAACTTCACACAGGATCATTACAGTCATTACATAAACCCATTTTACTCTAAAAAGATATATCAATTTTTTATGAACTGCGGACATGAGTAGTGAGATTTCCTGTCTTTACCGTTCACAGTTCGTCCCATTTATCTAATTTATTTGATTCAATATTCCTCCATCCAACCTGTATAATACCTTTGTAGCAATACAAAATTTTTGAAAAAAAAAAAAAAAAAAAATTATACACACTCACACACACACACACTAATACACACAATTTTCTTGCGCTCTTGTTTGCTCAATTCCTAGCCATTATTTTACAAATCACTATAATATTTCACACAAAACCTATTATGGAATAAAAAATACAAAATTACTGTTGATATGAAAGTTTTGCCATGACTTTTCATGTAAACTTCACATGTCATTTTTACAGTCACTGCACATGATGGCACTGTGCTCTAATCACAGATATTTTCTGCACTTGCAACACGAGTAGTGAGTTTTTCTGTCTTTACAGTAAGCACATCTTCCTCTCTTGTTTCCATCACTTGTTTGCTATTCTTCTTCTGGCAACCCAGATATTCTTTTTGCAGCATTGTGAATGCTTTTAGGAAGAAATTTACACATGGCTCTTTCTTTGATGTGCTCCTCCGTAAGGTTGAACATCAGTTTTCTCAGAAAAGTTCTTCTGTTTTTTTCCATCTTGGGATGTAGGATCATTTGCTCGATAAAACAAATAAGCATTGACACCTGCAATATTGAGCATTGCGTAAAAAATTACCATTGTCCATCTACTAGTGTTTCGAGCCACATTATAGAATGCAATCCTCTCATCGACACAATCCACACCACCTTTGGTTGAATTATAAAATGTGATGATCTCTGGCTTTTTTTGTTCTGTGCTCTCGTCAATTTTATCATCGGCATGCATAGACGACAACAACAATACAGATTTTCCTCGTTTTGGAACATAAGAAACGAGAGTCATGTTTTCTTGAAAGCCGAATACACTGCTGTGAGGTTCCCGTTTTGCAGCTGTAATAAAATGTGGTGGCAGCTCCTTCTTATTTTTTCTGACAGTTCCAACAAGTTATGTTGTGTTCATTCTTCGTTTTTGCAACAATATCGTATGATGTGAACCAGTTATCTATCGTCAAATTACGCCCACTTCCAGAAACAGGTAAGCACATTCTTTCAACAATATCACTCGGTTTGAAGCTCACATCTTGATATAGCCCTGCAGGTTGCTTACCACAATATATTTCAAGATTGTATGTATAATACATTTTAGCATCAACCAGTGCAAAAACTTTTATACCATATTTCCCCGGTTTCGACGGAATATACATTCTAAAACCACATCGTCCTCTGAAAGAAAGAAGCATTTCATCCAATGTCATAAACTCACCCATGGAATAGTATTTTTTACAGTTTCCATTGAATGCTTCAAAAATTTCCCTCACTGCTGCCAGTTTGTCACTCTCTCTCTCTCCTCTGCTGCCTGGTTTCGATATCATCAAAGCGAATAAATTTCAGAAGAAATCGGAAGCGTCTGAAAGCCATGGTTGCTGGAAACCGCTCCGTTCCTAAACCATCAGTAGACCAAAAGTCTTGGATATTCATTCTTCCAACATGCAGGAAATCCATTCCGTAGAGTAGTCCAAGGAGAGATTTTATTTCTGTCAGTGATGTTGGTTTACAGTCACTAGGATCTTTATAACCAGAAGAAATTTTTAAAATGTATTTGTTTGTGAACACAACAATTTTTTCAATCATATTGTTGTCAAAAAACAAACTCCAGCATCCACTAACACTTTTTTCTTTTTTTTCTAGCCTTGTAACACCTGGAAGTTTTTTTTACAATATTGTGACTTCTAGTACGAACACTTTGCATTGGTCTACTTTTTCCCCACTTTGTCTTCCTGTCTTTCCCTAAAAAGTAATTGTTCTCAGTGTTATTTGATTGTATTTTTCCTTCATCTGAATCATTTTCTGAAGAACTATTATGGTCCCTGCTAACTGCATAATCAGTGTCTGTACAGTCAGAAATATCATCATCGGACAATGTTTCTTCTAGAAGTGCCATAACTTGTTCCACATCGCGTGGATTACTCAAATTGTACAACTGTTTCCTACGGGACCTAGAAGAGAAAATCATCACCATATATAGACTAAACCTATACCTATTTTAATACACATGTATTTAATTTCAAAGGCTGTGTGGAGAAGCAAGAAAAATAAAAAACAGTCAAAGCAAACATTAAAAAAAACTTACATAATTGTACGGGTTGGGTCCCACAGACCCAACAGTCGATAAAATGCACAGTACTTCGGAAACTATAACTGCCACTCTGCTGCAAGTCCACAGAGATACTAAACAGGTTTGGATAGGAAGCTATTAGGTTGCACAAGTAAACAGCTTTTGCCATCTCTTGGCGATTCGAAGAATTACATGCTGCTGGGTCTCACAGACCCAACCCGTGCACTGGCGGGTTAATAATAAAAGAATAAATACTTGAAATTATACTAGTAATCAGATTTTTAAAATGCAAGAATAATTAACCTTTATTGCCGAAATTGTTGTTGTAATAAACAATGAAAACCACATTAACTTTTCACTTCACTTTATAAACAGTCGACGAAACAGTTCACGTGTAGATGACTTGTAATTTATTTTAAAAACTGGCGTTCAGCTATAAATTTTAAATATAATTATGAACAAGTTTTCATATAAATAAACTGTAATCAAAAATCTATCATCAATTATATGAATCACCATAATTTTTTAGTCAATTGTAACATAACCTATTATTACTGCACTCGCCGACAGCGTAACGGAACACAGCGTAATGGAACAATGAGCGTAACGGAACAATGTGCGTAACGGGACGCTTTTTCGTGCGTGCAGATGATGTTCATCAATTTATTAGACGTCACGTCAAAAAAAATTCAGTTATTTTTGCTTATTTATACATTTAATTTCACCATTTTGTTTTTAATATTAGGAATAATAAACTAAAACTAATTCTCTCGCAAAAAAAAAACACACATTAACTTAGTGTCTATCTCTTTGAAATTCACTTTTTAAAACAACTCTGTTATTCTATACTGCTGACAAGCCGCAAACAGACATTTTTGCACAGCACAGAGAACAGAAGTTCATCACCTTTATGTGTGCCGTATGTGTGTTATTTTCCAATGTGACAGCTGCTATCTGTTTATGTACATTCAACTTCTCTCTGTCTGTGCTATGGGTGTGCTGTTGCAAACCTAGCCCAGGATTAATTAATTAATTAATTAATTAATTAATACGTAACAGCAGGGACGTTGGATCTGGATCCTCCCTGACAGTATTTTAAAGAAAGAAAAATTAACAGGCAAAGACAAAATAAGAAAAATTATAGCCACTTAGCTACATAAGATTACAGAGAGATTATTTTATGTGGAATATTCTAATTCTCAGTGGGCTACAATTAATGTGTTTTCAAGTAGTCTTATGTTTGATGCCGGTTTGCACTTGTGTTAGAGCAAGTATACGTCTTCAATAACATTAATATACGTGTCATTATGTCTTCAATGAAAGTACTAAAAACAACTGAATGAAAACCAATATGCTGGCGTCCTAAGCAACTCACATCCTGTGGTTGAAGAGCAGCTCGCGGTGCAGGTTCTTGTGGTCGCTGGACTCGAGGCAGGGGTTGGCCGGCTTGCGGGGCAGGATCAGGCCCTCGGGGCTGAAGGGCGGCAGGGGCGGCGCCGCGGGGGCAGCGCCCGTGTTGCGCCGGTTGCGCTTCTCCAGGTCGCCACCGGGGGCGCAGGCGTCCGGCTCCGGGATCATGGCCGGGAACACAGCGCCTGGCACGGCACACCACACCCGCCTGCAGTGTGCACCGACACAGCTTCCACGCTTCAGGCTACTCTCGTGAAGCCTTATATTGTACTGTCCGGGAAGCCTTCTTTTCACAGACGAGAGAGCCAAACACCCGATCGTGCATCTTCAGGTTTTTTTTTGTTCATTGTAAATGTGTTGATAAAAGGATACTAATGGTCAATTAGGTTAGGTTAGCTACATTATAAATACTTTAAAACATTGTGGACGGTTGATTTGGTTAGGATAGCTACATTAAAAATATACAGGGAAAAAAAAGTGAGCATGAACTTTGGGGAACTTTGGGTTTGGCTCTCTCCTCTGTGAAATGGAAGGCTTCCCGTACTGTCCAAGCAAATATTACTGTTGTGTTTTCTTGGATAAGATCTGACGCATGCCACACATAGCAAATAGTTCAATAAATATAAAACAGCGAGTGTTCAGCAAAAAAATAAAAAATCCTTTTCAGCACAGCACAGGTAGGTTTCTAAGCATGTGCCTATTTCATCTAGAATGATCTGGAAAGTTCTAGAACATTATATATAGAAGCTTCTTGAACATTGAGAACCTAATGATTACAGCATCCTGTCTGTTCTCCAATATTCCAAATTGATAAATTAAATAGTTTCTCATACTTCGTGATGCAAAAATTTTAAGATTGTTTTCATTCAATGAATACACTTGAACAAATTTCATAATATGTATGTGTACTAAGGTTTTTTTTTTTTTTTTTAAAAAAAACACTATTTTTATTACTTGCAATAATAAGTTGTATCAACATTTTTGGGTTAAGATTTCAGATAATATTTAAAAGGTTTAGAATAAACAAAACAAATTTGATAGTAGTGTACATCATAAAAGTTTTGAATTTTAATTATTTAAAACATTTTTTAAACTCCTTGCAGTAATAGTTAGCATTGTTTTAACCAATAGTTAGGATTTTTATTATAAATTGCAATGAATGATGATATAGCTACTAACGGATTATGACTTTTTGTCCTTCAACCCTTATTTCCATCGATAGCAGTAATTATTCATCTTGAAATAATTTATTTCAGACAAAAGTTGTAGATAGTACTTAGAAGGTTAATGCGAATAAGGACAAATTTGAAGGTGTACATGGCATGGAAATTATATTAAACATAATTTTATATATACATTTCACTTCAAACCCTTGTTTTTCAATCCCTTCTAGCAATGGTTCCTCTATCAAAAACTGTTTAGACAAAAGTTTTAGACAATATTTAGCAAATTTACATTAAACTGTAAATTAATTTATTGTGTACTCAAAAAGGCAGTATTTATTTTTTTTCCTTTAACCCCTGATTTTTTCTGCCCTTTACAGCAATGTTTGTTAGTATCAAAATTGTAAAAGACAAAAAAGTTTTAAATAATATTTATAAAGTTTACAAATAATTTGAATATATTTCAAAGTGTGCCTACTAAGGTTGTAATAAATGGTTTTGTCCTATTTTTTTCAATCCCTTGCAGTAATGGCTGGACATAAAATAAATTACTTGACAAAAGTTGTAGATAATATTTAGAAGAATAACAATAAACAAGAACAGATTTGATAGAGTACATGGTATGAAATTTTTTTTTTAATTCCATTATGTAAGTTCATGGTTTGTCCAGTAAAAAAATTGCTTCAGACAGAAATTTTAGATAGTATTTCATGTTTACACACAATTTGAATGGATTTGGTGGTGTGCAAATAAGGGAATTTTAAATTCTATTGTGCCTTCAAAGGCTTCTGGCATTACTCTGTGCCAAATACACCTTGTAGGTTAGGTTTGCCAGGAAAAAATAGTTTGACATTGAAAGCTCCATGAAACTTAGGCTGAATGGCACCCCAAACTTGAAGTGCAGAGAAAGTATAAGTGAAAAGGTAAATACAACTGGCTCACCACGTTGCCAATATAATAAGTGCAAAAAAAAAACCAATAAAATAGATTAAATACTTAAAAAGGCATTTTAGGTCAAAACAATCAAAATCAATTTACACACTAAATTTGGAAGCCAACCTTTTGTTAATTTTTTTTAACAAGATATCACAAATAAAAAAGAATTCATATTGAGTATTATTTGTTGCACTAACTTTATCTAACATAATCCCTATACCGTTTCGGGGGTCCCACAAAACAAATTAAAATAGACAATTAAATAAATAAACTTGCAGTTCAGCAAGGTTCCTTTTTAAGGTAAGGGATTCCTGCTTTTTAAAGTCTAATGTGTGTACAGAACAATAAAAGAGTAAACAGTGTGCATAAACTCATTTTGAGGATGGGGTGTTTTAATTAAAATACTACTCAATCGTTCTCCCTGAAACTGGTTTGCACGAGCTGTTTCGTAAGAGTGCCTGACGTCCTGTAACAAGCCGTGCGGTGACTGGCAGTTGGCAGGCCTGCAGCCTGCGTGTCGCGTGCTGCGCGCGCACGACCGGGAACAATCCCCTCCCCCCTTTTCCTTTCACGACCTACTGCGCAGACGCGCGCTATTTCGCGCAGCCAGTCGTGCGGGCGTGCTCCCCCCTCCCCCCTCCCCCCTCCCCCTGTTGTACTACTCGGTTACTACTCGGCCAGTGTTCCCTTCTCCGCTGAAGCCCTCGTGTAAAACAGCGTAAAAAAAATTACATAGAGATTTTCAAAAACCTACAGCATCTTTGTCATATCAAGTCAGTATTATTATATCCAAATGTTTAATACATAACTTAATCCAAATTATTTAAGAACTTCCACCCCCTTCCCCCTTGGGGGAACCCTCTCCTTGGTGACCAGTTCTAACAAACAAATAAATAATCCTCATCCATGGTATTCATTGTCCTACGGGTTGACAGGACTCGCCCAAGAAGATAGAGTAGGATTTAGACACCTGATACGTGCTTCTGCCATGCATTCATAAATAAGCATACTACTATCACTACCTACCTAAACAACTGTTCTACATAAAAAGTAAGTGATTGAAATGAGCAGGAAGAACGAAGAGAGCTATATTGAATATAAATATATAATACACAATAACTACAAAAACAATTGTTGGCATGAGATGTTACAAAAAAATGTTCTCGTGTAATTTAATAAGCACTCGAGATTTATTGAAGGTGTCTGATTACGAGCAGCATCTAAGAGCCACTACACTCGCCTGTATACGTTTCAATGTTTTGTCTTTAACATTATTTTTTTTTTTACAAATGGAAAGGATAAAACAGGTGTTTTCAATGACCTTTTTGGTATGAGAAATTCTAAACCTAGTAACTTATTGTACATAAGTATTGTTACGAACATACACGGAGGCAGGGCCACGAGGCAGGCCAGAGATCTGGTTGGCCAGTCAGCTGGCCCATTAGTCCCCGGGTGGGGCGCGTTCCATTAGCGCGACACATTCATTTTGGAATTAGCAACGGCGCCTCGCTACCCCCTTCCTCCACGCTTTCTCATTGAACTCTGGGACCCCCGGAGCACGCCTCGTGGAGTGGCGTAACTAGGACGCCGTTGTTCTGGGAGCTTCGGGCGTCAAGTCGACCCCGGTGACGCGACACTTCGAAGGAGTGCGAGACCATTCCAGAAGGTGGCCGAGGGGTTCAAAAGCGGCGACGCCGGCCGACCACTTGGCGAGCGATGGCGGACGACGAGCGTGCGGAGACAAGTGCATGGGGACCGTGTTGTGAGCAATAGAGGAGCGAGTAGTGAGTAGTGAGAGGCAGTGAGTTGAGACATTAATAGACGAGAGTAGAAAAAGTCACTATCGAGCCGAGCTCCAGTGGGAGAGTAACTGTGGACCAAATGAAATTGTGATTAATTTGTAGGCAGACATTTTAAGTGTTGTATTTGAATTAATAGTGTAAATAAAGTTGTATTTAATCAATTGGGCTATCCGTTTCTAACCTGATTTCGCAATCGTAACAGCATATAAAACAAATGCAAGGAGTTTTATCTATAATATTCCACCATAAAATGCTGGTGTCACCACGAAAGTCCCATAGAGGCGTGTTACCAAAGAGAAGACGGCACACCAGTGTCGCGGACAGCGAGGTCCGTTGCCACGGCGAGCAGCGCGCCACTGAGCAACTGAAGCAACCACTGCCACTGAGCAAACTCGCTCAGACTTGACTGGCAGTAATCCAAGCAAACAAACTTGCGTTTATTGGCATTCAGTGTTCCGACAAATCCGCGTCGTTACTATCGTTACACACTATGCACTGCCATATTTCCAGTCACAGTTCACGTAAGTAATAATATCAATTGAACTCGAGCAGAAAATATGCCGCACGCGTTACGCCTTGACTCTTCATGTAGAACGTACGAGTTTCTCTTATGCGTGTGAGGGCTGTCACGCTTCAACAGCGTTTATTGTGAGATGTAGAGTCAATGCCTTTCACCATCCGTGTAACGCTAGCAGGAGTGAACGCAGAATTTCATTTCGTGGGGGGGGGGGGGGAGGAGGAGGAGGTGACTAGAACCACTTTCCCCGCTGATTGTATTCAAATTCTTTCATTTTCCTCCATCCCCCCCCCCCCTTGCATACGCCCACGAACACTGGTGTCCAAAGTGACCGGACCTGGCGTGTGGACACCGGCCCAGTTGCCCACAGAGCACTGTCCACAACTTGCACCTCCAGTCTACTGAGTTTACGTGCAACATAACCTCACAACAATCGTCTTGTAACCAAACCTTCACAAACTTGTTCTAAGACTACAGCAAAAAAAAAAAATCATTCCTTCAGCGGGCCTCTTCATTCAGTCTAAAACAAAACACAAAAAAAAAAAAAAATACTGAACTCGGATATCGTCACACTGCTTTTGTTTCGATGAAGTGCAAATCGTCTATGGAACAACAAAGATACATTCGTTTATTTCAGGAGCAGCCTTCGTTTGAAGGTTGTCCCCTTGTTCGGCGCACACCTAGTGCTGTGTGTTATTTGTTCTTTTTTAATTTTTTAATTGTGACGGCTTATTTACATCTTTAACGCTAATTCCTCGTGACATTCTGGTGGCAAAACCTTCAAAACCTCAGCTTGCCCCTCTTGATCCAGCACTGCTGACACTTCCAACACTAGAGCAGTGACACCTCGTTGCGGCCCGGCCGGTGCTGCGACTGCCACAGAGCCACAAGTGTCGGCGGGCGGGCTGACAGACGGCGGCACACAGCCGGGTCGATCGATCGACAGCTCGCTCCGGAGGCGGGCGGAAATGGCAATCACGCCTCGCGATGGCTGGCGCCGCCGCCTGTCCGCGCGACACTCAGCGAATGGAGCGACTGAAATGCTGCCCCCTGGAAGGGCAGCCTTTCAGGATTTCTCTGACAGTGGTGTTTTTGAAAGGTTGTCTGAATTGTTGCCCCTTGGAAGGGCAGCCCTTCAGAATTTCTCTGACAGTGGTGTTTTTGAAAGGTTGTCTGAATTGTTGCCCCTTGGAAGGGCAGCCCTTCAGGATTTTTCTGACAGTGGTTAGTTTGTAAAGTGACCTGACATAACCTAAACTAAACTAAGCGAGTCTTTCAGCGAGGCCTCGCGCACACGTGCATGCCGGGTCGAGCGTTCTCCGCACCCAGACTACGTCTACAGACAATCGAGAAACCAACTCGTGTCCACAGACACGCTTTTCAAACAAAATCGCACAACTTTTGACTGATGTTTGAAATGAGAGACATGAGACAATTCTTAGACAATGTCGGGCAATATTTCTTAACTCTTTGCACCGTGGAGAATGCTACGTTTGATTTTCTTTGGGAAGTTACTATTCCCGAATATAAAAATCGCATCAAGAAGAAAATTGTTATTGAAGACCTAGCCATAAAGTATGCACGAAGTATCAGTGAGTGATACAGAATAATATACACAATTATAAAAAACATATTCACCGTGTAGCAACATAAACCATCATACAGTTACTTTCGTAGTAAACATTAGGGTACATACCAAACGTATTGGGGTGCCAACGGAAAATTTTAGATAGTGAAAATACCCTGGAATATATATTTTGTAAACTAAAATAGTCATAGTAAAAAGTAATCACACGTTTTAAAATACCTAAGAAAATTAGCACTACAATATTTATTTATTTAATTTTTAATATTTAATATTTAATTGTAATACATTTTCTCCTTGCATATTCTCCACGGGCTTAGTAGCACGGAGACACAGCGCGCTCGAGGGACGTGGTTCACATCTTGTCATTAAGATTATTATTTTTTTATTTTTTTAGTAAAAAATTATAATAATATTGTTTAATCAACTCCATAATGTTAGAGTTTGTGTGTAGGACGTATTTACAGACTGATTTTCAGTCGTTTAAGCAAAAATAAATATATGAACATACAATTAATTTTTAATATGTTTAAAAAAATTTCAAGTTAATATTTTAGTTTTGCTATAGAAGTATAACCTCTAAAGTATGCGAAAACTATATAGTATTAACTGTTCAGACAATTCTAATAAGATTTACAATATTTCAATAAATTTCCTTGAAGCCGAGGTTTAGTATTTTTCCAAGTCTTTTATCGGAGCCGTGCTGCCATCTGTGTGTGATCGTGGCAAGCACAGTTTACGACTCAGGCAAAGAATTCTAGCGGCGGGCACAGAAGGTGTGTGTGTGATTCGCGTCTAGAAATTTTGGTATTTACAAGAAAAATATAATATTTTATTGATGAGTATATTTATCACGCTCTACGTTATATTAAAGAATTCTATTTGAAATTTCATGTCAGAGTTTTGTATTATAAGTTTATTTGCAACGTGAGAACACATGTTACCGATGTTGGATGATCACACATAACTGGCGAGTGGTCCCAACAAGCTCAGCCGTATTTAGCGTCCTACGAGAAAGAAGGCATTCAAGTGTGTGTAAACAAGACAAAGTCTCTAAACTGTCTACATACAAAGACAGTCCCTCTGCACGTCTACAGAAAATCGCTCGGCTTTGTATGCAAGTTTGTACAACTAACCTCCTATCGTACAAAAAACTATGTATTAACACAACACGTATCTTGATACAACACTAATAAAATTATTGAGTTTATATTATACTTTGTTATTTCACAACGCATGTGTGACGTAATAGAAAAAACCCACTCGTCAATGCGTCTCACTGTTCAATACTACTGTTGGCGTAACGAACGGTGAACAGCTGTGTGTTCACTCTCTCTTCCACGCGCCATGGAGATGTCTGCTCTCGCCGACACATTTCCGTCGCCGCACACCGAGATATAACAACTTGGAGTGTGTGCACTAGCGTGGACGTGCATGCTTCGTCAGCTGCGCGCGTGCAAGTGTGGTGCGAGTTGTTCGTGAGACGCGGGGATGGTGTTGTGTTCACACTAAACGGGCGACACTGCCGGACGTGACGTAGTTCGCTCGGTGAGAGATGCAAGATGTGATGTGAGGTGTGCGCGGTTTCTCCAGCGACCTGGCAGACCAAGTTCGCTCTCAGCCGCTGTGGACCATGTCTCGCTCAGACGGGGATCTTTCCCGCCAACAATACCGCTCACAGACCAGATCTGATGGCCGCAGGGACCACAAGGTCAGCTGTGGCGTGACAACGCATTAAGGTTCTCCGTAAGCCGTCGTACTTTCGTGTTTTACATTTTTAAAACATCAACTTTTAACACAACTTCTATGGACGTGCCACTATTCAAACATTCACAACTATTTATAAGAAGGAAAATATTTGCAATTGAAATGTGTTTACGTTGTTACTTGCAGCAGTATGCTTCCTGGGTTGCCATGGCTGGGTAACACTATAAGAGCCGCAGCGAGGCTGGAGCGGGTGGCCTACCTTGGCCGGCGGCGCGGGTCTGGAACACGGCCATCCTGTCGCGGATGGCGGGGCTCGGCTGACAGCGGCGCATGTCCGAGTGTCCCGCGGAGTGTCCCTGGAGTAGCCCCAGGACGGCCCCCGGCCCGCTAATGGGATCACGGCACCGCCAGGGCTTCAACCCCCCCCCCCTCCTCCCCCTGAGCCCCCAGTGCTGACCTCCGGCATGCGAGGAGGACCTCGCCTGGTCGTCAGCACCGCGCAGTGTAGGACACCCTCCCAGACACTTGCTACTGGCGACACGCCTCTTGTGCCCTCTCACCTTCACGGCTCACTCGGCTGCCACGGCTCACACAAACAACAGGCGTACCAACCACTACAAAACTTAGGCTTCTTTGTTTTATCGGTGGAGTCGTTTTAATTACTGCCATATATTTTTTATATATATTTACGTTTATTTTTAAGACTATGTTGAATTTGTGAGTAAAATATTTTGAAATATCTCTTGATTTATTTTTTATTGTCTTGAAATCCCGTGTAGATACTAATAAAACACATGTTGTGGCTCTCTGAGGAATTGGAGAATCTGGGCTCGGACAGGGACCAGCATCTGGGCACTGACCCCGGCGCCCGGACCCTGGTTCAAGAGCACAGGAGTCAGAGCAAGTACTTCAGTCTTATCCCGAAGGAAGCGCGAGAAGCCCCAACACGGACACGTCACATCAAGTGCGACGCTGCGTCTGGCACAGCGAGTGGCTGACCTTGAGAGTGCTGATAACCGCGGCGGCGAGGCGTGGCTGACCGTCACGGCCCGGCGATGACCCGCTTTTACGACCGAACAACGCCGAGAAGCCTACGATGTACATCAAGCTCTGTCCCTGCCCGAACACGCCCGAATATTCACCTTCGGCCAACCTCGGCATTTGTTTTATTTTTGCGCAGGACAAATGAATTCAAATATTAAAAGTGGCCGGTTAGGTTAGCTACATTAAAACACTTTAAAACACTATGGACGGTTAGTTAGGTTAGTATAGCTACATTAAAATAAACAGAGAAATATATATATATATATATATATATATAAACAAACCCGAGGTTGGCCGAAGGTGAATATTCGGGCGTGTTCGGGCAGGGTCCAGAGCTTGATGTACATCTTAGGCTTCCCTAACAACGCCACCGCGCCAGCCCGAGGAGAACAACTCCTGCGGGGTGACTGTCCCAGCGGTCAGGCGGCTCGGCTGATGCTCAGGTTTAACAGGACCTCACTCCCACCCAAAGGAGAATAACTAACAACAGTTCTGTAATGTAAAGCTTCTGTACAGCTGGTAGGGTAGGTAGAAGCGATGACTCAGAGCGTAAAGAATGGTGGTGTGGGTGGGATTAACGAAGAGTTGAGTCAGTCGGTCTGTCCCAATTGTTTTACTTTTTCGTCCAACATACTACTGAAGCAAGAAGATCCAAGTCTAATGTGTGTGTGAAACACGCACCACTGTTCTTATTGTTCTCGCATTGTTCTAATCCTTTGGGACAATGAAGATGAAACCAGGGGCAGCGTGTTGGCATCTAGTACACTACTGTCTGGAGTACCTGCTTGTGTGGCAAGAAGCAGTCATCCGAGCCCAACTGCAGGCATGATGCCGCACTTTAAACTACTGTAACCAAATCACACCCCGCTCTGAATTCCTTTTTCATGCACGACCATGCCACGTTATTTTCGCGATCATTTTTGTCCTACTTGTGATGAACAGCCTACGCACATGAGAATATCCTAAACTCAGAACGAAATTCAGCTGTGAGAAACACGTGCAGGGTAATAGTTTGTAAATTTCCATGTTTTCTTCACAAGTAGGTTTTTTTCCCCACTGTAGGAAGTGGATCGGAACACTATTGACCACGATACGCGCCGACCAGAACACCACAGGGCCTGCCGTCACGGGAAGCCTTTCCACAGACGAGAGAGCCAAACGCCCGATCGTGCATCTTCGGTTGTTTTTTTTGTTCAATGTAACTCAAGATAACTAATGGGCAGAGACCTGTAAAATTCGCGGATTCATTTCGCGATAGGATAGAGTCCAAATACTTTTGACATTATTTTGCTTCTGTGATCGGGCCACGGTGTATCTGAAGGACTCTGGGCCAATGAAAAATTTTTAACAGAAGAATTAGCGAATCACGATCATTCCAGTCAACAGGTGTTACGAGTCGGTAACCAATCAGCAGATGTAATTTGCACGAGTGCATGGAGGATCATGGATTCTAATCCTTTAGGGATTTTAAATCGCGAATTTTACAGGTCTCTACTAATGGTCAATTAGGTTAGGTTAGCTACATTATAAATACTTTAAAACATTGTGGACGGTTGATTTGGTTAGGGTAGCTACATTAAAGATACTGTGAAATCATGTAAACGGTTTCCTAGCCCTGGATAGCTACATATTAAAAAGTTATTTGCTAAGCAAACATAAAATGATTTTACATTTTTTTTAAATGTAGCTATACTTACCTAACATAACCAACCATCCACAATGTTTTGAAGTATACGCCAGTTTATACAATGAGATAGAACGGGGGAAGTGTGTGTGAGAGGAAGGGCTGCTGGAGGGCTGCAGCGAGGCCCGGTGACCCAGTTGCCGCTGGCCCTGACCTGGGCCGCCCTTGGCCCGCCACCCCCTCCCACCCTCAACCCTCCACGCGTGGAGCCGGCGATACCTCGCCCCCAGTGGTCCGCACGTCCCACCAATACTCGTACAACAGTCGTCTCTGCCTGTCGCTTGTTTCTGTTTATTGTGTTTGTTTCGTCTTTTCGTTTTGTTGTGTTTTTGTCTCGTTTCAACTGTTGTGCTGAATTTTTTTGGGGTTCAATTCATCATTTGTGGTTTGTTTTTTTTCGTTCTTAGTCCATTTTTCTTTGTTTTTTTCTTTATTTGTTGACCATATTCATGTTACGGAATATTATGTAGTGTATATATCCTGTTGACAACAGCAATTTTTGCTTAATTTGTGTTTTTTTGTCTTTTGGTTTTTTTTGTAGTTTTCTTCTACATACATACATGTGCTTAGCAAAGGCGTATGTCCAAAAGCGTAAATCAAGTCACTTATACAACAGACTAGAAATACTAAATACCGGTGGAAAATTTTCTTGTACATACATATTTTATCAAAGATCGGTAAAAAATAATCACTGAATAAATCGTTAAACTCAATTTTTTTTTTCGCTTTGGTTTTTAATAATTTTTTTTTCAGGTTTTCAAAAAAAAAATTTCAAACGTTCGTTGATTAACATTTAATGGAAGCAGCTAAACAAAATAAATATGCAAAATACCCTTTTTAAAGATAGTAAAGGTTGCCGGCAATTGGTATCTTGTTAAACGTCCGTCCGTTGAAAGTTAAAGCTTGGTATGGTTTCGACATCTGATTGACTGTAAATCACGTGATTGACGGGACTTTCCGGGACATCTGATTGGCTGCAGGTCGCGTGGTTGACGGGACTCATCGCGACACCTGATTGGTTGCAGATCACGTGGTTGACGGACGGTCGGGTGGACTGATGACTGTGAGCCCTGCTCCAGGTGTTTGTAAATGACTTTCCTGACGATCAAACGGCAAAACAATACGTAATAATCAATTTTGAAACCACGTCAATTATTCAGCTTGAAACAAGTCGCTATGGTAAATACGTTGACAGTTTCGTCTGAACGTCACGCTGGCTGCAGAGGCTTGCAGAGAACACGCACAACTGCGCAGCGCCCGTCCGCACTCTACCTCTCGTTCACTCCATGGTCCGACCCTCATAATACCAGCATACATTTACCTATCTCAGTAGCTCTCCTACCCTTCCCCCCGGGTCGTTACCACAACGCCGAAATACCATTTACGCCGAATGTCAAAATTGACCACAACGCCGAAATACCATAACGCCGAATGTCAAAATTGACCACAACGCCGAAATACCATTTACGCCGAATGTCAAAATTGACAACAACGCCGAAATACCATTTACGCCGAATGTCAAAATTGACCACAACGCCGAAATACCATAACGCCGAATGCCAAAATTGACTACAACGCCGATAGCTAGAAAACTGCTGTGTACCACAACGCCGAAATAACTGAATGAATTTGTGTGTGTTTCTTAAATGTACCTTAACACCGAAATACCACAGTCAAACCTAACCTTACCTTACCTAACCTAACCTAGCGTAATATAACCTAACCTAGTCTAACCTAACCTTTGTGGCAGTCCTGCAATGACATTTTTCAGCGTTAGTGTATTTCGGCGTTGTGGTCAATTTGGCATTTCGGCGTTGTGGTATTGTGGTATTTCGGCGTTGTGGTGCGTCCCCCTTCCCCCCTTTTTACTGGCTTGTCAAAGCATGCCTTTACTAGCCTTTTTTTTGTGGTTAATACTTTGTCTAGCAGTAAAGTGAAAAAAAAAAAAATGAACTGTTAAAAAAAATCCAAGATGGCGGGGGAACAGATTTCCCTAAAAACACAGCCGCGATAATTGTAAGCACTATAACACCTTTATACGTGCAAACACACAAACTGAACACGCACAAACCCTAACTGCAGCGAATGCTAACACAGCTGCAACACCAGTAGAACCTCCCTTGAACGTAGAGGTGAGACAGCGACCTTGTTCATAACATTGAAGATATCGGATTCGTTTTGGGAAAGACATCACGGTAAAAACAACCTACACATAAACATTACCGTAGTTTTTTCCCAAATAATTAATTGACTACGGCGATTTTTCGTGTGGACTGAACCAGTTGCTGGTCTGTTAGGAAAACTGCGGCTGTTGCTCGTGACACTGGCGGCCTGGACTCTGGGACAGGGGCGGAGCCCCAGGGAGAAGGACGTTGGGGACTACCCTGGACATTCAAAACATCAAACTCTTTGAAACAGCATTTTTATATCAAGCTTCAACTTAAAAAAATCATTATGGTTAATTGCTTATTTTGTCTTAAGAAATTTAAATATTCTTTCCTGATAAATTATGCTCGGATTATTTAAAAAAAAAATAATGCTACCGATAAAACTCTATTGAAATCGCGTCATTAAAACGAGGCACTAAATTATTTTGGAAGTTTTTTCCCTTCCTAATACGAAATCATGAAAGGCCAATTTAGATGGAAAGGGATTGTACAGCACTTCAAGTCACGTGCTAGCAGTGCACCAACAGTCGCGGAGCACGCAGGTGCAGGCGGGCCACGTGCCAATCACGTGCCAGGTCACGTGCCGGGCACGTGGGGGAATGTGGCGAGGCGAGGCCGGCACGCCGATGCGTGGTCTCAGGTCGTCTACCCCGCGTCTGCCCCAAACAACTGCTTGGCATCAGGCATTGCCCTCGCACTCCGAACACTACAAGTAAATCATCCCTAAATCAACCTATCACAAAAAAAAACCTAGAATATCTCACTCTATTTGGGAAATAACTATATTTAAATTTTATTTACGGAATTTAATCCTTATAATTAACTTTTACACACAGGCTACAGACAAAAGGTAGAATTTAATATGCGAAATATATCATTTCAAGCTAGGATTTAAACATAAATTGGCTTTTAGGGTTCTTAAAACTATAAATGTACGTATGTTAACCTTACAAGTTACGCCATATGCGCAGATCACGTTTACCGTTACGGTAATTATGGCGTATACAATTTAAAAAAGAATTAATGTGTTGAGTTTGGAAAGTTGTACATTAAGTAACGAGGAGGCCTTGGTTTCTTTTGCAGCCGACTGCACGGGAAAAATGTTAGGAATGGTGTAGGTAAGAACTTATTCGCGACATCCCTGAAAACTTTAAATGTACTTGAAGGTTTTTAAGGTTTCCAAGTCCAGCAGCAAGCGTGACGGGACCGCCCCGACGTCTCGTGTTCAGTTGCGCACTTGGGAGGCTCGCTAGCGACTATTCTCGGGGGACGCACCACAACGCCGAACGTACAATAACGCCGAATGCCAAATTGACCGCAACGCCGACAGCTAGAAAACTGCTGTGTACCACAACGCCGAAATACAGTAACGCCGAAAAATGTCATTGCAGGACTGCCACAAAGGTTAAGTTAGGTAAGGTTAGCACACTAATTCATTCAGGTTTTTTTTTTCATTTTGCTCCTGTGGCCCCCCTCCCCGCAGCAACATTTTTCAGCGTTACTGTATTTCGGCGTTGTGGTACACAGCAGTTTTCTAGCTGTCGGCGTTGCGGTCAATTTGGCATTCGTCGTTATGGTATTCGGCGTTATATTACGTTCGGCGTTGTGGTAGCGACCCCTATCCTCGCCTCCGCCATGGTCGAACTCCAGTCGGAGGAGGGACCAGACCAGAGGGCACCAGATGCCACCAGAGGCCACTAGATGCCACCAGAGGCCACTAGATGCCACCAGAGGCCACTAGATGCCACCAGAGGCCACTAGATGCCACCAGAGGCCACTAGATGCCACCAGAGGCCACTAGATGCCACCAGAGGCCACTAGATGCCACTAGATGCCACCAGAGGCCACTAGATGCCACCAGAGGCCACTAGATGCCACCAGATGCCACCAGAGGCCACTAGATGCCACCAGATGCCACCAGAGGCCACTAGATGCCACCAGATGCCACCAGAGGCCACCAGATGCCACTAGAGGCCACTAGATGCCACCAGAGGCCACTAGATGCCACCAGAGGCCACTAGATGCCACTAGATGCCACTAGATGCCACCAGAGGCCACTAGATGCCACCAGAGGCCACTAGATGCCACCAGAGGCCACTAGATGCCACCAGAGGCCACTAGATGCCACCAGAGGCCACTAGATGCCACCAGAGGCCACTAGATGCCACTAGATGCCACTAGAGGGCGTGTGCCCGGCTGCTTGTAGCCGCTGCACACGCGGGTAGCCGTTACATTTGGTTGGCCAAAAGTCGACTTCTCAGAACTGCACTCAGGTAATGAACAAAATAAGGTTCGTCAAAATCAAGTACATCGAAAGACGATAAAGGGTGCTGGGACGGGACCCGAAGAACCCAAACGGCCACGTCGGCCACTCAAGCCGGCCGCCATCACCAGGGGCGTCCTCAAGGGAGGGTTGGGGTCAGATGCGACCCCCCCCCCTTTCCACCCCATATCCTACAAAAATATATCACCCCCACCAATAAAAGGAATGAATCTGAAAGCACATAGCGGGCAAACTGGTTCCATTCCACACTCCAAATAAAATTCTGCGCGCGCTACTATCAGAGACCTTTAGATAACCAAGCCATAACGTACATTTAAATAGCCGTCAATAATTGTAGCAATGCACACGGTTTGGTTGCCCAAACCAAGGACATTCAGTTACAGAACCACACAAATTAAGCACTATTAATCAATATTCATTACGATAACGGTTCGCGATTAAATTAAAAACTCTGAATGCCTGATCAGTGCATTCTTCGACATGCATGATAAAATAAATATGAAATCACCAGTTCAATATATTGTCAACTGTGTATAACAACATTGTGTGTTTAAATAATCTTTATGTTTTTCAGAAGTCGATTCGAAGTGCAATGAGTTAAATTTGTCAAAACTAATGCCACGTGACATCGCGCAACTGTAGCCATCCGACAACCAGCCGTTCAGTGAGAAACCGTCTCACGTAAACAACACCCATGCCTGCTCCCGCCGACGCAAACAGCCATACAGAGGAGTGCTGCGTGTTGCAGCACTGCGGTGCCCAGGCGCAACAGGCCCGACACTGCCTGGACTGCCAGTAGAGGTCTGGTGTGACCGCGGGCTCCCTGGGTGACTGCCCTCTGCCTCTCGACATAGCTCTCCCTCGCCACATGGGGCCACGCCATGCCCTTCAAGGAAGTGTACGCCAACCCTCAAGGGTTTAGGGAGTGCGCGTAGTAAACCAGCGAACCGCAAGCTTTGATTCAAATGCCATTTTGAACAAGTCCATAAACATGCATTAACCCCCGCCTGCAGCCATCAACAACTTCTATTTTACAAAACTAATCTGAAAACCATAATCTAATATATTTTATGCATATGCGAACATGCCGAGGGGAAAAAAATTTCAACGTGTTTACTAACAACGACCTGCAAAAAAAAATATTGTTACGAGCATGCTGGAGGCGGGACCGTGAGGCAGGCCGTTCTGCCTGTTAGCGCTGCAGCACATTCCTTATCGGATTAGCGAAGGCCCCTCGCCACTCCCCCCCTCCCCCGCAGCACATTTACACGACGCTCTCTCTCTTAACACTCCGTCCGTCTGGAGCACACAGCGTGGAGTGGTGTAACTAGAACACCATTGTTCTGGGAGTTTCGGGTGTCAAGTCTCCCCCGGTGACGCGACACTTCGAAGAAATGCGAGACCATTCCAGAAGGTGGCCGAGTGGTTTAAAAGCGGCGACGCCGGCCTCCGAGGGACCACTTGGCGAGCGATGGCGGATGACGAGCGTGCGGAGACAGGTGCATGGGGACCGTGTTGTGAGCAATAGAGGAGCGAGTAGTGAGTTGCGTTTACGCCTCACGAAGTAGTTTGGGAGTGACAGACTGTTGCTTGTTACTAATAAAATTGTTTTTTTTTTCTTTTTTTGAGACTGAAACACAAATTAATTTTCACCTCAAATAACCCCAGAAGTTATGATAAAAATTGCAAGGTATCGTTGAAGACAGTGTGTTACTGTGCAAGAAGCCACGTTGCCTACGTTACTGTAGATCCATATGTCAGTGCGTTTATTTCAATAGTAGTTTTGGGTCTTTCTTTTTAAATGCACGTGTTCACACACAAACTTTACTCATTTTTCTTCAAATTCTTCCCTCCGAACAGAATATTCGCTACTTGGGTTGTAAAACTTTACAAAAAAAAAAATATTTTGGCAGCCACAAAATCGCTTCGCTTGAGTCTCGCTTGCATTTGTTAAGTTACTAGCCGGGTGACCTAAGGGAAAGTATTTGATATCCATCTCTTCCTCCTCCCCCCCCCCCCCCAAGGGGTTAATTTTTTCAAAAATCCTTCCTTGGTGCTCACCTGCGTTATACAAGGACCTCCTATGCAAACCTTCGTGCCTCGAGACCCGTCGGTTTAAGCTGTGCGTTGAAGGTACGTAAGTCAGTCAGTGTTAAAGAGTTTCACTGAGTAGATAATTGGCCAGATTGTTCCGACCTACGGCTGGCACTCACTGCCCCCCCCCCCCCCCCCAAAAAAAAAAAAACATGTGCGCCCTATAAGGGTAAGGGTGGGAGAAACTTCCAGTTGGATTCATTTACATTCCAGATCAATAAATTTAAACAGAACTGCTAGGGACCGCTCCCTGTTGTTTGATAGGGAGTGTATCAGAGCTTCGGCACCGACCAGCGGCTGGGGAGAACTGGGGAAGCAGTGGCGCACCACACGCCGCCACGTGCCACGTGGCAGGAAGATAGGCGCGGGTCGATACCCCCCTCCCCCTCTGCCCCCAGACGCGCCGGCGACACACCGCGCGAACAGCCGCGCCGACAGCAAGCACGCACCTCGCATACCACGAAACACAAGACGACGCTACAGCGTTTCAAATACCAACTAGTTTACATTTACCCACCCCCCTTTTTTTTTCGAAAATTACATGCTAGTACGTTCAAATGATTAAAATTTAAATATATATATTCCGTAACTTAAGCCTCCGTATTATTCTTCAAAATTGAAATAAACTCATTTACATTTTTTTTATCAGACCCACAATTTCATACAAATGGCCCAACTGTCTGTCTTCACTATTTTTCTCAACACCTAACTAAACAAATTTATGCAATTATATATATATAAGAAATAATTTTCGTCTGCCCAATATTAAAATTGAATTTTTAATAAAAATTTCGTGTAAATTAAACTAAAGTGTTTGTTATATTCATTTTTTAAGGGGGCGTCTTATAACCTTCTAGTAACCAACAGTAATGAAGAACACATATGCAAACAGATTGGTTAAGTGATTAGCTTAGATGTTTTTATTTCCCTGCCTGGTACAGACACTGAACAGTCTGCCCACGACATTTAGTAACAATCGACAATCGACAGTCGACATTGGACAATGTTAACATGTGGCGGAATTACGAAGCTGGAATCCGCGAATGGTATAACGTTAACAGTTCTATAAAAAAGTGAGGTTAAAACATTCATGCAACATAATGCGTTGGTGTAAATCGTGCTGTGACCACCTCACTTAAGTCTTCTTATTCTTTTTTGTTTTTAATCACATCATTAAGATAACTTTTATTAAGTTTATACCTCTCTTCCTGCAATATTTTAAAGTATTTTTTTTTTAATTTGACACAAAATTCTATTTAATTATATTTTTGTATTCATTTAAATATTGACTTCATTTTTAAGGTGCCTTTTGTAATTTTCAAAATACCATGCAACCATACATATAATTTTTTAGCCCGTTTATAATACCTGAATTTAAATTTTTGGACAAACTTAAATTCGTGTTAAAATTTTCAAGTAACTGCGCTACTTGTTTGTACATTATTGCCTGTCCTTGCTCTCCGGGATTCAGCCAATTGCAATTTAGTTTGAGAATTGAGCGAATGTTTGTAAGGTGGAGGTGGCTGTGGCAACGTGTAACATCTCCCTCTGGAGAGAAGCGCGGGGTACAGCACTCACCAGCAACACGGCTGCGCAGCTCGTACAGCAAGGCGCAGTTAGCGTCCTGGGCCTGCAACAAGGGGACAGCACTCGTCACAGCTCCGCACTCAAGACACTTCACTTCACTTCACAGCATCGCCACTGTCATCCAACAGCTTCTTCGGCAGTTACCGACACACTGTACTTGCATCAAGGAGCAGGTTTGCTTTTACACTAATCCACAAGTGGGTCCATAGTAAAAGTTTCAAACCATTTTAATGCAACACCGGGATGATTACTACCATGAGAACGAAGACTGGTTAGTGATTTCGATATGTATGACGTGATCCGACAGGCTGGCTGACTGCGGAACTACAGTATAAGAATCACAAGAACCATAACTTCAGTTGCCTACGATTAACTTATTTTCCGTGAACTAACAAGACGGCAATTTGAAACGATTTCCTCGGTTATTGTGTCGTCGTCTCCGGGCGTCGCATGACTGTCGCGCCGAGCATTCCAAGAAAACACACCAACATCCGGTCACGTGTCAGCGACATTCCCCACTGCACCGCCTTGCAGCGCTCCTGGCGGACGGACCGCGAGCCAATCAGGCGGTCCCGCTACTCGGCGGCTCGGTTTGGCCACGGAATGTTCGCGTCGCCGCCCCCGGCGAGTCTCCATGTGTGAAATGTCATGGATCGATCGTGCGCCCCGGAATGCTAACGAGTTGTGATACCGTCTTCACGACGACGACTCCTGCATCGACCTGGTCGCCAGGTGTTGCCAGACACGAGGTCTGCAGGGCTGCGGCACCCAGCCAACCACCGAGAAGACAGGCTGGTCTGCACGCCATTCACGCAATGCACAGCAGATATCAGCCCCACGCCCCAGCTAGTCCCGACACTTGCTAACTCTCGCCAGGTGTCACCAGTTGAACCAGGCGTCCAACCGGCGCCGGCGCGGTTTGCGGGTAGCCTTACGGGCCCGCCTCGTCAGGGGTGTGTGTGTGTTAGTGAGGCGGAACGATAAGCGCGACGCTCGCTGGTGCTTCTAGCGCGGTGTCTCCTCTGGACTGGCGCGCAGTCTTCTCCCAGTGCACAGGACAACTGTGGGCGGAGAAATGAAGATAAAGGTGTAATGCAAGTCCCTTTAAGTGCTTTCAAGAATCTGTACAGGTTGTTTTACGCCTAAAAAATTACTCCGAAAACACGCCTTTTAGCCATTTTAACACTTCTAAAAGTATAATTTAAAAACTTAATCCGAAATCAAAAGCACTTTTCGGCCCTCGGCGAACTCTTAAATGCATTTCGTAAGCAGGCCCCACTCGGATATCTTGAGTATTTTTGAAATCGCGTTGTTTTTCCTGAAGCTCTGCGCACTGTGTGTGTGTGTGTGTGTGTGTTGGTGTGTGTGTGTGTGTGTGTGTTGGTGTGTGTGTGTGCCCGGGTAGGCGGGGGCCTTAAGGTGGCAGTAACTTAAATTATTTTGCTTTTATTATTCATATTTTTAAGTGATTTTAAATAAATAATAAAAACCATATTTTCTACTAAAATTCTTTATTTAACTGTTTTTATAAACTTAAAGACCAGTTTTTTCTTATCAGTCCTAACATGTAAGCACTTGAAAGCACATCATGTGGTATACAGTTTTGGATTAACCGTTCGTATGTAGCCTTCGCCTTCAAACTCGTAATTTTTATTAAGTCATTTACAAATCAATTAATTAGATATCCCGAAACCCTGTAATTTTCAGGTTTGCATGGTTTTCAGGAAACCCAATTTGTACCAACGGTTAATCAAAAAACTGTAAACCACATAACATGCTTTCAGTAAATGCTACGACTGACATAAAATTGGCTTCTTTTTTTTAGTTCATAAAAAAACATTAAATAAGAACTTGTTTGGTAGAAAACATTTTTTTTTAACAATTAAATATAGTTTTATTATTTATTTAAAATCATGTGCAAACATACGAAATATAAGCATAATAATTAGTAGTATACGCCCTTAAAAATTTATTTTGCATTTGCCTGTTTCTGGGGTGTATGGCCGGCATCCCCCCCTTTTTTTTCAATAAAAAAGTTATCAAAGACCATTTCTGCTAGATTATCTTGAGACGTCACAGAGAAGGCTATTGTCAAACCTTACATATTCGTTGGCCATGAATGAAGCCGTAGTTGGTTAGCGAGATGCAGGGACAGGGCGTGACGGCAGTGTTGCCAGACCTGCCCCGATCACTATGTCTATACCCGGGGCCCGAGAACATCCGCTCGGGTGCGTGAATGTCCCCCGGATTTAGGAAAATTAAAAAAATATATATTAGTCAAAAATATTAAACAATTTACAATAGGAATGGAAAACCAATTAGATAGGAAAACAGTCTTTTTCCTGACCGTAAAGTACTGAAAACACCCCTGCTTTATTGAAAACAATTATCGGGTACACTATTAAATTTACTTCGCCGCATTTTCATTACAGGTTAATATTCACAATAATTTAAATTTGAAAAAAACTTTAACCTGAAAATACAATTTTTCACGCATGTTTGGAATAGTAGTATTCAGCGTCAGTAGCGGATCCAGAGAGGGGGGGGGGGGCTAAGGGGCTCAAGCCCCCTCCAAAAGCATCTGGGTCCACTATTGTTTTAGTGTTTGCCTTGATAAAGCCTAGCCTCAGCTGGGTCAAGCCCCTCCCAAACCAAAATCCTGGATCCGCCACTGTTCAGCGTGTACATTGTCTCCCCCCCCCCCCCAACCCTACACACAACGACTCATTTTTAAAATCCTACGAACAGTCAATGTTTCATTTGCGAGATTTGACATAACAGTGTATATGATATAACGCCCGAACGTCATGGCTGGCAACACTGCGTGGTGACGTCACCGCCTCCAGGACATTCACCTGCGCCCGAGGAGAACTACAGTCACCGTGGGGCAGACGCGGGGAAGGGGGGGGGGAACCATCGCCTGTCCTACAGGTGTATAGGCAATACTGGGGAACACTTCAGTCATACTTCAATAGACTATTCCCTTACCAAGACACAAGACACACCTAGCGGCTAGCGGTCCGGTAGCAATTCTGTCTGCGAGGCTGAAAACCACAAGCACCGGGCGGCTCATTAAATGCAAGCTCGTCCCAACATTAAAAAAAAATTCCGACAGAGAATTAGCAACAACAAAAATATAAAGTCCACGGCTGTTGTGGAAAAAGAAATTGGACATTAATTACCCACCAGAAGAAGTAGCTAGTTATACACAGTACGATAGGTAAGTTTTTTAAAAAAAATCGTCTACATTTATGGTGTTTAGCGTCTTGACAGTGAAGATAAACAAGTCGGGTATCCTTTCCAAAGATAACATTCCAACTCTTCCCTGACGTGTTATCTGGTTTGAACAGGAGGGAGGGGGGAGGGGGGGGGGATGACAAACCCAAATCAAGATGACTGGACGAAAAGATAGTCCAGCATGTGATTTCTACTACCGAGTCACTTCACTCAGCAAGTTTCCAAGATGGTTCTTTACGGCAGCAATAAACTTTGAAACTATCAGAGGGCCAGACACACGTGAATTAATATTAAATGTATTACAAACATTTTTTTAAATGTTTTATTCTGTAGGATAACGCGTCAATACAATACGTAGCACGTAATTAAAAATAATAATACTTCTCTAAAAAAAATAGTTATTTATAAAATATCAAAATAACTTTTAGATATCGGAAGAAAACTTTGATTAAGTAATAATATGTTGTTTTTTTTTTCAATATTTCTTTGAAAAGTGTATACTGACAACTTATTCTACATGCATGCGAACAAAATACGCGCTAACACACGACAGTATGTATCTGGTATCTTCTTTGAGAGACAGGGCGGGCCCGGAGCTAGGAGACACACATTCCCGTCAGTCACAGCGGTCACATTAGTTTTCCCCAACTGGTATGGAATGTGTTATTTTCGTTTGTGAAAAAGGGGGGGGGGGGGAAGGCGACATTATTTGGGTTTCAAAAGACTCCTTCTTGGAGCTTGGGATTCCAAAAATAAAGAGCGCATTCAAACAAGAAGTAGGCGAACACTTTTTATGTTTCTAAAATAACCATTTCTCATTTCTTTCGCCAGCCATTCATTACCCTGACTACATTTTACCACACAAACAAGGATCTCCCAATACACCATACTACACAGTGGTACATTCCCGGATACAACTGGTTTCATCTGGGTTGGACTATAAAACTCGCCCACGTATCTTCCGTCTGTTTTCGAAAACGCTCGTGAATTTGCGGGTGCTGATGTGTCTCGCTTGGAACACGGAACTCGGAATGCGTCGAGTGTGCGGCAGGACACTTGCTCCTGATTGGCGGAGTGGCCCGTGCGACGGAACAAAGACCCCAGCAGAGGCAGCAGGCAGCGGTAGCCGCAACACAAACACACTCCGACAAAGCGCGCAGTCACTGCAGTCTCCCCGGCTCTTATGGCGAGGAAACGGCGTCTAAACAAGCGTGCGCTCTTCGGCTCGAAGAAGGTCGTTAACAGGCGGGTACTCAACTACCTCGCGCCTCAGCACCAATGACAACCGGTTTATACACAACCGGGAGAGAAACACAGTGAAGTCACCACCACAGTCTTGTTCACGTTCGAACACTTCACAGAAGCCAGTCTTCCTGGCACGTAAAAGCGCCGTTAATGTTTGATATACACACCCCGTCTTTACAGGAAGCCACCAAGGCTGTTCGCAATCTGATTTCGAGAGAGACAATCAAGGCATGATAAATGTCAGAAGCAGACATTCAATACATTTCTCACATCGCAACGACCACGAGGTCAGTAAGGGTCTATGTCACACCGACTTCATCACTACACGTTCTTGTCGTTACTATTAATTAAAGAATTTCCTTGAAAAAGTATTTGTCGTTCGGGTCACAGAATTCCTCACGAGATATTGACTAAACGTCATTATCTAACTGATATAGATCCCGCAAGTGATCATAACTAGAAACACTTGCGTGACTTTTTATAGCTAATTGCATCTAACATTCAGTATATTTCGAGATAAAATGCAGGAAAAGCCCTAAGTAATTTGACAAAAAATGAAAAAGACGTTGCGTGAAAGGAACGTAAGGCAAGAAGACACTGGAAGTAGGGAGACCGGGGCTAGTTACGATTTTCTTCAATCTGTTTAAGTATGCTAATATTATAAGTGAAAATCATTTTTGGTTTACTTAAGTTAACAATCCATTTTTGCGTGGTTTTAGAGATTAAATTTTTTATACAAACTGAAGCTTTAACAAACACTTGCAAAATGTAACAATTTATCTCTACGTAGTATGTTGTTACTCAGGTACACATTGTTGCAATTAATTTTTTTTAATGCATAAGCTCTCTGATATAGTTTTCTAGTTAAATATCTTGTCCAATATTTATATTTTTAATGGTTACATTTGCATAAAAATTTTACAGCGTAATATTTCAGCAGAAACGAAAGTTTAAAAAAATTCAGATATACTAAAAAATAAATATGGTTAGTAAATTATTTTGATTTTACAGCAAGTCTACTAGACATTCACAAGTAACAAAACATTAACATTGTGTTGTAAACACGTAGTAACAACCAACCTCCAGCTGTTTATAACAACATACACCTTCGCGCTCGCACCATCACGTTTAAAAACAGATTCCAACAACGAAACCCAATAAATATTACGTTATGAAATATAAGATCGAAATTCCTGGATTTCGTATGTTCTTTGCACGTGGTAATCATTGAGTATTCATGGGCCCCACTGACAAAAAAAATTTCAAAACAGTCATGAGGACTGCCGACAGAAGTGAAAACTAAAACTAAAAACAAACAGTTGTTATTTTTGGATATCAAAATTAATTGTTTGATCTTAAATTAAAACTTGTAAATCAAAGTAACTATTATTATTATTATTATTATTATTATTATTATTATTAGAATTAATATTATTATTAGAATTAAGAAAATACAAATATGATTTGAAATAAGAATACTAACATTGTAAAATATAATTGTGTAACATAAGAAAATATTTTTTTTTGATAAAAATCAGAGACTTTTTCGCAATTGTTACGAAAAAATATCACGCAACAAATTTGTTTTGTCGCGTTAGTAAAATAACTCCTAAATTACTATAAAATACGTAACTATATATCTATATGAGATTATTAATATATTTTGTACTCACGTTTTACTGCACAGTAATCGTATACTTAAGATTTAAAATAAAAATTGAACAAAAACACAATTTGAACACTAATAGGAACAGATATAGTGTTATCGTTAACACGTCACGTGACCATGTCGATGACGACTTACATGAATTTACTCCCTATCCAAACCTTCCCATAGACGTTTTCACTTCAAAAAAAAACTTAAAAATCTTTAAACTTGCTCCGTACACACAGCGAACAACGCATCACACGGCGACTGTCGACTGATAAACAAGCGCTGCTATCTGTGGGAGAACGGGCGAACTACTACCAGTGGTGTGTTCGGAACTTGCCCGGTCTCCTGCATCGAGCAGCGGTGGGAACCAGAGCCATGACGAGTGCATCCTCATTACGCATCAGGCAGTCCCGGTGGACCGGGATGCTGGGGGGACGCGGGGTCAGTGAACCTTCCCCCAGGACACAACCACAGCCACGCCGGGGGAGAGAGCACAGCAACCGTAACACGCCATGATGGTTTCAACGGTCTACACGCCACAACCATCCACAAAAAAAAATTAATTCAATACTAAATGCCGATGACTTCACAACAGGAACTCATCTGTACCAGCCAGACACTATTCCATGTAATTACACACTATGCTTTAACGAAGCCAAATTTTGAAATTTAGTAGTTGTGGACTAAACACTGTTGAAACCAAGATGGCGCCTACCTGTCCTTCCATCAGTCAGCTTCACTTCACACATCTACACGATTATCAGCTGGTTGAAGAGTTGTAACTGGATCACTATTGTAGTGCACACTCGTTCATCCAGCCCAGGGGTCGACAGACTTCGAATGAGATGATTAAAATATTAATCAGATTCTCCTATTTTTCACTGTATCTACATGGAATTTTAAAGCTATAAATAAACGAGATAAAATCATAATATTTTATTCACAAATTCAACATAGTCTTAAAAATAAAGGCTATTGAAAAAAACACGTAAATGTAAAAAAATGGTTTTCATTAGTAGAGTTCTACTGATAAAACAAGAAAAACTAAATTATTATAATAAATCAATTATCAAAATTAAAAACACTTGGGCTATGTAAAATTTATTTCTTAGTCGGAACGTTGACCTTGCATCTTTGCATAGTTTGCTTAGCTATGTCTGGCAGGTAGCTACTAACTTTCAATTTTAGGCATGATTGTAAGTTTTCGTCGGTTAACTTACATCTTAAATATTTTTTTTTTTTTCATTTCATTCACTGAACAGAATGTTTGTTCACGTGAATAGGTAAGGCCGAAAAATTGTTAAGACATTTCACGGGTACAGTCCTTTAATGGTGTTTTGAAGAAGACCAACGTTTAAAGCTTTTTTTTTTTTTTTAATTTTCTTTCAGTAGAGCAGCTCATTACAACTTGTTTTTAAATAGCATTGAACTGTAATGGTTCTTCGGTATTCGCGTTCCAACTGCGTTGACGTTCGATAATCCGGCATGGCGGTGGTCCCTCCCACACTGGCGGCATGGTCCACACAGACGCACAGACGCACAGACGCACAGACGCACAGACTCACAGACTCACAGACGCACAGACTCACAGACTCACAGACTCACAGACTCACAGACGCACAGACGCACAGACTCACAGACTCACAGACTCACAGACGCACAGACGCACAGACTCACAGACTCACAGACTCACAGACTCACAGACTCACAGACTCACAGACTCACAGACTCACAGACTCACAGACTCACAGACTGCACTCCACGACTGGCTCAATCCTCCCCGAGACGCACTGACTACTGACCACTGACCACGTGCTATAATCACGGCAGTCAGCTCTACACAGGCTTTATGGCCCAACACTGCCACGTAAAGCTGTGTTTTGTTTACGCCCCACACCTTTACCGGACGTTTTGTCTTCTCTACACGTGCGATATTGGAAGGCTTCATAGAAGATTTTTGGAAGACTTTCACACCAAATATTAGTAACTGGAAGTGTATACAAACGGGTAACTTTAAGTACACACTTATTACAATCAGGCAAAGTCAGCTTTGACGTTAAACGGAAGGATGAAACCGGGCTGAAGGAATTAAAAAAAAAAAACTGTTTAAAGTTTATGTGTAAAACTGCGAACCAAGTAAAGTAACTAATACTTCACCATCCGTGCATTATTGAGAGAATTAAAAACACATGAAAAAGTAAATACAATTAAGTATTTAATAACTGCAAACTGGATAGTGCAATCCGCTAGTGTTCACTTGAAGCAAAATAAAATATGAAATTTAGATTTTAAAATCATCTCAAAATCATTTAACAAAATTTCCTTGAAAAAGCAAAACGAAACTTGGGTAAAAACATTTTTTTTTTTTTTTTTTTTTTCGTTTCAGGCATTCGAAACAACATTCTGATGGTTAAATGGTTAAACAAACCTCTTTCAGTTCCCGACACTGGTTGCTATTTCTTCCCCGTCATGTTTTCCTCCCCCCCCCCCCCCCCAACTGCCCGCCCCGAAGAGTCGGAACCTCTTTGTTGGAGTCGGGACACCATCTTCAAACAGGAAATAAGATATTGGCTCTCAGAACTCAACCCATCGGCAAACGGCGCCAGTGATAAGAACCTGCCAGGTGTTTCGGGACATTAAATCAACCTTCCGAGGTTTACACAACTAATCGAAAGAATCAACAGAAAACTTGTAACACCTTTAAAATGATGTCTTAGATAAATAGCTCGATGGGAACAGAAAATCAAGCATGATGAGGTGTAAAGAGCTCACCTTACCCCTAGTTGGGATGACAAAGTCTGTGGTGCTAAGACATACTCGCTCTTTCTGCCTGTCGCTGTCGACCCACTGGGGATGTCAAAACAAAGTTTTTAATAATAAGTAGCTTGGCTTCTGGGTTGTAGCCGTGTCCTTGGCAAATAATTCAACCAACGTTTCGGTCGACATGGCAGTCCCCATCATCAGGGAGCAGTTACCTACTTACAGTACTTACAGTAGTTAACTGCTCCCTGATGATGGTGACTGCAATGTCGACCGAAACGTTGGTAAATTATTTGCTAAGGAAACTGCTACAACCCAGAAGCCAAGCTACTTTAGAGAATGGCCGTGGAAGCCTGCGAACATTATTATTAACTTTGTTGGGCGCCTATTTCAGTTACTACCTTTTCACCACAGCTGTAGGTGTAGTGGATATTCAGGTGTGACGAAACGTAAATGAACAGTTTTAAACTGGCCTCTGTGACTGTACTTAAGTCATTTGAGTATAGTTATTACTTCCATGCATGATTTCTTAGAGAGAAAGGCGCACTGTGCAACAGCAACAAAGGAAAGAGGCAACTTCATAAAAAAAAAAAAACATTAATGGCCAACTAACGATAGAGCAGTAAAAGCGTTCCGCCGAAGATTTATCACCGGTTAATGTTTACGGTCGAAGAAGAAGAAGCAGCAGCATATGGCAAATATTGAACTTAATATTTTATCGGTCATTAACGTCACCACTATGAGACGGGAGCACTAATTACGAAGGACGGCGTGTCCAACACAAAAGAAAATACTTACTGGCAAAATAGCGTGTCATTTATTTTACACAGACGTTGATGCCTACCATCCTGCTGCATTATTTGAAACTCGGACAGCCTTGCGAACACGTGTGCGTTTGTTCTCGTGTTGCGACCGGGCGCCAGACAGTTCAAACGACCTTGAACTCGACCCGACCCAGTTGCCGAACACTTGGCTCTATGTCGGGCGAGATCCGTCTGGTTTTGGGTGCAGGAAGGGGAAGGCGTCAAATGCAAGCTGTTGCCAATGTCCAATTTGTGCTGTATTTCAAGCAGGTATAGGACTGTGGAGCCTATCCTGGTGGTAAAACATGCCACTCAAAAAGTGGTCTCCAGCGTGATCAAACGGAAATAAAAAAAAAAAAAAAAAAACATGGAGGTCAGACATTTTGAACAGTTGGGATAAGCAGCGAGGGAAAAAAAAAATATCCTAAAGTGAATTTATTTTGTTTTTAGTCTAGTCGACTAGTCACCAAAGATGGAACAAACACTAGCCTATCCAGTGATGGCCAGATATATTGTATATATATATATATAATTAAATAATCACATGCATAAAGTAGATTTGTAATGTTATCTCTGCAGTTTTTTAGGGTGGAGTGGGGGGCACACACGTCATAGCTGAACGACATGCGGGTACAAGACAATACACACTCATATTACAATATTACAAGGCCCTGTACATTCATAATGATAAATAATATGTTAGCACTACATTGTTCCAGTATTTGTTTTACTCATCCAATGTGCCTGGCTTTAAATCTTCAGATAAAAATAACCCAAGCATGTCCCAAGGTAGAAACCATGAAAAAACCACCGCAGTGCGACACAGAAGCTAAGCAGGTTGTACTGGTGAGGTTCGACAGCAGCCCCCACAATGAGGAGAGACGGGGGCAGAGCAGCCCGTAGCTTCCCATTACCTCATCCGCGGCCGTTCATTCGCTAAACTGTCCGCCCCTCCAGGCAGGGCGCCATCTGCAGCACATCCGAGCGAACACGTCTCTGCACTCCGCGACCACACACACACACACACAGACAGACACACGGAACTAATTACGTCAGATGTAACGAGGAGGAAAATGCTAGTAGTATACGAATGTGTGTTCTGCGCCAGGAGCAGCAGTGAGGAGCGACCTACCTCTCACGTCACGGCAGCCATCTTTGACTCCTAATTCCTCAACATTTTTAGAAATTTCTCTATTTCTATGTAAAAATTCCCGTTTTTTTGACGTGACAACGTCTAATATATCGATGAACGCCGGCTGCACGCACGAAAAAGTGTCCCGTTACGCACATTATCCCGTTACGCTGTGTCCCGTTACGCACATTGTCCCGTTGCGCTGTGTCCCGTTACGCACATTGTCCCGTTACGATGTGTCCCGTTACGCACATCGTACGCTTGCGCCGCATTTATCTCTCTTCCACTCGATTGGAACAACCATCGATTTGACTTTTTCGAGGCATATTAAACTTGAAACACTCCCATTCGTTTCCTACTTTCCCTATCATCGTCCTATCCTTAACAGAATAATACAGATTGGAAGAAGTTAAATACCAAACATGTATAAAAGTTATAGTTAAAATAATCTCTTCGTTAAAGTAATAAACATATTTGAATTAATGAGTGCAAATAAAAGTAACTTTATCAATTAAATTGTAGATTTCATTTCACTCCTCCTTTGTATCCATACAAAATAGTAATAACTCAATAAAAATGATTCAATTTTATTCATAAAAGTATGCAATCATTTCATCAATGTTTTGTTATGACGTTGTCACGTTAAACTATCGTCCGTAAACCTACTTTACAGACAACCAATTTTTATAAAAATTTAAGTTTATTTTCCAGAAAAATTCGAAATGTCTCCAAAGCGGCTTAAATTGCCAATGGCCAAAAGCCGCCCTAAGACGCTGTTGGGGAGCTTTGACCTTGACCTCAGCCACCATTGTTGCACTTTTTTGTTACAGCCACCATCTTGAAATTCCGTAATCACTATCCTGAGTAAATGTAGATGTATCTAGCTATGATGCAGTTGGAATGTAGGTATATTTTGCACATTCTGATCTCAGAAGCGATCATACTAGCGCAAATGCAATGTACCTAATTATGATTCCTTACTATTTTATATTGAATGCCTCTCTCCTGAGATATAAATTAATTTTATTGTACAATTCTCAGTCATTAGCAGCTTACACTGTAATGTACATCATTTGACATATTTACTTACGGTAATAACTAGGGATGGACCAATCAAATCCTCAAATACCACCAAATCCTTCGAAAATCGAGGAAAAAGATTCGAAGAGAAATATTAAGGGAAAATGTTTCAACAACATAAATATATTTATATTTCTTATATACATTTCGAACCCTTGAGACGTAGTTTCGGATTTGAGAAAATTAGTATTTTACCCATCACTAGTAACCTATTCAGCTAAGTAGAGGAGCGTCCAAGAACCTATTGCACTTGAGACGAAATATGGGGTTAATTATGAAGCATACTTAACGCATACACTCAACATGCACCCAGTCCTAGTTCGTGAAGAAACAGCCGTAGCGCTGTAAATTATACTGAAATTTTATGGATTACAAGCCTTCGAAATTAGTCTTTATATCCACATCAACACTATTTATACCTATAAATAATTACACATTTATTTTCTCGCAAATTAAATAAAAATGTATAACATGTACTAAATATATGAATTATCGCCATTTTAATAGAATCTTTATAACCATTAGAAAGTTGTAAATAATGGCTGAGCAAAACTGAACTATTACGAAAACAAACGAAGAAAAAAAAATATCCAGCAGCGTACCCGAAAAAAATACGTTAATACATTATATTTTAAATGGATAACCTGTGAAACTATTACATTAAAATTCCTCCTTAAAGTAAACAAACAATTAATGAAACTTAAAACTACAGAAGTTTTGAGTGTGTATGTATTAAGTGTTGAGAAGTGCTTAACAAAATGAAAAATTGTGTGTGATGGGAATGCACTAAAAAAATTGCAACGTACTCAACATTGTGGGACTCACAAACACGTACCTTTGAATATATATACTGTATAGAAGTCGCTAGTGGATAGGATTTACTCTACGTTTTTCAGAAGCGTATGATGAGTAGCTTGGGAACTTCACCGCTGCAGTGCGCTGCCGTAACGCCCTGTATCGTCTTAGTTGTTATTTACACGTTAGAGCGCAGCACTGTCGCCCGCTGTCATTCCCCGCTCCCCCCACCTATCATTCACTGCAGCTCAAGTTCGTTCAACAGGAGGGGGAAGGGGTGTTTGAAGAGTTCGACACTTGTCCGCTACGGACCACCACAAGTCGATGCCCTAGAGATGGTGGCGATTGCGGCGGTGAATTAACCAACCACCTCAAAACCGTATTAGAAATTTTAACCTGGGCTGGCGACTTCTATACAGTATATATATTCAAAACACGTACTCAGAAGTGTCTAGCCTTACGCCCTTCCGAGCGCCGCCTGCCCCCTGGATGCACGGCTCGTCTGTGCTCGTGCTATTAGGCGCGCGACCTTCACCGAGGCGGTTACGTAAGCGTCAATATTTACACGCCTCGGAAACACTCCGCTCCGCGACTGCGCAAATAAATCCCTCAGCTTTCTTCGAGTACACACGGCCTGCGCGCCGTCTGAGTTCAAGCACGCGCTGCTTCAACAGTCCTCTCCCACCGGTCACAAGCGTCGGCCCTGCTTGCACGCGACCGAAGCCTGTGGACCAATCATCCAGTCCCTGAAGTGTGCTTTCCTTTACAAAAAAATTAATACTAAAGTTAGATGAAATGGAATTTTTTTTGACGTGACAACGTCTAATAAATCGATGAACGCCGGCTGCACACAAGAAAAAGGATGACTCATTGTCCCGTTACGCTCATTGTGCCGTTACGCTAATTGTACGCTTGCGCCGCATCTCTCTCTCTTCCACTCGATTGGAACAACCATCAATTTGACTTTTTTGAGGCACATTAACTTGAAACGCTACCATTCGTTTCCTACTTTTCCTATCATCGTCCTATCCTTAACAGAATAACACAGATTGGAAGAAGTTAAATAGCAAACATGTATAAAAGTTATAGTTAAAATAATCTCTTCGTTAAAGTAATAAACATATTTGAATTAATGAGTGCAAATAAAAGTAAATTAATCAATTAAATTGTAGATTTCATTTCACTCCTTCTTTGTATCCATACCAAAGTGATAATTCAATAAAAATGATTCAATTTTATTCATAAAAGTATGCAATCATTTCATTAATGTTTTGTTATGACATTGTCACGTTAAACTATCGTCCGTAAACCGACTTTACAGACAACCAATTTTTTTTTCTAAGAGTGAGGGGGGAGAACGATTTAGACTGGTCAACAGCGAATTAGAGGCAGAGCACGGATATTTGTGAAAGGAATTAATTATTGGTGAAGGCCTGACGTTGGGAAACCATTCTGCATTCTCCTTCATGACTTAAGTCCCCACACACGATCAGGCCAGCTAGTTAGGACTACCTCAGCCCGAACTGACAATGTGGACTGCCTCAGCCCGAACTAACAATGTGGACTGCCTCAGCCCGAACTGACAATGTGGACTGCCTCAGCCCGAACTGACAATGTGGACTGCCTCAGCCCGAACTGACAATGTGGACTGCCTCAGCCCGAACTGACAATGTGGACTGCCTCAGCCCGAACTGACAATGTGGACTGCCTCAGCCCGAACTGACAATGTGGACTGCTCAGCCCGAACTGACAATGTGGACTGCCTCAGCCCGAACTGACAATGTGGACTGCTCAGCCCGAACTGACCGTTTGGACTGAAGTCTTTCCCGCACAAACGAGCAGTCCTGTTGTTCCTGTTGGATGTATCGTTTCTTCGTAGAATATATGGAAGAAACTTCGGAGATTGTAGTTGCAGTTGCACGTTAAATTTGAAAAAAAGGAAAAGAAAAAAAATCATCAAAGTAACCAAAGAGTATAAACATAGATGTCTGCCTCAACACTTAGCTGATGTTATATTTGAAAGATTTGTGCAATGGGAGTGCATGACTTGATGTAAGATTTTGGACATACGCCATTGCTAAGCACACGTGGTCTGTAGAAGAAAACTACAAAAAAAAACATTTAGTCTAATTATCTTTGTTTTTCTTTGTTTGTTGACCATATTCCTGTTATGAAATATTATGCGGTGTTTATATCCTGTTGACAACAGAATTTTTTTGCTTAATTTGTGTTTTTTTGTAGTTTTCTTCTACAGACATACATGTGCTTAGCAATGGCGTATGTCCAAAAGCTTACGTCAAGTCACTCAGCTGATGGACCGATTGTTTGGACTGGCGAGGCGCTGTCCCCACACACGCAAGTGCTCTCGAGTTCCGGCCGGGATTCCTCTGGCGTCTCGCTCCGTGGACTGGCACACGTGCCGGACACGTGCCGGACACGTGCCGGACACGTGCGTCCGGCCCCTGCGCGCACGAGGCAATCAGCGTCGCGCGCTCTGCCTCACGCCGGCCCTTTCCTTCCCACTTCCCTTCCTCGTCCGTTTATGTGCCGATCATCATGGACATTTGTGGCGGAAAGGAAGATTTAAATCGTTACATATTACATCATAATTTGAAGTGGCGATTTAAATAATTGAGTTGTCATGATTTCAAGTTAGAAAAAACTTGCAAAATTTGCATTGCACCGAACTTTTATCGTTAAGAATTTATAAAATAATCAAGTCAAGTGTAATTTGACATGAGGATATCGAAATTTTTTAAAATAAATTATAAAACCATCGTCGAAGTTTAAGTTTCTGGTTGGCTTGAAAAAATGTTTTGAAGATTTTTTATATAATTTACCATCACATATTGCAAATATATATATGTTTTTTTTTAAGATGCTGATTGATTATTGATAAGCAATTTGTGTTCTGATTTGAAAATGGTTGACAAAATATAATCACATTGTAGCAAAACAGTTATTTAATTAACAATAGATATGTGTTTGCACACAATTCGATTTGTTTAGATTTTTTTCTTATATTTTCTCATGGTTTAGTCGATGTTTTCTGATAGTTTTAGGATCGGGTCGCGACCCAAACTGTAACCCTTCCGCGACCCACAGTCTGGGAACAGCTGCGTCTAGAGCATAGAGCGAGAGTGAATTCTAGTCCACAGAGTGAAGGCGTCGCACGGGATGAGGTGCTGTCACGACTTAGAAACGCACGACTTAGAAACGCACGACTTAGAAACGCACGACTTAGAAACGCACGACTTAGAAACGCACGACTTAGAAACGCACGACTTAGAAACGTACGACTTAGAAACGCACGACTTAGAAACGCACGACTTAGAAACGCACGACTTAGAAACACACGACTTAGAAACACACGACTTAGAAACACACGACTTAGAAACACACGACTTAGAAACACACGACTTAGAAACACACGACTTAGAAACACACAAGATAGAATCTTCTAAGTTATGCCTGTTCTAAGTTATAACGTAGAAGCACTCAACTTATAACAGGCATAACTTAGAAGATTTTATCTTGCGTGTTTCTAAGTTGCGTGTTTCTAAGTTGCGTGTTTCTAAGTAGCGTGTTTCTAAGTAGCGTGTTTCTAAGTTATGACAGTTCTAAGTTATGACAGTTCTAAGTTGTGTGTTTCTAAGTTGTGCGTTTCTAAGTTATGACTTTCTACGTTACGACGTTTCTAAATTACGCGTTTCTAAGTTATGACTTTCTACGTTACGACTTTTCTAAGTTACGCGTTTCTAAGTTATGATCGTTCTAACTTATAACAGTTCTAAGTTACGTGGATTTTTTTTCGAGGTTTCTATGTTATGACTTGTTCTAAGTAGTGTGTTTCTAAGTTACGTGTGGTTCCCGCACGGGATTACTGCAGCAACCACTAGAAGGGTCTGCGGGGCCTTGTTCTCGAGAGAGGAGGGGGGGATAGTGTGTGTGTGTGCTCACTGCGGCCAAAGTTTAATTGGTTCCGAGCCGTCTCCTCTGTAGGGGGAGTCAGCGCTTACCCCCCACCCAGGCCCAGGGGGTTTATGTGAGAGAGCGCTCTGGGCATAAATAGAAGCGGGGCGTGTTTCACGGGGAGACGCCACGACTCATAATTCATGAGCCGCGGCGAGGCGCCACCGGAGCAGAAGCAGGCCGCCTCAGATTCATGCGTGTCTTCCACACGTCGATATTTCCTTTTTACCTCCGCGGCTTTTTATTTATTTTGTTAGAAACTTCCGGCACGACCAGGCATCAGCAACCCCCCCCCCCCCTTTGCCACCAACTTCTGGAGGTAGCAAGAGCTTCACGGGTAACTACCAGGTGGCGGAAAAGCCTAAGATGTTCATCAAGTTCCGTCCCTGCCCGAACACGCCCGAATATTCACCTTCGGCCAACCTCGGGATTTGTTTTATTTTTGCGCAGAAAAAATGAATTCAAACATTAAAAGTGGTCGGTTACGTTAGCTACATTAAAACACTTTAAAACACTACGGACGGTTAGTTAGGTTAGTATAGCCACATTAAAATAAACAGAGAAATATAAATATACTAGATAATGCCCGGCATGCGTTGCAATGCCTCAATCAATTTTTTTTGTAATTTTTTAAACGTATACTAAGCATCTCTCTTCATATCTCTAATTCTCTATCTCTCTATGTATATCTCTATAACTCTCTCTATCTTTCTATTTATATCTCTATCTCTCTATATATCTTTCTACATATATATCTCTATATATCTTTCTAGCGGACCCGACAGACATTGTCCTGCCCAAATGTACTTTTTGTGAGATATGGATATGGCGGTAAGTATTTCTACGCTGGACATTTTGTATCTTCTCATTATACATACCCCTCCTCTTGGGCACGCCACTGCCGTTACCAAAAACCTTTCCCATGGTTACGCAGAAGGCAACAACAATGCAAAAGCCCGTTGCCATGGAGGCTAATTATCAACAATGCTTAGTTTTTTTTGTTTGCTTTTAAAGCGTGTATTTTTAGTTTTTCTTAACTCAGAATCGAGATAAAATATCCAATTGTGAATCTAAACCATCCTCGAATCCCCGTGAACTCACACACAAAATTTCATCAAAATCGCGTACAAACAGACAGACAGAAAAAGTACTGTTTTATTATAGTAAGATAGATAAATTATTCTTACATGTTCGCATCCATGCAGTATATGAAAAATCAGCATGCATAGCCCCACACCTATAACTATACGTATCTGTTGCCCACGACTTTTTCCGCATGGAATTTTGTATTATCTTTCACAATTTAGAAATTTAAACATTATAACATAACAGTTGATACAGTTGTAGTAGTTTTCTTATGTTCACAAATGATAATTTTTCTCACCTCTATTTCAGTCTTTGCAATAAAAATATGTTACTACCTAAATTTTGAGTAAATATGTTTCTACTTTCAAATGTAATGACGGGAAGACACTTCATAAAATGTCTTTGTAAACCACATTTACTGTTTTTTCCGTCTTGAGCTAGAATGTAAAGATTGTCTGCATTACTGACCCGCGAGCAAGCTACATACATTTCAGAGAGAGAGAGAGTGAGAGAAAGACACCTATTGAATGTCTATCTAACTAATTTTTTTATGAGAGCATATTTTCATTAAATAAATCATGAAATCATTCAACGATAAAAGCTGTTTATTTAATTAAGCGGACGGGTTCGCTCCAAGGACAAAATTGACGCGGCGAGACCTCGTGGACATAGAGAAATGACACACACTCACTATTTGTGTGGCTATGAAACATGATTTTTTTCTGCAATTTAATTTGTAATACACAAAAAGGGTATTGAAAATTGAAACAAATATGGCGACACTATAAACTGTCAGGATCTTTATTTTTTTCTTACTCTCTACTTAGTTCCTTACAATAGCAAAACTTAATGGCTTCTAATAATGCGTTGCAATTTTTGCTTTTAAAGCGTGTTTTTTTAGTTTTCATTAACTCAGAATCGAGATAAAATATCCAATTGTGAATCTAAACCATCCTCACTATTTGTGTGGCTATGAAACATGATTTTTTTTCTGCAATTAAAATTGTAATATACAAAAAGGGTATTGAAAATTGAAACAAATATGGCGACGCTATAAACTGTCAGGAACTTTATTTTTTTCTTACTCTCTAATTAGTTCCTTACAATAGCAAAACTTAATGGCTTCTAATAATGCGTTGCAATTTTTGCTTTTAAAGCGTGTTTTTTTTTTAGTTTTTCTTAACTCAGAATCGAGATAAAATATCCAATTGTGAATCTAAACCATCCACGAATCCCCGTGAACTCACACACAAAATTTCATCAAAATCGGTCCAGCCGTCTAGGAGGAGTTCAGTGACACACACGCACACAAGAAATATATATATAAAGATATAAACAAATACCGAGGTTGGCCGAAGGTGAATATTCGGGCGTGTTCGGGCAGGGACAGAACTTGATGTACTTCTTAGGCTTCCCACCAGTGGCGTGACAAGGGCGGGGCCAGGCAGGACACTTGCTGCCAATCACACTCTTTCACAAAAAAAAAAGGGGGGGGGGGGGTTGTCTGTAAATTCGGTTAACGGACGATCATTTTACGTGATAACGTCCTAAGAAAACATTTTTGAAAAACTACATACTTTTTAATTTTCAAATATTATTTAGTTTATGCAAATTTTATTTAAATAATTTGTTTAAATATAATCACGAACAATCAGTTAAAATGCCCGCCTTAACCTGTTTGATATTATAGAAGATTTTCTCGCACGGAGGTTGGCCGGTTCTTGCACGCTGGGCTCAGGCTGAACGTGACAAATTTTTTTTTCGTGCGTGCAGCCGGCGTTCATCGATTTATAAGACGTTATCACGTCAAAAAAAATTTGAAACTGTAGAATTGGGCGTCTCCGATCCTGGGTCCAGGGCCCGTGATGGAATGTGGGGGCCGTGGGCACAGGCGGCGCATGCGCAGTGGCGTGTTGTGTCTCCCAGAGCAGCCTCGCCCCAGTGGCCGAGGGGTGGCGGACATGTAACAAACCTCCCTGCGGAAACTAGCAACACATCTTTCAGACAACATTTTTTTTAAATTTTCGACGATTTATTCAGGGAAAATTTTTGATAATTTTTTTTCCTGAGAAACTATGCTCCGGTTGATTTTTTTGTTGATTCCAGAGATCAAATTCCGGTGAAATTGCGTCATTATGAGCCAACACAAGATGTTAAAAAGTTGTTTCCGAAATGAAATCAAGAAAACCCAAACTAAAATCTTTTTTAGGATGTTGACCAGCACTTGCAAATACACGCTATTAATTTAATTCTTGCTTTTACATTTAATGTCCCTATTTATTCACAGGAAACAAGAGCAAGAGGGGGAATAAAAATGTAAAGCACCGGCGCGTGGCCTAGCGGGAGGACCCCCCCCCCCCTCCTCCTCCTTTACACCTGACAGCCGGCGACTGATCTTGAGTTCCGACCGCCCTGGGCTAATTATGAGGACGCCAGGCGCGCGCGCGCGCGTGTGTGTTTGTGTGTGTGTTTGTGTGTGTGTTTGTGTGTGTGTGTGTGTTTGTGTGTGTGTGTGTTACGGTCGACCTAACAAGTAGTATATTAGTTCTGACTTTGCTTACCAGCGTGACAATTTTAACATGGTTCATTCATTATATCTATAAAAGTTAAAAATCAGGGAGTCCCAAGCTTTTTTTCAGTTCACAGCGCATTTTAGTTTTGGTGTTTTGTCTCGGTTCCGGTTGTAATATGTAGGATAGATGCAATGACGCTCTATTAAAAATGCACGCGAAGACACGATATCAGCTCCCCCCCCCCCCCCCCCCCCATGATCCTCGCGCCCTAGGCTGCAGCCTAATATTAGCCTAAGGGTTAATCAGGCCACACTGAAGACGGAAGTGGTAAATGAAGCGCCCAGTTGACTGCGCCGCTGCCCTGTGCTGACGGCCGTGGGAACAGCGCGAGGGTCAAGTGCCCCGATGCGCGCGCAGTTGGCCCCCCCACACTGCAGGCTGGAGAGGGGGAGAGGGGGAGAGGGGGAGAGGGAGAAGGGCAAATGTCGCCGGCTGGCGGGGCTGGCCGGCACAATGGGGCACTCAGCGCAAAATGGAGCTGCGGGCGCCGTGTCCCCCGGAGTAGCCGCCTAGCCGCGCGCCCTAACGACAACACCTCCTGGCCGCTAACCTGATGGTAAGCTTTTGGACACACTCCATTGCTGAGCACATGTCCAAAAGCTTACATCAAGTCATGCACAATCTTTCAAAAGATAATACCTGGCCGCTAGTCGCGGTCCGCGCTGCTGTCACGTCGACATCTAGGGGGGATTTTGAAGTTGGTCCTGGGGGAAACACTCTGCAAGAGTTGGCAACACCGGGCAGGGCAGCCTGGGACACACAACTCAAGGCAACGGAAGGTCTTGGAGGGACTCGCACACGGCCTACACGGAGAAACAGGAAAAGACCAACGGCCGGAGAGGCAGTCCGACGCCTCTCTCCGTCAGGGCCGCAACTAGGGGGGGGGGGGGGGGGAGAGCAAGCGGTGGCATACGCCCCGGGCGCAAAGCTGCGGGGGCGCCGAAATCGCTTACATTGTAATTCCTACTACAACTGGTAACTGGTAAAACGTTTTTTTTACTTGCATGCCAGGAATGTCTAATCTGATTTACAATATAACGTCTCAACATATTTAATGAACAGGTCTAGTGATTATACGGACTACTTTATGGACATAGTGGGTTCATGCATGGAAGTTACAGTAGCACAGAAACTGTTACATGAATGTATGGAAAATGCTTAAATAGCACAATTTTTCCGTGGGAGGGCCCCCCCCCCCCCCCCCCCCGCTTTATTGGCGTGGTATGTGCAAAAAAAGAGGGGGGGGGGGACCATGAATCCATTCATGCCCCGGGTGCCAGAGACTAGTTGCGGCCCTGCTCTCCGTAACAATCAGTCAATCTCGGAATGCCCGTTCTTGCCTTCCCCCTTCCCCTTCTGGAATTACGTATTACTTCTTGAAGATAAAAAAAAAAATATGTGAAAAACAGCGCTGAACTGGCGCGCGAGACTCGGGTGAAGATATTGAGAAGTGATGAATATTGGAGTTCCTCGCGACCGCATGAATCGCGTTCAGAACTGCGGTCTGTACAGAAGGGGGGAGAAGTGGCACTCAACCAAGAGCACGTGCAGTTCTGGAGTTGCTCGGCTTCTGGGTCGTACTGGCGCGTCGACGGCGGCGTTTCGGTCGTCCTTGCGGTCGCAATCATCAGGAGAAGGTCGTGAGAGACTGCGACCTTCGTTAACGCGCCGTGCTAGTTCGCCGCACACAACAAGGAGGGGAGATACAGAAGTGCGACTCTTACAGTGGAAACTGAAACCATGTTTCACGCGACATGTGTCGCTATCTGTTGGGCGGGCCCGTAACTACTAGAAAAACAAAAACTCGGGATAGTGGTTCTAATACAAAGTTGCACATTAATAATGTTAATTTATCTACTTTACGACTGATTGCTCAGTAAAATCGATTTCAACTGTGCTGTTTTGTAATAATAAAAAAAAAGTAATGTTACGTAAAAATAAATAGGAGATGCCAAGATTTTCTAGTGGCTACCAAAATAGAGTTAGTTAATTTTCGCTGGTTTTTTTTTGCCTGATAATAGCTTATGCATGGCATTATTTCTCACCATCAATATAGCCACGCCGGTAATACGTTATGAAAGCTACCATCTAGCGGGCGGGCCCAAAACTACTTGGAAACAACTGGTCTCGGCGACTCCGTGGTGCGCCCCAGCGACTGTGAGGAGGGGGGGGGGGGGCAGCAGGTGGGTCAAGGTCGCCAGTTTCTCCCGGCGCCGCGGCGCGACCTCCGACCCCGCGCCGAGGTCAGCCCGCCGCACGCCTCAGTCATGCCAACATCAAGCAATTAAGTTTTAAATACAAAAAAAAACATAGCAATAACTTTTTAAAAAGTAGCCAACGTTAACAATTAAGTTTTAAATACAAACCAAACACAGCAACAACTTTTAAAAAAAGTAGCCAACGTCAACAATTAAGTTTTAAATACAAAGAAAACATAGCAATAACTAAAAAAAAAGTAATTTTACTAAAGTTATTAGTTCATAACTTAACGGAATGGTGTACTAACGGAGTGGCGTATTGAGTATTATGGGAAACTATTATACTTTGGTAATTTTTTTTTGACAAAGTTGAATTGTCTCGTGCAGTTCTGGAACGATCTGGGCCAGGCAAGGCAGTCTGACAACCCAGCGACCTTCAAGCACGGGCTGAAGAACCAACTATGGAGCTGCGACGTTCGGATCAAGGTTTCATTCGAGCTTTGTACACCGGAGGCAGTCCATCAGGACAGCATAACGCGCAAGTAGTAAAGGCATACTACTAGGGCGTTTTCGAGAAATTCGCAAGAGAAGTTCTACGCGTCGGATATGTGCCGGTGTGTTGTGACCATGCGAGCAAGCATACAGTGTGTGTTTGTCTAAGTGTTTGTCGTAATAATAAATATTAGTGAACAGACAAAAAAAATTGGAAATCCAATAAAAGCTCATGCAAATACAAGTTTTTTCTTCTTCATTATTTTGCCTTTGAATTGTAATATATAAAAAAGAATATTACCAGTGATGAAAGAAATATGAATTTAAAACACCATGACTAGAACTCGATGCCGAGATCCAGCGATAGCATTGAAATATATATATATATATATATATATATATATATATATACATATACATATATATATATATATTCAATGGCCATAGAACAACTTTCCTCAAGTCTGCTGTGTGCATCTGTTCTCTTTTCCCAATCCACGACTTCTGCCATTAGCGCTGTCCTTGTTTCACCGTGCTCTGTTCCCAGATGTACAACATCGAGCAAAAACATATCAGAAACAACTTCGTAATGTAATGAAAATTTGGATTGAGATTTTTGGAATACATTTTCTTTTATATATAATCGAAAGTTAATTATTTTTGCAGCTCTTCTGAACAAAGCACATAAATCTATGTAATGCCTTGTTATTAATAGTGGCAAAATGCTACAAATTGTTTCTCCTGCGAAATAATGATCGGTGTTTAGCGTTGAATTATTTTTTTTAAATTTAAGCAAGACTAGAACTGTGATAATACTGTCAATATAATATTTAAAAAATCACCAACCAATAAAACTACAAGAGATAAAAAATAGTTAAAGATCAAGGTGGTGTGGTAAATAAAAGTTGTTGTGGTACGAAGGGACGCCTTCATTTCACAGACGAGAGAGCCACACCCGAAGTTCCCCGAAGTACATGCTCGCTTTTTTTTCCCGTTCTATCTCATTGTATAAACCGGTGTGGCATTAAATTTTGCGGTCGATTAGGATAGGTTAGCTGCATTATAAATACTTTAAAAACATTGTGGATGGCTGGTTATATTAGGTAAGTACAGCTACATTAAAAATACTGTAAAATCAATTTATGGTTGCTTAGCAAATTAATATGTAGCTATCGTGGGCTAGGAAACCGTTTACATGATTTCACTAATCAAATCAACCGTCCACAATGTTTTAAAGTATTTATAATGTAGCTAACCTAACCTTTTACAATGAACAAAAAAAAAAACTCGAAGATGCACGACCGAGCGTTTGGCTCTCTCGTCTGGTAAAGGAAGGCTTCCCTGGTACTAATGCTGAGTCAAGCAAGCGTTATAGACGGACCGGCTCGGGGAACAGACCGGAAGTGCTAATCACTGATGGCCAGAGTGTCGCCCATGACACGCCAGCACAAGGGGAAGGGGAAGGGGAAGGGGAAAGGGTAAGGGTTGGCGACGGAATCAATACGTCAGCGCGACAGTGAGTCATGCGGCTCTCAGAGTCCTCGGCTCGCTCCCGGGTTGCGGCGCTGATTGGAGCACTGCTTCTCGCTTCTCTCGCCAATCACCAACACCTCTCTGTGAGTGGAGCCCGTCTAGTCGGGGGTGTATGGCCGATCTAACTGGTGGGGGGCTTCACTCCCCCGCCGAATTAGGTACACGTAACTTTTATAGCATTACACAACCTACCAGCGCACACACAGGCCCGCGTGCCAAACCTGTCCCACAAGACACGCACCCCCGCCGTCGATTCAAATGATTCTTCACCAGTGTGGGGTGCACCTGAATTACTATGCACTTAGCGAGTTATAGAAACTTCGGTTTCTGGCCTCGCCCACGCTTACTGCCCCGGATGGCAATATGATGGATCGGCGGCGGCGGGGGTGTATGTGTGTGTCAGTGAGACGAGATGATAAGTGCGAAGCTCGCTGGAATATTCTAAATCACCATCGCCTCTGAGCGCAAGGCTTGTGAACTGGCGCGCAGCCTTTCTCATCGTGCTTTAGGGCAGCCGTGAAATCATTTGGCGGAGAAATTTGAATAAACGCGGTCATTTGTCTGGCGTCGCAGGCGAAGATGTAAAACAAGCCGAGGTTTGGGTCGACGGTGCAGTTGACTGCTCCCGCGTGCAGCACACACTCTCGCCATTGAGGAGACGTGCAGCGCCACACGTGGCGGCCGGCAGGCGCGCCGAGCGCCCGTGGGAGCACATCCGGCCCACGGCACAGCCCCGTCTGCGCCCGAGCACGGCACAGCCCCGTCTGCGCCCGAGCACAGGCAGTGTTAAGAGCACGGCACGTGCAACTGGGAGAGACTAGAACAAGTATCTGACAAGTGGTTTAACACTTATCGATATTAAGGATATTATTGGGACGATAAGAAATATAATAATAATAATAATAATAATGAGGCGAAAAGATATCAAACACGAACGATATAAAGAAGCATAAAAGTAGTGAAGATGACTTAGCATAAAAAGATAAACAGACTTGAACATCGCCACGATTGAAATTAAGAGGAAGATTAGATGGTGGCCAGCAAAGGCAGTAAATTGACAATATCTTAAAATAACTCCGATTTCGAGAAAAAACTTGACTAATTTAACTGCAGTTTTAGTTATTACCTACTATATACACTACTAGTTAAATCACGACAATTTAGATACCCGAACAAACCACATGCCAGATCTCTCACACACCTTCGCAATATAGAGCAAATGGTACCCACTGTTTCCGGATTGATAATACCTGGCTTGCTAATGTTAAAAATAATATATTGTATTTCAAATTCAAATATGATTTTGAATATTTGTTGATTTTTATCTTTTTTTATTTTTATTCTTAAGAATAACATAGACGTGTGTATTGATAGTATTATTTAGCTGAGAGTGACGCGGCACATGGGGACGGCCGGCCCTAATGGAACAGCTGTCGGCGCAGATAAGCAGCGCACACACCCGTCACTGCCGTGTTCGCCGCCAGCCAGGAGACCCTAGTGGCCCGGTGTCACGTCACTGCCCCGGCACAGCTCTAGCGAACCACACACTGCGTGTCCGTCGCTATCTGCATAGTGGTGCACACCAGAGTTCTGCAGATTAGAGTTTTCCAATGATGTGAACTTATCAGAGGTGAAATATATGTGGCTAACAAGAAGCTGCAAAATGTTTTTTTTTTCCTACCCTATGTTCGGAAGTCCCTAATTGGCGCCTCCCCTACTTTACCTGCAAGTGCAACACTCCCCCCCTCCCCCCACTACCACCCCTACACACACGAGCCATTGGCAGGGACGCAAATCTATATGATTCTCAAGGGGGGAGGGCTTCAGAAATTTGCAGGGAGAGGGAAAGGGGACAGAGTTTCGGGCGTGTATTTCAGCCGACAAGTCGCCTCTGGTTCATCAACCCAGTTTCACAAGTCACGACGATATTGCAAGCACGAGCAAGCCCTCTCAGTGAGTGAGTGGCCACTTAATTTCATTGGGACCCTGCGCCCCTACCTCAACCACGGATCTACGCCCTGGATCGGGCGTACTGCAAGGGCGAAATGAGCAGGATACATATCTCCTCCGCAAAGTCCTAAGAAATCTATAGTTTGCACTTACGAAATGAAAGAATTGGAACTGAAATAGCAGGCGTTGTGCGAACGCTCCTGGCTGCAGCGCGCCGTGACTAGAGTGTTGCTGCAGGAAGGAACTCCGTGGAGGAAGAGGAGCGACAGTAGATAGGACGAACTGAATCCTTAATAATTGGATCATACCATGTTTCACCAACATCGGGAAATATCTATTACAACTTTTGATCTCTTTAGTTTACTACATGTCCAGTTTTATTAATTTGTGTTAATCTAAGTTGCTGTTACAGTACTATAAATTACTTTCTTTTCTTATTATAAATAGTTTCTTGTGACGCCATTTTTAATAATTTTGTTGGGTTTGATTCTCTGTTCTGTATGGTCGAGCTTCGAGCTATCATACGGCCATCTTTTGTGTTGTCTCGTGGTAATATGGGATTTGAAAGTAAAAGCGTATTATTTTTAAAATGTCACTTGAAACTAGACGCTGCGTGGCATGTTGCCGAAAACTAAAATTAGAGAGCACGTTGGCCTGTCGTTCTACAGTTTTATTCGGCTGTAATTTTTTTCGTTGTCGAGTTGCAAAGAAATGGTATGATCGCATGGGTTTTGAGTACATATATTTAAGCGAACGATCATTGCTATGGGAGTGGCGCCTCTTCCTTTACTTACTCTATGAGCGACTCCAGGCAGGGAGGATGAGAAGGAAGGAACACTAGTGTAGGGGGGGGGGGGAAGTGTGTGAGGAAGGAATGAAGAGAAGGAAGGAACACTAGTGTAAGGGGGGGGGAAGTGTGTGAGGAAGGAAGGAAGGAAGGAAGAGAAGGAAGGAAGAGAAGGAAGAAAGGAAGAGGAGGAAGGAAGAAAGGAAGAGGAGGAAGGAAGAGGAGGAAGGAAGAGAAGGAAGGAAGGAAGGAAGGAAGAGAAGGAAGGAAGAGAAGGAAGGAAGAGAAGGAAGGAAGAGAAGGAAGGAAGAGAAGGAAGGAAGAGAAGGAAGGAACATGCGCCCCGAGGCGACAGGCAGTAAGGACCCGGTGGTAACCGCCGCGGGCGAAGTGACGCCGTGACGCAAGCCGCGGGCTACACTCACAGTAGCACCGGGCAGACACTGGCCCCACTGGCACACGTCACCTGCTGCTGTACTGCGGCCAGGCTGTTTGATTCCTCTTCAATTAGAAATAACATTAACCCAACCCTGTAACTTCTCAGTGACAAACCACGGAGTTAACTATTTCCCAGAACAAACTGCCAACAACCGAAGAATATGAAACACACACACACACACATATAAGTACTACTGGCTCGCTGTAGGAAAGGTTTTGATGGAGATTAAAAACTGACGAAAACTAGCTTCTACTGCGCAGCTTAGGTTCCCCCCTCCCTTCTTTGCGACAGAGAGGGAAGTGACAGAAATTCTCTGTCGCAAAAAAAGGGAGGGGGGAACCTAAGCTGCGCAGTAGAAGCTAGTTTTCGTCAGTTTTTAATCTCCATCAAAACCTTTCCTACAGCGAGCCAGTAGTATATATGTGTGTGTGTAAAGAAAACCATTTCGCTCATGTGCGAACTCTTTTCTTTCAGTTTATCTTTGGCGCGATATAAACAAAGCCTACTAAATATTGTGACATTTAATTAAATGAAAAGTGAGAGTGGATTATGATTATTGTGAACAATATACTTTCTTGAAGAGAATATTATCTACATTTCTAAAAATATGAAGAAAAAAACCCTGAAATATGGGCTTTAAATGTTGTTTCTTTCGTTAAATAGAGAAACACAATTACGTCTTTGTTTCAGTTTACCAATTAACCAAGAGTGAAATATTATAAAAAAATATATGCACACACACACAAGTAGTGACTGAAATAAAGCTGAATGTGATATACGCAAAACGGAAACATACTGCTAGGCAAAAAAACTAAATATATAAAACAAATATTTAAGGGGAAGCATTAGCAACAAGCCTCAACCTCCGTCATTATACGATGACACTTCTCTAAAATTAAACTGATATAGGAATAAAATGAGCAAAGTTTAACGTCTCACAGGCATGGATGTCAAGAGACGCGGAGAGAAAACGGGTACGTGAGAACGGAAACATTCAGGGCCAGGGAAGAAATACATACATACATACATACATACATACATACGAGATTATTTTTTTTTCAACCTCCGATCGGCTGTAATAAAAAAAAACGGGAATGAATTGGGAAATTATTTTAATGTCAAAAGAAACGTACATCTTTACTCTATTTTTCCATATAACCACCGTGCAGATTGAGGCATTTGTCGTACCGATGCACCAGCTTTCCAATCCCCTCTGCATAAAATGATGCCTCCTGCCTATTCAGCCACATTTTAACAGTGCCCTGCAGTGTGATTACAGTTTGATTTCTCCTTGGCATGCCCATTAATCGATACCCTAATCGCTTGTACACGAATCGACACGTCTCGTAGTGTTTACCCCCTTCCACCAACCATGTGGAGCGGCCAACTCACACCTCAGTTGAAGCTTGGTTATGGGAATGTCAACATGGCTGCAACGATAAACTGTACGGCGAAATGCGAGTTGCGTGGAGTCATCCGTTTCTTACAGGCAGAAAGGCACACTGCAGCAGAAATCCATCGCCGAATGAGTGTTGTGTGTTAAAACGTGGCTGAATAGGCAGGAGGCATCATTTTATGCAGAGGGTATTGGAAAGCTGGTGCATCGGTACAACAAATGCCTCAATCTGCACGGTGATTATGTGGAAAAATAGAGTAAAGATGTACGTTTCTTTTGACATTAAAATATTTTCCCAATTCATTCCCGTTTTTTTATTACAGCCGATCGGAGGTTGAAAAAAAAATAACCCTCGTACGTACATACATACATACATACATACATACATACATACATACATACATACATACATACATACACAGGGCCGGTGCAAGGTAAATTGGCGCCCTAGGCGAAAAACCTTAATGCCCCCCTCCCCCCCCCCCCCCACCGGACACCACAAAAAATTTTCCTTGCCTCAAAATACATCACGTAAGCCTAATATTTTGTCAACAATCAAATGTAAGCAGGCTTGTGTTTTTTTTTTTTACTTTTTTACTTATTAATAGGTCACCGTGGACTTTAAATAATTACTAGTATCAATATAAACATTCCAAACCGTTACAAAAATCCATTTTCATCTAGTTTCAATAATCGTTAAACATATTATATCAGCTGTTATGTGTCGTGCTGCGCCGCCCCCAGCTACTTGGCGCCCTAGGCGGTTGCCTAGTTCGCCTATATGGACGCGCCGGCCCTGTACATACATACATTATACATACGTACATACATACATATACGCATGGTTTCCCCCTGGTTCTTTGTAGCATTTGCTTACAAATTTAAGGGGACGGTGTCACAGTTACGTGTGCGTTTTAACCTTGATATCGTCTATAAACAGTCTCGTCCAATTTCAATCAAAACAAAATGTATCATTGCATTCGCTCTCTGTTACCCCATCCCAGGGTGTCCACAGTTAGTACTTTCGTACTAGATCTAGTACTTTTTTTTTTGTGGTCTAGTACATTTAAGCTTAGATCTAGAACTTTTACCTTTAATATAATAATAATATTACAGTAACTCCAATATGTTTTATTATTAAGCGTAATATTTTTAATAACTATGGAATGTATGTGTGTGTGGTGTGATATTTAAGTTAGAGCATTGCAATGTCATAACTTCCAAAATTGTTAAAACCATAACCAATTATAATTTAGTACTTTTTTCTTGCTTAAGTTGGTACGAAATATTTTTTCCTTGTGGACACCCTGCCCCCTCCGCCCCTCAAGTGTCACTCATTTTGCCATCAATCATGAGAGGCTCATGGGAGAAAACTTTCCGAAGAAATTTACACTTGGATGAGGAAAAGCATCAAACGATGTACATACTTATTCATAAAGGAGGCTTCAAATAGCTCCGAAGCGCAAACAACTTGTGACAGCTGTCAATATCACCAGGACATGACAGATTAAAGGAGGTTTACAACTCCCCGTCACATCCGCCCGTCAATCACGTGACCGCAATCGGATGGCCCGAAAAAATGTTATCCATCCGTTCATCGATCCGTCTGTCAAAAGTTAACCACACTTAAAATTCCGACGAAGCGATGAAATATAAACTTGGCATCGCCTTACAAGCATTCTGAAGATGCCCTCAAATTCTTAGAAGGCTTTAAAGTTTGTTTATAAATTTAACAGTTTCCAAAACTCAACATGCGCTAGATAAACACTTAGCATCTTGCCGCTTGAAACATTGCAGAATTTCTCGAGATAAGCTATGGTAAAAGCCACTGATTAAATCGTACACTAAACCGGAAACACACAAATAAATATCAGCGAAACTTATGATTAGATATAGGTGCTTAACCTAATGAACGTCATACTAATCTAACTTTACAAGCAAAATTATTATACGTAAAATTTACGCTATTTGCCCGAGTGTCGCATTGATTAAGAAAAATATATTGACGGACATGCCGAGTATGCGTGACATGTCAGAATTCGACTTACTAACCTCGGATGCAGTTTCATCCCGAAAATATAAGTTGGAAAAAAATAAGTATGTACGAATAATGGTCCAAGTGCTTCCATAGGCTGGCTGCTATACGCCTTTGGAGCTGAACTTACGATAAAACACCGAGTGTCGGTATTGTAAATAAACAAATTTCTACAATTACCGCTAAACTTGTGGCTGTCTTAGTTATTTATTTCATATAATTTGGGGTTACAACTTTGTTTCCCGTGCATTTTTTTTTTTACTTGTTGTTACCCTCAATAATCTCAAAGCAATGTTAGTACGACAGGCCGACCTCTGTGGCGTAATCAGATGCACACCGGCTTACGGTGGGAAGGGTTCTGGGTTTGAGTCCCGGGTAAGGCATGGGTGTTGATATACGTACGGATATTTGATTGATGATATAATAAAAAAGACTTCGAATAAGAAAAGACATCTAGTGCTGGTTGTGGGCGGAGCCGATAACCATTCAACCAATATAAAAAAAATATAAAAAAAAAGAGTACGACAGTGACAAGTTTTGCTGTGGTTGTAGAAATTTGTGCGACAAAAATAATATTCAGACGCTCACTGTTCCAACTCGAACACTTTATCACATCCCATGAAGTTCTTCAGCTTTAACTTCAAATGAGAACAAAGCTTCAGGAAGCACCTGCCCCATTCCACAGTGACACGGAAACATCGAAACAAACGGATCTGGACACACAGACAGTCAAGTTTCACTATCAGTCTGTCAATTACACAACGCACTTCGCGCACAAACAGCAAACAATGAGACTGAACTTCAAAGTTACGAAAAAAATTAATTTAAACAAACGTTGAGATACGAGAGAAAATAAACTAATAATAATCCAAAAGAAAAAAAAACATAGAACACTACATTAATTTTGTGTCTCTATTATTGTTCCAAAACGTGTTTATAGGAAAAGTTAGGAAAAAATAATACGGAAGCAGCTTAACAAACTAAGCAAATAAAAAAAAAACTTTTAAAATAAAGGTAATGGCTTTCAGACATTTTTTCAGGTTATAATTTCTTCCGTCCAAAGTTTAAGCTTGGCAAAGTTTCGACGGACGGATGGCATTTTTGGGCCACCTGATTGGCCGAAAGTCACGTGACTGGTGGACGGGTGAGACACAGAGATTAGAGAAAGTTACAGATGGAGCATAAGCTCTGAGCACTGTGGCCAGTTTGTTCACGTAAGAAGATGGCGGCCATTTGTTTATATAGTATATATAAATGTAGTTTGCTACATATTCTTGTACACAATCATTTTTCTCGAGTCAACAGTCTTTTATTTGTTTAATATTCATGCACTTTTCCACCACCATACATACATAACTTATGAGAAAATGCGATTTTCTTCATGGAACAATATGGCGGCGACCTGCTTTCCCCTTACGACCCCTGGCTTCAGCAGAGATACCTACAAACTGTGTTTATGCTCCATCTGTAACTTTCTTTAATCTCTGGTGAGACCAGGTTAAGTCGTAAATACGTGCGATTTTGACATGTTTTTTTGCACATGACGAACCCGCAGTCACATCACCCACCAGGAGAGAATGTACGTACCTCTGGCCGGCGACTGAGTAGTGTAGTCTCTGAGCGAGGCGTGTTGTGTCCTGTCCGCCGGCACCCTCGTCCTTGCCAGGTGCTCGCCAATACCCCTCCCCCTCCCAAGACAAGCCGCCCAGCAACAAGACACGCGCGCCCTTCTGCTCCCTGCGCCTAGACCCGACCCGAGCACGCACGAGCACGCCCGAGCTTGCCCGAGGCGCCGGCAACACAGGCACGTCTCTGCAGTTGCCGACAGGTATACGGGCCCACGGGTGGCCAAACTTCTTCAACCCATCGATACACATCGGTCTTTCCAGATATCGCTTGAAGTGGGTATGGACACCGATAAAATATCGGCCCGAAAATATAGATATTTTCGATACTTAAGTTTATAACTATTATAATATAAAATATATTACCCATTATTTGCTTACTATGCAATTATTTTTAAGTATATATTAAATTGTGTTCTTAATGTAAAGAAATTACCTAATAAAAGGTTAGCTCTTTATAGTTAAGGTGACAACTAATTTTTTATTATTATTTTTATTCAATAATACCTTCTCTTGTTTCGTAAGTTTTTTCTCCATTTTTTTTAAATTTTTAAGTAATGTTTATGGATTGTTAGAAGTTGTTTATTAATTGAAAAATATATTTTACTCAAATTCTATACTATCGGAACAAGATATCGATAGCAAAAAAATATCGATGCCAAATTATCGATACATCGTTGCCACCCTAGGTATGACTACAATACGCTGACATCTGAACAGACTGTGCATCAGCAGCAGCCTGCGTCATTCCTCCTGCTGCCAGCCACGCCGCATTCGAGGCATGCGCTGACGTCATAGAAGAGAAAGAACTAGTGGTTAACACACGCACGTGTTCTTTAAGCCCCCGCCTATCTCGGCACACACACAGATTGCAGAGTTAAAAAAAAAAAAAAAAAAAAACCGTCATTTGAAAACCTTTCAAGATGTCCGTGTGGTGTCTCAACGAAAAACATTTAAAACGGCGAGGGTGGAGGCGTAACCCTGTTTCAGAATTTCATTTTTTTTTTTTTTTTTTTTTTTTTTTAGTTGAACGTGGCTAAAACGCGTGTTTTCAGATCAATGTTTTCAGGCATGAAACACACGTGCAGATTCTTAAAAGCACCCAAGGAACTTGCATTACACCTTTAACGTTTTTCTTTTCGCCACAATATGTCATTGGGGCAACTTTGAGTGTGTCCTACGTATAAATTAGAATACGCGCCGAGTGTTTTCAGGTTGATACGCAACGCATGGCCACGAACACTTCAAGTCCTGAAGTAGTGTATAAGAAGACACTGTATGCGGGTAAATCACAATAAATAAAGAGAATTTCTACACAGTTAAGTAGCTTGGCTTATGGGTTGTAGCCTATTCAATTCAAGGTAAATGCTCCCTAATGATGGCGAATGCAATGTCGACCAGAAACGCACGGTGAATTATTCGCCAAGGACACGGCTGCAGACCCAGAAGCCAAGCTATACCTAAATGATAAGTAGGCATTATATGCGAGTAAATTCCTAAACATTAGTTGTTCAGCGGTGGTGTTGGGAAGCCTTCATTTCACAGACGAAAGAGCCACACCCGAAGTTCATGCTCGCTTTTTTGTTCCGTATCTTTAATGTAGCTATCCTAACCAAATCAACCGTCCACAATGTTTTAAAAGTATTTATAATGTAGCTAACCTAACCTAATTGACCATTAGTTATCATGAGTTACAATCTCTCGTATTCCCGGTGTCGGGTACTGGACGTGTCCCCGGCTCACGGAAGCGGGAGACACGGAACTGGCGGGGAGAAAGCGAGGGGCAGGTGTGGACGCGGAGAGCGCCACTTGTCATTGTCGCCGACTGTCCCGCGTGACGCAAGGCGCCGAGGCGTGCCCGCCTGTGCCCGCCTGTGCCCGCCTGTAGCCACGACACAGACACGGCACAGACACGACACAGCCGACACGAACAGGCCGAGTGTTCCCGCCGAGCATCTGCGCGCTCGGCAAATATGAGCATCATAAATGTAACAGTTGAAACGAGACAAAAACACAACAAAACGAAAATACGAAACAAACACAATAGTTCTGTTATGGAATATTATGTGGTGTATAGGTATACCCCGTTGACAACAGCAATTTTTGCTTAATTTGTGTTTTTTGTCTTTTGGTTTTTTGTAGTTTTCTTCTACAGACATACGTGTGCTTAGCAATGGCGTATGTCCAAAAGCTTACATCAAGTAATGCACTCCCATTGCACAAATATTTCAAAGATAAGAAATTACGTCGGAACATTATTCAAGTACTTATGTTGAATGGTATGCCAATGGAAAACTACACAACCACCGGAATGTGTGTATTGTTCTGACCGCGAGAGACCAGGTTCGGAGCTGGCTATCGCGCAGCGCGCCAGCTGTCCGCGATGCCAGCTGCCCCACGCCCCGTGCTGCTGGCTGCTGGCTGCAAGTCCGCCAACAGCTCAGCCGACTCGACAATCCTGCAGTCAGAGGCGCGTCATGCACCGCCGAACACTGGGCAAACACGAGTACACTGCATGCTCTTTCCACAATTAATTTTGAATTGAAAACTTATATGGGAATGTTTGGATAGGGAGTAAATTCATATTATCTTCGAAAGATTTAAGCAATGGGAGTGCATGACTTGATGTAAGCTTTTGGACATACGCCATTGTTAAACCACACGTAGGCATGTCTGTAGAAGAAAACTACAAAAAAACACAAAGGACAAAAATACAAATTAAGCAAAAAATTGCTGTTGTCAACAGGATATAAACACCACATAATATTCCATAACAGGAATATGGTCAACAAACAAAGAAAAACCAAGAAAATGAACTAACAGAACGAAAAAATCCCCACAAATGATGACAGCACAAAAATATTGAACCCAAAAAATTCATTGTTAATAGTAAATTCATGTAAGTCGTCATCGACATGGTCACGTGACGTGTTAACGATAACACTATATCTGTTCATATTAGTGTTCTTCAGTATACGATTACTGTGCAGTAACAAGTGAGTATAAAATATATTAATATTCTCATGTAGATATATAGTTTGAAACGAAGAAAACGGAATCTCTGTAGCAATATAACCCTAAAAATTAAGAACATAATTATTAATGTTTTTATTAGGTACCTACAATTACTATGCAATGCGTATTTTATAGTAATTAAGGAGTTATTTTACTAACGTGATAAAACAAATTTATTGTGTGATAATATTTTTTCGTAAAAATTGCGAAATAGTCAGATTTTTATCAAAAAATATTTTCTTATGATACACAATTATATCTTACAAAGTTAGTAGGTATTTCTTATTTCAAATTATATTTGTATTTTCTTAATTTATTATTAATATTAATAATAGTTACTTTGATTTACAAGTTTTAATTTAAGATCAAACAATTAATTTGGATATCCAAAAAATAACTGTTTGTTTATAGTTTTAAGTTTTCACTTCTGTCGGCAGTCCTCATGACTGCTTTTAAGGTTGTTTTTTTTTTTTCCAAGTATTTCAAACGTCCCTGCCAACCACTTATCCTGCGAGATCTGCACGTGTGTGACGGGAGAAGGCGGACCGGGCAAGGGATGGGGGGGGGGGGGGAGAGAGTGCGTGTGGCTGATCGCAACCAGACCCGGAGCGCCCCTAGCCCCTCCACCCAGCTCCTGCCTCACGCCGCATCGGGGACGCACCACAACGCCGAAATACCACAACGCCGAAATGCCAAATTGACCAAAACGCCGACTGCTAGAAAACTGCTGTGTACCACAACGCCAAATTACCACAACGCCGAAATACACTAACGCCGAAAAATGTCATTGCAGGACTGCCACAAAGGTTAGGTTAGGCTAGGTTAGGTTTGATTGTGGTATTTCGGCGTTAAGGTACGTTTAAGAAACACACACAAATTCATTCAGTTGTTATTTCGGCGTTGTGGTACACAGCAGTTTTCTAGCCGTCGGCGTTGTGGTCAATTTTGACATTCGGCGTTATGGGATTTCGGCGTAGTGGTAACGACCCCGCCGCATCTCGCCGTGACGGACTATGTCCCTTCCTCGTCATCGCTAGTGTTGTCTTGTCGTGGGAGGGGGGGGGGGGGGGCTGAATTGTATCCCCTCGGAAAGGGTACCTTTCAGGATTTTCTGTACAATGACACAGCAGAAAATAAACTGGAAAAGTACCCTTTCCGATTTGTTAGGTTAGCTAAGTATGGTGCACTAACACAGACAATACACGGGATAAGAATATTCCTCCGATCATATATTCTGATCTAAGTAGAGTTCACACGCAGAACAAAAGATAAAAAAAAAAAAAAACGATTTAAAACGTTACGCTACATAGGCGGTTATTTTGCTAAGGTGTTCTGTGGACACTCCCTTCCAGCGCTACCTAGTATGAAACTGAGGAACTAGGTGCTTGCATCGATACATTACATGTCTGGCAGTCATTTTGGGATATCTTCCAAGAGGGGATAACTTTCAGGATTTTAAAGAAGAAAATAGTATGCATTTTAAGAAATCGGGAAGGGTACCCTTCCAGTTTATTTTCTGCTGTGTCATTGTACAGGAAATCCTGAAAGGTACCCTTTCCGAGGGGATACAATATTCTATCGCCCCTTGTCCGACAGCGGCGAACCACCCACACTACAAAAATCTACACTACCCTTAAATTGGCCTCCGTTCATGCAATAAGCACAATACTGAAAAAATATAATTTTTTTCCATAAGACATAGTTAGAGTACCGCTTTTGCAAGTGCAGACGAGCCACCCCCCTTAGTGTGGGTCCGGGCCGACTGCAAACACTTCCCGAGGGAATTACGTCCACGCGCAGAATGATGTTGCTGACTCACAGGACCGCCCCGCACCAGAAGGGCGTATCCCGGGGCTACGAGCGTACGCAGAATTTTATTTTCGGGCGGGGGAGGAGAGGGGGTTGTTAGGGAATAAACCCCTCACCCGCCGTTTGCTACCAAATACTTTTCCGTTTGTTGGTCGGCATGGTAGGTTTAACAGGACATCACCAGCAGCGCACACGACCAGGGGGTCAGCTACACCCTCTTCCCTTTTTCACAAGTGAAAAATAAAAAAAATGAAACAATCGAGCAAGGAGCCGTGGTAAAAAAGAAATTGTTATTAACACCTCACAAACTATAGATAATTTTGAATTTTAATTATTTTCTTACCTTTGTTATTGTTTATTACTGTATAACACCATGGACCCTCAAAAAATTATTAACATCCCCCCCCCCTTTCCACCTCCCCCCATTTTCTTGACCGTTCTCAGCTGGATACGCCAGTAAATGAAAAAAAAATTATCTGTGATTTTACATGAATATTTCTTTTCCATTTACAAGAAAAAAAAACCACAGTGTGGGGAGGGGGTCCTGGGTTCGAGTACCGGGTCTGGCGTGGGCGTGTGTTTGTAACCGTATGTCCGTATTATTATACAAATCAGTCACATATTCCACAAATTGTTCAATGCAATGTTCTTTTTTTTTTTTTGACGCGATAACGTCTTCTCAATCGCCGAACGCCGGCTGCACGCACGAAAAAGAATGACTCATTGTCACGTTCCACCTGAGCCGAGCGTGCAAGAACCAGCCGACCTCCGTGCGAGAAAATCTTCAATAATATCAAACAGATTAAGGCGGGCTTTTTAACTAATTGTTCGTGATTATATCTTAAACGAATTATTTAAATTAACTATTTGCAAAAAACTGTAAATAATATTTGAAAATTTAAAAAAAGTATGCAATTTTTCATCAATGATTTTTTATGACGTTATCACGTAAAATGATCGTCCATAAATTGACTTCACAGGAAACCCCCCCTTTTATTGTCAATCCACGAAGCGAACGGGAGAAACGAGCCCGGGCGCATCTCGGCGCGGGAGGGGCCACTTTCTCCCGCGGGTTGCGGCCGCGCGCCTGTGTCGCCGGCCGCAGGGGAAAGTCCCACGGCCCCTCCGCCGGCTTTCTACCGCCAGTCACCCGCCCTGGCCAGTCCGCCTGGCGTCGCGCCTGCCGTCGCCTATAGCGCGGCGGTGGACACACCAAGGCGAGCACGGACGCGGGCGCGAACGACTGGCGATCGAACCCGGTACACACCAAAGGGAACAGAGGCAGTCGCGGGAACAAGGTGCGAACGGAGGCAGTCGCGGGAACAAGGTGCGAACAGAGGCAGTCGCGGGAACAAGGTGCGAACAGAGGCAGTCGCGGGAACAAGGTGCGAACAGAGGCAGTCGCGGGAACAAGGTGCGAACAGAGGCAGTCGCGGGAACAAGGTGCGAACAGAGGCAGTCGCGGGAACAAGGTGCGAACAGAGGCAGTCGCGGGAACAAGGTGCGAACAGAGGCAGTCGCGGGAACAAGGTGCGAACAGAGGCAGTCGCGGGAACAAGGTGCGAACAGAGGCAGTCGCGGGAACAAGGTGCGAACAGAGGCATTCGCGGGAACAAGGTGCGAACAGAGGCAGTCGCGGGAACAAGGTGCGAACAGAGGCAGTCGCGGGAACAAGGTGCGAACAGAGGCAGTCGCGGGAACAAGGTGCGAACAGAGGCAGTCGCGGGAACAAGGTGCGAACAGAGGCATTCGCGGGAACAAGGTGCGAACAGAGGCAGTCGCGGGAACAAGGTGCGAACAGAGGCATTCGCGGGAACAAGGTGCGAACAGAGGCAGTCGCGGGAACAAGGTGCGAACAGAGGCAGTCGCGGGAACAAGGTGCGAACAGAGGCAGTCGCGGGAACAAGGTGCGAACAGAGGCAGTCGCGGGAACAAGGTGCGAACGGAGGCAGTCGCGGGAACAAGGTGCGAACGGAGGCAGTCGCGGGAACAAGGTGCGAACGGAGGCATTCGCGGGAACAAGGTGCGAACGGAGGCAGTCGCGGGAACAAGGTGCGAACGGAGGCAGTCGCGGGAACAAGGTGCGAACAGAGGCAGTCGCGGGAACAAGGTGCGAACGGAGGCATTCGCGGGAACAAGGTGCGAACAGAGGCAGTCGCGGGAACAAGGTGCGAACGGAGGCATTCGCGGGAACAAGGTGCGAACGGAGGCAGTCGCGGGAACAAGGTGCGAACGGAGGCAGTCGCGGGAACAAGGTGCGAACGGAGGCATTCGCGGGAACAAGGTGCGAACGGAGGCAGTCGCGGGAACAAGGTGCGAACGGAGGCAGTCGCGGGAACAAGGTGCGAACGGAGGCATTCGCGGGAACAAGGTGCGAACGGAGGCAGTCGCGGGAACAAGGTGCGAACGGAGGCAGTCGCGGGAACAAGGTGCGAACGGAGGCAGTCGCGGGAACAAGGTGCGAACAGAGGCAGTCGCGGGAACAAGGTGCGAACAGAGGCAGTCGCGGGAACAAGGTGCGAACAGAGGCAGTCGCGGGAACAAGGTGCGAACAGAGGCAGTCGCGGGAACAAGGTGCGAACAGAGGCAGTCGCGGGAACAAGGTGCGAACAGAGGCAGTCGCGGGAACAAGGTGCGAACAGAGGCATTCGCGGGAACAAGGTGCGAACAGAGGCAGTCGCGGGAACAAGGTGCGAACAGAGGCATTCGCGGGAACAAGGTGCGAACAGAGGCAGTCGCGGGAACAAGGTGCGAACAGAGGCAGTCGCGGGAACAAGGTGCGAACAGAGGCAGTCGCGGGAACAAGGTGCGAACAGAGGCAGTCGCGGGAACAAGGTGCGAACAGAGGCAGTCGCGGGAACAAGGTGCGAACAGAGGCATTCGCGGGAACAAGGTGCGAACAGAGGCATTCGCGGGAACAAGGTGCGAACAGAGGCATTCGCGGGAACAAGGTGCGAACAGAGGCAGTCGCGGGAACAAGGTGCGAACAGAGGCAGTCGCGGGAACAAGGTGCGAACAGAGGCAGTCGCGGGAACAAGGTGCGAACAGAGGCAGTCGCGGGAACAAGGTGCGAACAGAGGCAGTCGCGGGAACAAGGTGCGAACAGAGGCAGTCGCGGGAACAAGGTGCGAACAGAGGCAGTCGCGGGAACAAGGTGCGAACAGAGGCAGTCGCGGGAACAAGGTGCGAACAGAGGCAGTCGCGGGAACAAGGTGCGAACAGAGGCAGTCGCGGGAACAAGGTGCGAACAGAGGCAGTCGCGGGAACAAGGTGCGAACAGAGGCAGTCGCGGGAACAAGGTGCGAACAGAGGCAGTCGCGGGAACAAGGTGCGAACAGAGGCAGTCGCGGGAACAAGGTGCGAACAGAGGCAGTCGCGGGAACAAGGTGCGAACAGAGGCAGTCGCGGGAACAAGGTGCGAACAGAGGCAGTCGCGGGAACAAGGTGCGAACAGAGGCAGTCGCGGGAACAAGGTGCGAACAGAGGCAGTCGCGGGAACAAGGTGCGAACAGAGGCAGTCGCGGGAACAAGGTGCGAACAGAGGCAGTCGCGGGAACAAGGTGCGAACAGAGGCAGTCGCGGGAACAAGGTGCGAACAGAGGCAGTCGCGGGAACAAGGTGCGAACAGAGGCAGTCGCGGGAACAAGGTGCGAACAGAGGCAGTCGCGGGAACAAGGTGCGAACAGAGGCAGTCGCGGGAACAAGGTGCGAACAGAGGCAGTCGCGGGAACAAGGTGCGAACAGAGGCAGTCGCGGGAACAAGGTGCGAACAGAGGCAGTCGCGGGAACAAGGTGCGAACAGAGGCAGTCGCGGGAACAAGGTGCGAACAGAGGCAGTCGCGGGAACAAGGTGCGAACAGAGGCAGTCGCGGGAACAAGGTGCGAACAGAGGCAGTCGCGGGAACAAGGTGCGAACAGAGGCAGTCGCGGGAACAAGGTGCGAACAGAGGCAGTCGCGGGAACAAGGTGCGAACAGAGGCAGTCGCGGGAACAAGGTGAAAGACGTCTATAACATATTTTAGAGCCTGTAATTGGCGAGTTTGGGGCCTTTCAAAATCAGAACATATTTCCTAGAAGGCCTGCAAATTATGCATTTGAGATTCGCGACAGATTTGTTTCCTTTTTTTTTATGCTAATAATGATAACTAACAAAGTTCCTACATCACTTCAGTACGTTCAATTGCAAAAACCTTGTAGTTATGTGTACCATATTTTGTCGTTATTTCTATAACTACCTATAATAATTAAATAATTACCCAGGCATTCCTAGTATGATTCCTGTTTCATCCCATTTCTTGTTTGTTACTCTGTTGTTTTTGTATCATTCCATAGACATATCGTACAGCACTTCATTCACTTTTACAAGTTCTATAAGTCGTTCGGTGGTTTCATAATCCATGTTTTCGTCCAAAATGTTCCGTTGTTCGCGCCCGCGCTTGCGTTTGTGCTCGCCTTGGTGTGTCCGCCGCCTACTACACTGCTCTCCGAGACCTGTCACACCACACCACGTGCCATGCCCGGAACAAAGAGGGGGTTTGTCTGCAAGGTCAATTTACGGACGATCATTTTACGTGATAACGTCATAACAAAACATTGATGATAAAATTGCATACTTTTTTTTAAATTTTCAAATATTATTTACAGTTTTTTGCAAATTTAATTTGAATAAATTGTTTAAAATATAATATAATCACGAACAATTAGTTAAAAAGCCCGCCTTAACCTGTTTGATATTATAGAAGATTATCTCGCACGGTGGTTGACCGGTTCTCGCACGCTCGGCTCAGGCGGAACGTGACAATGAGTCATGCTTTTTCGTGCGTGCAGCCGGCGTTCATCGATTTTTAAGACGTTATCACATTTTAAAAAAAACATTTATTTAAATGATATAAAAATTTGATGTAGCTTGGCTTCTGGGTTGTAGCAGTGTCTTTGGCGAATAATTCACCGACGTTTCGGTCGACATTGCTGTCGCCATCATGAGGGAGCAGTTACCTATGTTCTCGTATTTCTTTTCTTGTATTTTATCGAACCCCTATCTCCCTCCAGCGAAAAAAAAAAAAAAAACATCCTGGAAGCAGAAACGATGTGCCTAGAGCCCTAGACATAGCACGGGACCGCACGGGGAGGTGACGTCATGAGCTGATCGGCGCTGCCAACTGAAGAGCGAGCAGCGCCCGGGCGGTTGGCACGCCTGCTTGTTTACTAACACTCGCCGCGGGCCAGGAGGGTAGCCTTTTCACAGACGAGAGAGCTAATCTCCCGATCGTGCATCTTAGGTTTTTTTTTTGTTCATTGTAAATAAATATGGCGGTGTTGATAAAAGGAAAGACCATAAACAAGGCAACGGTATTTATTTGTACGCCGCCATAGTTTTCGTTTGCCGTGTGTCCGTGAATGTTTATTTTGGTCAACTCATGATAACTAATGGTCAATTAGGTTAGGTTAGCTACATTATAAATACTTTAAAACACTGTGGACGGTTGATTTGGTTAGGATAGCTACATTAAATATACTGTGAAATAATCTAAGCAGTTTCCTAGCGCTGGATAACTACATATTAAAAAGTTATTTGCTAAGCAATCATAAAATGATTTTACAGTATTTTTAATGTAGCTATACTTACCTAATATAACCAACCATCCACAATGTTTTAAAGTATTTATAATGTAGCTAACCTATCCTAATCGACAGCAAAATTTAATGCCACACCGGTTTATACAATGAGATAGAACCGAAAAAAAAGCGAGCATGAACTTCAGGTGTGGCTCTCGTCTGTGAAATGAAGGCTTCCCGCCGCGGGCCGGGATCCTGCAGGGTTACCAACGTCTGAGCGACCGTGTGCCACTTGACAGGCACTAGGCATAGGTACTTCAGATTTTATTCTGTGATATTAATATACAAGCTACGATTAATTTTTTAAATTGGGAGAAAAAAAATGTCTACAGCAAAATGGCAGTTTTATTTATAATATAACTCTGGAATCAACCATTTCTAGACATAAATTATAATTGAAAAACATTACCAAAAAAAAAAAATTTCAAACAATTATTTCACATTGAGTGCAAAAAATCAAGATTCAAAACAAAACAACTACTTTAGGTGGGGAAACTTTTTGGACGTTTGTCCATTATCAAACTTTCAATATCAGGGCCAATAGAACTTAATTTGACGTCATTTGATCGCGTTCCGCCTGCAACGCTGTCACGTACCGCCGGCTGGGAAACAGCTGGCCTACAGTATATCGTGCTTTTTCCGCTCGTTTTTAATCAGATACAACACAACTCTTACTTGAGAAAAATTTCGCCTAGCCAATATGCTTTTTAATTCATGGTTTTTGGAAATTAAAGGTTATATACCTCAATACTAGCAGGAACAAAGGGAATGAAATTATATACACACACACACACACATAGTTCGTATGTTGCCTTTGTCACCAAACTAAATATTCATATCACTCATAAGGGATCGTCCATTAATCACGTGAGGCTCAAAAAGGGGGGGGGGGGTGTCGGAAAAAATCACGAAATATCACAATAGGGGAGGGGGGGTGTAGAGAGATATCACGTGTATTTATTTTTTGCGCGATTTCTACTAAACCGAAAAGCGACGCGTGACCTTGACTCGCCGTAGCCAGGCAACAATATCCCCGCCCGCCGCAACATGAACCACCCGGCTCGGCTTGCCAGTCGCCAGTAAGACTGTGATTTTGGCGCCGAATACATGCTTAAATCACATATAAGCCTTTCCTTTATTATTTTTATGCCAGTGAGAATAAACCTGCAACCTTAGTGTGTGTCTGGACATTTTTATCACTGTTCTTAATTTTCCAGAATTATATTAGATTATACCTATATTTAAAGATAATATTCTGAAATTTTTAAAAATATTTTGTACCAAAAAAATACACGTGATTTATTGGGGAGGGGGGGAAGGTAGTCTAAAACCTCACCACAAATCACTAGGGGGGAGAGGGGGGGGGGGTTAAAAATTTGCTAAAAAAAATCACGTGATTAATTGACGACCCCTAAATCATGCAAAATTGTTTGTCTGAATATCCCTGAAACCTAGGTTTTTCAGGGTGCTGGGTAATTCATATTCTTATCGATTTATGAATGATATACTAAAAATAAAGAGTTTTACAACAAAGGCTACCTACGAACGGTTAATTCAAAACAATATTATTACACGATTACATTATCAATTTAAGCTAGGATTGAAATATAAAGTTATCTTAAAGTTCCTCACACAAATGTAATAAACAGTTCATTATCTGATACAATTTCAAACAATCAGTACTAGAGTCAATTTTAAATTGAGAAATTTATTTAAAAGCACGAGAGAAAACACAAAGTTAGAATGGCAACATCGTTTGCATGTACGTGAAATACTGTTCCTCTTAGACTCAACAGAAAGCAATAATGCCAAACCAATAAAAAACATTTAGTATTTGAGCTGTTAACAATAACGCTTAACACAACGAGAACTGCCCGTGAAGAAGTGAGCTGAGTGCAGAGGCAGGAAGTCACTGCTACCAGATGTTGCAATAGGGACTATATGGGAAACTGGTTGAGAAATACGGGAGACAAGAATCTGGCGGCTTGGAGTCTACCTATGTCTTTAAGGGCTCCGCCTACCCGGGCACACACACGGTGCGCAGAGCTTCAGGAAAAAACAAAGCGATTTCAAAACTACTCAAGATATCCGCGTGGGGGACCGCTTTCGAAAAGCATTTAAGAGTTCGCTGAGGGCCGAGAAGTACTTTTGATTTAGGATTAAGTTTTTAAACTGTAGTTTTAGAAGAGTTAAAATGGCTAAATGGCTTGTTTCTACAGTAATTTTTAGGCGTAAAACAACCAGTACAAGATTCTTAAAAGCACTTAATGGACTTGCAAAACACATTTATCCTTAATTTCTCCGCAATATAATGCTACGGTCGCCGCTCATACGCACGACGAGAAGACTGCGCGCCAGTCCAGAGGCGACACCGCGCTAGAAGCACCAGCTAGTCCCGCCTCACCAACACACATACACCCTCAAGTGCGTGGAACTAGTTACGCTAGTGACCAAGCGCGGCTCCAGAGGAAGGGCGCAAGGGGGGCGACAGCCCCTTCCGAGCCCAAATTTTACTTCTTATTTCTTTGTAGGGAATATTAATGCTAACTTAAATACTTTCGTTAATGTGCCTAACTCTTCTTTCAATCAAAATTTTTTACGAGAATACTAAATGTCAGTATTTGAGACCGTATATTTAGTGATTATCCCAAGGGCAATGTCATGTCCTCCTGTGTGCGAGAGGTCTTCCCGGAGCCATGGGCGTCGCTAGTGACTCCAGCGGCGCGGAGTGTGAAGCAAGGCCAACTGGCCCAGAGGCGCCCACACTGTCCCGCCACGATGCTCGCCCCCGCCGTCTCCACGGCAACAGGCGGCGCGCAGACGCCGCATCGACCGCCTTGCGCAGGACAGGCCGCCAGCTGGCCAGCTCTCGTCCAGGCAACGAGCAGGGCCACTCAAACGGGAATTCTTCTTTTCACAGGCGAGAGAGCCAAACGCACGCTCGTGCATCTTCGGGATTTTTTTTTTGTTCATCGTAAATAAATATGGCGGTGTTGATAAAAGGATACTAATGGTCAATTAGGTTAGGTTAGCTACATGATAAATACTTTAACACATTGTGGACGGTTGATTTGGTTAGGATAGCTACATAAAAGATACGGGAAAAAAAAAAGCATGAACTTCGGGTTTTGGCTCTTTCGTCTGTGAAAAGAAGGCTTCCCTACTGAAACCACGCTCCCCGCGACATGTGACGCTATCTGCTCGTCGGGCCCGTAACTACTAGAAGAAGAAAAAAAACACTCCTCGGCCGGGAATGTTCGAATCCAAAGTGCTCGGTTTATTATGCTAATTTAAACTACTTGTCGACTAACTGCTTCAGTATCAAGAGATTTCAACTGTGCGACAAATACTTAAATGTTGTTTTATAATGATTTAAAAAAAAATCATGTTCTATATAAATTAGTAGAATATTCCAAATTTCTGGTAAGCCACACCACAAGATTTGTAGCACTAAAATAAAGTGAATAATTTTCACTGGTTCGTTTGCCTAATATTAGCTCAAGATTGAAAAAAGATTTTTTTTTTTTTAACCAAACAACGAGCCTTTAATTATTTTTGTTCCCAGCGTGTTCAAATGAATACCATACAACATCCCGCTTTCTGCCACTTGTGTTGAACCAGAAAAGTTATAACATCAAAGAACTGAAGTCCAGCGAAACTGGACATCTGACTGGGACTTAACCACAGAAAGGGTATTTACAGTACATCCGAGGACTTACCACAGGACAGGTTTTAACTATTTAATAATTTAATAATTCAGGTGGGTATAACTTACAACTTATTCGGGTAATATAATTATCTTGATTATTTTATAATTTTTTGTATCTGTAAATTACAAGAAACGCTAATGAGCAAACTTTTGATATTAGAGTGGAATTAGACCTTATCTTTAAAAAAGATATATTTAAATATAAATGATTAAAAATATATATATATATTTTATTAAAACCACTTGGTTTAAACCATGAATTAAAATGTGGTTTAAACCATTGCGGTTTAAATCGGCCAACCCTGTAATAGCTTACACATTACTTTCTCACAATCAATATAGCTATGTTATTAACACATTATGAAGACTACTATCTAGCGGATGAGCCAAAAACTATTTCTCAGTCTCGTGGACCACAGCGTCACTCATGTCTGTCTCGTAATTGCGGGGGATGTTTATGTTTATTTGTACCGGAATTTTGCGATGAAAATAATTATTGATTATTACTTGTCTTATATTATTTAACGTGAAAACTCAACGTTAAGTATTAAGGCATAGTATTGCAGCATTAAGTATTAAGGAATACTATCGATACCTCAAGGTATCGCTACTTTTATGAGTACAATACTTTCAATACTACACATGACTACGATATCGATACTTTCAATCGATACCTCGTTCCTACATGAGGGTAGACTGCTGGACGACAGAACTGGTAAGAAACAACATGGCGACGATGCCTCGCAGCAAATACAATGACTCAATGCCCTAGTACATGAGCGTCACATTCCAACTTTCAACTGAACAAATTCAACACGGGCGCCATTTTTTTTGTCCCGTGATATCACTGAATTTCAATAGCGCGACGTTATTGAAGTGTTTTTTTATTTTTGTATTTCGACCAATCACGTTCTACATACCTGTGACGTCAGCTGACAACATTCGCAAACGCGGCAGACTTCCCGATTCTGCTGGAATCACAAATAACGCGAAGGCGTAATGCGAAAGTGGCGTTGCAAAAGCAACAACAAAAAATATTATTGTGAACTTACGGCCTTAACCCGCGCGACAACCAACAATATGCGATTGTAAGTAAAATAGTTAATATAGTTTTAAACGACTGTATTTTATGGAAGCGACTGTCTGACGCAGGTGTTCCTTTAACCATGCTTACCAACAATCATCAGACGTTTCCCGCGATGTTTCGGGGCGTGTGCGACACGGGACTTCATCCACGTCTCCGCGGCACCGGGCGAAGCTACAAGTTGCTGTTGACAAGGTGCGGGCATGGCCCCCCACGAGGGTGGGGCTGGGTGGACCCCTGGGTCCTACCCAGTTTATTCATATCTCAGTATACATACTCGCTGCGCTTATTTCAAAGTAAAATAATTTTATGAATAAAGCTTAGTTTGGACTTATAAAATAGTAACCATGATTTCACCATGTATTTTTCAGGTTAAATGACATTACAAAAGAGTGTAGGTAAGAAATAACCATGCAGTTATAATGTAGCACGTGGGGGTGGGGGACCGTCTCCTATCCTGGTTCCAGGGCCCGTGATGGAATGTGGAGGCCGTTCAGTTCAGTTCAGTTCAAAAGTCTTTATTTATGCTCTTTTTTTCTTTACATGGGATTGTACAGTGATATTTGGTACTCCAGCACTCAGTGCTCTTTTACCAAGAGGGAAGACATATTTAGTAAACGTAACTATTCACACATGTACATACATTTACCTTTACATTATTTTACAAGTGTTTCGGTAATTACCTCGAAGGAAAAGTTAAAAAAAAAAAAAAAAAAAAAAAAACCTTCTGCACTGTTTGGAGCCCGGAGCTAAGCAACAAGTCTGAGCTGTTCGTTCGGGCGGGCACGGGAGTATGTCCGGGGTAGCGGTGCAGGACTCGAGGACCCAGGGGGAAGGGGCAAGGGTCGACCAGCTGCCGTCTCAGCGGCTGCCGAGGGCAACACCTGCCGCCTCCTTTGTCCGCCGACAAATTGCCCTCAGCTGCCTCGCCCAGTCCTCCGACCCAAGAAGGCGCAGTCGGACCAGGGTGTCCACAGTTAGTACTTTCCTACCAGATCTAGTACTTTTAGTGGTCTAGCACATTTACGCTCAGATATAGTGCCTTTTTTTCTTTAATATAATCATAGCACAGTAACTCCAATATGTTTTATTATTAAGCGTAATTATTTTTGAAAACTATGGAATGTATGTGTGTGTGGTGTGATATTTAAGTTAGAGCATTGCAATGTCATAATAACTTCCTAGATTGTTAAAACCATAACAAATTATAATTTAGTACTTTTTTCTCGCCTAAGTTGGTATCAAATATTTTTTTTTTCCTCGTGGACACCCTGAGTCGGACACGCCCCGGCCTCGCGACGCGAGCGGTCCCGGGCCAACGCGCGGGTGTGCATTACAAACAAGACATTCGCATCGACTCAATCATTACAAGGAGTTTCTACCAAGGATTTGTGTCTCTGGTCGTTGGCGTTAAGCTGTTGGCCACATCGTTGTGTATGAATGCGCTGCGAGACATGTGTGTCTTTTAACCAACAATCTACATGCTTGTCTCCCCCTACCATGTTGGGTATCTCGAACGTTTATTTGACATTCCAGGTTAGAATTGTCTGCATACAGGTACATTTCCGTTTGAAAAACTTGGGGAAAATAAACTTAAAACTGTACGCCGGTTAGCAAACGGTTAAGTAATACGGCGAATTTCCAATTTATATATATATATATATGAATTTCCAATTTATATATATATATATATATATATATATATAAACACACTGCCAGCTATGTATTTGTAGTCTGCATTTTGAAGTGAATTTAATTAGGATTAGTTTCTGATTGATAATTTGCTAAATGAAATATATTTATTCATTGTGACATTGGTGATGTACTGAAATGCCATATATACACACACACACACACACACACACACACATACTTAAGATAGAACCTAACAATTAATCTTGTTCTAACTTGCAATCCGTAAACAAATAAGAATCACAAATATTTACATAAAATTATGGTACAGTAAAAAAAAATACAGTGATGCCAACCTCCAGGCACAGCCATTAGTAGATAATCATATATACGCATGCAATAAAACATACGCATAAAAAAAGTAATTAAGTTTACGCCAAATAGTCTATTGGTTGAATTTATTGTTTAGAATTTTATTATTTATTGATAAACTGTATATTAATTCTTACTACCTACTACTTTCATAAGGCATCATAACTTGGCTTTCCTCGACGAAACATTACATAGCGCCAATGCGTGTGTTGACTATGTTGTGCCGATTATTATTTTCTTTCTTTTATATTATGGATTTTATTCTGTTAATTTTAATTTTTTCCTTATATTACTATCAACTAGAGTGGCATTAATTTTTTTGAAGGGTGAAATACGTTGTTTTTAAGTAGCTTGGCTTCTGGGTTGTAGCCGTGTCCTAGGCGAATAATTCACCGACGTTTCGGTCGACATTGCAGACAATGGCCGTGAAAGCCTGCGAACATTATTAAATTGTTTTAAGCTTATTTCCGTTGTAGCCAGGCAGTTACGCTGGAAAATATGTTAAGCCAATTATAGTCGCGTATGCAGAAGATGGGGGTAAAAAAAGCCTATACATCACAAGAAGCCTAAGATGTCCATCAAGTTCTGTCCCTGCCCGAACACGCCCGAATATTCACCTTCGGCCAACCTCGGGTTTTGTTTTATTTTTGCGCAGGAAAAATGAATTCAAATATTAAAAGTGGTCGGTTAGGTTAGCTACATTAAAACACTTTTAAAACACTATGGACGGTTAGTTAGGTTAGTATAGCTACATTAAAATAAACAGATAAATATAAATAAACAAACCCGAGGTTGGCCGAAGGTGAATATTCGGGCGTGTTCGGGCAGGGACAGAACTTGATGTACATCTTAGGCTTCCCATACATCACCGATCTAGCGAAAAGGAAGCCAAACAAGCCGGACCGTTTCCAGGACAAATGCACTTTTCAACATGGCAGTGATGTTTACAATGAATCTTCCATAACACGCCTGTATGCTTCATTCGCAGCCTGGCCGTCCGGAACACAGACTTGGAAGTGGCGAGCAGTATTCAGCCACAGCCGCCGCGCTATCTGTCACCAGGACGAGGACGCGACAGGAAAACTCTACGCCAAGATAGTGGCGAGGGGGAAACCGCACCTTCTTCCTCCTAGCACGCGCTGACAGCTTCCTCTATGGCGGCGTGGGCGCGAGGAAGCGGTGTGCTCGACCGAGACAGGACGACCACGGCAGCGAATAAACCCGGCCGAAGACAAGCGAGAGTACATCATTTCACTGTCGACTATATGTTCTAACTTTCTTATGGCAGTTTTTTTTGACGTGACGTCTAATAAATCGATGAACGCCGGCTGCACGCACGTAAAAGTGTCCCGTTACGCTCATTGTACGCTTGCGCCGCATCTATCTCTCTTCCGCTCGACTGTCTGTAAAGTGAAGTGAAAAGTTAATGTGGTTTTCATTGCTTATTACAACAATTTCGGCAATAAAGGTTAATTATTCTTGCATTTTAAAAATCTGATTACTAGTATAATTTCAAGTATTTATTCTTTTATTATTAAAATTAAAATTATTCAATTTTATTCATAAAGTATGCAATAATTTCATCAATGTTTTGTTATGACGTTGTCACGTTAAACCTTTGAATATATATACTGTATAGAAGTCGCCAGCCCAGGTTAAAATTTCTAATACGGTTTTGAGGTAGTTGGTTAATTCACCGCCGCAATCGACACCATCTCTAGGGCATCGACTTGTGGTGGTCCCTAGCACACAAGTGTCGAACTCTTCAAACACCCCTTCCCCCTCCCGTTGAACGACGTTGAGCTGCAGTGAATGATGGATGAGGGGTGCGGGGAATGACAGCGGGCGACAGTGCTGCGCTCTAACGTGTAAATAACAACTAAGACGATACAGGGCGTTACGGCAGCGCACTGCAGCGGTGAAGTTCCCAAGCTGCTCATCATACGCTTCTGAAAAACGTAGAGTAAATCCTATCCACTCGCGACTTCTATACAGTATATATATTCAAAGGTTAAACTATCGTCCGTAAACCGACTTTACAGACGACCAATTTTTTTGTGTGACTAGAACAATACATAAAAGTAAAAAAAAAAAAAAAAAAATTCGAACTCATGAATTACTCTTTAAGTAAATTCACAGCAATATCTGCACGCCACCCTTCAATTTGACGTCCCAACAATAGAGCAACAAGCAACTAGCTCGTTGGACGTTAAATGAGGAGCAATGTTGCCAACTACTTGGCAGGTCCATAGAACTAGTATAGTGGTGGCAGAAGTGGGCTTTCATATATAGTCCACTCTTACACGGATCCCGCCAGACATTTCTCGCTTTCTCTCTTCTTCCCAACAAGTCCATATGATAAAACTACTTTTCTAATTAGCTGCCCGCTTCTCTGAGTCTATCAAAATACAGCGTTTAAAGTAAATTATATGTTATAGAGTTATGAAGACATGAATTAACCACCTCCTCCAAAACTAAGCGTAGAACGACCCTAAAATAATTATTTTCATCTCTCTTTTCGTATCTTATTCTGTATACTTTTCTTTCGTTTTTATTATCCTTCGTCATCCCACGAGTCAGGCACTTCGAACATAGGCTTGTCATCGGCGATTTCGACTTCCTGAGGTCCGACCAGCGAGCTTCGGATCCACGTCTTGGGAATAAAAAGGGTTTCCAGAAAAACACACCAACACAATAATCTAAATTATTCCCGGATTTCCATAATTTCTCACTGGCCAAAACATGTAACATCAAGATTATTCCCGGATTTCCATAATTTCCCACTGGTCAAAACGTGTAACATTTCCATTCAAACACTAACAAATACTAACTTTTGTCTTACGTTATTTTCTAAGACTGCCATGGTCACAATACATTCACGGATTATTCAAAGTCGTGAAAAATACCGTTTGCACAGCAACAAACTTAGGGCCGCTTGCAGAGTCAGGTGAGTCAAGTCCGAGAAAAAACTTGGCAGGTTAATCAAATGGAAGAATACTCCACTTCGTCTCAAGTCACGACTGTGCAAGCCGGCCTTAGAAGTCTGAGAACCACTCAGAAAATGAAGTGTCTAACATTAATCTCAGAGACACCATCACGGGCGGAATTCAGCCTTCCGGCGCAACAATAACGCGATACGTCTCTGCGCACAAGCATCGCAACAAGCTAACAATGGAACAGGGTGTTGCTGTGGGGACAGTGCGGAAGACCTCGGAGAGAATCAGGCTGGCCACAGATGCGTGGTCGTTGGTCGTGAAGGCACTCGAGTCCTGTGCCTCGCTCCGTAGCTCCTGCACTGGCTGGACCGAGGCGACCTAGTGGTAACACACTCAGAAACGTATTCCATCCAGATACCTTCAGGTTAAGTGTCCGCCACGAATCAACTCAGCAACGTCCAGCTCGTCCGTTTACGTTACTCCACGCGACCAACAAAAGCCCATTATTTGGCCACGGTGGTAGTCATGCTTGTTTACGTGTTAAAAATTATTTCAAGTACGAGAATATTTAGTGTTCAACATTTCTCTGAGATTTTGTTCTTATCACATACATAAATCCTGAACTATATCCTGAATGTGTTCTGTTCTCGTGTCTCAAAAGTTTTTTTTAATTAAATAAATGTTACGAGGACAGTTGATGCGAGGCAACGAGGCAGGTCTGTCCGCGCATTCGCCGTTACCGTTACAACGGTGCCTCGCCCCCCCCCCTTCCTCATTCATCTACGCCTCTAGAGAGTACGGCACATTACCATAGCCCCGCCTGCGTGGAGTGACGTGAATAGGACGCCATTGTTCTGGGAGTTTCGGGCGTCAAGTCGACCCCGATGACGCGACACTTCGAAGGAGTGCGAGACCATTCCAGAAGGTGGCCGAGGGGTTCGAAAGCGGCGACGCCGGCCGACCACTTGGCGAGCGATGGCGGACGACGAGCGTGCGGAGACAAGTGCATGGGGACCGTGTTGTGAGCAATAGAGGAGCGAGTAGTGAGAGGCAGTGAGTTGGAACACTAAGAGACGAGAGTAGGGAGAGACTATCGAGTCGAGCTCCAGTGGAGAGTGTAACTGTGGGCTAAATGAGAGTGATTCATTTGTGGACAGACATCTTAAGCGTTGTAATTCATTAGTAGCGTAAATAGTATTAAATAAACTAGAATAACCATCTCGAACTTGTTTTTTCCAAATCTTAATGATTTTTTTTTTTTTTTTTTTTCGAAATCGTGAACTTAAATCTCATTGGTTGCAATTTGTAACGTATCAGTGCACTGGAAGCGGCAGACGGATGGCGAGAAGTAAAAATATTTTGCACGTCCCGTGTTCCGTTCCAGTTTTTACGTGTTCCTTTTTTTTTTTTTTTTTTTTACGTTTCCGCGCCGCTGCGGAACGGACCTCACTGCAGTGCCGGACCTCACCGTCACGTTCCATCGTCTCCGGCGGACGTCCGAGAGACGTTACGGCCAAATAAAATAAACCCGACGGGCAGGACAGGCCCGGCGTGTAACGAGATGTCGAGTGATCGATTATCGATGATGCGAGCGAGCGCGGGATATTGGCGGTCGAGGGCGACCGGACAGTCGGGTCGCGAGGAAACTGGACCCCCCGGAAGACCTGCCGTCGCCGCACAGCTGATGCGCTATCTCGGCTTCAGAGGTCGAGCCCTGAAGATGCCTGCTGCAATGCAAGAGCGAACCGTCACGTCGGTGCAACTTCTCTGCCTCTAAAGCCGACATGGTACCTTCATGGTGCTGCTACTGCGAACATTTAGAGGAACTAATAAAGAAAACTGACTATTAAAAGTTTAGAAGTGAAACTTAATTTTTCTTCCCCCTTTCATACAATTTTATATCTTAGGAATCTATCTACTTAAACCAGTGATTTATACGAATTTACTACTGAAATAAAAGGTTTCAGAGAAACCCTTTTTATTTGTTTAGGGAAAAAAGAATTAGAACAAACCAAAAAGTATTTTCTTTTAATTAATTTTAAAACAATTTTTAATATGTCTCGTTCAGTTTGAGGTAAACAACAAATGACTCTTGAAATGAAATGAAGATTATTTGAATGTCAAGTTGGGGGAGAATGGATTTAGTTAATCGTCACAACCACACAGAGTTAGTCACGGAATGCGATGGAGGCGTGTAATGGGAGCTCGGAGTCCGACACTTTTCCCACTGCAGTCACGTCTGGCTCGACCAAGCCGGGAAAAGAAGCCAGGAAGCCTTGTGACGGTAGGCGTGTGATGACAGTAACTTCGTCTTTTACAATTATACCTAGTTGGAAGAAATTATCTTACCATTGATAAAATACTTTCACGTACTTGACACAGATATTGCAGAGTAGCGTGTCATAATAAAACAAATAATAAAATGGCTTATAGCTTAAGAGAATGGTCAGCTACGTTAATAATACGTATTCCGTATTAGTTACGCAATAAAAAGGTATAAATAATGCAGCTGATCTGACCTTATCTAACCAATATTTCACGTAACGTACAGGAAGCAGCTAATCTGCAGTGTTACCAATACAAGATGCGTGCACCATTTACCACGTCTCACGTTATAGGAAAATCAGTGTCTAAAGCCATAATGTACAAATAAGTCAACTGGACAACTGTGCATTGAAGAATGTTCGCAGGCTTTCACGGCCATTGTATGAAGTAGCTTGGCTTCTGGGTATGTAGCCGTGTCCTTGGCGAATAATTCACCGACGTTTTCGGTCGACATTTCAGTCGCCATCAGGGAGCAGTTACCTACTACCTACCTACAGTAGGTAACTGCTCCCTGATGATGGCGACTGAAATGTCGACCGAAAACTTCGGTGGATTATTCGCCAAGGACACGGCTACAACCCAGTGCACTGAAGACCCGTGCAGTGACAAGCGCAGACTCGCGAGGTGAACGAGGCCACCAGGGCCGACGGAAGTGTCCACCCACGTGACGAGGTCTGCTTCCGGCGCGAAGACCAGCTGTTGGCACCACTGCGGCCGTCTTGACGTCACGTCACGTCACAGCGACGTCACACAACCACAATCACCGGTCGCTGAACGACAACAACTTGTAGTTCAGCTTACACGCGAACCTTTGGCACTATCTTGCCTGTCTTCGAACAGCGTTTAATTAATCAAACACACGTACACATGCTCGCGTAAGTGTATCCAAGTTAAATTATAGGGGAGATACACAAAATCTAAAAGTGGCGATCTTGGTTTCAACACTTTCAAGAGCAAAACTATTTTCCATAGTTTTAATTTTCAAAATTTGTCTACTTAAAGCATAGATTAAGGATTGGTAATGCCGGAAGTTCATACTGACTGGCTGCTACAAACACCTTATTTCCCCCGTGATGGCAATGAAGTTTATAATTGAATTTATTTTTTGGGCGATGAATACTAATGTTAAGATGTTCTATCAAATGACAGTATGTTATGGTCTTTGTGAATCTTATAATGTACGGAGTTGCCTTAACGAAGAAGAAAAAAAATTAAATATTAAACGACACGAAAATTGTTGTGGAATAAAATCTGTTGAAAAGCTCTATTTGTGCTTGCGTTTCTTTTGACAATGGTGAAGCAACAGTTTTTTTTTAAATAATTGTTTCACGTGTGGTAAACTATAGGCAAAAAATAAGAGGAAATCAATCGCTATCCTATCCAGGTAGATCTGCACCGGGTTCATGAGATGGACGCACATGACGAGGGTAGCACCGACACACACACACCCCTGGCCACAGGAGACCTGTGTTCCAACCCTCCACCTGTTCTAAATATGCGCCCTGAAGGGTAGATTGAGAGTCGGCCTACAGATCGATCAATCATTCCAGAACAAGTCAAATTAAGACAGAACTGCCAAGGGATTACTCCCCCCTTTTGATCAGGAAGACGTTACAGCTTCAGCTATGACCAGGGGTTGGGGCAACCCAGCATCGTCACCACCGTAGGCCCCTGCCTCACTCGGCTAACCAGACATTCGGCTGTGTCCTTGGCCCTTGGACCTTATCAGCACTGCTGGCGCCTACTCCTGGGAACCCTCAAAGCACCCAGTGAACCCGTGGTCCGGTGGAGGTTCTATCAGACCTCTGCCAGCTGTCAAGGCTAGTGCCGGAGCTGAGTCGACGCTCACCACGTCGACTCCGCATCGGGCTAGGGAACCCTTGGAGTCTGGGAGTCTGCGCCAAGCGATCGGAGCACCACCGCCAAGTACGAGTCCTACCCAATCAGAATCCAGGGCCTTGGAGGGAACCTCAGTGGGACACCGTTCAATCTCTCGTGGATTCTTCCCGTACTACTACCAATTTGGCGTTGATTCGGCAGACTGTTCGCCAGCTGCTAACCGACCGCCACTCTTCAGAGTCACTCCACTGGATGTCCTCGTCTCCTCGGACTACCCTCCGACCTGCCGTACCTCGGCCCGGAACATTTACAGCCGACTAAGGCCCGCCATTGCCTGAACTCATCCGGCGGCGATCGCAGGAAGCCCTGGCTAGACATGACAACCACGGTGCGTATACTGGAGGGCCTCGGGGTTGCCTCGGTACCTCCCCCAACCACTGGACTAGGGGAACGTATCACACCTAGTCGAACGGTTTACAGCTCTTTTTTAAGCCCGGGTGCACCCTAACACAGCGGCGCGTTTCTCGGTCCGTCCATTACCATAGGCCTGATCCGTTCGCTATGGGGCCCTCCCACAAGTGCTGGAGCAGTAGGAAGCCGCAGGCAGGCAGGTTGAGCGCCGACCACCTGCCAGACGCCTTGTTGCGTCACGTGATCTGCAGGGACCGGCAGTACGTGCGCACTCTCCATGTTGCTCCCAGCCCGCCACGCGCCCAACTAGTGTTTCCGGGGGAGCTGAATTGTTGCCCCTTGGATGGGCAGCCCTTCAGGAATTTTCTGACAGTGGTTAGTTTAGGTTAGGTTAGGTTAGGTTAGGTTAGGTTAGGTTAGGTTAGGTTAGGTTAGGTTAGGTTTGGTTAGGTTTGGTTAGGTCACTTTACAAACTAACCAGTGTCAGAAAAATCCTGAAGGGCTGCCCTTCCCAGGGGCAACAATTCAGAATTATAAAATTACGAAAATAGACATTTTAAAATACTGGAAGGGCTGCCCTTCCAGTCGCTGTACAAACAAACCATTGCCAGAAAAATCCTGAAGGGCTGCCCTTCCAAGGGGCAGCATTTCAGTCGCCCCGTGATTCCAATCCACACCATAGATAGCACTACTATAGCTAGCTAGTTCACAGAGCGATAACACTCATAACCAAATAATAACTGACGGAATCAAATGCACGAATTAAATAATAGTAAAAAAATACATAAATTATTAATTAATATTGATTGTTAAAAATGTTTTTTTTTTACGGTAATGTGTTACCACCTGATCGCTTCTATACTAACAGAAGAAAATGGAATTAGCATGTATACCTACTATAGTATGTACATTAGGTAAATAACTGTTTTCATAACGAAAAAAAGAAACTTTCAGCGTTCTGAATTTGTATAGAGCATCCTGGCAAAAAAAAATGTCTGGAGGCGCTTGTTATTTTCATTAATACTCTACTATGCGAGACTTGATATCTACTGTCTACGTACGAACCTTAAAAAAAAAAAAAAAAAAAAAATCAATTGCAATATATTTTACAGTCACGCACTTTCTATCGCGTTTAATAGACTTCTTATGTAGATCGGTATGAGTATAGTGAGAATTGCCAAATATTCATTTATATAACGTATATTGTCTATATATCTAATATATCAAGTGATTGGAATAGGTAGAGTAAACTCTAATAGATAAATTCTACCTATTCCGATCACTCCATAAAAAAACTCTAAATTGCTTGTATAAATAAATACGCACATAAATATTTAAAAAAAAAAAAAAAAAACACCTACATCTCTCGTATCTCGGAAACGGCTCAAACGATTTGGATGCAAATTTTATTCAGTTCACGTTTTGCTTTTCAAGTTTATCTAAATAGGTGACTTCATTGAAAAAAAAACACGATTTTACAAATAATAATAATAATACGCCTAGCGAAGCTCGGTCGCCCAAGTACTAGCATCTAATAAACCACGCGCCAGTGAATACTAGAACTGTTCTCACCTTCCACCTCTCGATATGTTTTTATGGAGAGAAAGTGACTGTACCGGGAGTGTTTACGACGTGTTTTCATCACGCAGGCTGCGACGTGAGTTATGTGCATTATCAAGGAAGAGTAGACTGCCTCTCTGCGCTCCTCGAATCACCGGCATTTCTTTTTGGATTGTCTATACGAACCATTAGCCCGAGAGGAGTCAATAGTTTCACGGCTTTTCCGTACATCAACGCCTGATGATAACCATGTGCCACTTTGTACCAGCCATGGAGAAAATAATTTTAATTAATCCATGCGAGACTCTACATATCCCTGCTAATATCATAAATGCGAACATGTGTATGTTGGTTTGTCCTTTCACGCAGCAACGGATCGTCGTAACTTTTTATGCATGGAAATAGTTTATGGGCCGGAGAGTGACATATTTTTTATCCCGAAAAAAAATGCGTGGTTCTTGTGTGATGGATCTGAAGCGTAATTCTGTAATTAACTGTTCATGCCTAAATGGCTGAACCCAAGTGCAATACAAAGTGAGTGTGTCCGCCACACGGTCATACAGTAAGGTCTGGCTTCTCCTTCTCTAATATTTTTGACGTGATAACGTCTTATAAATCGATGAACGCCGGCTGCACGCACGAAAAAGCATGACCCATTGTCACGTTCCACCTGAGCCTAGCGTGCAAGAACCGGCCAACCAACGTGCGAGATAATCTTCTATAATATCAAACAGGTTAAGGCGGGCTTTTTAACTAATAATTCGTGATTATATTTAAACAAATTATTTTAATTAAATTTGCAAAAACTGTAAATAATATTTGAAAATTAAAAAGTATGCAATTTTTCATCAATGTTCTCTTATGACGTTATCACGTAAAATTATCGTCCGTAAACCCACTTTACAGACAATCCCCTTTTTTTCCTATGCTTTTTAATTGTCTTTCTTAAATATGCAAGTTTGATTTAGAGCATCTGTTAGCGTAGTGGAGTGTAAGAAAAGGCTTATCGCCACCAATAGAGACTAACAGAGACGTCAGCTGGAAGCAGCGCCAGGCGAGCCTGCACGGGAGATGACGCAATAGCGCTGCGTCCAATTAGCGGCCGCCATTACGCGGTCGGAAGAGCGAGCCACGCCGGCTCGCAGTCAGCTGTCTCCGGAGCAGTTGAGCGTCCACTCTGAGCAAGGAGGAGGGGGAAGAAAAACCTCGAGAGGGATTGCATTTTATTCCTTCCGCCATAACAACTGACATGCGTTGGCGCGGTGACGCAGCTTGTAATAGCTTGTCTGGATCTTGAATGGCAGCGTACACACACACACACTAGTCAGCCAGACGGCAGAGATACACTCGGGAAGACTTGAAAGGAGAAAACTGAGGGCGTACAAAAAGTGACACACCCACATCAAAAAAAAAGGAAAGAGTTGTAATGAATAAAATATGATCGTTGGAAGTATAGCATGGGCGGTGTGAAGGAGTGAGATAGGAGAGAGGTGAAAGAGGAGGGAGAGAGGAAGAAAGGTTAGGAAGAGAGTTTGGATAAAGAGGAAGAGACGTTGGAAAGAGGAAGAGAGATTGGAAAGAGAGGAAGAGAAGAAAATGACGAGGCAGTGGGATGGAAAAGGGGAAAAAGGGGGGGGGGGGAGAAAGAGATAATGAAATAAAGACCATCCAATGATACAGTGGGCTACCCCATGGTAAACACGAGTCTTGCAAGTGAAAACACGAACAACTACGAATCTTTTATCCAACACTAAAGGGTTTTCATTAATACAAGCAGAATACACGCAAAAATATACATTATAAGAAGTCAGCCAGCTGTCCAACTAAACACACAATCAAACAAAAAACATTTTATTCATACAAAGAGTCACTCAGCAGCATAAAACTCGACTTGGGATGTAAAGAACAGAGAACACTAATTAACAAATATTGGTGTAGGTAGTAATATTTGAATGGTATTAAATAAATTGATCTCAGAGAAAGCATATTTAAAGTGTGTTATGTAAGATACATGTTCATTATACCGGCCAGATTCTCTTAACAGCACGCCTGTTCTGATAAATGTTTGATTAATGTTCCATCCAAAGCCTGTAGGATGCTTCGGGAATCTTCCGGGCATCTTCAACGTCATGTTTTATGTAACACTCCCCAGGTAGGCATATACGTTCACAACGTCCATGTTTAGGGCCCATGATGCCGCCCCATATGGCGTAATACACAAAACTTTACGCCATACGTCATTTATAAAACAATAAAATATTTTAAGCTTTAAGGAAATAAAAATATTTGAAATTTTAAGCAGAAACTTTAGGGGCGTTCATTTAAAAGACCAGTTAAACCCCACGTCCTCTTCAATTGTGCCCAGGAGAAGCTAAGACAGCCGCCGAACCGACCAATCACATGCCAGAGATTCAAGACGAGGACAGGGCCAACGGACAACTGAGTAAGTGTTGAGAAGACATAGTGATAGTAGCATCAAGTCCAGCCTGAAGTCACTGGCCCCGCGGTGTTATGAGCAAGCGAAGTGAAAACTTGAGGCATTCCCCCGGCGCAGTTGTTATCTGGAGGAAACCTCGGGAATTAATATTTAAATGTTCCCCGACCGGTCTGGATTGTAAAGAGGCAACAGTGACCCGGGAGAGAAAGCGACAGGGCGATACGCAGAGAAAGCAGGAGCTGATACATAAAGGAACATAACTGTGCGGAAGAGGCCATCGAGAGGGAAATGCCACCGCCTTCCTGTGCAATTGCTAGGGTCGCAGGTCGGTGCCGGAGCATTTGTAACCATAGAGCAAGGAGTGAGTATAGAGGTGCGCCATTGTAACCATAGAGCAAGGAGTGAGTGTAGAGGTGCGCTATTGTAACCATAGAGCAAGGAGTGAGTGTAGAGGTGCGCTATTGTAACCATAGAGCCAGGAGTGAGTGTAGAGGTACGCCATTGTAACTATAGAGCAAGGAGTGAGTAAAGAGGTGCGTCATTGTAACCATAGAGCAAGGAGTGAGTATAGAGGTGCACCATTGTAACAATAGAGCAAGGATTGAGTGTAGAGGTGCGCCATTGTAATCATAGAGCAAGGAGGGAGCGTAGAGGTGAGACTCTTAAAACTGGAAATGAAACATGAGACGCTATCTGTTGGGTGGGCCCATAACTACTAGCACAAAAAAAATATCTGTTAGTTTAACTACTTGACGACTAATTGCTTGGTAAAAGATATTTAAACAGTTCGAGAAACAACGATGTTTTGTGATAAAAAAAACATGTTCTATACCAATTAGAAGGATATGCCAAATTTATGGTATACCCGATCACAAAAAAAAAAATGTGGCAACCAAACTAAAGTGAAATAATTCTCACTGGTTTGATTGCCTGATATTAGCTTATGCAATACTTCTCACGATCAATATAGCTATGTTAGTACCTAATACATTATGAAAGCTGCTACCTGGCGGTCGAGCCCAAAACTACTTCAAAAAATATGTCCCAGTCTCGGCAGCTGCAAGTTTTGTCCCAGGATTGTAACTTGGCGATGAGAGGATTGAAGATCCTTGGTGCGGTCACTTGGTGCCAACCGAACAAACTGCAACCTGTCTCAGCCACAGCATGACTGAGTCATTTCGCGCCAGTGGCCTGACAGCATTCAAACAAAAACAAAATAAAACAAGCAATTTGAAGCTCGGTCTCAAACGCCTTTTTTGAAGTTAAAACTTCTATAGGAAGGTTTGGTTAGGGAGTAAATCCAAGTAAGTCGTCATCGACATGGTCACGTGACGTGTTAATTTTTTTTTATATTTCAAGGATGAAACTTAATTTATTCTATTTTTAAAGATACACGTTTTTAATTTTATCTTTATTTTCCAAAGAAATTTTAACATTATTGTGTGGTACATATTACGAGTATTGGCTATTTTTTAGTAGGTAGTTAAGTTGAGGTTATGTTTTTTCTTTTGTTTATTTATTTACGATGTGATTTTTTTTCAAATGTCAGGTTATTGATTTATTAGATATAATGTAGATTATTTGTAGATTTAAGTTAATATTTTTTTTATTCTTTCAATGAAAAAATTTAATTTCTTCTAGTTTTAAAGTTATTATCGGTAGGGACAAAACTTATGGGTTCGCGTCACCGACATGTTGGTGGATATACATAATACCAAAATCATTTTCTTGCGTACATTTCACGTAGAAATGATCTCATATTATACATTTAAAAACAAAAATTTAAGTTTTCACTTCTGTCGACAGACCCCATGACTGATTTTTTATTCTCACGACGATAGGTACACTTATTCATTTTGTGTAATACATATTGAAAATATTTGCTGAAGAATAAATGGAAAGGAAGAAGTATCGAGTAAAATATAAAAAAAATATATATCCCCAAAAAGAAGTAATGACGAAATAACATGGAGTATGAGACCGAACCTTGAAATTCATTCAAATACATGATTTTTTTTCTTCAGTCATATTTCACGAACAAAGCCCGCCTAGTCAGCGTGCATCTGCACATCATGTACATGCATTCGTTTGTAATACATAATATATTTCTATAGACACCGACGTCTTAAAAAGTCATCAAAACTGTGGTTGTATCTGAAAATTTTGGATATTTTAATTTTTTCGAAACAATTGCATAATGCACCACGGCACTAAAATTGTAAAACAAAACGAACCGTCTACAAATTGACCCGTATCTTCCCAGCTCGACCGTGGTGAAGGAGGCACAGGAGGGGGAGGCACGCGCCACTCAGTAGCGAGGCTAGCGACACCTGTCGGGAGGTGCTGCTAGACGAACACGACCGGACACTCTTGGGCAACCAGGAGCAGCTACGCGGGTGGCTCGAAGGCTTTCTAAATGACTTAGGGGAGAATAGGGAAACGATTAACATTGGTACAGGCGAGGTGACAAAACGAGGCGTCGATGGTACAGCACTGGAGATAGCGTGACACGACACGGAAAAGAAATGGCCCGGCCAGGTCTGTGAGCAAGATGAACTGGCAGCCACGGGATGAATGTTGTTGAAAAGCAGTTGGGAAACGGGGATGAATGTGATGGGTGGGAGGGGAAAGGCAGGTCGTCAACAAAGATGACGAGAAACTTGGACACATGCTTCATCTGGGATCGACGACAGGAACCAAAGAGCCTGTTCGCCAAGGTTGCCGACGGGGTCAAGCCTTCTTGACTGCTGGGTTGAGGAGTGTCGGCCATCCGCGGCGAAGACTTCCAGCCCAGGAGCTGTCCCGCCGCTCTTCCCCCTGGCCTGACGCTGATCCCAGCACCTCCTGACCCGCGCTAATCCTGCCCCCATACTTTCAAAAAATCCAGCACATCCGCTATCATGTTTCACACATCCTACAAGATTTCACGCCGCCGCCTTCTCTTTAACCTCCGCTCGAAGCCAAGCCGATCCCGGATGCCTCGAAGGGGACAGATGTTTGTGAACTGGCGCGCGGTCTTCAAGTCGTGCATTGGGCAACCACGACATTGGGTGAAAACCAACTACATAATTTATATGTCTGCGAACTGATGATGATGATGTGATCCAAGTAGTCACTCGAGTACTTTCAAGGAACCTGTACAGAGTGATTCGTGCCTAAGAATTATTCTGAAGACACACGTTTTTTGGCCAGTTTTCACTCGCCTAAGAAATAGTTTATAAACTAAATAAGGAAACAGAACTCGGCGTGCTCTTGAGCGGTTTCCGCGGAACAGGCCCCACACTCCGGCAGAAGGGGGCAGTCTCCAACTGCGCGCCGGGCAGGCGTGGCAGGGAGGTGTCGCGGGGGCGGGCGGGGGCGGAGAAAGCCGGCGGCGGCGGCGGGCGTCGCGACGGGGCGTGTAATCCCGCGGCCGGGCCTCGGCGTCCAGCGCCGGACTTTCACGGCGACACCGCGGTGCTGTTGTGCTGGCTGTACCGCCTCGTCGTGCAGCGCGCAAGAAACTGTGGATGTTGCACTTTTACGCAGTTGGGAAAAAGGAAAAACAAAATATCAAAGCGACCGAAGAGTACAAACAAAGATGTCTGCCACTACGCACTCAGCCGATGGACTGAGTTTTGGACTGGCGAGACGCTTGTTCCCAAACACGGCAGTTCGGACCGGGGGCTCTCCATACAACGGTCCGATTTGATGGGGAAGTCCATCAGTTCCTTTACTCACACACGGCAGTTCCAACTGATCAGTTGGGACTGATCGTGTGCAGTGACCTTGACACTCACCCAGCAACAACATTTTTTTTTAAATATTTAATCCAGAAAATGGCTCGTTCGTACAATATAATAAACACGACCTAGCCTTCGGCACGCAACTACACGCCACGTGATCCGGCGGGAAACTGCTGCCGTCACGTGACTGCCCGACTTGCTGCGAGGAGCCCAGACACTTCTACCAACTCAAACGGACGTACCTCTCCTCAAAGAGTAAGGAAGTACAAGTCCAGTCTCGACACTCAATTCTATCTAATCTTAGCTTTCCCCCCCCCCCCTCGTAATTGTGCTGCACGATCGCGAACTCGAACAACCATGATTGCGGTTTTGTCACGCTTTCAAATTTACCATAACCGGGTCGCATGTCATAAATGATGCGTGTTATTCATAATCGATATGTCTGCATACTTTCCTTCTACATAGATGTACAATAGTCAAAATGTGTATAAAATATGTATGAGAAAACTAGAGATTTTTTTTTCCGTTAGCATGTAGAGTAGCAACCCGGAAATTTATTTAGCTCATATAACGATGGGGGATTAAATAAAATCCTATCACTTTCGTTCAGTCTTCCGATCTCTTAGAATAACACACATGAAGATATCAAATTCACGCAACTTTCATAAAAAAAATTAGATTCCTTGCAGCAAGCACGCCGATTACATTCATCGCCCCATGATATCTTCATTTTGCCAAGATTCAACACGTGCAACACGTGATAAAAATGCAGTTTATCATTTTTAAAAGTAATAGCAATTTGAGGGTATTAAAAAATTGCAAATAAATGTCTTGAATATGGAAGTCGAAATTTTTTTGTATTTCCAAGGTTATGTTTAGCGTCCAGCTGGTAGAAATACTGGTTCGATGCTCCCTACAGTGCGACCTCCTGCCACGCCTGATAGCGCTCTCTGGCGGACACCACCTCTTAAGCAAGACAGCACCAGCCTTCACGCACGGCCTCTCTGGGCGGACAAAGAACTTTCCTCTCCGTGGCTCCAGCTGACGCCTAACCTTGCTCCCCTCGGCGCACACTCGCCACCTCGCAGGCCGTGACAGCCATTGTTCCCGCCCGCCCCAGGCCACAACCTGCGTGGCCATGGGCTACTTGCTTAGGCGGGGCCTTATTGTTGTTTAGAAGGGCCTTGATGTTGTTTAGATGGGCCTTAATAGTGTTTAGATGGGCCTTAATAGTGTTTAGATGGGCCTTAATAGTGTTTAGATGGGCCTTAATAGTGTTTAGATGGGCCTCAATGTTGTTTAGATGGGCCTTAATATTGTTTAGATGGGCCTTACCGGAGTGCCCTAGAAAAGGGAGGGAACCTGGAACTTAAAATTTCGACGATGACTTTCTAATTTATCCTAAGAAATTTGTATATTATATTTCTGATGAATTATACTTGGTTACATTTTATAAATTCCAACAATCAAAATCCGGTGAAAATAAGTCATTTTAAACCCATGAAATTTTTTGTCCAGTAGTTTTGGAGATTACCGTGTTCAAACAGATAAAGTTTTTTTTTTTTTTTTTTTTAAAGGTCTTATTGTATTCTGTTAACACTCCCTACATCACCCGCAATCTGTTTCTGCCAAATATTTTCCATGTCCAGTCACCACGATTCTGCAGTTCTATTATAGTATAGATTGAGGTTTCGGTCGTGGCACAAGCCTGCAAGCAAAAGGGGGAAGCTTAGTGAATTTACTGTGTGTTTATTTATTCGTTAGTTGGTAGTAGTTTACTGGTGTATTAATTTTCGATTAACATGAAGTAGATATTTAATTCAGTGTCCGGGATATGTCAGACATCTGCGCAGTTCTCACCGTCTGGCCAAGCGGATTCGCAGCCGCGGCACCATCTCAAGTCAGTTACGTAAGCTCAGAGGGGGCGTATGTTTGCGACAGACAATGAAGGTGTTTAATACGCAGCTCCAGATAACAATCCCGCCCCGTCACCACCGAACAAACGTTCGTTACGCCCCCTGGCGCAACTTCAAGTCCCTGGCTGTGATGACGTCGACGTTCATGGGACGAGGAAAAATATTGGTCACGTAGACATGCAGTGTTTTCAACACCGACAAGCCCGGCAGAAAATGAGACAAATACATATTTGCAGCTTCCCCCCCCCCCCTAAAATAAGGTAAAGATGGTCATGCGCCGTTCCAAATTAATTTGTACCACTTGTTCTCATTAAACATTGGTTACTTGCAGCTCGGCTGCGATAGCAGCATGCCCTCAACGCCACCCTGGGGTCGTCGAGGCAGCGACTGAGGGCCCGGGAGCAGTGCTTAGTGTACAAATCCGGGCCCCGCCTACCCGGACACACATACGGTGTGCAGAGCTTCAGGAAAAACAACGCGATTTGATCACTACTCAAGGTATCCGAGTGGAGTCTGCTTACGAAAAGCATTTAAGAGTTCGCTGAGGGCCGATAAGTACTTTTGATTTCGGATTATTTTTTTAAACTGAAGTTTTAGAAGAGTTAAAATGGCTAAAACGCATGTTTTCAGAGTAATTTTTAGGCGTAAAACAACCAGTACAGATTCTTGAAAGCACTTAAGGGACTTGCATTACACATATATCATCATTTCTCGGCCATATAATGTTACGGTCACCGCTCAAATTTCACAGTTGTCCTGTGACGACGAGAAGACTGCGCGCCAGTCCAGAGGAGACACCGCACTAGAAGCACCAGCGAGCGTCGCGCTTATCATCCCGCCTCACTAACACACACACACACCTGACGAGGCGGCAATTAAGAAAAAAATCGGAACACCGTAAACGTTACAGTGGCCATAACTGTAAATATTACCTCTGCGTACATTGTAGGTTTTCCAGTGGTTTATATTAGCAATCTCTACTCCTAACGTAAACTCGTGCATTTAAAACATTTTGAAACTCAACAGGTTCCCCTGATTATGTTGCCCCCCCCCCCCCCCCAACTCCATTATATATGAAGCACACAAATAACAAAAAAAAATAAAAAACCACGAACTTTTCAAAAACTTATACTAGATACAAAGTCTACAGAGCACTCGAGGGACTAGTTTAGATGAACCACAAAATGGCTTTTTTTTTGCCGAAATATTCTTATCGCCCTTCTTTGAAGCTTGCAGGCTTTGTGGAACAGGCCGAGAGTAGAAAATGGTCCACTACAATGGTGTGTTTGTCAGAGGAGTTTGTGCTTGTGCAGGACGAGAAATTGACTTTCACAGCCGCATGAAGAGGATGGCGTTACATGACAGAGCGCAGTTGTCTCAAGACCAAACACACACGCACACATCACCATCCCCCCCCCCCCCCACACACACACACACACACGCGTGCGCAAGAGACATTACATAGCATTTTTATGTCTAGTCCGGGGCCCACCCGCTGGGCTGGGCTGATCTTTTCCTTCTTTTTATACCCGCGAGTCCTCCTCCTTTCTGCTGATCTCGTCTTTCGTTCTTTCTTACGTTCGCCGTCTGTGCATTCCGCTGACCACGTGTCGCCTGCAGGCTGGCACTGGGTAGAACCTGGCATGGCGGCGTGAGAGCATGACCGATGTACCGCCAAGCATTTCAGCTGCGTCTGTTAGGCTCTATGTTATGTAGTCCAATAAAGAGTATTTTTTTAAATTTAAAAAAACATTTAATTGATAGAATAACACTTCCTTTGACTTATCAGCGAATAATAGTTGAAACAATTTTGAGGCAACATAAAATATTTTGGAGAATCTCGCATAGTAACATTTTACCGTTGCGTCTAAAACTTTCTCGAAATTAACAATCACAACGAGATAACATGCGCAAATCTCCGTAGTCTGTCATCTGACCTAGGGGCTGTCACTACTACATACGACCTGCGGTGTGCTTATTTACTTAGAACTATTACGTCGTACCATCACATGCAAAGCTACTTTATAAATATATATTTTTTTAATAATGTGACTTGTAAACAATTTTTTTTTTTCACTTTATACATATGATTATATTGGCTCGTACAACATTTTAGTGTTGAGGATTCCAATTTTAATTGTTTAATCCTATTTTTTTTGTCATGAACATCAAACATGGAAATTACAATCAGACGAGATTTTATTAAAAAGGATAAATATTTTAAACAAAGTGCCCAAGAACCTGAACCCGAGGAATTCTGCAGCAACCTGGATCCTGATATATTAAGGACAAAACTAAATTTATGTTGATTTTATGCTGTATGGTTGGTAAAGTCACGGAAGTTTGTGGACGATTCAGGGGAAGATTGATTTGAGAAGGGGGGGGGGGGGGGGGGAATTACGTTAAACTTGGGAGTGAAATCTGTTTTCTTCTATGCTCCTTGATATGACTACAAGTTCGCCGCGTATAACAATAATGAACCGTGTTTATCATGCCGGTGGTAATACTGAAGATTAGCGGCTTCTTGAAAGTAAAAGTCCGATCAGCTGCATTAAGAATGCGTTATTACGTATTGGATATTAAAGTAGCTGTGCTAACCAACCAGCCTTTAACATCAGTACTCTACCTTTATCCTAAATTCCAAAAAGCCGCCACACATTGATGAAAAATTGCATACTTTTTAATTTTCAAATATTATTTACAGTTTTTGCAAATTTAATTTAAATAATTTTTTAAAATATAATCACGAACAATAAGTTAATAAATCTCGCCTTGACCTGTTTGATATTATAGAATTTTTTCTCGCACGGTGGTTGGCCGGTTCTTGCACGCTCGGCTCAGGCGGAACGTGACCATTTTTCGTGCGTGCAGCCGGAGTTCATAGATATATAAAACGTTATCACGTCAAAAAAATACATATTTTTTTAAGTGACTGATTTGCAGTAATATTAGTAAGCCAAGAGACGATGGAGCTCTCCACGTATTACGCCGGCAGTAGCTGGCAATCTCTGAATGTAACCGTAATTGAGGCCCCTGGGGAGAACCACTCAGTCCGGTCGAAGAGGGCAATCACGTCACCATCCGCCCGCCAATTGGCAGCGACTAGTGCAGCGCCGGAGCAGACTACGTAACAGCCATCATTCTTAGCGTAACAGCCTTCAATTACAGGGGGTCAAGTTCACTACACCGATACCTGCATTACAAATGTTTTTGACGTGACAACGTCTAATAAATCGACGATCGCCGGCTGCACGCACGAAAAAATTGTCACGTTACGCACATTGTTCCGTTACGCTCATTGTACGCTTGCGCAGCATCTATCTCTCTTCCACTCGACTGTTTATAAAGTGAAGTGAAAAGTTAATGTGGTTTTCATTGCTTATTACAACAACAATTTCGGCAATAAAGGTTAATTATTCTTGCATTTTAAAAAATCTGATTACTAGTATAATTTCAAGTATTTATTCTTTTATTATTAAAATAAAAATGATTCAATTTTATTCATAAAGTATGCAATCATTTCATCAATGTTTTGTTATGACGTTGTCACGTTAAACTATCGTCCGTAAACCGACTTTACAGACTACCAATTTTTTTACCGAGTGTAAAGAAAGTAGGGGAAATAATGACGCCATGGAAGTTGGCCAAAATTAAAACTTGAATGAAGGAAAATTAAGTACGTAAAACTGGTGACAGTGAAAATATAACTAGTGTTTAGAAACAACAACAAAAAAAAAAGGAATGACAGTGTGAGTTCTTGTAAGGAAATCGCCGACCTACGTAGCGTAGCTGGATGCACACCGGCTTACAGTGCAAGGGGTCCTGGGTTCGAGTCCCGGATCAGGCGTGGGTGTATAATTTGAATGCATATATATTTTATTGCTACCGATATTTTAAAGAGATTAGAATAATTATACATTGACATATCGCCGTGGGCGAAAGCTGTAGGCCATATAACACATTTTTAAAAAAATTGGAGGGAAATTAACGGTTGTGACAAATGTAGGAGTGAAGTAATAAGTGAAACAACAACACATATTTATAACGTGAATAAATGGTTTTAATATGCCAGTGATTAGTAGTAGGGTTTTTAGTTCATTTCGTTTCTGTATTAAGCGAGAAGTAATGTGTATTTAATTTGCGATGTTAGGTGAAATATTTGTTTTCTATGGTTAGGTGAATCATAATAAAAATTTATTAGGTAATAAAAAAACTGCACGTTTTACTAAGACGTAGTTAGTTTTGCAATCGTTGAAGTACATTTAGCACTTCCAACACATTAGCACACAAAGCGAGGTTTAGTGAGGGTAGGTCAGCTAATTAAATACACACACACATATATATAATACGTTTACTTCGTGATATAGTAGGGATATCAATGAATCCTTCAACAAGCCGTTGCTGAAGTACATTACATTCTTACGTTAAAAGCGCGGGAACAGGGCGTTTTGTACGGGGAACAATCACAAGCTTGCTTGCACGAGATTTTGTGATTTTCCATTATAGTACGGAATATATTTTTGGTATTGTGTTCTAAACTAAACTATGTTTGACTTAGGGGCGTAGCCAGGGGGGTGGGGGGGTGTTTACGGGTTCAACCCCCCCCCCCCCCTTAGCACCAAATCTTTAATTAATTTCTTATTCATCACTCAAACAAATTTCATATTAAAATTAATAAAATTTTTACCATTACAATATTTAAATTTAAGTACCGAAAACTGCTAAAATAGCACTATTTTACACCTTAAAAATCCAAATTTTCCCGGGGGAGGACCCCCGGACCCCCCGCTTTAATACTGGAGGGGGGGGGGGGCATGCTTCTTAACACCCCCCATACACAAATCCTGGCTACGCCACTGGTTTGACTCAAGTATTCTTTAGTTTAAATTATAATAAACAATTAAATTATAGTAATGTTATATCGCCAAATATACTAAACCGAGTTGGATAATAGAATACGGTAGCGTAAATATTATATGAACGGAATTGAGTTATATAATAGAATTGGTAGGTCTCTAGTATACTTTATAACAACCGGAGCGTTAAAATCAATATGAAAATGATTAATGAAATTATGAAGTGGTATTGTATTAAAAAAACTAAACCGGGTATACAATTCGATACCGTGGGAACTATATTTTGTTTAGAACAATATACCGAAATATATTCCGTACTGTAATATAATTAACAGAAGAACTTAACCCTTTAAGTTCTCCACTTTTGTTCATCAGTGAGCGTACTACTAAGATAGGTACCTATGAAAATTATCAGACGAGGCGTTCGCGATATTAAATAAATTCCTAAGCGCAGTGACGCACTAAAGTGCAATAAAATAAGTACATTTTGTTCATATTTCATTAATAAAAAAAATGTTTCGTACTGTGGATGTTTACACTGAAGTAACGCGAATGTGTTGCCGGAATTCCTTCAACGCCATTTGACTCGGTGAAAACTATAAACATACAATGACCAAGACTCTGCCACAATCAACATAAATCCACACTAGCACACGTATTGCAAACTCAAACGCAGAAATAAATTTTTCCTCTTTTAGAAATTGAATCAACAAAATAAAATAATTTTCGGCACAATCTAGCCAACACGTGCATTTTCTTATCTATTAAAAAAAATTTTAAATGTCGACATAACTTGACGTTCAAGAGCTTTTAATAGGCCTAAAAACATATCACGGTTTTAGAAATAACTTAGTATTAAACTACAGTTGAACCTAGAGCTGCTCTACTTAATAGCGTTCTTGTGTAAATGTTACGATTTCAGCTGGTAAAACTGAATTACACGTACACGGAGTTCAACTGTTTATGTATAATGCTGTGTAGTGCTTGTGACTGTGGTCAGGCCTCAAGCAGTACACACAAGCCGTATGTACCTTTCCAGATGCTGCACAATTCTCCAACGGACATGTCCACAGGAAAAAACGAGAAACCCTTTCCAGCGTCGTTTGTGGTTCTTCTGTTTCCGGGGCTGAAGAATATCGATAAACGTCCTGGTTGAAATAGTCACCACGCGAGTGACTATTAAAAACAAAAACAAAAGCGAACCGTTCGCGATCGGCGGCGACTGAACACGTCTCAGGCAAGTCCACCGCAGACGACACAACACACTCTGTCGCCAGCCGGGTGTTCGCGGGACTGAAGCTAGCAGCAGCGCGTCTCCACGCTTGTCAGGCGGGTCGGTAGTGCCGGCGACCGCCGCTAGATCGCTCCACCTGCCGCTCCCTTTCCCCTGCTCCCCCCTCTTCCACGTACTAACTCGGTGACTGGAGCGCGCGCAGCTCGTCACTAGAGGTGTAAAAGTATCGAAAAAAAAAGCGTACCCGTATGTATTCGTTACTATAATAATTAGTACTCGTTACTATCGTATCGTTACGTTACTCGTTACTTCTGATACCTCATAACATGCTATGTTATGTTAGAGCAACGAATCGAGTCGTATTGCGTACGCGTACAGTATGACGTCGCGTAAATAATAATAAATAGAATATAAACAATTAACAATATTTGATAATTAACAGTTTTGTTAACCGAGAAACAATTAAATCTTATTAGAGCGATATTATCTCTTTTAAGATAAGAACAAAAAAACGTGAAAATACGCGATAATAAAAAACAAAAAACATACATATTTCTAATTTGTAAAAAATACTTTCTTACGTTGTTTCTGTTCCAATCTCAAACTTTGTCTACACACAACAATACCTTTAATAAACAGTAAAAAACTTGGACGACGAATTTCCAAATTATACTTTACTTAATAAACAAACATCGTTCTTTGTAACGTAAATTCATCGAATATGCGCGCGCATGCGTAAAACATACCAAAAATGCGAGTAACGAAATGCAGCCGTGTGTAACGTTTCGTTACTCGGTACTAGATGGCACACCCGTTACTCAGTACCGAATACATACGGTTTGATACAGCTCTATCGTACACACATCTATGTACTCTCTGAGACGTGTTGTTGACTAGCGTAGTTTAGCCATTGAATATATATAACTTATAGAAGTCGCGAGGGGATAGGATTTATTATTCCAATTTTCGGATCCAAAACTGAGGTAGTTGTTAGCTCCGCCGCTAGACAGCTCTTCTTTCCACAAGAGGGTACTCGTAGTTACCAGCTTCCACGCCAGAGCGCTGTAGCGTCGCTTTTTTCAAGGTCGTGCGCGTAATTCTCTGTTTCACTCTATCGAGAGGCGGTGCCCTTTGTTGAAATCCGAGCGCTTAGATACGGGCGGGCGCAACTGAATTGGAGGAGTACGGCCACCGAAAAAAAAAAAAAAAGTGCGGTTAAAAGATGCCAACATCAAAAATTAAGTTTTAATAATAAGAAAACTACAGAAATTTCTTAAAGCGTATCAGATTGGAATGTACAGTATAGTGTACATTCCCACTGACATTCGTAGTTCAGAATTTATTTAAAAGTTGTGTTAACGGAGTGGCGCATTGAGTAAAATGGCAAAACATAATTTGGAATAATTCTTGACAACGTTGAATGATTTTGGTAGCTATGAAACAACTATGGCTGCGAAGACTGTTCAAACGCGTGCACGTGCTGTTATTAGTAACTGAAACTAATGGTATGATGTCATACTTTGTGGCTATGCAGTTTATAATTTTTTTTACATAAGATGAAGCATTTTTACATAATGTTTTGGTTGTTTCGTAATTCAAAATAAATAATCTTAAACGTTATATGGTGTATATTCCCAGTAGCGAATGACCACAAAAAAAATCAATTTTGCCAACATAGATCTGAAATGTTAACGATTTACTATGTTAAGTTGCTTATAAATAACGCACATTTCCCGGATCTCCAAAGAAAATAAGAGTGTTTGTTATAGCATTGAGTTCCCACTCTTTATATTCCTTGCTTTGAGGTTAGATACACAAGTTAAGCCCGGGCTACATTCGCAATAGCAAGCAAACAGCACAGACGCACAGAAGTTCAACATACACTATTAGATATGAGCTGCCACATTGGCAAATAGCACGCGCACAGAAAAATAGCACAGGATCGGCGCACAGAAAGTTCATTAACTTTTAACTTTTAGGTTATTTTCTGTGCGCGACCATGGTGGTAGCCAATCAGCAAACAGTTTAAGTACTACTCGAGTGGGCTTATAAAAGAACAATTGTCACGAAAGTATTGGTGCTCTTGACTTGAGTAGTTTGTTATTGTTTTCAAACACGCGATAAAATAAAAATGGAAGGCACATTTGATAGCTTTTTGATAGTTGTAATAGAAAGTAAAAATATTTTGTATGACAGGGGATCCGCAGGATACAAAAATGAAGAAGCTAAATTAAATGCTTGGAAGTCTGTGTCTGAATGTGTTAAAGAAGCCGGATTTGAAATAAACAGTGATATATATTTTTGAATGCTCATTGTGTTTTGTACGTAAACTTTGAAATATTTAAAATATTTCTGGGTTTAACGAAAACCGTACCACAATAACACACGAATCTAAACAAACGTCACGTATGCCAACTTCAGTGACCAAAATTGTGAACGGGAGTTTTACATTTAAAAAACTTTTTTGAATGCTTCCGGTATTATTTTGTGTTGTGTTGTGCGTGAATGTAGCATCAAGCTCTGTGCTATCTCTGTGCGTGTGTGCTATCTGTGTGCTGTTTGCGTGCTATTGCGAATGTATCCCGGCCTTTATGCTCGTAAAAACGATGCGCAAGTATTTTGAATACAAATATATTTTCTTTTAATAACCGAAAGGTAAATATTATTTCCATGAAATATAATACAATTCTTTAAACACAGACAACATATAAGAGCTATTTTTTGTTCATTATTCCATCTGGCGTGATAAATATTATATTTTAAAAACTGTTTGTGGATTTTTAATATAAAATAAATATTTATTTATGACATCAATTTAAGTTGTTCAAAAAATTCTCTTTGGTATGAATTAAACCAAATTCATGTTATCCAGGGCACAAAATTAGAAACTACCAAAAAAGATTATTTACATTGCTGTTTTGTGTAAATCTGTGCACGGACTTAGTAAGTGACATTTATAATTCCTCATTTTAGCAACCCATTTTAACACAAGAGAAAAATGATTTTATACTAAAAAATTATTATTTTAAACCATTAATTAGCAGGAAACATGTATGAATAATCTATTTAAATTGGCATTTGAACAGTGAATATTATTTTGCAATAATAAATATTTTTATCATCGTATATTACTGATGAAAAGTTTGTATTTCCATCTAATCAGAAGTATTATGACACAGTTAATTAAATTGCTTTACAAGTTTTTATTCACATGAAAATCATTAAAAATTGGTCGGGAAGTTATATAAATATACAAAAATAAATCATTATACATACAATTTTATTATCTTAGTGGATTTAAATTAATGGTGTCCCAGTGACTACTGCGAAGAAAAAAGTCTTGCGAAAGGTTTCCTCGTAATTGAAATTCGTCAAAAAAAAACCATCTCTCATTTTTGGTGACATTTCTGACAAGTGGTACGATGAAATTTGAGACTGGCAAATGAATGTTGTGAAGCAATAAACAAAATATCACATTCGTGAACTACAAATGCATAATTGTTTTTATTTTATAATAAAAGTGTATCTAATAACCCGTGGCTTTGCTCACGTAATTTCCGGGTATTGCTGATATTCTACCATTTTAAGAAAATATGTATTAAATTTCAAAGATTTTTGAAGAATTATACACAAAGAACTGTCAAGTATACAACATATTTAATAAATAAAAATATTTTTACGACTTATTTTTAATTGGTTTAGCGTAAGTCTATTTTAACTTTTATTTAAAATTAAGTACCTACCTTATTTTCTATCTCCCGGTTTAGTGACTTTGAGAATATATTTTTCCTTGATGAAATCTTAACTCTTTTCCATCTGACGAAGAAGCCAATTAAGAAATAAACTAAGACTCGCGCACTTATTGTATGTTAAGACTGCCATCGTTTTAAATTACTGTAATTTTTTTAGTTATAGTCATGCTTAGTATAATAACATAATATGCCTTATTAGGCATACATTTCAGTATTCATGAAACCAATGCATTTTTATTTGAAATGTAGAGCAGTTACCAAATTTCTTATCTCGCATATTGATCTTTTGGTATGGCTAGTATTACTTAAACTAAATTTTTGAATTTTCACTGATGCACTGTTTTCCCTTTTCTATGTGATTTAGAAAATATAGCAATATACGTAAACCAATTAAACCAAAATCATCCTGAATTTTTATTACCGAAAAAAGTTAATTACAAAAAATTTTAATGTGCGTATTTTAATATTGAATTTATATATATCTTGCCAATACTGATTTAGTGGGTTACATTTTTTTTATTTTTAAAAATAATATCTACCCCTTTTACTACTTAATAGATAACGTTGAATAAGAGAAGGTTGTTTAAGGTATGTTGATTTTCCTTGCCAATATCTAAAAGTAAATTTGTACAAACGCGAAATATAGTTTAAATAAGTATTTTACTTTTAAAATAAAACCATATTTTGAACGTAACACTGACTATTGGCCCAATACAAAGTTTAAATAGCTAATTTTCACTTCACTCGGGTACAGAATCCCATCATTCAGTGATTTCCGTGGCTAGCTTCTTTTGGGATTTCATCATTCTCAAACGACGGTAAGGGAAGCTCCTCTTCAAGGTCGCCTAACGATGCTGATAAGACCTGCCGGGTAATTTGAATCGTTGGTCTGGGATTTTCGAGGGGGGGGAGGGGGTGAAGGATGATGTCACGACTGGGCTGGTTAACCTAGTTCTGCCAAATACCGCCAGGGGCGTATACGGCCGATACCCAGCGATGAAAGCGATCGCAGCGGCGGAGCTTGGAACTACAACAATTCTTCTAAGAAACCGGACAGAAAATTTAACCTGGGCTCGCGACTTCTATACATTATATATATTCAATGGTTTAGCGTAGTCAGTTACACACCGGCCTACGGTGCGAGGGGTCCTAGGTTCGAGTCCCGGGTACGGCGTAGATGAATTTTAGAATGCAGATATTTAGTTGCAGACGAGATGACGAAGCTATTTGAATAAGGATACATTGACATATGGCCGTTGGCGCAAGCTGTAGGCGGCAAAAACACACCACATAAAAAAAAAAAAGATTGTCAGGAGCACGCAGGCAGTATTTCCTTTACTACTATCCGGAACACAACAAACGCGAATCCTTCTAAACCCTAATTACGTTGACGCCACTTACCAAATGCTCGTTGAACATGTTTCAGTAGATTCTTCGAATCATTCATGCAGTAGGGAATGTTAATTTAAATAATTATTCTAGAATCCAACGTTTGTTTGCAATGTATGATGTCATAAAGAATAAACGAATAACAGACAAAGAAAGCTAAACACACAAACACACATAAAACAAGCTAAAATCAGCCAATGTAAATACAGCATAATATTCCGTGGTAGGAATTACAACAATGTCACAGCAAAGCCGAACCGCTTACGAGACAGTTGAAATAACAACAGTTGTGTAACAGACAAACAACAACCTTGGACACAACAGTGACAGACAGTAAAACCCAACGATAATACTAAACAAAATACACTTGAACCGATAATTGCGAGACGCACATGAGAACCCAGCGATGAAATTAAAAAGGCGTTTTGACAAAACACAACAGAAGGTTTCCTAAGACAAAACCATCACGTAGTTTCGAAAACTGATTTCTGTGCTGTCTTTACTTTTAACCTTTGAAATCGACTCATTTTGAATTGTTTTCTGTGTTGTTTGGGTATTCATTTTTCTTTGTCCGTTCTTCGGGTTTTCTCTATTCCATAACGGCAATGGCTTATGTCCAAAATAATGATTTTAGTCATTTAAATGAACATGTTTTGATGTGGCGATAATATAATTTGTGTTGAAAGGCGGGAATATATTGTTGGTGCTTCTGAAGGTTAAACACGTATTTCGGTTACTCGTCATTTCTCTCTTCTTTATCGCCTTCGTCTTGCATTCAATAAGTGCATTTAACTTATGTGGCCTAGTGGATTTCATTTTGTTATTCTCCCAAAAACTCTTCACGGATTCGCCGTGTTGCTTGTTGCGTTCCTCTCTGCTCCCGACCTGGTCCCCAACACAACGACAATGAGGACACGTGTTCGGGCGCCCGGCCAACAGACAGTTACAACAGTAGGTGTAGCCTGCTGCGGAGACCAGTCCGGGGCGTTTGGTGTGTGTACCACGCACGGCCCCCACATTCGATCACGGGCCCTGGACACAGGATCCGAGACGCCCAATTGTACAGTCACGCGCTACATTATAATTGCTAGGTTATTTCTTACCTACACTCTTTTCAGAATGTCGTTTAACCTGAAGATACAGGGTATAATTATGGTTACTAACTTATAAGTCTAATATAAACTTTATTTATGAAATTGTTTTACTTTAAAGTAACCACAGCGAGTATGTATACTGAGATAAAAATGAACAGGACTGTGTCCGGGCCGTGGAACCCAGGGGTCCACCCAGCCCCACCCTTGTAAGCGCAAGGAAACAAGAGTTGACACGGTGAGCGTGTGTTTGTATTCAGTGCTGCAGGATCAGCGCCAACGCAGGCCGAGGCTGAGGCTGGCCCTCCGGCGCACCGCGGGCAGCGCTGTGTGACTAACGACCACGTCCTAAAGAGGAAGCTATTACACGACCTGGTTGCTCACAGCGCAGTTACGTCACGTTGCATCACCGCACGGAGCGCAGATCTTTACATCATATAACACCAACCGAAACATATTTGTTTCACATCATTCTAACACTGTGATTAGACCTGTTGTAACAATAAAATAAACAGGGCCGTCTCTCGAATCATGCACCATTGCTAATGTCTCTCTCCACTGGTTCGATTCTTTGCTTCTAGAAACGTAGTGGCACTGAATGAGAGAGAGAATATTATCCTTACCAGCACTCCCTTTTCTCTTCATAGACAACAAGAAATGTTCGTATCTAAGTGGTTCGCCCTTTGTGCATTATTCAGGGCGGGTGCAGTCATTTGTTTAAAGGGGTCTGTATCACTTGTATCACACATCTATTACGTGTTTGTCGTCCTCGTTTGACAATCCACTAACTCAACAAAGAAATAAACGCAGGAAAATTAAAAATTAAAACGTAAATAAGTCTAGTTTATAAAGTAACTTCTACATTAGCACCACTCCTCTATCAGGGCTTGAGAATGGTTTGGGGGGGGGGGGGAAGGGGCAGTGTTCAACCTCCACAATCACGGTTGGATCCACCAGACATACTACATACAAAAAAATTAAAATCTATTTTTCTTTAGGCGCGTTATGGAAAAAAATGACGAGAGTGAATTTTTACGATGCGTGCGTACCATGCAACGAAATTTTCACAGTAAGATGGCGGACCCACGTGAATGAACATAAACCAATATAATAGTCACTTTCATACAAAATTAGAAGACATACCAAACGTATTGGTGTGTCAAATGTAACTTTATTATAGCGAAACTAACATAAATGTATTTGGTAAACTAAAATAGTCACAGTAAAAATTAATTTGAAGTTTTAAAAATTTAAGGATAGGGATCGTCCATTAATCACGTGAGGCTCGAATTGGGGGGGGAGGGGGGAGGGAAAAATCACGAAATATCACAAGGGAGGAGGGGGGGTGTAGAGAGATATCACGTGTATTTATTTTTTCACCCGATTTCTACTAAACCGAAAAGCGACGCGTGACCTTGACTCGCCGTAGCTAGGCAACAATATCCCCACCCGCTGCAACATGAACCACCCGGCTCGGCTTGCCAGTCGCCAGTAAGACTGTGATTTTGGCGCCGAATACATGCGTAAATCACATATAAGCCTTTCCTTTGTTATTTTTATGCCAGTGAGAATAAACCTGCAACCTTAATGTGTGTCTGGACATTTTTATCACTGTGCTTAATTTTCCAGAATTAAATTAGATTATACCTATATTTAAAGAAAATATTCTGAAATTTTTAAAAATATTTTGTACCAAAGAAATACACGTGATTTAATGATTTAATTGGGGGGGGGGGGGTTAGTCTAAAACCTCACCACAAATCACTAGGGGGGAGGGGGGGTTAAAAATTTGCTAAAAAAAACATCACGTGATTAATGGACGACCCCATACTGACATTTAACACCTTATCATTCATATTATCGTTACAACCTTCTGTCAGGCTTCGTAGCTCAGTGGTTATAGTACGCGGTTATTAATTTGAAGGAATTTGGTTCAAAACTGAACAATTTGTTTTTACATTTTTAAAAAACAGATGACTGGATTATATAAATTGTGCTTTAATCATATATGAGTACATTTTATTTGTTTATATTATTGCTATATATAATATTAAATACTTAGCTCAGTCCATTGGATTATTTGATAAAATATATATTCTCTACTTTACTTAAAGTAATATTAATGTGAGTAGGTGTTTTATAAATGAATTTCCACGAATTCGCATAGGTAATAAAACAATAATTATCCTTTAGTAGTTAATCATTTATAGCCGTCTAACTTGTGCAGAAACTATAAAGTATAAACTTTTAAATTAATTTTAACAAGGTGGGCAGACGTTTCATTATATAGTTTAATTAACCGTTCTATCTGCAACTCGAATCATTCGATAGTCGACGTGACTGCTCCGGTAGCGACTTCTAACGGCAGGTGCGGAACTAAGTATGAATTCTGTTCATAAATCTAGTGACTGTTATTGAATACTGGTCCATATAATTAAAAAAAATTATTTATTGTGAATATCAGTGATATAAATTGTGTTTGTAAACTTTTTCAAATGAATTTTCAAGTTTATTTATATAAGTGAGGTTATGTTCCCGTATGTATAATTTATTTTACATTATTATATAAGAAATAATGAAAATGAATAAGTTGGAATAAATATTCCACATATTTATTGATTGTCATTACTAATTAAAATTTACATATATTATTTTACTAAAAAATATAATTATTTATATACACATGTTTATATTAACATTGAATACTGAGTATTTGTTTAATTAATTTTTGTTACAATATAATTTCAAAATATGTCAGTGTCTTCAATCAAAAATAAGTATAACTTCTAACGCGCGTACACAAGTACTCTCTTTTTACTTTGTATATTTTTTCTCTCTGTTCCGGTCTCCCCCCGGTCCACTTCTCCGAGAATGTGTTCTCGACAGGATATTACCCAACGCCTCGCCGGGCTCGGCTGACGTCGCGCCGAAGACACGGAAGACGGAAGCCGGAAGCCGGAAGCCTGCCGGAAGCCAGTCGCGTCCTGCCGCAGGATTGCCACTCTCGCCGACACTCCCAGTTCCCCGCCGCGCGCTGATTGGCTCCCGCGCCGTGGTCCCGATTGGCTCTCCGGCCTCACATCGAAGGAAGACTGATCGCCGCCATCTTGGATCCATCATTACGGATGGCACGGCAATTTTTAAAAGGGCTTTTCATTTTGCTGCTCTTGGACTGTACAATCGATTCTCAGTATTTGGCCAGCTCATTAAGAATTGGGACATTCTGCAGGTATATACCAAAGATATTGGAAGAGTTCAAAAGAAACATGTACTAACCAGCAAAAGTGAAGCAAAAAAAATGGTCCGTTGCCACATAGCAACCGAAACAATTTCTCTTCCCAACATGGCGGTCATTATATACATTAAGTGTATTTTTTGAGAAAGAAAAACGGGTATTTTCAAAATAGCTCACCCGCAGTATGCCCCCTTCCCCCATTTTCTCCTCCTTCCTTTTGATAATAACAAATTTGTTGTAGTCATGAACTATATAATTCTAAGACTCCTTTTTCTTTTTTTGCGCCATGCGTATTACTGTCCTGTCTTAACAGGCCTGAGCATTAAACCGCAGAAAGTAAATAACTGATTGTATCACGTGGGTGATAGCAGAGGTGTTATCCACATTTAGGCCACGAACAATGTTTACTGAACCGTACGAGACTAGGTCAGAAGGGAAGCCTTCTTTTCACAGACGAGAGAGCCAAACTTCCGATCGTGCATCTTCAGTTTTTTTTTTTTTGGTTTCATTGTAACTCATGATAACTAATGGTCAATTAGGTTAGGTTAGCTACAGTATAAATACTTTAAAACATTGTGGACGGTTGATTTGGTTAGGATAGCTACATTATAGATACTGTGAAATCATGTAAACTGTTTCCTAGCATGAACTTCGGGGAACTTCGGGTGTGGCTCTCTCGTCTGTGAAAAGAAGGCTTCCCAGGTCATAGAGCCTCTTGCTGCCAGAAGGTTGGCTACCACCATCTCGCTGCGACATCACCGGAGTTCAGTGAGCACTAACACTCAACATTCACCTTCCAACCGTCGTTCATTGACCCGCCGAACAAAACACGTCACAGCTCAACACATCAATCGCTCAAACACACTTTTACGACTTTAACGGTTCGCCCGGCACGCACAAAAAATTCTTTGGAAAGCTTGTTAACATTTTTTTCTTCTTCTTTTCTTGGTCGAATGGCGACTACTACTTTCGTTTCGGAGTGGACTACGGAGTCGCTTAGCCGGAACAGTTTTACAGGCTCGTTAAAAAAAAATAATTTAGTGCCAGGAAGTTTTCCTGAAAGCCACGGGTGTCCCGTTTTTTTTTCCCGACGAGTCTTGCCGTGCGACATGCAGCGACGTGATGCGACGTGATGCGACGTGAAGCAACGTGAAGCGACGTGAAGCAACGTGAAGCGACGTGAAGCAACGTGAAGCACTGCCGGGTCCCGACCAGGGTGTCCACAGTTAGTACTTTCCTACCAGATCTAGTACTTTTAGTGGTCTAGTACATTTACGCTCAGATCTAACACTGTGTTCTTTTTTTCTTTAATATAATAATATTATAGTAACTCCAATATGTTTTATTATTAAGCGTAATTATTTTTAAAAAGTATGGAATGTATGTGTGTGTGTTGTTTGATATTTAAGTTCGAACATTGCAATGTCATAATAACTTCCTAAATTGTTAAAACCATAACAAATTATAATTAGGTATTTTTTTTCTTTTCAAATCTAGTACTTTTTTCTCTCCTAATTTGGTACGAAATATTTTTTTTTCCTTGTGGACACCCTGGTCCCGACGGGACGCCAGAACTGCCTTGTTTACGGCCGCTCAGCTATTCATAGACAGTGTGTCAATAAACGAACATCGCAGCGCCTAGCGTCTGGCAAACCTCGTCCGAGTCTTCAGCACGCGCCGTGACGTCACACATTCACGCCACGGCAGCCTGCAGTTAGTTGTCCGTGAAGACTGGGCTGTTTTACGAGTGTGGAGGTTTGTAGCAAACAATGACAACAGTTGGCAATAACCTCCTGGCTTGGACCGCCATCAGTACACCATCTGATCACTGCCCACGCTTTGTGGACTGGGAGGCAAGCAACCCTCTTCCTCAGGTTACGTCACTACTGTACGAAAATTAATCACGTTAATGAAATTTCTTTAATGGTCATTTTCATAGATATATGTGTCAGTGGTATCGATGCTCTGGGGAAAGAAAAATTTTTGGCTACGCTAGGAGTTTCTTAAATGGTCATTTCCATAGATGTATGTAAGTGTCAGTGGTATCGAAGCTCTTTGGAAAGAAATATGTTCGGCTACGCTCCCTTCTGCGACTCGCGGCATGAACTGACGACTACCGACGATACAAACCTGGTCAGAAACAACTCGGTCTCAAGATAGTGAACAGTGTTCTTAAGCACACGCTCTCTTGGGTAGCCCACTGCGTTTGTCTGTGCTGTAGTCGTTGTGTTGACAAAAAAAACCCTGTTTAATTTAATCACTGGGTTTGCATGTGCGCCGCCGTATGGTCGGCGTGTGTTGTCCCGATTATCTGTTTAGGTCATCGTTGGGTTCCTCTGTCTGTCGCTCTGTTGTCCCAGGTGGTTGTTTGTCTGTATTTACTGTGTTCGTCTGTGCTGTGATATTGTTATAATTATTGCGTTCACCGGAATGCCCCGTGTTTAACATTTTGGCTTGTTTAATGTGTGTTTGTGTATTCATCTGTGTCCGTGCTTCAATTTTTTTCCCCCGTGATATACTGTGCAAGCTAGCAACGGCGTGTGTTCGAAATAATGATTTAAATCATCACTTGCTCAGCTACTATGGTAAATTCGATTCCCGGTACTCTCAGGACTAAACATCGACAGCATGAAATTTAGTTTTTATTGAGCACTAAGGTTACTTCCATGTGACTCTCTCCTATGGCGAGGCGACCATGAGGGCTCTCAGTCCAGTCGGTGTGCAGACTGTCGTGTGTGTGCGCCTGTGGGTGTCAAGCCAGTACTCTTACATAGCGATATCTTTCTCTTTTAAGTTTGTTATGAAAAAGTATAAATGTTATTTTAAGTTAACACTACTGTGATTTTGCATACGTTAAAACGATTATTTTTACATCCCCCCCCCCAGTTAAATATTAAGAGCAAGGCTGAAAATAAAGTGGTTTGCTCATGTTGGTAGATACGTTTTATCATAAAAATTGTAACACAAATGTTTATAAACTTTTTACTTTTTGACATTGAAACTTGTTTAATCGATCAAAACTATTATCACTTCAATCACAGACCGCTGCACCTTAAGTACCGGGAATTCTCGGGTTCCGTTGAAGACTGCTGCCTGTAGGACTGTAACGGTACGCCGCCACTCACCTGCAGCTGCGGGCGGGACTGCGGCGTCGCGGCGCTCCTGCTGCGCCGCAGCCTGGCGCGCGGGATCAGCTGCCGCTCCATTGGCCCGCGCGGCGGTGACGTCACCCCCTGATCGCGAACCACCGCTACTTCTCTACTCACTCGCCCGCTCCACAGAGTTGCGCGTGTTGGGGGCTACCTGCGCACCGACGCACTGTTGGCAGCCCTGCGGCGGGCAGGCAGCCTCCTGCGCGGTGACGTCACCCCCTGCTCCCGAACCACCACTACTTCTCTACTCACTCGCCCGCTCCGCAGAGGCGCGCGTGTTGGGGGCTACCTGCGCACCGGCGCACTGTTGGCAGCCCTGCGGCGGGCGGGCAGCCTCCTGCGCGGTGACGTCACCCCCTGCTCCCGAACCACCGCTACTTCTCTACTCACTCGCCCGCTCCGCAGAGGCGCGCGTGTTGGGGGCTACCTGCGCACCGACGCACTGTTGGCAGCCCTGCGGCGGGCAGGCAGCCTCCTGCGCGGTGACGTCACCCCCTGCTCCCGAACCACCGCTACTTCTCTACTCACTCGCCCGCTCCGCAGAGGCGCGCGTGTTGGCGGCTACCTGCGCACCGACGCACTGTTGGCAGCCCTGCGGCGGGCAGGCAGCCTCCTGCGCGGTGACGTCACCCCCTGCTCCCGAACCACCACTACTTCTCTACTCACTCGCCCGCTCCGCAGAGGCGCGCGTGTTGGGGGCTACCTGCGCACCGACGCACTGTTGGCAGCCCTGCGGCGGGCAGGCAGCCTCCTGCGCGGTGACGTCACCCCCTGCTCCCGAACCACCACTACTTCTCTACTCACTCGCCCGCTCCGCAGAGGCGCGCGTGTTGGGGGCTACCTGCGCACCGACGCACTGTTGGCAGCCCTGCGGCGGGCAGGCAGCCTCCTGCGCGGTGACGTCACCCCCTGCTCCCGAACCACCACTACTTCTCTACTCACTCGCCCGCTCCGCAGAGGCGCGCGTGTTGGCGGCTACCTGCGCACCGGCGCACTGTTGGCAGCCCTGCGGCGGGCGGGCAGCCTCCTGCGCGGTGACGTCACCCCCTGCTCCCGAACCACCACTACTTCTCTACTCACTCGCCCGCTCCGCAGAGGCGCGCGTGTTGGCGGCTACCTGCGCACCGACGCACTGTTGGCAGCCCTGCGGCGGGCTGGCAGCCTCCTGCGCGGTGACGTCACCCCCTGCTCCCGAACCACCACTACTTCTCTACTCACTCGCCCGCTCCGCAGAGGCGCGCGTGTTGGGGGCTACCTGCGCACCGGCGCACTGTTGGCAGCCCTGCGGCGGGCAGGCAGCCTCCTGCGCGGTGACGTCACCCCCTGCTCCCGAACCACCGCTACTTCTCTACTCACTCGCCCGCTCCGCAGAGGCGCGCGTGTTGGGGGCTACCTGCGCACCGACGCACTGTTGGCAGCCCTGCGGCGGGCAGGCAGCCTCCTGCGCGGTGACGTCACCCCCTGCTCCCGAACCACCGCTACTTCTCTACTCACTCGCCCGCTCCGCAGAGGCGCGCGTGTTGGCGGCTACCTGCGCACCGGCGCACTGTTGGCAGCCCTGCGGCGGGCGGGCAGCCTCCTGCGCGGTGACGTCACCCCCTGCTCCCGAACCACCACTACTTCTCTACTCACTCGCCCGCTCCGCAGAGGCGCGCGTGTTGGCGGCTACCTGCGCACCGGCGCACTGTTGGCAGCCCTGCGGCGGGCGGGCAGCCTCCTGCGCGGTGTCTTCACCCCCTGCTCCCGAACCACCACTACTTCTCTACTCACTCGCCCGCTCCGCAGAGGCGCGCATGTTGGCGGCTACCTGCGCACCGGCGCACTGTTGGCAGCCCTGCAGCGGGCGGGCAGCCTCCTGCGCGGTGACGTCACCCCCTGTTCCCGAACCACCACTACTTCTCTACTCACTCGCCCGCTCCGCAGAGGCGCGCGTGTTGGCGGCTGCCTGCGCACCGGCGCACTGTTGGCAGCCCTACGGCGGGCGGGCAGCCTCCTGCGCGGTGACGACACCCCCTGTTCCCGAACCACCACTACTTCTCTACTCACTCGCCCGCTCCGCAGAGGCGCGCGTGTTGGCGGCTGCCTGCGCACCGGCGCACTGTTGGCAGACCTGCGGCGGGCGGGCAGCCTCCTGCGCGGTGACGTCACCCCCTGCTCCCGAACCACCACTACTTCTCTACTCACTCGCCCGCTCCGCAGAGGCGCGCGTGTTGGCGGCTACCTGCGCACCGGCGCACTGTTGGCAGCCCTGCGGCGGGCGGGCAGCCTCCTGCGCGGTGACGTCACCCCCTGCTCCCGAACCACCACTACTTCTCTACTCACTCGCCCGCTCCGCAGAGGCGCGCGTGTTGGCGGCTACCTGCGCACCGGCGCACTGTTGGCAGCCCTGCGGCGGGCGGGCAGCCTCCTGCGGGAAGCCGTCGCCCGTGTCGCCGAGCCGCGCTTCCCGGAGCGACGCCAGATAGCGGTGCCGCGAGGTTATCAGCGCGTGGCCCGCCGTATCGCGCAGATAACACTAACAGCTCCGACTAACTGCTCCGACTCGCACCACGACGATAATCCGCTGTAGCATTGCCTCGTGTTCATGCCAGTGGTCTTCCATGACGCACTCACGAATGTCTAAATACGAGTTCGAGATTTATTCAAAGACCCACCTATCTGGCGACACATATACGCTATGCGGGGCTTAACAAGAATCCGTGCGATTAAAAATTCCTGAAAATGGTGCCTGCTTACGAAAAAAACATTCGAGAATGTGCTGAGGTCGGATTTTTTTTCCTGTTTCCGTATTTGGTTTTTTAAAAGTGTATTTTTTATGAGAGAAAAATGTGCTTAAAAAAGCTTGTATTCAGAGTAATGTTTAGACATGAAACACCCGGTAAAAATTCTCGAAAGCACTCAAGTGCCATGCATTACACCTTCCTCTTTACGTCTTCGCCTGCACGCCGATTCACGCTCTCGCCCAGAGGCGACACCGCGCTAGAAACACAGATGTACAGCATGCCGCGCGGAAGCTGAGCGGCGGGCGCACAGTCGCGGACACACGCGCCGAGCGACTCACCTGCGCGGGGAGCGGCGACTGCGCGGCCGCGGGCTCCAGGTAGCTGGCCGGCGCGAAGCCCGCGGCGCCGCCGGAGAGACTGCGCACGGCCCACCACTGGGGCTGCTCCTGACTCAGCACCTGCCGACAGACACCAACCCTTCCAGTCACTCTTTCATAACAGATTTAATTTTTGACGTGATAACGTCTTATAAATCGATGAACGCCGGCTGCACGCACGAAAAAAAAAAAACAGCCGGTGAACCCGTGGTCCGGTGGAGGACTATCCAACCCCTGCCAGATGTCCAGGCTGGTACCGGAGCTGTGACCCGAAACAAGGACAATTTCTAAGGTTCACTCACACCTGCACTTACATCTAACTCCCTCGGACAACTGATCCCGTCGGGCATAAATCCGATTAGGAGATTGGATGGTTCTTTTACATGCCCAACACCAGAGAACCAGAGCAGGACATGGGTTCCAAGAACCGGGAAATATCGTATAGTCTAAGAGCCCGTGGGAGCTCGACCTTCACCCATCTGATAACCAGATGAGACCTATTTTTTATGAAATGCTATGTATGTATAATTAAATTATTTTTAATCAATTTATTTTTCATAACCTTCTATGAATGGTTTTTTTTCAGACAAACCTATATACTGTTACTTTTGTAATCAAATTATCTTTCCTCTGATAACAATTTTTATTGATTATCATATCTGTGAAGTTAGCTAAATTGACTTACCTGTTCATACCTGCTTGCCAGATAGCTATGAACAAAACTCAGTAGGCAAGCCTACCAAGGCATATTCTCTATGTTAAAAACTATCTGTTGAGACCAAATTTGTTTGGTTTATCATGAGAGAAGGTGATGAAAAAAAAAATTGATTAAAATTAATCTAATAAAAAATAGCCATGAACACTTTTCGATAGGCAAGCTATCATAGGCGTGTTTTTAAATCAAAAAATATTTCATAAAAAAAAATAGGTCTCATCTGGTTATCAGATGGGCGAAGGTCGAGCTCACACGGGCTCTTAGACTATACGATATTTCCGATCGCGGCATGTCGAAGCGAGGACAGCGCATTGGGGAGAGAGACGGCGTAACTACGTGTGCTCGACGGCCCGTGAGGCCGCGGGGGGCAACCCCCGCCCCGCCGACCCCTGCTCCAGAGCTGCAGCTTCATCAGCGCCTCCCAATTACCCCGGCGGCTGTCCTGGGATATTACACGACGCCATCTCCGGTGCTCCCGGCGGCGGCAGGTACGAGATCTATCTATAAGTAGTTCATCCTGCAGAATAAATAATCATAAAAAAGGGGGGTTGTCTGTAAGGTCGGTTTACGGACGATAATTTTACGTGATAACGTCATAACAAAACAATGATGAAAAATTGCATCCTTTTTTTAATTTTCAAATATTATTTAGAATTTTCGCAAATTTAATTTAAATAATTTGTTTGAAACATAATCACGAACAATTAGTTGAAAAGCCTACCTTAACCTGTTTGATATTATAGAAGTTTTTCTCGCACGGTGGTTGGCCGGTGACGGAACGTGAAAATTTTTTTTTCGTGCGTGGAGCCGGTGTTCATCGATTTATAAGACGTTATCACGTAAAAAAAAAAAAAAGCTGTAATGAAACGTCCACTAAAATTTTTTAGCAAAATGCAGCGCCGCGGTTGTATCGGCGCACCGCAAAGTCCTTCCTTCCCCTGAATGCATGTTACCCGTCGGACACATATTCGCATCTCTTGGCGATACGTTTTGCCGCGGGGGCCGGTGCGCCTTGCGATTAGTCCACCCGCCTCACAGCGGCGTCGTGAGGTAGACGGGAGATCCAGGCGCTGGCCCTGTATCTCTGTTCTCTGGCGGTTGACTTCTTCGAAGAAGGCATCGAGAAGCTTGTGTCACGATATGACAAATGCCTCGATAGTTTTGGCTATTATGTAGAAAAAAAAAAGAAAGATCCTGGTTAACGTATGGTAGTAACATTTCTATGTTATAAATTGGTATTTTTGACGTAACAACGTCTAATAAATCGATGAACGCCGGCTGCACGCACGAAAAAGTGTCCCGTTACTCACATTGTCCCGTTACGCTGTGTCCCGTTACGCTCATTGTACGTTTGCGCCGCATCTATCTCTCATTTACACAGTCTCCTTGTCAGTACTCATACATTGTTGTAGACGAAACTTTTAATGACGACACACCGCTTAAGAAACACATAGCCTATAAGAGTAACTGTTCATCAAATAGGTATATTTTCATCCGTGCTTTGAATACTTTAAAATAAAAATATCTTGTCCAATGCTATGCTATGCCCCAATGAGATGTTGGTTGAACATAGAGGAAGTAATAAGTACCCCGAGAAAACCCACGGCTCACAGCAACATCCGCGATGTTTTCAATTGCGAAAAAAATAAAAAATTCTACATTTTGTGCACTCGCTCAATGCAATTTTGTTATTTTAGATCTAATTAATGGCCAGTGACCTTATGTTACGACAGTCTCCCATTACAAATTTCGAAGTAGGAATTGCATCCAGGGGTACCGACATACCGCCAAACCAATACAAAGGTTAAAATTTTTTTTGGTTACCTGTTGAAGTAAACAAATAATCAGGAATTTTACGTTATGAAAACCTCAAACTGGATCTAAAACCGCCCCCATCCTTTTTTTTCTTTTACCACTCATTTTCCTTTGTAACTGCTTACACGGGATTCGAAACCAAGCCTAGCAATCTTGGTTCACGAATAAGGTTTGTTAAAATGTGTACAGTTGCATTCCTTAACAATAACTACAATTCGATGATTAAATATCATACTTTTAACACTTACTTGGAATAAATCCCCCTTTTCGAACGAAATTATTAGGTCGTCTTCGGTTGCAGCGGCGCGAGGACTGAGGTCAGTTCGAGAGTCAGAGGTCAGTTCGGCACTTTCACACGAGGGCAGGCCGGTGATGGAGGTGGACATGTCGTCGGCGGGCTTCGCCCCCTCGAACACGCTGGGCTCGGAGCTGCACTTCTCGAGGCGACAGCTCAGCTTGGAGACGCAAGTCCGGGCGCTGCCCCCCGGCTGCGGGCCCCGCTGGCAGCACGGCGAGGTGGGTGTCGACCTGGCCGGCGTCCCCTTGCAGCCCGCGGCCGCCATCGATCTCCTGAACGCATGCTTCGCCCGGTACACGCCGTGCATCTTCGCCGATCAACCGTCACACCGCCTCCGCGTCGCTCGTCGGCGTCATGACGCCAATTCACCACCACCGCCGCCGCATCCGGCCTGATCGATAGTGACACGCGCGTAAACCAGGTCTCCACCCGGCCCCATTCACAACCCGCGGATCAATTTGATGACGGTTGACCCTGCAGCTGTTGGGGGAAGGGAACAGCGACACGCTACCCCAACAATAGGGGGAGCAAACCAGACATGGAACTGCTTTTGCCATCTAGCGACAGTTTCGTTAACTACGAACTACTTTGAACTGTTGGACTCGGCAGAGCAGCCAACATTCCTGTATTTAAAACATTTCGTATTAAAACCGATTCTTTTAATTAAATATGGTAAACAAAATGCAATGAGAGTTTATTTATTTATTTTACTATAGAACATGTTAATATACACATACATTACTATTACTATATATTTTATATATAAGTTTAGGTATAAAATTGCGTTATTTATTAAAATTATATTTTAAATATTAATAAGTTATTTAATATATTTTAATTTATTGTAAAGAAAAGGTAAATTTTAAATTTTAAGCCTATGTATACCTCAAGAAAAGTCTAAATTAAGTAATGGTAACATGATAATGTAAATTTTAATACACAAAAAAATAATTGTAATATACTCTTTGGCTAGCACAACTACAGGCCCGGGAAAGTTGTCCAAATACCCGTGGTCTCACGCCGATCCTTATCCTTTTTATTTTTTCTTGTTTGTATAGTTTATTGTTGAAAATATTAACATTAATGGGAAAGCGAGAATAAAAGACTTAATAACATGTACTTTAAAACACTGGTCAGTCAGTACCTTTCGTTTTCAATAAATTGAGTTTGCATGACATGTTTTTTTTTTTTTTTTAATGACCAAATCTTTCAGTATTCGCTAGTGATGTGTAACCATCTAAACACTCCGGTGGCTCGGCGAGAGGCCCCGACATGATGCATTCGGCCTTCTCACTGGTTGAGGAACGACTGTCGTGACTGGAAGGTGCTAGATACCCGGGGTCACATTTTTCGCGCTAAGTGCGAAGAGAGCGGAAAACGAGTCAGGCTATGTTTAAAGATATACTCGCATATTGAACAAAAGTTATGTCATGTCCACCAGTTTGGCCTCGGCTGGTATGATAGCACAAGCCCCAAGTGCGCCACCCATCCTACATAATCTATGGGGAGGAACGTTAGTTCGCAACCCGCCCCTAGATGGCAGACAAAGGGGAATGTAAATTAAGGAAACTTTGTCTACCTGCCCAGCCTAATTCAGGACAATTATGTAAATACCCAGTGTTGTGACAAGAAACCTGTTAATTATACAAGTGAATGTAAAGAGTATTGTAATTCGAATATGTATGTACAGGAAGGGTACAGATGTGCCCTCCCTAATGAATATGTACATACATTGTATATTTACCCTGGCTGATCTAATCCAGGTGGAAAAGCTCTCCCCAGTACTTCTGGGTAAATGAATGTGGCAAAAATACTTGATCAGTATTATTTAGGCAGCGACCTCTCTGAAAGACTGCTCCACCTTCCTACCTCTCCCTGCTCTTGGGCAGCGACCCCTACTCGGGGACCGCTCCCGCTCTCTCCCTGCTCTTGGGCAGCGACCCCTGCTTGGGGACCGCTCCCGCTCCTCTCCTCTATGCTTGGGACAAGTCAGTTTACTTGAACACACTTAACAATAATTTGTTATTAATAAACAAATAAGTAATCGCAGTAATAGAATACATACAAATTCTAATATAGAGCCAACAACGGGGCAGTTCGACTCACTGCAGTTGACGCCATCCGTCCGTGCTCCCTCTGAGAGCACAGGCCGTTATGTGTCCTCAACACCTTGACGTCGACCCAGAGGCCACCCTAGCTCCTACAGGCCGTTATGGCGCGTCACCGCCTTCTTCTGTGCGCGGGCGTGTGCGGGAGCCAGTGGTGCCACCTTCAATAAATCAGTGTCCCTCCGACGTAGTTTTTTATGTATATTTTCTTTTCTTTCAGCAGGACATAATTTTTATTGTAAAAACTATAATATCATCCATCATGTATAATTTAAATTAGAAGGGTAAATAACATGTATTTTAATATGCACGGGGTGAACAAGTCGCGGGTTCCCGTCCACGAGGACGTCAGATGCTGCACGAGACGCGCGCGGGGAGGGGGTAGGCGCGAGCAGAAGTCAGTCGCGTCTGGAGAACCGCGGAGGAGTGACGTGTCGGCCGCGAGCTCTCGCCAAGACGAGTGAAACGGGTGAGCATAGAGGCCTCCGGGCTTAACGTCAGTGACGCGGGGAATAGATCAGCAACAGTCTTCGAGTCGTGTCAGGCAGTTCGGAACTATGGAGATTAGTATGTAAACTATTGCCAAGGGGTCGCCTTATTGTAAATAGTTTAGTTTTCTTTTTATTAGTGTTTCATAATTTTTTCCTTTCCTCTCGTATGTATGTATATATATATATATCTTTATTCGCTTGTATAGTCATGCATTGCCTAGGATAAAATAGTACCATTGTGTCATGGACGAGACCTCGCCATTTTAATGGGACATTTCAGAAACTGTGTCCGCAGGTAGTGCTTGCCTGAATTCGCTATAGGACAGGAAATCAAAGCCCTGCCGGTTTGGGACAAACGCCATCGGTTAGCGCCGCGACGCTGGCGCCTACTACTTCCCATAGGCGGCCGTGTAAGGGGAAATTCTCGTGTAGTCAGGCCTCACCTAAGAACGGTCGTAGGCGGGAACTGCGATAGCCCCGTGCCAGTGCAAATAGTGGCCAATAAAAAGAGTGAGTGCCACGAAACCCTATGTAGTTTCATTATTAGCAGGCTAGATCCTCTTAACTGCCACGCGGCCCGAAACCCACCCCCAACTGAGCTAGCCCAAGAACCTACACAACCAATAAGGGGATCAGCCCGCTCGACGACAAGTGGCCCCCAACTAGGTGGCAACGCATTCTCAAACTTTCAAATTTTCAAAACTTTCAATTTTTTTTAAAAACTTTCAAACTTTCGAAATTTTGTCTCAAAGGGCGTAATTTGGCAAAGTGCGGGTTGCCAAGAACACGGACAAAGTGGGCGGAAAGGACATCACGGACATTATATGGACTGGAGTAGCGTGCGACGTAGCGCGAGTTGCGTCACGCGAACGGCGCGGGAGCTGCCTGGCGCGGCGGAGCGGCGGAAGCAGGCGGAAGGAGCGGCGCGGGAAAGAGATAAGGAGACGCATCCACGCCGGGATCAGGTTCACGCGGGAGAGAGATAAGGCGGCGCGACCCACGCCGGGCTCGAATTCGCGCGGTATCGCGCTGCGGCTTATCGCGCGCCGAGAGGCGAGTTCGCCGACCGAGCCGAGAAGGATCGGATAACCAAGTGAAGCCGGGTGACGACCGGAAAAATGGAGGGACCGGATGAGACAAAGGCGAGGGTGATGGACACGTGTGTGGGGTGTGGACTTCCGTTCAGGGGGAGACACGGACAGGACCTTTCGTGCGAATGCCCATGGGGACTAGCGGACGTGAAGAGTAGCGGGGAGAGTAATGACAGACAATCGGGGAGTCATTTACCGGGTCACCGCGACGAGGGCGTTAGAGAGCCCAGAGGTCATGGTCATCCGAGTATAGTGATGCGAGTGGTCGAGGTGGCTAGCCCATTACCGGAGTTTGCGGGAGAACCGCACGAAGATCCGAGTGCGTTTGTAGCCGCGTGTGTGGACAGGCTTAGGGGAGTGCCACGAAGGGACTGGGTGACGAGAGTGTGTGGCCAGTTACGGGGCCGGGCGGCGAAATGGTGGACGGACACGGGGGACTATCTATCCGAGTGGGGAGAATTCGAGCGAGCACTAGAGAGGCGGTTCAACGGACCACTGGCACGAGCCGAGTGTCAGCGACAACTTTACAGTGTACCACAGGCCGCAGGGGAGAGCGCCGAATCATTTATCTATAGGAAGGTGCGGTTGCACCGGCGAGTGGGGCCGGAGAGAACAGTGAGCGAGGTCATGCCCGTAATATGCGAACAGTTGTTGCCGTCGCTACGCCCTTTTCTGCGACGGGCCGTGGACCTAGAGGTATCCGAGTTCGTGGAGCTGGCCCGGGAGACTGAAATGGACTTGGCAGCAAGTAGGAGGGAACTCTGGGCAAGAGAGTCACGACGGGAGCCTAGGATGACACCAGTGATGTCACAAGAGACTGTGACACCCGAGGACGCAATGACATTGGTCCGATACAGGGGCGGGGCCACACCACAAGGGCAGAGGACGACAGGGGGACCCACACGGGAGACCAGAACACGGTCAGAGGAGCGGAGTACGAATCAGCGGACGAGTGACAACCGTCCACCCAGGTGTCAGTATTGCCGCAGCCCGGAGTATCACTGGCACGCGGAGTGTCCAACCAAGGCGGAGTTGTGGAGGAAGATGGAAAGGGAAGGACGCCATCCGGGAAACGGACAATAGGGGGCAGGGACAGAGTCGGCCACTGCCTCCTAGATACGAACCCGGACAACATGACAGAAAAGACCTCACCGAGCCCGAGGACGAGTCAGCCCAACGACGCCCGCCATGACACCAGCCACAGGGACGAGAGGAACACAGGGACGTCGCCCGCCAAAAGTGACAGCCCCACTGGGCAGCTCGGAAGAGACACGAGGGACCACGGGAACCGCAGCATGGACGCCACAGCAGACGGGGGAGCCAGTAGCAGTCCAACAGCAGGGGACAGGTCACCACCAGAGGAGCAGGGGGCTCCTCCAGCACAGCTGGGACAGCTGGGCACGGACCAGGCGGCGCTGCTCCGGGTGCCAGTGCTCCTGAACGGCCGTCCCGTCCACGCGTTGGTGGACACGGCGGCGACCCACTCTTTTGTCTCCGCCCACCTGGTGCCGGACGAGGACTTGGAGCCACACGAGGACGAGGTGCAACTGGCAACGGAGGGGACAAGCGCGTCCACGTCTGGACGCGCACAGGTAACCATCGGTGTTCGTGACTTATTCAGTCGGACTAGCGCCCTGGTGATGCGTGGACTGCGGGAGGAGTTGATCCTGGGCCTGCCTTGGCTGGTCCAGGAGGACGCCGCCATTGACATCAAGGACAGTAAGTTGCACGTGGGCCGTCAGGGGCGCCGAACGCTGTACGGCGTGGGCCGGGCGGGCCCTGTTCCTCCCTCACCACAGATCCAGCTGGCAGACCTCACTCATGACGTGCCACCAAATTACACAGGGTTGTTCGAGGGCGTGTTGTCGCAGCAACCGTTAGTGTTCGCGGCCACAGACATGCTGCGGCGGACAACGGTGACGGAACATGCCATCCCTACAAAGCCACACAGTCCCATATACGTAAAGCCGCGGGAGTTTGGACTCAAAGACCGTCAGGTAGTGCAGGAACAGATAACCGAAATGCTCCAGAACGGAGTAATAGAAGCTAGTGAATCTCCGTACAATAGCCAAATCGTCATGGCTAAGAAGAAGGACGGGACCTTGAGGTTCTGTGTGAACTTCAAACCCGTGAACTCTGTCACCATACCCGCCCCACCACCACTGATAAACATTGCAGACGCGTTGGCAGGCTTGGGGGACGCCCGTATATTTACGTCACTTGATCTAAGGTCCGGGTATTGGCAAGTCCCCGTCAGGCAGGAAGACCGTCCTAAGACCGCGTTTACGGCCCCGGACGGACGCAGGTTTCAGTTCCGAGCCATGCCGTTCGGGCTGATGGACGCCCCCTCGACATTCCAGGCCATGATGGTCCGCGTCCTGGATGGGTTCGTGGGCGACTTCGTCACGGCCTATCTGGACGACGTGATCGTCTGGTCACGGACGTGGGAGGACCATGCGCATCACCTGGCATTGGTCCTCGAACGGCTGGCCAGACACGGGCTGACCTGCGCCCCGCACAAGTGCCATATCGGGGCAACGGAGATCAGATTCCTGGGGCATGTCGTCAGTGAGAAGGGGTGCCGCCCTCTCCCGGAGCACCTGGACCTGATCGCGTCCAAGGCGGCTCCACAGACGAGAAAACAGCTGCAAAGACTCATGGGGCTCCTGAACTGGCTGCGGTCCTTCATACCGGACTTCGCAGCGGTGACGGCCCCCATGACGGACTTGCTATCCCCCAAAACAAAATACAGGTGGACCGCGGAGGCCGACCGCGCCCTGGCTACTGTCAAGCGCTTGTTCAAGGACAGTCACACCCTCGCACGGCTGGTGCCGGGCGAACCCCTGTACCTACAAACGGACGCGAGTCAAGTAGGTATGGGGGCCGTGTTGTACCAGGTCGGACCCAATGGCGAGCGACGCGTGATGGAGTATTCCAGTGCCAAATTCGGGCCGGCCGCCCGGAACTACGATGTGAATGAACAGGAGTGCTTGGCAGTGGTGTGGGCTGTCAAGCGGTACCAACACCATCTGGAAGGGCGGGAGTTTACTCTTAGGACGGACAATCAGTGTTTAAAATGGTTGAACTCGATGCAAGGGAGGAAGAGTAAATTTACCCGGTGGGCTGTGACCCTCCAAAACTTTGCATTCACAGTGGAACACGTGCCAGGGAGGACTAACCAACTTGCCGATGAATTGTCACGACATCCTAACCCAGAGGACATCTTTGAGGACGAGGGCACGTGGGACGATCTGCTTCCTCCGTCAGGGCGCGCACCCGTCACGGGAGACCAGATGGGGCCCGCGGCATTGTACGCGGTAACACAGGAGGAACCAGTCACTGAACCCGAGGCAGTGGACACTCTCTCCCAGCTGATTAGCGCCGTGCAGCGGGTTCAGCGGGGGGACGACGTCTCGAAGGCCGCCGTGGAGGCGTGCGGGAACCAGGTGGTACCGGATCAGCGCTGCGTGGACGGGGTCCTGCAGACGCGGGTGCCGGGAGGTGGGGATGCTTGGCGAACTCACGCCCCGAAGGGGGCCCGCGCGCCCATACTGGGTTATTTCCATGACCACCAGCTAGCAGGCCACCCCGGGGCCGAACAAACCGCGGAGGCAATCAGGGTCTCCTTCCACTGGCCCGGCATGGGACACGATGTCCGGGAATACGTCCGACGCTGCCACACTTGCCAGCAGCGCAAGGCCCGGAGGACAGACGGCGAGGAGCAACAGCGACCTCGCCGCCCGCAACACCCATTCCACACACTAGCTCTAGATATCATGGGGCCCTATCCCCGCAGCAGCAAAGGCAAGCGCTTCCTTGTAGTACTAACAGACCTGTTTACCAGATGGGTCGAGGCCTATCCGGTCTCCAACGTCCGGTCGGGAACGTTGATAGCGCTGATCGACGGAGAGGTAGCCCCTCGCTTCGGGTACCCAGCGGTGCTCCTATCGGACAACGGATGTCAGTTCACGGGAGCCCGCTGGAAACAGGCCTGCAGAAGGTGGGGGGTGAGCCACCACACGACGCCGACGTATCACCCGAGGGCCAACCCAACCGAGAGACGGAACCAAGAGATAAAGGCTCAGCTCCGTCTCCGGTTGGGAGAGGACCATTCAAAATGGGATACCCATTTGCCGAACCTCTTATACTGTCTGAGGCGTCGTACGAGTGCCGCCACGGGCTACTCGCCGGCAGAGCTGGTCATGGGGCGGAACCTGGCGCTGCCAGGAGAATGCCGGGTAGAGGCGGCAGCCACAGAAGCCGGATGGGGCGAATGTCTCAATACCGAGCTGACCAGAATGCAGGAGAGGGCTAGGCGGAGACAGGAGGCCTATCTACAGCAGACGACACCACAGTCCACTAGACCCCCCCCTACTCTGAACCCCGGGGACCAAGTGTACGTCCGACAGCATCCTCTGTCGTCAAGGGCAAAGAACTTTTGTGCAGGTCTAGCCCCGAAATGGGCGGGCCCCAGGACCGTTCTGCGACAGGCGGGGGCCACATCGTACTTAATACGTACACCAAGCGGGAGGCCCGCAAAAATTCACAGAGACCAACTGCGCCTAGCCGCGGGGGAGAGACAAGCTCCAAGGGACACGGACAGGGGAGAGGGGTCTGCCTCTACACCAGTCACCGACGCAAACCAAGCCAGCCGTGACATGGACGGAAAGTGGGACGAGGACATGGCGGGACAGAAAGAACAAGGAGACGTGACAGAGACGCGACCGGCAGCCGACACAGGGGCAGCCATGAAAGGAACGGAGACAGGAGGGGCAGAAGAGAGCGTAATGGAACCAGCCAGGACATTTGGGGAACCAGACGAAACGACCGCCGACACAAACGTGATCCAGTTCATCACGGAACCGGACACGGACGGGGAGGACGAGGAGGGGAAAGACCCAGACACCCCTCTCTGGCCCCTCAATACGAGTCTGGCGGACTCGTCGTTCATTATGACCGTCACCGAACCAGACTCAGATACAGAACGGGAGGACACAGAGGGGATGGAGGAAGAACTGATGGGGGTCCTGACAGGTGAACCAGGATCTTCGGGGTGGTCTGCCATCCCAACCACGAGGATGGGGGGAAAGGGCAGGACATTAGACCCCAACTGTTCGCTCAGCCCCTCAATTTCCAGAAGCGAATCTGGGGAAAACTCCCGACCTAGGAGGATACGGCGGGTACCCACCTACTTACGGGAATTTCAGTGCAATAACCTACCAAAGGCAAGCCACCACACTAACACAGGATCCCGACTCAGTGTCATGAGTTTACTGCCACCCTTCGCGAGACACCCGCACACGATACACACCAGAGGCCAAGACACTTCCTACCCTCTCGTTTCTACGATCAACGAGTGCAACGGCAGATGCGATTAAGAGACGTTGACGCGCATAATGGCCTTGTGGGAGGGGGGGGCATTTGACGTCGACCCAGAGGCCACCCTAGCTCCTACAGGCCGTTATGGCGCGTCACCGCCTTCTTCTGTGCGCGGGCGTGTGCGGGAGCCAGTGGTGCCACCTTCAATAAATCAGTGTCCCTCCGACGTAGTTTTTTATGTATATTTTCTTTTCTTTCAGCAGGACATAATTTTTATTGTAAAAACTATAATATCATCCATCATGTATAATTTAAATTAGAAGGGTAAATAACATGTATTTTAATATGCACGGGGTGAACAAGTCGCGGGTTCCCGTCCACGAGGACGTCAGATGCTGCACGAGACGCGCGCGGGGAGGGGGTAGGCGCGAGCAGAAGTCAGTCGCGTCTGGAGAACCGCGGAGGAGTGACGTGTCGGCCGCGAGCTCTCGCCAAGACGAGTGAAACGGGTGAGCATAGAGGCCTCCGGGCTTAACGTCAGTGACGCGGGGAATAGATCAGCAACAGTCTTCGAGTCGTGTCAGGCAGTTCGGAACTATGGAGATTAGTATGTAAACTATTGCCAAGGGGTCGCCTTATTGTAAATAGTTTAGTTTTCTTTTTATTAGTGTTTCATAATTTTTTCCTTTCCTCTCGTATGTATGTATATATATATATATCTTTATTCGCTTGTATAGTCATGCATTGCCTAGGATAAAATAGTACCATTGTGTCATGGACGAGACCTCGCCATTTTAATGGGACATTTCAGAAACTGTGTCCGCAGGTAGTGCTTGCCTGAATTCGCTATAGGACAGGAAATCAAAGCCCTGCCGGTTTGGGACAAACGCCATCGGTTAGCGCCGCGACGCTGGCGCCTACTACTTCCCATAGGCGGCCGTGTAAGGGGAAATTCTCGTGTAGTCAGGCCTCACCTAAGAACGGTCGTAGGCGGGAACTGCGATAGCCCCGTGCCAGTGCAAATAGTGGCCAATAAAAAGAGTGAGTGCCACGAAACCCTATGTAGTTTCATTATTAGCAGGCTAGATCCTCTTAACTGCCACGCGGCCCGAAACCCACCCCCAACTGAGCTAGCCCAAGAACCTACACAACCAATAAGGGGATCAGCCCGCTCGACGACAACCTGATTAGGACGAATGTAACGAACACGCCCGCGCGTGCCAGGAAGAGTGAGTTAGGGCAGTGCACCGAACGGCGTGACACTAGTCACGGCCGGCTGTGTTGTGCGACGTGCCCGGCCGGGTGTGGCGATGCGCCATTGGAACATAGTGCACATGCAATTGTAATTAAGGGAAAAACTAAAACTTTTTATGTCTTTAAAATCTCCAAATAATTAATACATGTTGATTTAGGTGCTTTTGTGTCACAATGCTGGCCGTCACCATCTTCCCACGCTCCGTAACTTTCCGTGGGAAATCGAGCCCTCCCTGGCCGGGTTGCCAGGGAGTGGAGTCAGTCGCCATCAAGCACTCATCTGGGCCGGCAGCTCCGCGCACGTGGAGCCTTCACTTTTCGCGCCAAAACCAGCATGTAGTTTTCAATAGTTCAATCTTTTAATCCATTTTCATCCACTCCACGACCGGCCCTAAACCGACAGTGAGAAGTTTCGCGCGGTCCTTTACTAATTGTATGTGGCTCAGGCATGAGCAGTTTTATTATAATACGTAAGTACTCTTGTTAAGGGCATCATGCCGATGTGCCCGCGCTTCACATTGTAATACCTCTGCCAGGAGTTTGGACTTTACCCACGTGGGGCGGCATAATAGCTAAATGTGCACAGTGACATTTAATAACGAATCAGTTTCTGGGGCGTGCCGCGGTCGCGTGTGAGTTTTCCGTGCCCCGGTACCACCGTGCCCGCACCCAGCATTTGTGGCCTCCACGCCACAACGAGGACGGAACTCGGGCATTTATGTCAATCTAATCTGAACTGTATTTCTGTACCAAATTCATTTCGCTCTGCAGAACAATTCCATGTCAAATTTTATCCTATGGTAATAATTCTAGTCTTAGCTTAAGCTATAAGCCACGTGTGTGATTTACCTATGCCAAGAGCATGCTAAGTGTGGAGATAGGCACCACGTGTACTTTTGTAACTCCAGTATTCATCTAGGTCAATTTATAGGTATTTCAATTAGTTATTCATAGTCATTCACTTGTTTCGCCGTCCGGAGCATCCTTAATCGCAGCCTCCCGACGCGTCACGCGCCTTCATCTTCACTACCGCTAGTATCAGGATAGCCTGCAACCCCCGGTGGGGTATTTCCGGGACGTTCCGCAAGCCGCAAAGCAGTACCGCCATTCGAGGGCTGTGTGTGCGGAGATTATAAGGTAGACGATGATACGGCCAGTTAAGTGACGGCGCCATGTACCATGTGACGTAATGTATCATGTGCCGTAATGTACCATGTGACGTGCGAATAAATCCAGTTATATTCACGTGTTCTTCCTTAATCGTTACGGCATCCTGGGTGGCCTAAACAGCGCGGGGAGTCCTCTATCGACGCGTCCCTGCCTGCAGCCACGAGGCAAAGAATCCCGCCCTCGAGTTAAAATTCTAAATTCCCACAGCTTAAATTCACTAATTCTAAAACTGGCAGCGGGGACGGCGTCACAGTCAACCAATTCCCTATGCACACATGCCTTAAAGGAACAGCTGTGGGGAATAACAGCTGTGTAGGCACCGATGGCTGTCAAGTTGTCATTATTTCATTTTATTACTATTGACGCCACTCCCGCTGCCTGGTTTTAGCTTTTTAATTAATTATTAGTATTGTAAAATATCTCAGGGTTTTAACGGGGGTTCGGCCTCGTGGCTGCAGGCAGGAGTGCGTCTCGGAGTTTGAAAATTACGTTCAGAAATTACCTGGGCTGTTTAGGCCACCCAGGACGCCTTGAAAATAATTAATAAACAGATTATCAGAACACTGCACTTTATTCAACGTCGATACACTGGATGGTCCTTTTACTGGCCGCGTCCGTTGTCGTACCGCTGTGACACACGTAAACGCCGGTGAATAATACGCGCGACCAGGATAGATTGCAAAGTGGATCGACGGGTTGAAGCTGTGGCTACGTGTCTCTGAGTAAGATTTAGCATACAGTCACGGAGTTGTGGACGCGACAAATTATACAGAAAAGTTAACTAATAGCGGAGTCCCCGTGATTAGGGTGGTTTGCAGTCTAGCTTGCGACAAAATTACAGACTCGAAAAGTTATGCAATCACGTCAGTGAGCGACGTACGCGTAAAGTCTCAATGCGTGGCAAGATGGTCACTTAAAACACATGTTAACAATTACACTAAAACATGATGAAAGTTACAATATGAAAGTTATTCAGTCTTTCACAAGATTCTCGACGATAACAATTAATTGGCTACTGGAGCCGAAAACTGCGTGCCAATATTACGCGGTCCTTAAACTGGACATGGCCTTACGTATTACGTTAAAAATCCCTAAAGGGAATTAAATATTAAGTTAAGTGTCGCACGAAGTATCGTGCGACTTAAGTGGGGTCGGCGCCGAGCTAATTGAAAGGTTTGTAGAAACTTACACTATTGCTGAAATGTTGATGAGAAACTAGAAGTGCTGGCCCGACGTTCGCGAAGCGTCCGACCCCTGTGAGCCCCCGATCCAGACTGAGCGCGAGACCGCCCGGCGGCCTCGCTCCTAAACGCGTGGAACGCGGGAAAACCGACCCGACCAGTTTTGGACTTAGAAACAAATTACACAACATATGCTTATAAGACAATTAGACATAATTACCCTTACATGAACCCTTCTTTTAAATTGTTATTAATTTGGTTGTTCTAATTAACAAAATAATCAAGAGTTTAATTAGGCGCATTGCCACACCCGGCCGGGCGCTGTCGTCGTCGCGGCGTTCGTTGTGGTGCACTTTCTTACACTTTGTGAAGGTCACGCTCGGGCGTGTTCGTCGCACTTCGGAGCCAGTGTTGTTGTGGCATAACGACCTTTGCGGACCAGAGGGAGCACCGGCGGTTGGCGTCACTATAATTCTAACAAAGTGTTTAAGGATAGTGGTACTATTAAAAAGTATTCTTTTTTAATACCAATGTGGGGTGTTATTCTGCTATGTTTGAGAAAACAATTTATAAGGATCTTTCACACAGGTCCGTCATCTTTTTTCGAGATTTCTGAGACCTCCACAGATGACAGCACCATGATTACACAATTCTGTTCTAATCGGACCAATAGTATGGATACTTTAAAAAAAAAAATATGACTGGTCCACAAAGTCTAACATCACCACTGCAATTTGGCGGGGAAAAATGTATATTTAATTGCTGTCAAATTTAAAAAAAAATCTTCTATTAGGTGTAATGCTTACCTTTAGATAGTTGAAAGTGTTTTTATAATGGAATTTTATATAGTGTAACTGTTAAAATATTGGTTTCTTATATTTTATTTATTTATGGTAATAAAATGTAAATTTTAAAATGTTATGCCAATTGCTTTACTTCTGTGACAAAAAAAACTTACAATTCTTCATACATAAAAAAACAAAATGTACAGGGGAAAAAAAATTAAATGGAGCTATATATAACAAAGAGCATTTTCACCGAAATGATTGTCATTATTATAATGGGTCATATTCCTTGTGAGGACGGGGCGAGAGTGGAACGAACTTGAGGGGAGGAGGGAAGGACTTACGAAGGAGGCTCCAGAGGGGGGAGGAGTGATGGTAATTGGGGGGTGGGAACTCCTTGCCACCGGGCGGAAGCCCAATTGCAGGTGTAAATTATTATTATTATTGTCATAAACAAAACTCCACGATATTCCTAACTTAAAATATCGACTGAGCTATCGATTAATACTAGAGCGATTGGCTGCTTGCATGCACACATATTGTAGAATTCAAGCGTACTATCTTTGGTGTTGTTTTGTGGGCTGATTAAACTAAAATATTTGTAAAAATTCATGCATGCGAACAGTTATTTTCTTATAGTAATTATAAAAATTTACATAATTTCAAATAAAAATGTCAGCTTTACAGTATTCCTAGTTTTTATAAGTGAATTATCAGTAATTATTGTTGAAAATTCTTGTCAAACTAAATTCGCGTTACCGCTAATCATGCATGTCCATAATCATAGGTACACAACTGCCTGGCATTAAAAATATGACCTTTTATTTGTATTAGTTTGTTATCCCTTTTAGGCTTGCATTTGGTATGCTGTATACACACCTGCATTACATGCATGTTGTATACAGGAGCTGTGGCCCAATCAGAATTTAGGGAAGGATTGGGCTGAGTGGACCTAAAGCTGAATGCTGCAACCAAATATTGCTGCAACCTTCTCCTGACACATGCTCTTGTGTGGTGGTTTGTCTTGTGACTCACTTCAGCAAGGAGCAGAGTGCGATGACAGTCCTCTGCGACAGCTGTTGCTTCCATGCTCGTTGCAAGATTCTTGGAAATGAGAGTACTTGCTTGTGTTGTGTTATATTTCCTACTGTTTTACACATGTATACATGTTCAGCAAACACAGTCATGATTACAAATTTCCATAAAGCAGGGCGTGCTGTAGTTAATTTCCTACAGGTTCAACTTTAACATGGTAGGCAAATATGAGTTTAATTTTATAAATGTATTCAATTATAAACATTCAAATTACATGGATACAGCACACAATCTGTATAAACAAGCAGACTGAAATGAACGTTGAATCATGAATACAAACACTCACATACATTTATTAAAATATTTTTTCTTTTAAGAAACTTTTCCTACTTTTGTGGAATGTTGTTTATTGGTGAATAATGAAACTTAAAATATATTGCCGTTTAAGCTAGGTTAGGTTTACGAATTGGGCCAGTTTGGGAAAGAAAGGTAGGCGCAGTAATTTTACCATATCAAGTTTTGTATAAAAATTTTTCTAGTATATATTTTGCAATCCGTGATATAAATAATTACTTTGTAGCCTAATTAGTTAAATTAGAGCCTCATGACAAGAGTTTGAACATTTTGCAACATGTCTCAGCAATGAAACATTCTTGCCCCAGTTCCAGGACAGCATGTTGTTCCTTCACCTTCATGCCGCAGAAGGCAGTTGTGAACCACCGTTGTATCACCTAGTTTAGTAAGTCTCACTGACACTGTGGTCATCTCCCTGTGGGGTCCCACCAGCATTCGGACAGATCGCCCCACCATTATAGAACAAATGTGGAGAGAAAAGTTAAGAGAAATTTTCTGCTAAGAAATTATGGATTTTTAACTTTGTTTTATTTTAGTTGTTTTAGAGAGTGTAGCCACTAGGCAGCTTGGCAGTCACAGCTCGAGAAATGAGGTGACGTCCTGTTGATGCCGACCCTGTGTATCTCAAAAAGCTGGCGAGTTTTGGATTGTGCTCGAGGCTTCAGAGTCGGACCAGCTTTCTACGCTTGAGGAACACACATGTACGCTGCAGTCTCACTGGTCTGATCACTTCTTGAATAACTCTTTAAAATACATCCATACTTTATATGCGTATGTTACAACTCAGTCACAGCCCAGTGAATATGCATACTGGCAAGTTGGAAACATATTCTCGCTGCATGAGAATCTGTGTTCTAGTTAAAGCTGATGTAAAAGTGGACCATCTCAGTGTGATCAGTATTTTGCCCTTAAGTAGAAGGTTAATCCAATTATGAAGAGGGTCCATGTCAGAGTTTAACAAAATGCACATTTTTTTAAAATACGTAGTAGGCACTCTCTCTCATGTCATCTTGGATATTCCATTTTCTTGTGATTGCTATTATTTAAGGACTATTTCTGTAAAATTACTGCTACTGGAAATGTCTTTTTTGCGAGCTGTAAAATGTCATGTTAGAGTATGTACATAACTATTGACAAAGACTTTTTACCATTGCTAGATAACACTTGGTACGTACCTCGTAAAAAATTGTGACAAAACGTAAAATACAATCTTTTGTGATAAATATGCAATGAAAACTCTAATGCAAGAAAATGACGTAACTATGCCATGCGAGACTGAGCCGCCTATTTTTTTCAACACACAGGATTGCTGCTACCACAATTCATTCGTACGAATGTAACCAGTAAGAATTTTGTGCATGATCAGCACAAAACACAAGTCACTAGGCATTTTGTCCAAGGGGATAGAATGAAAACATTATCCAAGCAGAGTTTTCGTAGGTTTTTAAGAGATATTTCTTCAGAGCCGGCGATGAACCATCAGAGCACAGCTAAAAGTGCAGCGCTCAGGTTTGATGGTGGTGGAGAGGGTCGTATTGAGTGTCCCACTCCTCATTCTTGGGCAAGCGTTAGTTCAAGCAATACCACACAGTTCTGCATTTTTCGCTACGCTGCTGACGTACTGCCACACACTCGTCCTGCTGACCGCCACTCCTCGTAGACACAAGCTTTTTGGAAACACTCGGCCCATCTCACCGCTGTACATGATAATGTTTAGCGTGCTATTGTGTACTTTATCAGTCAAGTGAATTATTAAATACATATATTCCTTTATCACTGAAGTGTGAAGTTACACTTCTACCGCTACACACTCCTTTTTTTAACCATCAGTCCATGAACCAACAACATTCAGCCAGAATGAGAAGTTGAAAGCTTAAAACAGTTTACGGTGCAATTACATCTCTTGATAGCTGAAACAAGGATTGACTGGCTTGCCAAATGTACAGAGCGTTATATTGAAAATATTATCCTCCTATACCAACAAGATATTTTTTTAAAAGTTGCCTGCCCACTAGAACATTTTAGGAACTTCCTCAATCCCCCAAAGATGGTTCTCATATTGTATTAATGTGTAGTTTTTGGGCAGTTATCTTGTAAACTTGCTTGGATGAACACACGCTCATGCCGCTCTGGTTTGCCCATGCATGGATTCACAGCATGGGATGAGGCAGGTTAGGGAATTGTGTTTGGGCCCAGGTGGTGTGGTGGGGGTCTTTGCTTGGCTGTCTGTCACCGTTCACGCCATCCAGCCATGAATTGTTTGGCGACTGCAAATTTTGTTAGCAAATACATTGGAGAATACAGAATAGCAACAAAGCTTTGTTGTTCAACAGGTGGCAGAATATGCATCCAGAGCCAACATTGTATTTGTTTAGTATTCTACAACACCAACATTATATCAACAAAAACAATTTTTATTTTATCTTGGCAAAAACTATATTGTAACACAAATTTATGGCATAAATAATTTTTTTTAGTACTTCAAAGTTCCCAACAGCGGTAAATATGATTGTCACCGAATTATAAAATACCTAGTCAAAATTCATAATATAACTTAGTTTTTATAAAATACTAGCTGCCCGACCCGGCTTCGCACGGCTATACTAATGGAAAAAAATTAAGCTACATCTTCCATTTACAGTAATGGTAAATTAAAAAAATAAAAAAATTCAGTGAAAATTTATTACAATGCTGTATAATGTACCGGAGAGAAAATGAATAGCACCGATGGTTTCCCGACTCGTGCACGCAACGTACAACTGATGTACCCGTTATAAACCAACCAGTAGTTTATAGTAATTAATAATGTTATTTAATTTCAAAATTTGTATATATTTATTTGTGAAGTATTGCCACAACTTGTGTTTTTGGGAAACTTTCTTCTTTTTCTTTTCATTATACTTCATAGTAACTTTAAACAACGATATCTTTGGATTTAAAAATATTTATTTGCCTACTTCCTCTATTCTTGCTTTTGAATTACAAGGTTTATGGAGAATTTTTATTAGGAATGGTGATTTCGAACGGCGAGCATGAAAGAAAATGATAAGCAGCAAACTTGACGGAGAGTTCGAAATGTACGAATCTAAAATTTATATAAAACTTATAGTTCATCGCTGTCAATATTAGTCTAGAACTACATAATCATCGTCGAAAGTATTCAAGAGCTACATAGTCGTCATCAAAGATAGACCAGAACTACATAGTCCTCGTCGAAGATAGTCAAGAACTACATTTGCGTCATCGAGGATAGTAAATCACTACATCATTATCAAGAATGTGAACGACTGCCCTTCGTCGTCATCAAGAATCGCCGGTTTGGAGACCCATCAACTAACAATCGCTGTCCACATCGGGACCTGTACCACATCCAGCTGTACACACCGAGGGCCGCTGTTCCTGTGGAGTCATCATCAGGAAGATCGAGAAGCCGCTGTTCCTGTGGAGTCAGCATCAGGAAGATCGAGAACTAGGACATCACAACGTCAGTACGAATGTAGTCACTGAGATGCGCAGTTCATGGTATAGTTGAAATACCATATCTTAAAGTGGTATTGTCCTTAACTTGCAGCATATTCTGAGGTAACTATGAACTACGAGAAATTTTTACATCTTTCCAACTCCACAAGCTTATAATTAGTAGCAGTACATAACCCGACAGCAGTTTATCAATCTTATGTCTGATTCACCTACTTACACCCATATAACCTGAGATACTAACCGAAGAGTCCCGATTGAGCTAAAATAAATTAAAACTTTACTACATTTGAATATAGCAATATTTGTAATATCAAGTTTCAAGATGATATTACAATATAAATATTAAATTTTTATTTGAAGAGGTGTCCTATTACATAGGATGTGCAATATTAATCTTTTAAACTATTCTACTGAATATAGTTATTCTTGTAAAAATTCCAATTATAATGTTGTAATGTGAAAACAATATCATTTCCAGTAATACAACTATTCATATTATAACAGGGAATCGTTTGCGTTATTATTGGAATTGGAGTAAAAATTAAGATTAATGATAAGTATAATTTTGTGTTTATAAATAACACAGTTGATCACCTTAACGTAAAGTGTTACTGATTGTTATTGATTCACCACCAATAATCATAAACATATATTTAGAGATCATATATGTTCTTTAGAGGTTCTCAAATTTGGTATTAACCAAATTACTTTCTTTGTTGGTCTGCCAATAACCGGGCCAGTCAGATTGAAATAGGCGATCACACCGTACTTCACTACGGCAGTCTACAGGCAGATCACTCTTGTGCCGCTCATTATACATGCCCCTCCTTGTGGGTACGCCACTGCTGCACGATGCCCGTTGCCATGGAGACGCAGAAGGCATGAACAATGCAAAATCCTGTTCTCATGCAGACAAAGTACCCACTGTTGCCTGGTTTTAACCACCCATGGGATCTAATTTTCGGAAAATGTCATCCTGCGTAAAATAAGGAACATTACTGTGAAGTTTCAAGTCTGTAAAATATATATACTAGAAAAAAAAAAAAAAAAAAAAAAGGGCAATAAAAATACAAATTAAACACAGAGAGGAAAAATAACAATAGTTTAGGTTTGCGATTTAAAGTGATAAAAAAGTATTTAAATACTAATTTAACTCTTATGAGGGTACTGATTGCTTCGTTGTTAATATCACACGGGTGTTTTTTACTTATATGGGAAAATTAAGAATGATAAGCATCTAGTGCATGGCAACAGTGTTAATAGGCAATAGGAAATAAACTTCTAGCACCTGTGGCATTGTCAACACACACTTCGTACGTGTACTGCATGTTGTATCCAACCCTCTCCAACGCATTTGATTCTAAATTGGACTTTTAGTAAGGATCCCTAATGTTATTGATAATATAGCCTTCCTCGTAAAATGTACTATCCAACACTAAAAGAATTTTTCAAATCGGACCAGTGGTTCCTGAGATTAGCACGTTCAAACAAACAAACAAACTCTTCAGCTTTATAATATTAGTATAGATAGAACTGGGATAATGTATTACTGTTTCAACTCAATATTTTTAATAGCTGATACCTTTAGTGAAACAAAAATTATTGTTTATTGTTGGATTAAAAATTTGATAAACAATTTTGTAAATCCTGAGTAAAGATTAAACTCAAACAAAGAATCAGTCCTAACATAAAATTAAGTACAGAATCATTACAAAAAATAATGAATTAAAAAAATATGACTAGTTCCGTAAATTACATGATTGTAGCAAAATTTTATTCAGCAAAACAAGCATCAGAACTCTTCCTGGTCGAAGAGTACTTGTCTTGTCAACAAGTCCAGATGTGCTGGATAACTGTTAGAACCCAACAGTAGCCGATGGAACACTCGGGCAAGGAAATGAATGTTAATGCATTTTGTCCTTTGTATATTTTTCCTTCTTTTTAAAGTGAAACTTCTTTGCAGAGGGGGCTACAATTTTCGAGCGTTAAAAAAATTCTGATTGCATGAGGGGAATAGGTGCGTGGTGGGGGAACCGGTAGAGGAGGAGAGAGCAACGCCACTCCAATGCTTCCGCTAGCATGCACTGGTGGCACTTTCGTCAGCAGAGTGATTTACATGGCCTCTTCTGAAACACGTAGCCGCAGTTAGAAACAAAAAATTGTTTTACTACATTAGTATCGGACGTTTAGACTTGATGCTCAATACTATAGATTAGACGTAGTATATCGATGGGTATCAAAAGTATAGGTTCCACTTGTGATACAATATTGAAAAAAATATGCTGAAGTGAAGTGAGTGGGCTCATGCAAAAGCTAGAGGCTTTCCACAGAATATTTGGCGTCCGCGCCCAACGAGAGTGACACACCGCCTGTCTGCTTCACAGCTGCCACGATGGCTTGAATCTCCAGTTTTAAAGAAGTTCACACAGAAAGTATTCCAGTACTCCGAACATTTTTCTACTAACAAGTTTTTAAACAGATTTTGCCGTCTTGGTTTATTCCTGTACACTGACATCCAAACCGTAACGACTGCATTTGGCTACTTCAAAGCTACGCATGTTCGTAATGCGGAGCAGCCACATCGGACGGAAACTATGCTTGTCAACAAATAAGCAGTATATCTACATTTCAGTTCAAGTTAGGTAATTATTATTCTTCTGTCATAATATACATGGAATCATTCATGATTTTATTCAGTGCAAAACAAGAAAATAAATGTTGTCGTACTACCTCCAACATCGGCCATCTTCTGTCGCCAGCTACCCAGGAAGGCACTTCAGCCTCAGAAATAGCCGACCTCCGAAACCCAGTTTGTTGAAGGGTCAGGTTTGGTGTGAGGGTTCCAGGGTTCAAATTCTGGGTAAGGCATGGATGTGTGCTGTTTTCAACTGTAAAATTAGGATAAGATTAGTTTGTTAGCCTTCTCTCTCCCAATTGTCCAAACATCACAACAGCTGGGGTGTTCATACACCCAATAAGTTTAAGAAGTAAATTTTGTTTGAAATATTCATCATGAAACTTTCACTCTTTCTTTTCGCTTATCTGTTATCCAAGTTAGCTTATTACACTTTACCACAAAGCACTGACAGCAAAAACAAGTTTAAGTAAAATGATTACACAAACCTAAAGCATAGAGCAATATTTACATACGTACTAATTTCCAGGAACACATGTTGCCTGGAAAATAGACGGCGCGCTTCTTTCAATGCAATAATTATAATTTTGCGTTGATGAGTTGACTTTGTATATGGTTTAAACAAATTAATGGGCCACTGCCCAAGGCTCGGTGGGCTAGGGGTTGATCGCCATTGGCCTTACCTACACCTAATTATAACATGACACGGGCTTCATCTACAGCCTCCTGAGCAATAAGTAAACCATTGTTTATTCTTTTTCTATGCTTGAAAAAGTAGTCATCATGGTTAATTATGCATTTCCTAATGATTTTTGAAAGCAGTTATTGTATGATATTGCATTATTTTTTTAATAATATTAAGTATACTGAATTAATGATATATAGTATCACTTTTTTTCCAATGAATAATTTTTGAAGTAGCCATGCTAACCGTTAATTGTGATGTGTGTGTGTGTGTGTGATGTGTGTGTGTGTGTGTGTGTGTGTATATATATATATATATATATATATATATATATATATATATATATAAATTATGCTTGAGTGATATTTCTGAAATTTTTAAGTTTGACATTACCATAGTGTGTGTGTGAAATTTTACGAAAGGTACGTAAATTTAGTAATTGTTCCGTATTACGCATCCAAGTTTATTCCTTGATCCTGAAGGAATGATCCTGCATATCTATATTGATTGTGGGACAAGATGCAGTTTTAACTTTTAAAAAAAAGTCACGTCATATGGAAATTTTTTCTTTCGTATTCAACTTACAATCATAATTCATTTAGCAACACAAGTTTTTGTTATGTCCACGATCTTATGACATACTATATTAAAACAGCAAGTATCATGTACCACCGGATTAATGTATACAAGATCATATATTCAGGATCAAGGGATAAACTAAGGTACACAATATGGAACTTTTACCCATGTTTTTGTGATTTTTTTCGAAGAGCCTAGATTGTTTAAGCTAGGTGTTTGCAGGTCTAGATGATCGTAGCAAAAGTAAAGGGCCCTGGTGGGGTTATATCAGAAACATTTTAAAATACTTTAAGATCATTAAAAATAAATGAATGATAACAAGTATTTCCATTCAGACTGTATTTTGAGAAATTTGGCAGTTAAAAGGCTTTTGAAGTCAAAGAAAATGGTATGGTTCACCAAATTTACAACTTGTGAATTTGCATGATAAAACATTATTAATATTGCTCTATATGTATAATTTATATCAGCAATTTTTAATAATTTTCAGTTACAATATGTATGGTTTTTTTTTAATACTTTTACACAACTATTTATCTGGACTTCACCCTCCCAATTAAGTAGATTTTACATAACCTCCTTGGAATTCGAAGACGCCTCTTGCCAGATATTTAACCAACATTATAAGTACTAAAAAACTCTACTTATTACGAAAAAATAATCTTAAAACAATGACTTCTCAAACTATACACTGGTTTCAAAATGAATTAAAGGTAAATATGTAGTGTACGGATTAGCGCCAAAAAAAAATCGTACAAATCTGAAATAACTTTCATTATATGCTCTTTTACGTCCTCTGTTCATAACCGCCTGCGGAGATAAGAAATTCCAATTACTTTTGGAGATATCGAATTTTTAAATTTTAATTATTGTAAAAAAAATTTATAAAAATCTGAAATAACTTTTATTATATGCTCTTTTACGTCCTATTTTCATTACAGCCTGCGGAGATAAGAAATTCCAATTACTTTTGGAGATATCGAATTTTTAAATTTTAATCACTATACCTGCACATTCACACGGAGATCACCATTGTTTTTTGTTTAAGAGTATTAATTGTTTTTTTTTTTTTTTTTTTAATAATGTTGTCACGTGATAAGCCAATATTCAAATAAACCAATAGGCCGCCTAACTTGGTGAGTTTTTAACGTTTCAAATTTTTATGCTTTAAAAAATTACGTTCGTTCCTACTGTTAATCCTTTGTTCCAGTTTGTTGGTTTAGGTCAGCTACATTATAAATACTTTAAAACTAAACAACCATTAAAATTAATTTTATTATTTTTAATGTCCGTTCAGTTTCAAAGTATTTATAATGAACGGACATTAAAAATAATAAAATTAATTTTAATGGTTGTTTAGTTTTAAAGTATTTATAATGTAGCTGACCTGACATAATCTACCTTTTTCCCATTTTGTTAGTTCAGGTCAGTTACATTATAAATACTTAAAACTATACAACAAGTAAAATAAATTGATATTATTTTTAATTTCCGTTTAATTTGAAGTATTTATAATGTAACTAACCTTACATAATGGAAAATTTCTGTTATTTAGGCATTCACGCGCACACGGCTAAATATAAAATGGCGACGGTCGAATGATTACATAGGTCTTGTATTGCAAAATAAGAACGGCGATATCTCCAAAAGTAATTGGAATTTCTTATCTCCGCAGGCGGTTATGAAAAGAGGACGTAAAAGAGCATATAATGAAACTTATGTCAGATTTGTACGATTTTTTTTGGCGCTAATCCGTACACTACATATTTACCTAATTACATACTTCTGCAAGAATTTAACAATTAAATTAAATATTTTTAACTTAAGTTCAGGGGTGTTGAAAATAACACATGTCAGTAGGCCTACTGTTCCCAAGCAAGGCATAACTGCCTAAAAAGTAAACCTAACAAATAAGTTAATATGTAAAGAACTACTTGATGTTCATGCATATAAATTTATCATCCTGTTGCTTCAAGAGTTTAAAATGAATACTGCACCATGAGGTCCACACTTGATTACACACTGCTTTTGGAAACTAGCCTAAACATTCTTTTTAAAAAGTAAAACATGTTTTTCCTTAAGTCCAAATAATTCTATGCTTGGCAGTATCTGCTTGCGGTAATGTTCTTTCAAACTCTGCCATGTTCTAACAGAGCCCTTCGTTTCCAGGGCTTTACTCATATCATGCCACAAAGTAACACCCTTCACCAGCGAAAATCCTTTGTTTTCTATGATATAGTTAATTATGAGCCGTTTTTCTCGCAAGGAATACGGAACACGTCTTTCATTTACGGGAACTTCCTTACTGGTAGAGGTTGTGGCTTTCATGCCCCACTTTACATGCGCACGATTCCACGAAATTTTTCGCATAAACACATCCATCACGTCAAATTCGCTTTTCAATCGAGATTTATTATTCACTTTGAACTTCTTCAAATCCAACTGTTTCGCAAATTTACAACATTCATAGATGTACCCGACTGAGAACACTTCGTCATAACCATCGTACTGCACATCCTCGGGAACGAACGTCACAGAATAAGGCCCAGGAGCTAAAACAACAACACCATTGCCCTTTTCAACTAATTTTCTTAATCTTCTTCTCTCTTTGCATGGTTTGATATCAAACATCAACGGGTCGCCACGGTAATTAAGAAACAGCGTAGGGTTAACGTACACGATTTCCTCATCATCCTCCATTGTGCACAATCAAATATTGTTACATAGGTAAGGCAAGATACCGCTCTACAATCACTTCACTACACTTCTTATATTTTTTTTTTTTTTTTTTTAAATTATGTGGCCTACAGCTTTTCGCCAACGGCCAAAGGGTCATTATATTCAGTGGATATCTCAATTTCAAATCGTTATCAAATATCAGAATATATATGGTACACCCATGCCTCACCCGGGACTCGAACCCAGGACCCCTCGCACCGTAAGCCAGTGTGCATCCGACTACGCTACGGAGGTCGGCTACACTTCTTATAGGGTTGCAATAAAATAATGTTTTCTACAATATTTGGCGCAATGTTTTCAATTTTTCTACCTTGATGACTATTTAACCACAAACTTACCAACCTATCTAAATAAAACATTCCATCGTAGAGCAAATCTAGTAGTAGAGTGTGAACAAGACTGCACCAATTTACAATAATGTAAAGATACTCGCTTGTCAAATTAGGTTCAGTTTAGTTTAATATATTGCATCAATTAAATATTATCGTGCATACAGGATAACACAAAATATAGACAAATTATTATGTGCAAAAATACACAAACAAAATAGTTGACACACGCACAGGACATTAATGCCACGAAAGCCACTCCAGCAGGGCATGAGCGATGTTCGAGTAGCTTGCGCAGAGTATGAATAATATATAATTATTATAAAAACAAACTATCCATTATTAATTATTTGAGATTCAATAATCTGTATACTATTAATATCTGTTTCAAAAATATAGCATCGACGTAACAAAACTTGATACATGTCTCCCGGAATTAACATACACTGCCTGAGGTCTTGCCAGAAGACACTAGTATCAAATCAAATCGTAATGGGGCTGGACGCATACAGCACTGTAGGGTCTGTTATCTTTTATAATCAGCTAATTCAACTTCACAATAGTGTAGTGAATTAAACAAAGTTTCTTTAGCCACACGACCTGTTTCACATACTAGCCACTTCTTTCCATGTCTTTCTGCATGTTTAACGCCACTCAGGATGCTATGCTTAGTATGGAATGAGAGTGTTTCCATAAAAATATTTATTATGTATATAGTCCTCTACATGGTGCTATACCCAAGCTGAGACTGTATTACACGGAGCTTGGACTATGTCTCGGGGTCACACGACGAGAGAATTACTTATTTCGTTAAAACTTCCCCTGGTAGGGCATAAATAAATTAGTTGCATGGCTGGTGTGTTAGAGCCAGGCCGAACGTGGTCAGCCATGTAACCGATGCGGAAGGATTAAGAAAAAGTTACACTATTGCAGGTACCTCAGTGACGACAAAGAGGGCGAAATACTGTGATGTAGAAATGCATCCAGCCTAGGCACAGGGTGATGACCATTTGGACGAGCCCCTAATGGCTATGGACTGCTAGGGGTCGCCTTCGTGTGCAAAGTGCATAGAGAATGGTAGTGGAGCATGGTCATGTTTGAAAACATGATCACACATTGAAGAATATTTATTAATTTATGATAATAAATGGATAGAGAAAGTATTATGTTAGTTTCATCATTATTCAAGTATATTAAATAGATATAGCCCTGATTGATACTCGAGCAGGGCGATTATTTAATGGCTGGTGGCGGTACTCATTTCGAATTTCGCACTGCACTGTACTGTGCTATACTCGTTCGGGTCGCGCACTCTTTCACACACCCTAGGAGGAAAGGCAATGGACCATAACGGCCTGTGTGAGCCGAGGGAGCACCGATGGATGTCGTCAATATGTTATTTGGTGCGTCATCTGGCGAGAAACTCGAACAATGCCACGTGGGAAGTTAAAATACAGGTATCGATAGTCCTCGACCCATAAATAACTAAAATATACTGGAATATTTTTTGCAGAATTTGGTGGCCTTGTGCGGGCGAAACTGAGAAAGGCAAAATGAATGAGTCCATTATAGTGGAGGCTGGAACACACTCGTGTCCCGGTGAGTTTATCTAGTTCATGATACAATGCACAAAGTTGCATGTTATTTAATAAAGCGACCCCATATATGAAATCGTTCATGTGAGCGGGGCTGTGGGTATGAAAACGACGATATAATAAAAACTAACTATAGATGTTAATGGATGTTGCTTGTAGAAAGTTAAAGGAACGGCGATGAGCGAGATGTGTCCACACCCGGGGGCAACAGAGTCGGAAATGCTTTCCCCGGATGGAAGTGACCAATGCCAGCATTAGTTTTCGCAGAAGATGAGCATTAATCTGACGTCGTCCGGCCGACGACCCCCCCAGAGCCCGACCTGCACCCGCCAGTATACGCTCCCGCTAACGGAACACACCCCTGGCCATGACCCACCCGAGTCAGGCGAGCCGAACAGCGATTAAAGGCAAACCCGCGAAAACCTGAGTAGACAAGAGAAGAACCGTACCCATTCCTCCTGGAACATTAAATTAGGATTTTAGCGACAGTAAAGTCTCTTCCAGACACACCCATTTAGAGTCTAGCGTAATGAGGTCAAACCTGGCGCAAGAGAGGCCGAGCCTCCCTCGGACGCCATGCCAGTTCGGCAGTTCAGCACAGCTCACGGACCGGGGCGGACCTACGTCCCACGGAGGGGCAACAGCCTTTGTCTTCATCGAAAGTAACGTCCGGTAAATATAGTCACTAATTAACAGAACCCCTTTTTTTTACTTAACCTCTCCGTGAGTACCTGGTCCCCCTTTTCGGTCCAGGACCTAGTCCGACCGCATCAGTTTAAAGACACCCCGCACCACACTTGGTCAGCGGGGTTGATCTTCAGTATACGGCACGGGCCGCCTCCCGCAACTCACAGAACTTTACTTAAGGTCACGCGCACGGCGCTGACCACAAACCCGCAAGGGAGCTTGGACAAACTTAATTGCGGTGCGTGTTTCACCACAGTGGGCACAACACCCGCGCAGAGACATTCGTATACGGGATTGGCCGTCTCCAACCGTCCACCCCTTAATTCAGTGTATTTTGTTTCCCGGATTTTGTATTACCAACTTACGTTACCCGAGTAACGAGTGCCACGTAACTTGTGCGCGCCCCCTTAATTCAGTGTATTTTTGTGTCCCGTATTTTGTATTACTAACTTACGTTACCCGAGTAACGAGTGCCACGTAACTTGTGCGCGCCCCCTTAATTCAGTGTACTTTTGTGTCCCGCCTTTGTGTTACGAATTTACGTTACCCGCGTACCCAGTGAGACGTATGAGACGTAACAGCGTCCGAGGCCCACGTAACGCGGAACACAAACAATACGGCGCCACGGAATAACGAGTAAACCCCCCCCCCCCCGGGGACCTCTGTAGAGTGTTGTATTGTGTACGACTCGCTCCTATGAATAAAAGGTACGACACCGCCACCTCAACTCCACGTCTCTTATTTAAACATCATCTCACGCAACACCGTCGCCGGCCCTAGTGGGCCACGCAGGGGCACATACATCCACGACCCCAAATTAACGACTAGAGCCGAGCTAGTCTGGCGCCCACCCGGACAATACGTATCAAGAGCCGCCTTTCCCCACTAGGAGCCACACCGGGACTCGAGCCCGAGACCCCGGACGACGGCAAATCTGTGGTTGGGTCTAGGTAATGTTTACATAAACAAACAAACATTTACATCGATTAGTAAATTTATTACATTGGCTGTTGGCTCGTTACATCCTTTTAATGTTTCTTGTAAATAAAAACATAATAAGTAGGGGACACAGAACCAAGTTCCGGTGGTGAGTATCGCGAGGGCGACAGCCAACCTGGCATTCGAGGCCAATACACACACTGTGTTGCACTGCCATACTTATGGCTAGCATTCGGCGCGATACATGACTCTATGACAACTACACATGTCTGGCTGAGGCATCAGCAGAGCAAAATGACTTGCGCGACGAGAGGTAGCACCAGCAGTCAGCATCAACATATTAAAGATAATACAAGTTGCAGTATTTAAATTGAACTCAAACAGTATATATAAGTGCAGTTGTTTTGCTGTCCTGCTGATCCCTGCTGGGGTGTTAGAGTAATAAATGGTCGCTGAAGGGACCAACTAGTGGGCCAGTTCACAGATAGATTGGAGAATTGTTCAGTGGCATGATGTCGCAGTGTGGTTGGTAGAGAGCAGGAATAATGTATAGATGCTCCTCCATCTGGTGCAGCCATCGGAAATGCTGGTTTAAGGACTGGCAGACTATTCATGGACTCACTGTGAGGAAGATTCTGGTATGAATTGGCTTGTTTGTATACTTCGCTATGGTGCTGTGCACTACACGGCTTGCTCTATGTCTGAAGCCGGGGCTTAACATGGTATGTATCTGGTGTTATGTCCATGTAACTGCTAGCGACTAACGGACGTGGTTATGTTATCATGAAAGACCCTCTAAACTCCACAAAAAATACTCGGTGCGCGGGCATTGGTGACATCTCGCCTTGACTGAAAATGAATGTTGACGCCGACGGTCAATCCTCCCTCTGGTCGCATAGGCCTCTGTGCCTCGTCGATGATCCACCATAAAATGTGCGGAGAACACGCCCTTGCATGGAGTTTAGTGAAAGGTCTCGAATGGCCCGCGCCAACGACGTGTTGATAGCCACCCACGTGACTATCAACTTCAACACCTGTATCATTCTGCTGGGTATGGTTGTATCCTTCCGCCTGTGTGTAATTTTCAATGTGTTTTAAAGTAATGTCATAATGTTTTCTCAACAATTTAATAAAATTTAATAATGAAAGTTTTGTTCATTATGCGAATGTATTTAACTCTTTATGCACTTCGCGCGTGAAAGTGACCCCGTGTGGCACGCGCCTCCGGGTGGACACATCAGTCACCTGGCACTGAGGCTGGTCACACCCGCGCACCATGGAACCGTCAACTTTCCGCCATCACTGATCAACAGCATATTGTAAATTTTTCCCAACCCGTTTCATTTGCTCCATGGCTGGCCTCCCTCGACTCAGCGTGATTATTGATATTTCGTTACTTCGGGACTAATATTGTATTTTATGTAATTTTTATGTTTAGAACAGGCCACGAGTTTTTGCTCAACGGTGCTGTCGGCATTGGGGCAATGCATTTTTAGTCATTTGTGATTTTGTATCTAATTAGTGTTAGCAGCCCGTCGAGCATCTTTCAGCATGTTTCAGTTCTTTATATGTTAATTTTCGGACTCTTTTTAATGTATTTGTATGCACTATAGCTGTTGCGTAACTTCGCGAACTTAATACCAGGCAATGTCAGCCACATCTCAGTGCTTCAAATATTAATTTTAGGACTCTTTAACATATTTTTATGCACCACACCTGTTCCATGATATTATAAACTTAATGTCTGGCAATGTCCACCATGTCTCATTGTTCAGGAGAACCGCAACCCTCACGCGATCCGAATTACCTCGAGTGTACGGAATCCTGGTGCACAAGGACGAGTCTACAATTCCCAAAGCCAACCAGGCCAGGTCGATGACAACACCATGTGCTAAGATTTAACACAGAATAAACTTTGGTCGATTGCCGCTCGGGCGATAATCTTTATGTCGGCAGTGCCTTTCGTTCATGATGTTGTACTGCATTGCACAATGCTGCACTTTGAATGTGTTTTGGTCATGCGCTCACTGACACACATGCTATGTTGAGGTGGCGATGTTGCTTAGCAGCCTGTGCGGATTGAGAGAGCACCGACTCCTTGACACAGACAAGTGTGACAGTCCTAATGACAGTCTTTGTCGTCGCTTTTACTGGAGTCGGCTAGTATCGTACATCGCAAGTAAACCAAAGGGTCGGGCCCAGTGCTAAAGGGCCTTGACTCGACATAAGTGATTGTTAAAGTTTGTAAGTTCCCGGCCGGTGTGGTTATACACTGGAATCGGCCAGTTCCATAAGTTGAGTACTCCGTGGCATATTTGCATGCCAGAGCGAAGCTTAAGTGTCTTGGATAAGTCCTGCGCTGTAAAATGACCCGTAAATGCATGGGGATTAATTAAGAAGAAGTTAAGGGTTGATGAAAAATAATTACCAGAATGAAGAACAAGCCAATACAAAAGTTGATGTTTCCCACATTGAAGAGCATCCACCCCAGATCGCAGCCTTAAGACTATCTGTGTGAGCTGGCGTGGGTGGGTTTGTTTTTTGTGTAGTGTCACCCTTGCAAAAAAACTGCACAAAAATAATACAAACCTGAACATATTACATTCTTCTTGATGAAACTTGTCATGTTTTATCACTGGCCAAAGGCCCATATATGTTATTAATTCAAGTTTAATGTTTAAAACTATATAAAAGAGTTGTTATGTTTCGCCATTAAGGACAGATACTGCTGTTGTCGAGACTGGGTTTTCAGTACTGACGGGTGCATTATATCACTCGCACATCACACCCGCCATACTGGGGCATTGATGACGCACAATGGTCTGTACGAGTAAAGGGAGCATTATGGGCATCAACATGTAAGTAAACTACTCATACCAGAGCACCACGCTTATTATTCCTTCTGCATTAGTAATGCCCCGGGGAGCTAACACCTGGGTTGTCTCTGTTGAAGTCACGAGACTCTTCTTTCACACAGCCATATGGTGAAATCATGCTCTGAGAACCACAAGACGTGGCCGAACCACTGAACTAGCACAAAGGCATGTTCTTGGCTTGCTAGTTGGTACCCTGGCATCTCGCAACACCACGGTACCAATTAAATGCAGTAGATGTCAATGTAATAGTAACAATTTCAACATGTGTAAACAGATATTTCTTCTAATATTACCTTATCTGAAATCACTGGTTCTTAAGCGAGTGCAGCTAATGAGTAATGTTCAAACACTTGTCATTATACAGTGTTTACATAAATTTAAATAAATATACATCTTCCATTATAAAAGCAATATTTCCCAATCTTAACATTTTCCAAATTACAGTAAAATATTTAGAGATTTTGGTTTCTTTAATTATGTACTGCATAATTTTAATTAGAATCATATAATTTCATCTTTGTATTGTCACACGAGCTCGGTGGTATTCGCTTCGCATCCTAATTGGCTAGATATTACAGATGGCATGCATAGGATTTATGCGGTGGCCGAACTTTCTGTATGTTGTATCTGAGAATGTATTTTTCAAGTGTGTGCTGTGTGGTTGAAGCGAGTTTATTTGCAACTTGTATATTCATTTAACTACCTATGATAGTTCAAGCCTGGCCTTAGCAATGAGAAGCAAGTAAGAGTATCTGCAGGCTGACTTACAAATTTGGGCTTCCCATCTCAAAAAAATGTCGGTATGTTGTCTGGTTTTTGAGGGTTAATTAACATTTAGGTTAGTAAAAAGATCCATTCCAGATCTTTACCATTTAAGAGGTAGAGGATGGGGTGACTGAGAATAGTATATTTAGGTAAACCTGCTTTAATTCTGTCCACATTAATAACAATAATAAATTGCTACTATCTTATGATAAAAATAATGCACCTTTTATAGTTCTAGCATTAGCAAAAACAACTGGGCATTGAAATGTGTTAAAATCTACACTACATTTAGTTAAAACACAACTGTTCACATGGGTTGGAAGTTGTGTAGAGCTGCAGACCTCCCGAAGATTCTTTGGCTCTCCCTTTCTGATTGAATTACCTTTGTGTGATTGGTGTGGTGGTGAAGAGGTCAATACCCCATTAGCATCTCCTCACCGTTTATCGCCTCTAATAACCTTTACCTTTACCGCACCAGCGAAGGTAAGTCTGAAGCAGCTGTTATCTACCCTCTAGGTGGTGAGTGCATACTCTCTCAGGCATGAAGTTGCCCAGAGCTGAGTGGCGCACAGCTCTCAGTGGGAATCATGAGAAGCTAATACAATGATGATGAGACCCATCGATTGGTAACCATTCTTTAATTCACAAATGTTCCTGGACCTACAGACCTTTACCTGCGGGTTCATATCACACTACACAGTGATAAATAAACATAAAAGATTATGTTTGAGCGTACAATTTGAAAGAGAATATTGCAAAGATAATTTGAATATTTTTATACACACCTTAATAGAGAATTATTGGTTAAAATAATAAAGTAAAAAGCTGTGAGATATAAATTGTATGGCCAAATTAAGGCTATAATCATCACAGTTATAACTGGAAACCTGAGAATGCTAGGAACCCGCTGTATATTTAAACAATAAATGCTAACAATAGTTACATAAGAAATAGCATGGAAGTTAAGAACACGAGTATAAGTTAGTCTGACGCACACTGTCAAGGTTTGTGTATGCTTTCCCAAAATAAAGAGTTTAAATATGTTACGATAGGGTAGAAATTAAATGAAGAAAATTATGTTGTAATGTATAAGCAAAACTCTGGAAAGTAGATTGGGTAGAGAAAGAGATCTGATTATGACTAAATATTTGTTATATAGTTCTCAATAATAAATTATCATTCATATCTCCTCCAAGAACACAGCTTCACTCTACACAATGCCGACTTGTTGATTGTATCTCCGTGAGCCCACTGCCTGTCAGCTCCAAAGTGAGCAGCAGAAGCCTGAATGTCGCTGTTGGCTGCAGCCATTGCTATGCGAGTTCGCCGGGACACCGTCGTCAACAGCGCTATGGCGGCGGCCGATGGCCGTCTAGCTTCCCTCGCCTCTTGTGCTCATCCTTCTGCCGTCCAACCACGTACTCAACGTAACTCAAGTAGCCGTCTCGGTCCAGATCGTCTTCCTCCAGCACCTTGTCTATGAGATCTGCACAATATCCAGGCGAATAGCAATCCAAGTTAGAAGTGGTTTCTTTGAGTACCTAATCTATCAATGTGATGGCCATGGGGAGTTGCATAATACAAAATGCATCACATTTTATTTTACAAAAAGGAAGAAGCTAGAGAATAAAAAACAAATAGATTTTTCTAGTACATCAGCTGTGTTGGTCTGCTTCCTTCATTCGAAATTTACGAGAAAAAACAACTGATATCTAGACGTACAGATCACAGAGGTGCAATAATTTATTACAAAATTAATGTGCTATGCTTATAAAAGGAAGCCTAAAATTCACACATCGTCAGTTACATGCCCAAAATATCCACATTGGCGGCTACGATACCCCAGGCTCTGACGTGTGAATAATAGGCTCACCTTGATGGACTCACCGACGAAGTAGTCGAAATCCTGACGTCGCAGCTCGTCGGGGTCGTCGGGACCAGACCCCGCCCCCTCCGCCTCGTCTTCATGCTGGTGTGCCGTGTGATGGATGGCCTGCAGGATCTCCAACCCGTCCAACTTCGTGTTGTTGTCGAAGTCGTGAAGTCTGCAGCACATGACGTGGGGCATCACAGAGGAACTGATGCCAATTCATTAGAGACAACAACAACAACACACTCCACACATAATGGATATGACCAGAACCCACCCCCTCCACCTATTCCTCGTGTTGGTATGCAGTGTGATGGATGACCTGCATAATATACAACTTCGTGTTGTCGAAGTCGTGAAGTCTGCAGCACATGACATGGGGCATCACATAGGACCTGTTGTCATTTCATCAGAGACAACAACACCACACTCCACACATCATGGACATGGCCAGACCCCACCCACTCCGCCTATTCCTCGTGTTGGTATGCCGTGTGATGGATGGCTTGCATAATAATATACACCTTCGTGTTGTCGTTGAAGACGTGAAGTCTGCAGCACGTGAAATGGGGCATCAGACAAGACCTGGAGTCACATCCTCAGCGAGGTCGTCACACAGTATAGTAACTCACACGCTCCACACAGCAGGGGTATGGGGAAGAAACAGGCCAGGGCCTAGAGTAAATAATCATCCCACTATTCACCGGGAGTGATCTCAGGACACAATGGAAAACCAACACCAGGTTGGCCAGTGCTCTGGAATGTGCAACTACTGAGTGCAACGTTATAACTCTAGACAATACTGTGAGAATTTAATAAAAGGGTTAAGTTACTAAATAATTAAATAACTCATTACAGCACATAAACATATATATGGATTCACACATGCATATGCAGATACACATATATGCATTTGCACATACAGTAGAACCTCGATTATCCGTGACCCGAAAAACCACGCATTCGGTTAACCGGATTATTAATTAAAACTTAAACATATTTTTGGGGGGTTATTCATTTAATATCATGTACCTATACATATTCAATTGTAAATGTAATTCACATTTTTAAATTGAAACCGTGTCTTTTAGGCCTTTACAAATAAATTCATTAATAAAAATTTTAAAAAATTAATAATTAGTGTCAGTAATACTTTTACATTTGTTTTGTATAAATTACTTATACAAAACAAATGTACAAATGTTAACCGAAATGTTGCTGTATTGTGTAACCTAAATACATTTGAATTACATTGCCGTGATTTTCTCTTATCCATGCTGACCGTCCTCACATTACCCCGGTTAATCAAGATTCTACCTACTGTATACACACATATACCATGGCCCCCCCCCCCCTTCCCACATTCGATTACGGGCCCTGGACCTGGGATCGGAGACGGTCCCCACCCAATTATACAATCACGTGCTACATTATAATTGCATTATTATTTCTTAACCTACACTCTTTTTAGAATGTGACTTAACCTGAAAATATACAGGGTATAATTAAGGTTACTATTTTATAAGTACAATCTAAGCTTTGTTTATGAAATTATTTTACTTTAAAATAAACACAGTAAGTATTTATATATATTTCACACACTACGATAAAAATGAAAATAAGTTACAGAAAAAATAAAATTAGCTGTAGGTGTGTAAAATATTCTAAAAATGGTAAATAATCACAACAGTTAAACACTTAAAAATAAACAGGGCTGGGTCCAAGGGTCCACCCAGCCCCACCCTTGTGGGGGCCACGTCATGTACACACACTTCATGCATGTAAACATGAACATGAGCATGCGGGCACTAGTCTAGCCACGTCCCTGCTCACGAGGGGTGGGGAGGTGGCAGCCCTGCCCGCTGGCGACTGACTTGAAGTAGTGGAACTCCAGCTCCTCCGGGCTCATGTTGCTGGTCTCCTCCCTGGACACCCAGTCGCCCAGATCTTCCTGGATGTGTCTGGAAAACACACGCACACACATTGGCAAGCAATCAGCGACGTCATTTTTTGACGTGACAACGTCTAATAAATCGATGAACGCCGGCTGCACGCACGAAAAAGTGTCCCGTTACGCACATTGTTCCGTTACGCTGTCCCGTTACGCTCATTGTTCCGTTACGCTGTGTTCCGTCACGCTCATTGTTCCGTTACGCTGTCGGCGAGCGCAGTAATAATAGGTTATTTTACAATTGACTAAAAAATTATGGTGAATCATATGATTGATGATAGATATTTGATTACAAATTATTTATATGAAAACTTGTTCATAATTATATTTAAACTTTATAGCTAAACGCCAGTTTTTAAAATTAATTACAAGTCATCTACACGTGAACTGTTTCGTCGACTGTTTATAAAGTGAAGTGATAAGTTAATGTGGTTTTCATTGCTTATTACAACAACAATTTCGGCAATAAAGGTTAATTATTCTTGCATTTTATAATCGGATTATTAGTATCATTTCAACTAGTTATTCTTTTATTATTAAAATAAAAATGATTCAATTTTATTTATAAAAGAATGCAATCATTTCATCAATGTTTTGTTATGACGTAAAGTTAAACTATCGTCCGTAAACAGACTTTACAGAAAACCAATTTTTTTTACGGTATTATTTCCCACGCAAAGTTGGGTACTTAATTATCATTAAATAAGGGATTTTTATGTTTATTTATTCAGAAATCTGGCTGGCATTTAGATCGCCTTTCCCGACCAGAGTCTATCTAGGACGAGACCACGAATTGTCTGTACGGGCAGCAGAAACTCGCTTACACCAGACAACTCACACAAGGGATGGCAATGATGTAACGATACATCACAAATATCAATATCTCATGTTAAAAAATATGGATAATTTGTTCCGATAGTATCGAATTTGAATAAAATAATATTTTTCAAGTAAAAAAAAAATATTAAAATTATCTGCAAATAAATTTGGCATAAAAAATAATAAAATGGTGGACTGAAGGCTTTGAAAAAAAAAAATTACAAGGGAAGGTAAAAAAGGAAATATTGGAGTTCAGAGTAGGGAATTTCATAGGTTGATAAGTTGAAGCATTGCAATGAAGTGATGGGTTGAATGTTGGGCTAGGACAGTGATCGGTGACGAGGGAGTAGATATGTGGACGTCTAATAACTGATATTATATTCAGTGTTGTGATGGCATAGCTTCTAAAATGGAAAAAAAAAGTTTGTTGTATTTACTGAGCTTGAAAGAGCTTAACTTTTGTTAGGTAGTTCCTTTATATTAGCAGATATATATCTCAATAACTCAATACAACAAATACTTAAATAATAATTTTATAATAAGTAAAACTTGGGTACAGTTTGTATATTATGACCGATATATCGATAATATCGATATTTTCAGGCCGATATTTTATCGGTATAGATATAATTCAAGTGATATACCCAAAGAACGATATATCGACGTATAAGTTTTACCATCCCTACGCGGTCTACACCAAACACACTAGAGGCCACGTTCATATAGACACGTCTGGCAACTTCCTAACCTTTGCCTTGGCCACGGTCATATAGAGTGTAGCCCAGTCTCCACCTCGTCTAGCAGCCAGGCGGCTGGGTTACACTAGGCTAGTGGGGTGAGCAGTGAGGGTGTAGCCCAGTCTCCACCTCGTCTAGTAGCCAGGCGGCCGGGTTACACTAGGCCAGTGGGGCGAGCAGTAACCCCAGACTGCACACTTCACCTCGTCTAGCAGCCAGGCGGCTGGGTTACACTAGGCTAGTGGGGTGAGCAGTGAGGGTGTAGCCCAGTCTCCACCTCGTCTAGCAGCCAGGCGGCCGGGTTACACTAGGCTAGTGGGGCGAGCAGTGAGGGTGTAGCCCGGTCTCCACATCGTCTAGCTGCCAGGCGGCCGGGTTACACTAGGCTAGTGGGGCGAGCAGTGAGGGTGTAGCCCGGTCTCCACATCGTCTAGCAGCCAGGCGGCCGGGTTACACTAGGCCAGTGGGGCGAGCAGTGAGGGTGTAGCCCAGTCTTCACCTCGTCTAGCAGCCAGGCGGCCGGGTTACACTAGGCCAGTGTTAGTCACTCACTCGACGTCACGCAGGAGCTGCGTGTCCTGGGTGAGCTTGTGGGCGGAGGGGGCAGGGTGGCGGGCCCCGCGGGGGTGGTGCGGCCCCCGCGCCGCCCCCGCGCCCAGCAGCGCCGCGCTCAGCAGCAGCAGCATCGCCGCCGCCACGGCTGCCAACACACACACTTCCCCACTGCATTCCCCCACAGGCATGGCCCTGGCTTGCATCTTGCAGGGGAAGCAAGGTCCACCGCCTTCCTCCCTGTAATTATTTACACTTGCAATATAAGTATTATCTTTGGAAGACTTGTGCAATGGGAGTGCATGACATGATGTAAGCTTTTGGACATGCGCCATTTCTATGCACATGTATGTCTGTGGAAGAAAACTACAAAAATACAAATTAAGCAAAAAATCGCTGTTGTCAGGATATAAACACCACACAATACTTCACAACAGGAATATGGTCAACAAACAAAGATAAACAAAGAAAAATGGACTAACAAAACGAAAAAAAAACCCACAAATGATGACAGCACAAAAATACCGAATCCAAAAAAAATTCAGCACAAAGTTGAAACGAGACAAAAACACAGAAAAACAACAAGACGAAACAAACACAATAGTTTTCCAAAAACAGAAGAGAACGAAAAAAAAACCCACAAATGATGACAGCACAAAAATAATGAACCCAAAAAAATATAAGTCCCGTTGCTGTTTTTATAATTCGCGTTACAAGAGTTCATTTCGATAAATGAGTGCTATTTATTATAACAAAGGTGATGAGAGCAAAATGCCAATATTGGTTTGAAATAACAGACGTACAGCTTAAAGCTTTCAGGAGTCGCGTGTGTCCGGAACAAGGTCCGCAGTCTGGAGACCGCTGACTGCGCCAAGGGCAGTGTTTCAGCAAGCACGTGTTTCAGCCGTTGTTTCACCAAGAGCACGAGCGGGGAGAGATGGGTTGATATGTCAGCTGCTTCTCCCCCACCCCCCCATCATCAGTTCAGGCACGCGGTATCAAGTCAGTTTTTGCACCTGTCAACACATTTTATAACAGCTTTCAAATAGTTACTTTTTTTAAGAAAAGAGATTTTCGTGAAAAAAAACGCGTGTTTATTTATTTGTGCTAAATTAGTTTCACAGGTACCGTTTTATTATCATTCTGAAGATTAAACGCAAGGTAAACTAAACAGAATAATTACTGGTTTAAAGTGCTGCCGAGCTGGCGCAGACAGGCGTCACGACTGTCAGGAGCGCCTGCCAAGCCGTGATCCCGCACTACTCCCTGAGCTGCGGGTTGCCTAGCCTGGGGCAGAGAGGCGTCACGACTGTCAGGAGCGCCTGCCAAGCCGTGATCCCGCACTACTCCCTGAGCTGCGGGTTGCCTAGCCTGGGGCAGAGAGGCGTCACGACTGTCAGGAGCGCCTGCCAAGCCGTGTTCCCGCACTACTCCCTGTGATGCGGGTTGCCTAGCCTGGGGCAGACAGGCGTCACGACTGTCAGGAGCGCCTGCCAAGCCGTGTTCCCGCACTACTCCCTGTGCTGCGGGTTGCCTAGCCTGGGGCAGACAGGCGTCACGACTGTCAGGAGCGCCTGCCAAGCCGTGATCCCGCACTACTCCCTGAGCTGCGGGTTGCCTAGCCTGGGGCAGAGAGGCGTCACGACTGTCAGGAGCGCCTGCCAAGCCGTGTTCCCGCACTACTCCCTGAGCTGCGGGTTGCCTAGCCTGGGGCAGAGAGGCGTCACGACTGTCAGGAGCGCCTGCCAAGCCGTGTTCCCGCACTACTCCCTGTGCTGCGGGTTGCCTAGCCTGGGGCAGACAGGCGTCACGACTGTCAGGAGCGCCTGCCAAGCCGTGATCCCGCACTACTCCCTGAGCTGCGGGTTGCCTAGCCTGGGGCAGAGAGGCGTCACGACTGTCAGGAGCGCCTGCCAAGCCGTGTTCCCGCACTACTCCCTGAGCTGCGGGTTGCCTAGCCTGGGGCAGAGAGGCGTCACGACTGTCAGGAGCGCCTGCCAAGCCGTGTTCCCGCACTACTCCCTGAGCTGCGGGTTGCCTAGCCTGGGGCAGAGAGGCGTCACGACTGTCAGGAGCGCCTGCCAAGCCGTGTTCCCGCACTACTCCCTGAGCTGCGGGTTGCCTAGCCTGGGGCAGAGAGGCGTCACGACTGTCAGGAGCGCCTGCCAAGCCGTGTTCCCGCACTACTCCCTGAGCTGCGGGTTGCCTAGCCTGGGGCAGAGAGGCGTCACGACTGTCAGGAGCGCCTGCCAAGCCGTGTTCCCGCACTACTCCCTGTGCTGCGGGTTGCCTAGCCTGGGGCAGACAGGCGTCACGACTGTCAGGAGCGCCTGCCAAGCCGTGATCCCGCACTACTCCCTGAGCTGCGGGTTGCCTAGCCTGGGGCAGAGAGGCGTCACGACTGTCAGGAGCGCCTGCCAAGCCGTGTTCCCGCACTACTCCCTGTGCTGCGGGTTGCCTAGCCTGGGGCAGACAGGCGTCACGACTGTCAGGAGAGTTGATAACTGGCTTACATTTCAGGGAAATAGTATAGGTTTTTATTATTTTTTAAACAAATTTGAAAAATAATAAGAATCAATTGTTGGAAAATGGTTTTCTGGTTATAAAATGACCAGCATGATGTTGTATTAAAAATTCGATTGAATAATTAACGTAGAAAGTTTTATTAAACACTATCTTAAGTACGCGGCGTCGCCCGGGCTAAACCATCCTTGGGAGCTGATTTTCGGATAAACCCTGTACTTATTTGTTGGCTGTGTAATGTAATGAACATCACTGCCGAGTTTAAAGTCTGTGGGATATTTACGTGGAAAACAGTAAATTTTCATCTTTAACGTCCCCGCAAAATTCTAACGGAGACGAATTACGAATAAACAATCATGGAGACGAAGGAAGCACCAACAATGCAACATTAGCTGCAATGGATATTTTATACCAAAAACGGGAATTTTGTTTTTAACCCCCCGAAACCTCCCCCTCAAGATATGAATTTGTTTGTTTATAAATACAATTTATATTACTAATATTCACAATAAATAAAGTTTATTAATTATATGGACCAGTATTAAATATCAATGACAAAAATATAAGATTCAAAAGCACAGATATAAGTTTTTTTGACGTGTCAACGTCTAATAAATATATGAACGCCGGCTGCACGCACAATAAAGGATGACTCATTGTCCCGTTACGCTCATTGTACGCTTGCGCCGCATCTATCTCTCTTACACTCTATTGGAACAACCATCGATTTGAATTTTCGAGGCACATTAAACTCGAAACAATCCTATTCGTTTCCTACTTTTCCTATCATCGTCCTATCCTTAACAGAATAACACAGATTGGAAGAAGTTAAATAGCAAACATGTATAAAAGTTATAGTTAAAATAATCTCTTCGTTAAAGTAATAAACATATTTGAATTAATGAGTGCAAATAAAAGTAAATTTATCAATTAAATTGTAGATTTCATTTCACTCATTTTTTGTATCCATACAAAATAGGGATATTCAATAAAAATGATTCAATTTTATTCATAAAAGTATGCAATCATTTCATCAATGTTTTATTATGACGTTTTCACGTTAAACTATCGTCCGTAAACCGACTTTACGGACAACCAATTTGTTTTTTTTTTATTTAGCTTTTGTTTATCCTGTGAAAATTTCGTTGCATCGTAAAAACAATTCACTCTCAGCATTTTTTAATAACTCGCCTAAAGAAGTATAACTTCAAAAATCGTACAGAATTTTTTTTTGGTTTCGTTTGCTCTGGTAATTCATTTGTCCCAATGCTGACCTCTTGCTCGCTAGAAAGGCGTGGCTGGTTGAGAGAGAGAGAGGTATTGGCCTTGTGACGCTGGCTTGGAACACGTCTTAACGTACACTCTAGCAGTCCATCACAATTCGTATCTTATATTCTCGCATCTAAAATCAAATTAGCACGACGAGGACTCGCACAAGCTCGTAGCTCGACAAGGGGGGGGGGAGGGTTTGTGGTAGTCAGAATTTGTGAAATAGACCCGGGGGAGGGCGGTAATTTTGGAATTTTGGATAGACCTATCTCTGGAGGTCTGGAGGTCTGAGGGGTAAGGATTTAACCCCCCTTTTTTTTCTTTCAGGCAAGCCTCCCCTGGAAAATTACTGAAAAATGATGCTTGTAAAACTTTTTAGGCTATCTTTAAACCCTAAAGTGTTATTTTAGACCTGAAATGTTTATACAAAAATAGCCACTTATGAAACGCACACTACCACAGTTAGGGCTATCCTCTAACTGGCCATGAAGTGAGCTACAATAAATAACCTCAATCAAATAACCAAACACCGTACATTTTTAATCAGTGCTTTTTGTGAGTGTGTAATACATAGAGACCTGTAAAATTCATGATTTCAAACTCCTAAAGGATAGATTTCACGATCCTCAACGCACTCGTGCAAATTACATCTGCTGATTGGTTACCGACTCGTTAACATTTGTCGACCGGAATGATCGTGATTCGCTAATTCTTCTGTTAAAGATTTTTTCAAAAAGTATTTGGACTCTATCCTATCGCGAAATGAATCCGCGAATTTTGCAGGTCTCTAGCTAATACATTGTGAATTTTTTTTTGCGGGACAGTTTTTTTTAAATTTCGTTTTTTTTCTTACGTATATAGGAAATCTAATGTCAGGTTATAATTTATTGTTGTGCCACTGTTGTAATTGTGCGCGGGTCTCTGACGGCGTGCGCCGTGGGTGGCTGCTGGGGCGCCGTGTGACGTCAGCGGGCAGGCGCACGGGCCCACCTGGCATCTCGGTGTCACGACCCGCGCCAGTGTTTGCGGAACAGCCCAGCTCTATGGGGGCAGACCGCGAGTCAAGCACTATCGAGAGGTGTTATCAGCGCGGCGGCACACACAGGGGGACGGCGTGTGTTATCTCTGCGCGGACAAATGTTTGCGCTGGTCGCAAGTGCGCGTGTGATTCCCTCCCAGCCCTCACAAGGGAGGGGGGCTCGCTAGCAGCTGCCTGACGACTTCGAAGGACCGACTAGAGAGAGAGAGAGAGAGAGAGAGAGAGAGAGAGAGAGAGAGAGAGAGAGAGAGAGCCCTCTTCGTTACCACCGCGAGGCGGCAAACACGGGGGCCCCGGCGGTTTGCTTAGCGAGAGTTGATCTTATCGCGGCGAGCGGAAGGGGCTATTGATGGAGCGACCCCCTCCTCCTCCTCCACCATCCACGGGGTTAGCCCCCCCCCACGTAATCCCTGCGCCCCCCCCCCCCTGCATGGAGTCCTGTGACAGCCGCGCCGACACGTCAGCTGTCGGGAGCTCGTGTCCGGCGACTCGACACTCGACACTCGACACCGCGCGCTGTCGACATGTGCCCGACATGGCCGCTGCAAGAGACACCGTGCCACGCGAGCCTCCAAGCAACCACCACCTCTGGCCTGGAGTCACTTTGGCGTCCCGATACACCCGCATCAACTGCACTAATTTAACTTTCATTAAATTTTAATACAAAATAAAAAAAACCGTTTTTTTAAACCATTGGTTTGGTCGTTACGTTGGAAAAAAAAAATCCAAAATTGATGGAATCACACATAACGTGTCCTGTTCCAACAAACACAAATTCTAACCTGATATTATATTTTCTAACATATATAAAAAATACCGTCCCGCAAAAAAAAATCACAATTTATTACACACTCACAAGAATCACAGATGTACGGTGTTTGGTTATTTGATTATTTTTACCTCGAAATAATTAGCATGAAAGCTAGGAAGGAACTGTTTAAAACGAGGGCCGTCAGTGGGAACAGCTGCGAAAGCCTGCAATCCTCGTCGCAGCGCCGACAGGGAAGTGCGCTTCCCCCTGCGGGAGAGCCCTCACCGAGGGCGCGAGAGCAGTCAAGTACACTTCAGTGCCGAGAACAGCTGATGTTGTCGCCAGGTAATTGTGACGTCTCCCGCGCCCTTCAAAAGTCACGATTTCCTTCTGTGGACCCACCTGCTGGAACACAAGGGTGATCGAGAGGAATTAATGGCCCGCGGGGAACTACTTTTTAAACTTCACTAGATAATAAAAAAATTAAAAAAAAACTTTTAACGTTACTGTGGCCATAACTGCGCGTGCAGCATGACTTTTAAAGTTTCCAAAGAACTCTTCTATCAATAGACTTGTAATATCTCGTCCTACCATCAGAGGGTACACTCACGTATAAAAAAACCCCTCGAAACTCAATCGGGCCCGCTGGTGCTTAGACCTCGGGAACTACCTCCTTAATTCCTCCTCTCATTTTCTGAATACAACAGCAGAGAACACACATACTTCCAAATATAATTTCTTGCTTTCGATTAATTTTCAAACGTGTATATATCTATTTCTCTGAGGCACAGTACACTATATCGCATAAACTATATTTTTCATGAGAGAAGTTTAAAGAATTTTACTCAACTATTCTCTACTCAAAATATGTAAAATTTTGAAATATTGTACATCTTACAAGGGGACCACCAAGTACGGTACAAACGGATTTTAATAGGACTTATATATATGTCGTGGAGGGAGGCCCACAGAGTACTTTAGTTACGGTAGGCGAGTCCTAATGGGATTCTAATCTTTTAAAGGGGAAATAAACGGTCAGGAAGTAATGAACTATAACACATCATTCACTCATTGTTATATTTAATGCTATTCAATGTGATTTTAATACACTTCTAGTACGAATTTAATACATCGTTGCTAGCGTTAAAATAAGAATTATTATATAATTATCAACAAATAAAATTTCTATGAGCAGGAAACGAACCCTGACCGGCGCCGGCTGCTAGGCAAGAGCCTTACATCTAGGCTAGGCTGGCTCGCCTGGCGCGACGGAAAATGTACCGGTGTAAAACGTTCGTAAAAAACTTTAACCGCCATTTTCGCGAAAATTAAGGCGCATTGGACAAAACCCCTTTAGCTTAGTACTTTGGGGGCCTCCCTCCACAACATATATAAGCCCTAAAAAAATCCGTTTGTACCATACTTGGTGGTCCCCTTGTTAGTGTTGTGTTCCACTGGAAAGAACGTGACACGGAGGTAAGGTTTACGGTTGAAAGTGGACATGGAGTCTTATGTCTCCGAGGAAGGGTGTCAGAGTGCTCAGCTCTGCGGCGGCACGTGACTCTATGACTCGCAGTCTGGAGGTGGTTCCGTCCCAGCCCGGGCGCTGCTGTCCTGGTTCCCCGCTTCATTCCCGACCGAGTCATACGTCTCTGGCGTCGTCACTACGTGGCGTTTAGCCTGCTTCGCAAACAAAATACATTTAAACACTGAATATTGCAGTGGATTGCAGCCTTAGGGAAGCCTTCATTTCACAGACGAGAGAGCCACACCCGAAGTTCCCCGAAGGTTGCTTAGCAAATAACTTTTTAATAAGTAGCTATCCAGGGCTAGGAAACCGTTTACATGATTTCACAGTATCTTTAATGTAGCTATCCTAACCAAATCAACCGTCCACAATGTTTTAAAGTATTTATAATGTAGCTAACCTAACCTAATTGACCGTTATTTATCATGAGTTGTCCAAAATAAAATAAAAAAACCCGAAGATGCACGATCGGGCGTTTGGTACTCTCGTCTGTGAAAAGAAGGCTTCCCGCAGCCTTTAGCGGTTGTTGTCTAGTGAAATATATTGGCTTTCGAGGTCGAATTGGTGGACTGCGCCGACGTTCCGCTCTGCGTCGCAGGGTTGAGAAGACCCTGAAGATTCCTGCAGAAATCCAGAGCGAAACGTCGGTGCAATCACCACTTGGACGCGGCCCAGCCTCGGAGCTAAGACGGTTTTGTTAAGCATATCTCGCCGAATAGCGTGTCTGGACACTAACGTATTATTCCTTAGCTCACTGACACGAAGTATGTAAGCGTTGATGGCCCGCAGCGATTTCAATCACATTTAATCCACTCTTGAACACTTGCGAGTCGGTAGTTGCTTGGCTTCTGGGTTGTGGCCGAGTCGAAGGCGAAGATTTCACGGCCGACCTTGCAGTCGCCATCATCAGGGTAGCAGTTAGCTAGCGACGAGGACTAGCAAGGACTAGCAGGGACTAGCAAGGACTGGCAAGGACTAGCAGGGACTGGCAAGGACTAGCAAGGACTAGCAAGGACTAGCAAGGACTAGCAAGGACTAGCAGGGACTAGCAAGGACTGGTAAGGACTAGCAGGGACTAGCAAGGACTAGCAAGGACTAGCAAGGACTAGCAAGGACTAGCAAGGACTAGCAGGGACTAGCAAGGACTAGCAGGGACTAGCAAGGACTAGCAAGGACTAGCAAGGACTAGCAAGGACTAGCAGGGACTAGCAAGGACTGGTAAGGACTAGCAGGGACTAGCAAGGACTAGCAGGGACTGGCAAGGACTAGCAAGGACTAGCAAGGACTAGCAAGGACTAGCAAGGACTAGCAGGGACTAGCAAGGACTGGTAAGGACTAGCAGGGACTAGCAAGGACTAGCAGGGACTAGCAAGGACTGGTAAGGACTAGCAGGGACTAGCAAGGACTAGCAGGGACTAGCAAGGACTGGTAAGGACTAGCAGGGACTAGCAAGGACTAGCAAGGACTAGCAAGGACTAGCAAGGACTAGCAGGGACTAGCAAGGACTAGCAAGGACTAGCAAGGACTAGCAGGGACTAGCAAGGACTAGCAAGGACTAGCAGGGACTAGCAGGGACTAGCAGGGACTAGCAAGGACTAGCAAGGACTGGCAAGGACTATCAGGGACTAGCAGGGACTAGCAAGGACTGGTAAGGACTAGCAAGGACTAGCAGGGACTAGCAAGGACTATCAAGGACTAGCAAGGACTAGCAGGGACTAGCAGGGACTAGCAGGGACTAGCAAGGACTAGCAAGGACTGGCAAGGACTATCAGGGACTAGCAGGGACTAGCAGGCAGGCATGAGGCGGGAGCACGCGGAGCAACACCCCACCCCCGCTCCCCACCCCCACCCCGCAGCTAACCTCAAATGAAGTGCGCGCGCAGGAGGAGGGGGTAATGGGTTTGGCGGAGTGGCGAGTGTATGAATGGCTAATAGCAGCCCCCTCGGCGCCCAATGGGGTGGCAGGGGCGCACTTGTCGCAGTCTGCCCGAGGGGAGGGGTGGGGGGGACACCACTTTGTGCGCACACCCGCCGAGTGCCCCCCCCCCCCCCCAGGGGGGCCCGGACCCCCTCGGGGCGATGGCTTAGCGCGTTATTTCACTTTGAGCCCGGGGACCAGACAGTCCCCAGCCCCCAATTAACGATTATTTATACATCCATTCTCCAGGCGCGCTCGTTAGCCGGGACCAATCCTGTTTGTCGGCGGCGCCCGTCCTTGCGGTGGTTATGTTCTCGCGATAAACACGCAGCTACAACGAACATGTCACATATCTGACAAATATAACTTTTTTAAAAAACAAAGAGCCTAGGCCAATGGACAATACTTAACTGTTTTCAATCAAAATGTTCCAAAATCGAACTTTCATATTTTTGACATATATTTTTATTTACTTTCGTTTTAACGCGAAATTAAGAATTATTTCAAAGCCAGAATGAAAAAAAAAACATGCAACTATGTTACGTGGTTTTAAACTACTCTTTGCACTTTTCCTTCAGTTAATTTGAAATTATGTGTAACTTAATTCAGTGTATCAAAACCAGGGTTGAAAGGAAAATTCGATGGTCAAAAGAAATATTTTGTAATATAAAAATATTAAAAAAATGTTTCAGAAAGTAATAATAATCGTCCGTATTGTTTTATTTTGTTTTAAAGATTCAAAGGCATGCATGGGGATGCATAAACAAATATTGACATTATACTTTGTAAGCTCGAATTAATACTTTTTTACAACAAAAAAAAATTACTGTCACGCTCTTCATTGAAGTTTTATGCTTATATTTTGTAACAAAGCTTTCAGTTACAATCGGGCAATCACAGCTGATTCCCATGCAGAATATCTCGCTGTGAACGAAACTAAACTGAGACCGCAAAGTGTTTCACCCACGGCTGCACAAGGAGACACTCTGGCCACCAGGTAGAGCCGGGGGGGGGGGGGGGCTTAAGATGTAACACATCCTGCATACAGGAGTATTATTAGTCTCGGAACTATTTCATCGAAACCGCGGAACATTTATTAGGATAAGCTTGTTAAAAAATTGTCTATATGTATATATACGTGTGTGTGCGTGTGTGAGTGTGTGTACCTTGGACGCATAATACACTACGGACTTTTAACCATAAACTTGACCACCTTACGACGCTATTTCTAGTGATATGCAATCCTAGGATCGGGGTAGAACGTATGTAGTTGAGTAAATAAGAGAGTAACTAAAGTAGCTTGGCTTCTGGGTTGTAGCCGCGTCCTTGGCGGATAATTCACCGACGTTTCGGTCGACATGTTGCAGTCGCCATAAATCAGGTAAATGCTCCCTGATGATGGCGACTGCAATCAATGGCGGCTTCAGGATGACTTTTCGGGAGGGGCTATCGCACAAAGAAAGGTCGTAGTTGCAAAAAATGAAAGTGGTCAGATATTGGCCTTGGAATATTATTTACCAATCACAGGTTTCAAATACAGAACTTTAGTAGCTCCATGCAACTTTTGATGAGATAAAAGTTTAACACATGAAATTAAATATTTTAAGTGAACATAAATAATATACACTAATCAATAAAATTGATCTCGGGAGGGGCTAACGCCCCCACCGCCCCCCTTCTGGAGCCGCGCTTGACTGCAATGTTTATTCGCCAAGGACACGGCTACAACCCAGAAGCCAGGCTACTTCAGACAATGGGCCGTGAAAGTCTGCGGACATTATTAAGAGAGGAACTGTTTGGAATAGTTGAAATGTCAGGAAGGAAGGAAGGAAGGCCGGGACAAAGCAGCGAGGGGGCGGGGCGGGGGAGCAGCTGTGGGGTGGCGGGAGGGGGGGGGGCAGGTGCCCGCTGGAACCGGAGAACAGCGCATTATCGTGCCCGACGCGGCGGCGCGCCCGCCCGCGCACCTACTTATTTCCCCCCGCCGGAGTGACTTCCCCTCGCTGGTCCCTCCCCGCGCCATCTGGGGATTAGGGACATGTAGCTATTGGATCCGCTGAAAGGGAAATTAGTCCTTTGACAAAGCCCTCGCCCATATGTTTACCCGGGGCGTCGGGCGGCTGCGGGGTCTGCAACCGGCGTCACCTCCCGGGTCCACGTGGTCGCCACAGCTGCGCGCGCATCACCGCGACACACTCGCGACAATCACGCATCCAGAGACCTGCACAGTCCGCGGATTCACTCGGTGATAGGCTAGAATTCAAACACATATACCTCTTAGATAATTTTTCCATTGGCTTACTGTTCATATGGACGAATCTCAACCAGTTATAAACCTTCAACCAAAGAAGGATCGAATCACAGAACAAACCAGCCGAGACGACTTACAAGTCGGCAGCCAATTAACTTGCGTTGTTTTCCCGAGTGTACAGGGGTATGTGCAGTCTATCCTGAAGGCCATCGAAACCGCAAATTTTGCAGGTCTCTAACAATCAGGCATCTAGAGACCTGCAGAATTAGCGGTCTTCGATGGCCTTCAGGACAGACTGCACCTTACCCCTGTACACTCGGGCAAACAACGCAAGTTCATCGGCTGCCGACTTATGAGTCGGCTCGGCTGGTTTGTTCTGTGATTTGATCCTTCTTCGGTTGAGGGTTTGTAACTGGTTGAGATTCATCCGGATGAACAGTAAGCCAATGGCAAAATTATCTAAGAGGTATATGTGTTTGAATTCTAGCCGATCACCGAATGAATCCGCGAATCTTGCAGGTCTCTAGGCATAGCATTTCCTACCGCGCTCCTAACAGGAAAACGGCGATGGCCATAATGCAGCATGTCCATGAAATAATTCCCCCAGTTGTTAATGTTTTACAGTATCAACTCCAAGCGTTGTAGAGTAGTTCGTTCAACGTCGCAACTGAAGAGCAAAATCAACACAGATCCAGACAAGCGCATGCGCTAGGTCGTTTTCTCGCTTTCAGCGCGAAAGAATGGCTCTTCCCCCCCCCCCAAATCAGTGGAGGGCGAACCTGTAAAACAATTTTTTTTTATTTGTCAACAGGATGGGGCCCATTGGAATCTCCTTGTGCGAGAGTGGTTTGAACGTCCAAGTCCCTGACCGTTGATTTCGAGACGACGGAGCTATTTTTTTTTCGCTGGCCTCCGCGTTCACCTGACATAACGACATGCGATTATTTTTTTAAATTTCCTTTGGGGCTTTATAAAAAAATGGGGGTTGTCTGTAAAGTCGGTTTACGGACGATAATTTTACGTGGTAACGTCATAAGAAAACATTGATGAAAAATTGCATACTTTTTAATTTTCAAATATTATTTACAGTTTTTTTCAAATTTAATTTAAATATATATTTTTAAAAAATATAGTCACGAACAATTAGTTAAAAAGGCCGCCGTAACCTGTTTGATATTATAGAAGATTTTCTCGCACGGTGGTTGGCCGGTTCTTGCACGCTCGGCTCAGACGGAACGTGACAATTTTTCGTGCGTGCAGCCGGCGTTCATCGATTTATAAGACGTTATCACGTTAAAAAAAAAGATCGTGTCTACGTTCCGCCGCTACCCAATGATATGCCAGAGTTGAGACACAGAATTGAAGAGGCTATTGCTTCCATTACTCCGGACTTGTTAACCAAAGTGTGGGAAGAATTGGACTTTGGGTCGGATGTGTGCCGCTTTACTAAAGGTGCAAATTACCAACATTTGTAAGAGAAACTTGGGTTGGTTTACCTTAAACCTTATGTATGTTTGTTGTAAACAGTCTAATTTAAAATGTTATAATATACAATTGTAACTGGGGCGTTTCTTTAAGGACACTTGTATTTGAACTGAGGTTGCCATGACACCTCACACGGCTTGACCGGCGAGACCAAACACTCTTGCAAGATGCCATTGCTAGAGATCTGAAAAATTCGCGGATTCGTTTCGTGTTATGCTAAAATTCAAATAATTTTACCTAAGTGATGCTTCTTGCCATTGGTTCACTGTTAGTCTTGAGGACTGAGGGCCAGTTAGAGACCCTCACTCATAGAATTGTCGAATCACAGGCCACCCTGTCGAGACGACTCACAAGTCAGCAGCCAATGAACAGTTGGCATTTGCCCGAGTGTGCAGAGGATATTGGAGTATATCCTGGAGGTCAATGAACCCGCGAATTTTTCCTGTCTCTAGCCATTGTCAATGGCGCATGTGCGCGACTCCACGTTAACTTGTGAAACTGTTGGAGAGCGGATCTGTCAAGCATATGGTTATTCTAATGTTTATGTAAATAATCTGCCTTAATAGGTAATAACGGGAATACAGGTAGTATCATTGATTTTGCAGATGATACTAACACCATTCTCCATAGTAAAATGTTTACATATTTAGAACAAAAATACTAATGAAGTTCTCAAAGATATCTCAATTTTAATATTAAATTGACTTTAAGTAAAGAAATAAACTAGTTTCGTACAGTTTTCACTAAAGAACAAAGTTGATGAATTAAATATGGTCAACAATGCTAACGTATGCGTATTTCTTAACCATGCTCATGTTCTTGTTGGACTTAAATGGCAGGTTTTATTAACCCGCCTTGAAATTAAGAACCTCGTATGTGCACAGTTAGTCTATTTCAAACACACGCTTTAATACCAATTAGTCATTGACTGTACTAAGAACAAATTAGGACTGTTATTTGTTTAAAGTGCTCTTTAACCCACACCGTGTATGATGAAGTAATTTTACATAGAAATTATTTGAAAACTAGTGGTAAAAATTTATGAACAAAACTGTGAAAGCTATAGTATCTACTTGATTAATAATTATATTTTATTCTATTACTTGCTACAAATTAAAAAAAAAAACAGTCATAAAACTAAAAAAAAATATGCAGATATTATAGACAGTGTACAATATTTTATGGCGAGAAGCTTTATTAGTATTGAGATGTTCTGCTGTAAAGTAATAATAACATTTCTGAAGTAGGATCTTAAGAAAATCCTGTTTTATTTCGTCTAGATGATTTATTTCTTTAAAATTTTGCGGAATTTCTCTAAAATTTTTCTTTGTTTAGCATGTACTGCATTAGAAGTAATGACATGTTTCACAACTCTTTGATTATCGCTTGTATTGCCTGAATTATTTTTATATGAAATGTTCATATTTCTATCAACATTTAGTACAGAAATTTATATATAGGTACGGGACGTCACAGGAAGAATACAAAGTTTATGAAAAGTAGCATACGATGTTAAGTGAATTTTTTTATCTTTGAAAGATTTGTGCAATGGGAGTGCATGACTTGATGTAAGCTTTTGGACATACGCCATTGCTAAGCACATGCATGTCTGTAGAAGAAAACTACAAAAAACACAAATGATAAAAACACAAATTAAGAAAAAAATTGCTGTTGTCAGGATATAAACTCCACACAATACTCCACAACAGGAATATGGTCAACAAACAAAGAAAAATGGACTAACAGAACGAAAAATCCCCCACAAATTTTGCTTAATTTGTGTTTTTGTCATTTGTGTTTTTTTGTAGTTTTCTTCTACAGACATGCATGTGCTTAGCAATGGCGTATGTCCAAAAGCTTACATCAAGTCGTGAATTTTTTTATTTAGCGTTGATCTGATGTTTAATTTTTTGGAAATAAAAGGATGGTTTATATTTCATGGGCTTTGGTGCTCCAGAATATAGGTAATGAATAAACTGATTCATAATAAGCGGCTTTTAAACATTTTAGACTTGCATTTTGTAGAAATTTGTTTCGGTAAGAAACAAGATATGCTTAGTCTTGAACTAATAAATAAAATATAACCCTTCAATTTCAAGTGTTTTCAATTAGAATATTTAAGAATTATTGTTGGGGACTTTTCAGTGTACTTCTAAAGTGAAGATTTAATGTATCAACTTCTTTCCTTAAAGTCAATTTATTATGAAAATTAAGATATTTTTGAGAACTTCATTAGTATTGTTGTGTTAAATATTTAAACATTTTACAATGGAGAATGATGTTAGTATCATCTGGAAAATCAATGATACTACCTTCATTCCCGTTAACACACAGATAATTCATAAATATTATAAATAAGCGTCGAACAAGGATATTTCCTTGCTGTACACTACTTTTGTGCCCGACATTTTTATTCAGATATTTGTAGTTTTTTAAACTTTAGTTGTTTGAATTCTATTTGTGAGTTCTGATTTGAATCACTTTAGAACCATACCTCTAATATCTAGTGATTCCATTTTTTTTTCTAGCGGATGGTTGTGGTTTCGAGTGTCAAAGGCTTTTAACAGATCTAGTAATATTCATAAAGTGTTATGATTTGTTTTTAATGCCCCTACGATGGTAGAAATAAATTATGCTATTGCTGAGCTTGTAATTTGTATTCTTGATGAATTCATTCTAAAAAAAAACTAAAAATTTGAATAAGTTTAAGTAGTTTATCAGTATTTCTTTTACTATAGATTAAAATACTTTAGATAATTTACTCAATAGAGAAATGGACCAAAATAAGAAAATTAATTATAATACCTTTTTATATAAATGTATAATTTTTGATATTTTAAGTTAATTAGGTAAAACTAATATTGAAAATTGAGTTATTGGGAATGTAAGTAATTTTTAAATTATTCTAGCTACATTTTTAATAATTGAGGAGGGATGTAATCTAGGCCCGGCGCATTTGTGTTTATAAGCTTATAGTTCTTGTAAGTATTTATTGTTCTATTACAGCTAAAAAGATTTATGACTTAAAAGGTTGTTTATATGAGATATTGTATTTATTGTCAGGCATGGCTATGTTTGGAGGTTTGTGGCAATGGTGGCAAAATAATTATTTACGCAATTTTCTGCTGAGACTGGGTTGGATTCTCTAGTGCCATCTTTATTGCAAATCTTCATTTCAATAGATTACATTATTTCTTAATTAGTTTAATTTGTTCATGTGTAAAATATACAGCACATGGTTTATCTGAATAAGCAAGTACCCGTATTGAAGTCTTATGTCGCTAATTATGATCGACATGGAGCTAAAGCACAGGTTTAGTGTCTCCTACAGTAACGTGATCGAAAGTGAACAATATTTTACTTTCCGCTCTAGGCAAAAAAAAAAAAAAAAAAAAAAACGGTACCAGGCAATAAAAGTATTTACTAGTAAAATGTGCAAACATTATTAACCGTGTACACATAAATTGATTCCCTAATAAGACAAAACCGATACTGAAAAGAAGATTCAAGAGGATGTTGATAATTTCAAAGTTATATTTTAACTGCTGTGACTTTGTTTAGGCTGTATGGAAAGTGGCTGACACATGTCAGAATTATGCAAATACTAGCTGCAGTACCCGGCAATGCCCGGGCTGAACACAGGGTAATATAATGTCCACGAGCTAAAGCAAAATGGATAGCGCTATATGAAAGTGTGGTGGACATAAAGAAATGACATACCATATGTCCATGTCCTATGATTTTCTGTTCACCCATGGCGATCGGTTGAACGGTTTAGAAGTTGATGCGCTGCGGAGCCATCTAGCGGCGAGTTACGAAAAAATGGATAACATAAAAACCTTTTCCATGGAAAAACACTTCGATATGCCAATTGCATGGAAATCGGCCAAACAGTGTCGGAGTTTATGAATTTCATAAATTAATACCAACATTTGTACAAAAAAATTATATCTATCCTCTCCTCGGTCAAATATCAGCGGGTATTGTAATGCATCATACGAACGATGGGTTTCGCAGATCCGCTGAAGGTTATCACTATCACGTGGTGGAATTTATATTAATTAACTACGAACTGAAATCAATTGAATGTTCCAATTTGACAATTTGAACGGTTATGTTATGCTATGAAAACAAGTTACGGTTTTAAATGCACCAGAGTTATGATATAACGTCGCATACTTAAAAATACTGTGAAACATCACATTTAATTATCATAAATCTATGGTTACTTCATTTTTGTATAACATTTTTTATTGGCTGCTTCTCTCACAATACAACAGAAACTAACCAAACATGTATTACTCTTGCGTGATTTTTTTTTTTTAGGAAACTCAATGAAGTGTTTCTTAAAAAAAACAAATATTAACTTGGCAAAACACCGATTTTAAAAGTTACAAAACTTAAGTGTCTTTCCAGTTGAAAGTCTGCGCTTGATAAGTTGGCGAAACAGGACGTAAGCTTAAAAAAAAAGAAAAGCATTTATGTCAGATGGTACATACGCTACGTTTTAAATTGTGTAGGAACAAAATATATTACATTATGAACACATTCTCTAGCTATTTGGCGTGTAAATTTTTACTCCGAATCGCAATATTATTAGGTTTTGAAAGACTGTACGAAACAAACTGCAAAGCCTCGTGATGTCTCTAGTGTGCCTTAAGGGATGTTGTAAAACGCGAAGATATAAAATTGAAAAATTTAGGTAAAATGAATGTTGTAGCGATGTCATTATATAAGAATTTAAAACTGTGCATGCTGCATCAAAATCCCTCCATACCTGCGGTTGTAGTCACAGGCGCACCTGTCCCCGACGTAAACAAACAATGGAGTATCGCCGCGCGCGTCAATACGGCGCCTGGCGCTGCAGTCGGGGTCGATGCCTGCGCGCATGCGCACAGCCAGCCCTCGCTCCAAGCAGTTCCACCGCCCGCCGCAGAGCGGCGCAGGGATCGGCCCGACTCGTTCCCGTGTTCCCGTTCTAATCGCATTTCACAGTAATATGATTTGGAGTAATTTAAATGATAAACTTGCATGTCCGGGGTGAACCGGCTCGGTTTGATTGCGCTAAAGAGAGTAATTAGATTGCGATGTAAGGTAATTAGGGTCTTTTTTTTAAGTGTTTAACTACAGATTTGAAAACAAAAGCTTCGCCAGAATGATAAGCGCTGTTAATTTGTACAGGTCAAGGTGTTTATACGCTCATTTACAAATGCTTCCTGTTGTAACATTCATTAAAAATTTTTTCCCCCAAACGGAACTTGTAAACATTCTGTATCAACAGCTTGTCACGAAACTAGCAAACACATGCAAAAATTGATGTTAAATGCGACTATGACTATTTTGCTCGCGATGGTGACTGTAAACACCAGCAGCTAGTTATAGGGTACGCGTACAAGAGTTCAACTTTGGACAAACATAGTCTTTTTTTTTGCTTTTATTGATACATTTTTATTATAGCTAAACTATCCTAGCTGAATGTTTGTATGACTTGCTTCGAAATGAAATAGTATTTAAAATTCGTATTTTCTTTTGGCACAGAATAAATATGTAAAAAACCGTAAGTTCCACTAAAGTTATTACATAAAAAAAATATTTCATTGGCCCAATCGATTTTATATTTGTTCTAACCGATTCATTGCGTTCAACTGGTATGATGTCAGTCCATTCACGCTTGTTTAACACTTTAAAAATTTACCTGCGTCTAAAAGTCACTGCCAATCTGTAAAATTTGACATGTGTGTGCCTATATTTCACTCTGCAGCCAAAACTAAACATCACAGTCGAATGGTTTTGTGTCTGGTAGTAGCCCCAAATCTCCCATCATGCACCATGGTGGTTGCGCTGCGATAGCTATAAGGATGTGGGAGATATGGGATGCACATGCTGCAGTTGATTTTTCATAAGAAAAAGTGTACGAATAAAATATATTTGTGTATACACCTGACAACAAAACATCTAATGTAGAGTATAATAATGTATTTTAATAAAATTATTTAGTATATGTAATATATTTGTGTATGCTTAGTATGTAAGATATTTATGTACAATAATAATAAACAAAATAAAAAATAAACGTGTTTTAAACAATGTCTTTTATTAAAAAAAAACTGTATTAGATATAAATAATTAAATGAACCAACAAAAAAAAAAACCAAACAGGAAAGCTTGTACTTGCAGTTAGTTACTACATAAAATTAAACAAAAACACATCTAGGTTTTAAAACTTTCAAGTTGGCAAACATTAAGAAAGTATTTTCACTATTTAATGTCTTGAACGCGCTGCGTTATAATTGGCTGGCTACTAAAATAGGTTTCTTTTCTCTTACGAACATTATAATAATATTTGGTCTTAAAGTTATGCATTCATGTTTGTGACAATTTGTTTTTTAATGTGACTGATACGTGTATACACGTACTAGGCCCATTGTAATACTGAATGTGCCATCTGGTGGAGGGATACTGAAAGTATATTTTGAGCAGTGTTTACAAAAATGGAATAAAATATGTTTTTTTTACTATCTTGCATATGAAAAATTTAATTATTTATGATTTACACATTATTATAAGTATATAAAACACAAAACTATGAAAAAAAACAATAATTTATAGCTACACATATTTAGTTACTTTAAATATTTTAAACTCAACCATAAAGACAATCGCACAACATTATTTTTCTCATAAAATATGAGTTTTCATATATTAACTTTTTATTATTTTGATGATTTAACATAGAAGGAAAGAGCATGAAATACACTAAAGCTGTAGATTAGTTATTAAAAAAGGGGGGTTGTCTGTAAAGTCGGTTTACGGACGATAATTTTACGTAATAACGTCATATCAAATTGTTTAAATTGCTGCTTTTAAAAAGCCCGCCTTAACCTGTTTGATATTATAGAAGATTTTCTCGCACGGTGGTTGGCCTGTTCTTGCACGCTCGGCTCAGGCGGAACAGGACCATGAATCATGATTTTTCGTGCGTGCAGCCGGCGTTCATCGATTTATAAGACGTTATTACGCCTAATTTTTTTTATACACAATATTGGTCTCACTCAATAAAAATTTTTCTTCTCTCAATTGAAATTCTTGGCCCGGTCTTTAATAATAGTTCTGCATTACGATGCACGTATTTTTCCAAAGACGGTGACATTAGAGAACAATAGTGTGTGATGTTGGTTTATGTCATCCAAGGCATGTTCTGCCGAAGCAGACACTCACCTACGAGTGAATAAATTTGACACGCGGAAAACTAAATACGATTTCAAAAGACTTATCCACACAATGGAAAACTGACGCTCAAGCACGAGAAAAATTGTATTTTTTCTTTCAGAAAAATATTCTCAAACTACTTTCTGGGAATCAAAGGTTGGTGTACGACGAAATCAGTAACTCCACAACTAATAAAATACACGTTTGATTAAAAAAAATTACTTTAAAAGATCTTTTGCTAAACCAATTTAATTAAAAATTTGTATTGTTTTGTAAAATGAATCCTTATTTCACTAGCTGTCAGAAATAAAGTTTTATTTGTTTAGATATTTTACCACGTACGAGTAGTCTATTTTCCAGGCGTAGGTACCTAAGCTTATATAATTAGTTTCACTGTGTAAGAAACGAAAATTAAAGTTTTTATTTAACCCCCACAATTATTATTAAATAGAAACTTATTTCTTGTTTGAAGCTACCATCTGAAATGCAGGGTAAAGTAGAGGCAAGTATATTCTCATGTACACCTCATTGCTTTTTACGGTTGTAATTTGTTCTCTGTAAAGGAGGAATCATACATTTCCAAGTGAAAATTTGGTTATAACGACCTAGATATTGAGAAAATAACTGCACGTGTAAGGGATATTGTTTCTAGTACAGAACAGTCGCTAAAATATGTGTCTGGCACAAAACATTTAATGCAAATTCACTCAACAAGTATTTTGTTGCGACCGAAAACTTCAGTTTTTCAGATCGAATAAACTGCTAACTCATGATAGCAATATTTATGACTTGTATAAGTAGATTGGTCGGTGGTAAATCAGTCTAGATTAGAAGTAAATAATTATATATCTTTAATCCATATTCACCCCTTTTTCACCGTTTAGGGGTTTAATTTCTATAAATGTTAAAATTATGTTTGGTAGTTTTATTATTTTTATTATAGTTCCGCAATATATTTTATTATGTTTATCTAGCTTCGGAGATAAAATGAATTATCTTTAAACAATATTTACGCTTTTTTCACAGCTTAGGGACTAAATTTCGAAGGAAAAAATGATACAATTGTGGTTAATAGTTTTTGTATGTTTATTATTGGTACCCAATATCTTTTTTTATGAATAATTAGATTCTTAGTTATTATTATCTATCTTAAAACCATATCCACCACTTTTTCATCCCTTTAGGATTGAATTTCGCAATGTTGGTAAAATGGTGGTTGATAGTTTTTGTATGTTTATTATTGGTCTCCAACATCTTTTATTTTAGTCAATTCAATTTGGAGCAGTAAAAATTATTAGTCTTGTAACTATATTTATTCATTTTTCATTCCTAGGGATTGAATCTCGCAACATGTTATTATTGTGTTTAGTAGTTTTCGTACGTTTATTATTGGTAGCCAATATATTTTATTATTCCTAGTTGAATTCGGAGATATAATTCTTAATTTTCAAACAATTACACCTTTTTTCACCCCTAGGAGTTACATTTCCCAAAATGGTATAATTGTGGTTGGTGATTATCGTTAATTTATTATTGGTACCCGTAATCATTTATTATGCTTGATTAAATTCAGAAATAAAAATATAAATCTTAAAACAATACTTACCCCTTTATCGCCCCGTAGGGGTTGAATTTCACAAAATGTAAAAGTTGCGGTTGGTAGTTCTCATATGTTTATTATTGGTAACCAATATAATTTCTTTTCTTTCTTTCTTTTCTTATTCTCACAGATATAATTAATTATTTTAAAACGATATTTACCCATTTTTCACTTCCTAGGGATAGAATTATGTAATTATATATAGCCTAATGTTTAAGCTAGGAAAATAACTTTATAATTAAAAAACCATCCAAATCCGTTAAGTAGGTTTAGATTGATACTGGAACAAACAGACGAACAGAAAACAGACAAAAATGTAAAAAAAAACTAGATTCTTGAGTTTTCATTAATATGAACATCCATTTACAATAGTTTTTTCTTAATTTATATAGTGTAAAGACTTTTTACCTGAACAGTTTTATTATTAGTAAATATTTCTTAATACAAATAAAATGTGAATTTTTTCATAATTATTTTTAAAACTTTTTAAGTATTCACCTTCGGAATATTATAATATGATATCACATTGTTACAAACAAGTGTTCCGGAACGATAGATGGAAGCAAATAAAGTAAGTAGTTTACTTTTATTGTTCCTTAGCTTATTTATTCATAAACGTTCTCAGTGCTTATTACTAATTATCAACAATATCGGAACTCACTCGCTGTTACATTATGATATTACCAGGCTGTTAGGATCACAGAAGAAGTGCACATAATAAAACTAAATACATACATATACAATACACAACAATGCCGCCGCTCAGAATCTTATAATCTCCTGATATCAACAGCAATATGTATACCAATTAAACAGCACCAAGTTCCTATATTCTCAGGCTTCACTGGCCAGTGATAGCATTATAAAGCATTCCGGAATAACTGATAAAGGCCAATACAGTAGTTTGCTTTTTATTGTTCCGTTGACGATCCATCATTGTTCTCAATGCTTATCAGTAGCGGAGCCTCTCGCTGTAAATATTATAATATACGATATATCATAATATACGATAGTTGTCTTCAAAATTTCCGACATCAGCACGAAGATGGCAACATTCGACAAATAATTTTGGAATGTGTTTACACATGCTTTGGAATAAACTCCTTTATTATTTTATTTGTACTTTTAACACGGTTAAACTTGTAGAATTTTTGAGTGGCAAAATGTGTGTATGTGTATATATGTAAGTGTGTGCGTATTATATATATATATATATCATACGTTTTGCATGATTAACTTGAAAAGTTGATTTTTAACATTTTGTGTAGCATGGATAAGCAAAACCAAATGGAATAAAAATAACTGTGGACATTTTTAAAAACATTTTCAGGCAATACTGGAAGCTATTGCGTGTTATGGATTTACCTTTTAAAATAATAAAAATTCTGATGATTTAAAAGACTAAGTAAAATTAAATAATTTTTTTTTTTGGAAAGAAATCAAACTCTATCATATAGCAGCCAGTAAAATTGACTTTAAACTTAAAAAAGTTCCTGTTTTATATTCCATTTGGTTCTCATCATCCACACTGCACAAAAACGTTAAAAATTCAACTTTGCCAGCTAACTATGTCAGAAGTATGCGATACATGTATTTTCATGTTGTGAAACTTCAGCCACTCAAAAAGTCTGCGAGTTTAACCTCGTGCAGCGCAAATGTAAAATAAGGACCTGGAGCGGGATATAGGCTACATCCTGACCCCTAAGAGAAGTAAAATGAGAAATCTCTGTTTTTATGAAAAATACTTAATTTATTTTAATCCATCAAAAACAATTGGTTGTCTGTAAAGTCGGTTTACGGACGATAGTTTAACATGACAACGTCATAACAAAACATTGATGAAATGATTGCATACTTTTATGAATAAAATTGAATCATTTTTATTGAATTATCACTATTTTGTATGGATACAAAGAAGGAGTGAAATGAAATCTACAATTTAATTGATAAATTTACTTTTATTTGCACTCATTAATTCAAATATGTTTATTATTTTAACGAAGAGATTATTTTAACTATAACTTTTATACATGTTTGCTATTTAACTTCTTCAAATCTGTGTTATTCTGTTAAGGATAGAACGATGATAGGAAAAGTAGGAAACTAATGGGAGTGTTTCAAGTTTAATGTGCCTTGAAAAAGTCAAATCGATGGTTGTTCCAATCGAGTGGAAGAGAGATAGATGCGGCGCAAGCGTACAATGAGCGTAACGGGACACAACGTAACGGGACTATGTGCGTTACGGGACACTTTTTCTTGCGTGCAGCCGGCGTTCATCGATTTATTAGACGTCACGTCAAAAAGGAGATCAGAAACTGAGAACGGACAATATACGCGAATAATCACATAGTTTTTCGAAATTTAACAGCTTTGAGGGTGCAAATAGGGTAAGATTAACTTTACAATAAAATGTCATATCTCTGAAGTAAATCAAGTGGTTTGCAAGAAATAAGTGATATCTATAATTTAGTGAATTAATTTTGTTTATCAAAATTATATACATAAGGTATTGAAGATAGGGTGAGTTTAGTAATAACAATTTCATATGTCTGAATTAAAAAAGATTTTAAGAAAAAGGGTTTAGATAGGAAACATACTAGGGCTGCAAATTTTCTACACCATTTCCTAAAAATTGCTCCCATAAGAGGGTAAAGATGAAATGAGTATTTTTTTATAATAAAAATTTATGTCTTAAGGTAAAGAAGTGAGTGGTAAGAAACCAAAGAAAAAAATCATAACGAGTAATTTTATCAATTTTTGAAATCAAATAGCTAAGGGTTGAAATTGCGTAAGTTTAATTTTTTAAATAAAAGAATCATAATTTTGAAGTTAATCATACGGAAGTTAAAATAATGAGCACGTACTCTTGTCCTACTACATATTAATATGAATGTTAAAGTTTTTGAATTCGAATGTTTCTTATTAATTAAGAATCGATTTGAATACAATTTAATATAGAAATAGCCCTTATATGGGATTAACACATAAGCTAGATATCATTACGAAATTCCATCCCTAAGAGGAAGAAAACGGGGTTTGGATCTATAAAGAGAATATCATATCATTGAATCTTAAGTGAAAGTTATAGAACTCATAAGGAGTTACTTCCTATTCCTTATCCATTTTCTCGAAATTTGTCCGCAAATTAGGTAAAAGGATTATAATTTTATTTTTATAACGGGATATTATATTTCCAAAGAAAATAAATCGGGAGTTAAAATGATGAGAATGAAAAAATACACACAACTACCAACTGTTTCTTAACATTTTCTGAAGTTCAAGCTGATGTTGAAACATATGTTATGACTTATGAATAATGAAAACCCGACATTTATAAATTCTCTTCACTGGTTTCTGAAATTAGATTCTCAAGGGTGTAGAAATGGGGACCGTATGTTTCATTCAAAATTATTTTTTATTAAGAATATATTAATTGCGATACTTAGAAATTGAACACGAATGGCAATAAACGGAGAGAGTAACGTAAATATATTTTTTTTTAATTTTTCGATATTCGATCTCTATGGTGATGAAATGGGAGTGAGTTGTGTTTCTTATCATGTACCATATTTAAAAAAATCTAATCGAGTAGTATGTAAGATACTGTATGTACTTGATTAGCATCATCTTACTGTAGTGTAAAATGTAAACGTATTTTTTTTACTTAATTACGTATTTACTAACGAACCAAAAATATATTGAATTTTTAAAATGTTTCATGGATTAAAACATAGAGCGCTTTTACGCCATTAAAAATATTACTTAGTAAATTCAAATTAGAAACCATTTATAGAGATGGTTTACAATGACATGTTCCACAATAGCGACCATGTGGGTAAGCGAGACAACTGTAAGTTTTAAATGATAGTCATCCAATTTCATACAAAAGTTTAGAGTTAGCTAGAAAATAAAAAAAAAATAAAAATTTATTGCTCCATGCATCTGATGTCAATGTCGTCAAAATGGACTACATATAAAAATTGTTATTGCAATCGGGTCTTTTAATCATTGTTGAATTTTCTCTTGATTCCATTTCAAATAAAATTTGAAACGATAATTTTTTCAAGAAAAATATTTTAAGAAGTGTTTTATGTTTTTTATTTTTTGTTTCTCAAGAAGAACTCCAATCATTTTGACGTACTATGATTAATTCTTACCACCTATTCCAATTTCTATGTTGCATAAAAATATTATTAGCATCAGTCTTAAAAATTCGGTCGTAAATATACAGCTTGAGTTTAAAAAATATATATTTTATACAATCCGTCCCTGACAGCGATGAGCCACCCCTGATAGTGATGAGCCAATATCGACCGTAATGAGCCACCCCTGACAGCGATAAGCCACCACTTGGACGATAATGAGCTTCAATCCGAGGAATGGCTGGCACATTTAGGGACCGAATGTTCGGGTGGACTCCACTTTCTTACATATACTTGAGCAAATATCCCCTGCCAATTGGCCGCTGACTCCAGAGTTGTCTAGCCTGGGTTGCCCGTGATCCGACACTCTCTCACTGAACCGACAGCCAATAGCAGGAGGATCGCGAAGGTATAAGTGTTTTTAATTCCAGCCTGTCGCGAAATGAATCCCGCGACTTCCCCTCGGCGCCTCGGGGGGTAGGCGTCCCGCGCGGCACGGGCGCAGGGGCAGGCGGGCCACCCGCCGCGCGCCACGGTCGCCATGGCGACGGCGTGAGGGCGCGAGGGGCGGGTGGAGGGGGCGGGCCTTGTTGTGGAGGGCGGTATTGATTGCCGGGCCGCGCGGCCGCCTGCACAAACCACCCGAGATCAATCCTCGCCTCTCGGCGTCTCTCGGCGTCTCTCGGCGTCTATCGGCGTCTCTCGGCGTCTCTCGGCGTCTCTCGGCGTCTCTCGGCGTCTCTCCGCGTCTCTCCACGCTCGCGCGCGAGGCTCGGCGAATAATAATAATAAAAAAATACATAAACGTGGAGGGGGATAAAAAAAAACACGCACGTGTATCTGCGGCGCATCAACTTTTTTTTTTTCGGGGTCGCCGCCGAAATTCGCTGCCAGCGTTCGACGTGTCAAACTCCACGTCCATACTCACGGAGTCTATCTTCAACTCCATCATACTTTTAAATCCACAACACGCGTACAAGATTATCTTTTTTATTTACTAATAAATAACTCTGGTCATTTAATGTTTGATTTTAAAACCTATTTTTAAATATTTGAAACAATCATTTCCAAGATAATGATAATAAAAATAATAATTCGAATAACATGTATGAGCACGGAAGATTTACGTTAATAATGGAGAGAAAAAATTGTGCAAAAAAACAATTTCGTTTCTTGTTGGGGAAATAACTATATTATTAATTAAGTAACAAAGTTTTTCTAGAAGTAATAGTGTAATTGAAAATTGCCCATCACTGACAGATTTTATTTTATTATTTGATAGAGCTCAGATACAAGGTCACTCTTTTGCTCCTTTAAATATTTTTCTATATTTTAAAGGTTTATTATTAAAATAATTGATTATGAGAATTTTTATCTTTGTGGTTGTAGGTGTCATCAAATACATCAATTAACCAGACGCATAAGATGATGTAAACCATAGAACATACAGGATGTAAACTAGACTGAGAGTAAAACATATTTACATTAGTGGGACATCATGTTAACAACAAGTTTAAAGCTGGTTAAACAAATAATAATTATATAAAAATAATAACAATAATAAAACCGTAATAAATTTCGTTTCATATCACACGTACGTGAACTGATAAAAATAATATCTCATGTGTTTTATACCTTGTAAATATAAAAAATATATATATTCATGGGTTTATGTTAAAATTTTTGAGATGGAAACTTTGTTTGGTTACGAGTGTGCAAGGTTGTAATTTATGTCAACTTTACGCACAAAGAGACTGGAAAAAATTTGCGAATTCATTTCAAGACAAGCTAAAGTTGAAACGCTTGTACCTAAATTCCTGCATCACTTTTATTGAATCACAGTAACTGCAGATATCTCTGCACCAATAACAATCCTGCCTCAGAATAAGCAGCAAAACCACGAGAAATCTCTCTAGAAACTCTCACCCATTCAGCAGCCAATGAACACATGACATCGGCCAGAGAATACATAGTACTATAAAGACCATCTTGCTGGTCACTGGACCCACGATTCAGTCTCATCAATACTCTGTAATACGTGGTCATTCTATCATTTCCTGTTGTATTAATATTTCAGAACTAGATATTGATAGAGACCGAAAGAATTCGCGAATTCATTCGGCGATAGGCTAGAATTCAACTGAGCTGAGGATAATGTATCAGGAAAGAATATCTAAATATCCTAAAATAAACTAGCAAAACCTTCGTAGAAAATTAAGTTACATGTTGGGTTAATAATGTGGTTTGAAAAATATTTTTTTCTAATTTTCCAAGGGATTTATTAAAAAAAAATCATCTAAAGACGCCAAGGATTTTTTGTTGATGCTAGAACATACAGACAAACAAAAAAAACCATAAAAAATGAAAACTATATATATTGTTGAGTTATAATTAATATTAATAGCAATTCCCAATAGTTTTTCCATCACTTCAGTCAATTTATAGACTTTTAACCTCAAACAATTTTATTGTTTTTACAGCTAGATAAAATGCAATCGAAAGTATGGAAGTAAATTCTAAATTACTCTATAGATTCGTTTTCATATTATCTTAATTGTGGATATACATATACACATATATAGGTGAAATTCGCAAAATATTCATCGTTCCATATTAATATCACGTAGGGCCATGCATATTTCGTGAAATGATTCCGAGACGAGATGAAAGTTAGCACACTGTAACATCGTCAGTGTTTCGTGATTAGGTGAGGTTCTTTCAGGCACAATGACGATTTTTACAAATCCAATCACAGTGATCCAGTGCGGAAGCAAACGCGTCCTGAGTTTCTCGGTCAAATAAGGCAACGACTTCTCTCGCAGACGGCCGCCAATCACGAGGAAGAAGCCGCTGGTGCGGGTATACCTTGTTGCAGTCTAATAGCCGTTCAGATCTTTTCGCGAAAAATGCCTGCCCCTATAGGTATTAGTAAACCACATCCCTATTTTCTTAACGTCTAAAGACAGTATTTTTTCAATTGAAATATGAGATTCTGCTGGTGTTCACTTCCCCTCCGACATGTCCGGCACGCGTGTCTCGTGTGATACCGTGTGGCCGGGAGACAGTGCGTGTAGACGAAGTCCAGCACTCGCGGCTCTGTGACGTCACCGGGCCGCGCGGCGCGGACAAATGGGTCACGGAAGCGCGCGGGGCGAGAAAGAAGCTCCGCGGGGTAAATGAATTGCGCCGAGGAAGAGAGAGAGAGAGAGAGAGAGAGAGAGAGAGAGAGGCCGGCGAGGAGCTGCAAGAGGCTCCAAGGGCTCTGCTACAGGGGGCAGGGGGTAGAAGGGCAGGCACACGTAGCAGCTAACTTCGTCATCACTGCCGAGACACGGGGCCCGCTGCGGTGCGGGCTGGAGGGGGGGGGGGGGGCGGAGACGCAGCCAATTTGGCAGCGAGCAAACTCATCCTCGCGGAAACACTCCGCCCTTCGCTTTTCTCCTCGGCGAGTTTGTTTCCTTCGAGACGCCGCGAGATGCCGCCACCGCCGCGCGCGCCAGGGAGGACTGCGGGGTTCTGCGGGGACGACGTACTCTATGTAGGCGCTCGCTCGCGCCCGATCTCACAGGCCGGTGCGTGGGGCGGGGCGGGAACATGCTTGGATAGTGCTGGTGTGCGCGTCACTGCACGCTAGCATCGCGGCGGCCTAGTGGACTGGAACTATCCGTGGATCCAGTGACCTCGGACAACCCTACTATAAGTAGAGACTGGAAAAATTCTCGGGTTCAATGACCTTCAGGATAGACTCCAATATCCTCTGCACACTCGGGCAAATGCCAACTGTTCATTGGCTGCTGACTTGTGAGTCGTCTCGACTGGGTGGCCTGTGATTCGACACTTCTATGAGTGAGGGTCTCTAATTGACCCCCAGTCCTCCAGATTAACAGCGAACCAATGGCAAGAAGCATCACTTAGGTAAAATTATTTGAATTTTAGCATAACACGAAATGAATCCGCGAATTTTTCAGGTCTCTACCTATAAGAACTGGAACAGATGACCAAGGGCATGCATGTTTCGCGAAAAGATTCCGAGACGTGCTGGAAGTTAAAACACTCTACCATCGTCTGTGTTTCGTGATTGGGCGAGTTTCTTTCAGGTGCATGTCGATTGTTGCAACACCAACCAAAGTAATTCACTTCTGAAGCAAACGCGTCCTGAGTGGCTTGGTCAAACGAGACAAATACTTCTATCGCAGACGGCCGCCAATCGCAAGGAGGAAACCAATGGTGTGGGTAAACCTTGTTTCGCGGAAAATGCCTGCCCCTACTAATGCCAAATGCGAGACCGCGGTTTACTGGCTGCTTGCGAGTCGATACTGCGTTTGTTCAGTGTTCTTTATTGACGCGAAAGCAACACGAAGCTAAACGTTTTTCAATTCTACTCTGTTAAGAAATGAATAAGAAATTATTACGTACATAATCACGGGAGGGGACTGGAAACAATTCGCGTTTTAATTGACCTCTAGGATTCACTGCACGCGGGTAAATTACACCTGCTAATTGGTCACTAACTAGTGAGAGCCATTATCTGATTCCGTAATTATCTGGTTGAGAGTTATTAATTGGCAGTGACGGAAAAATTCGCGGATTCATTTCGCGATACACTAAAATTCCAATAATTATATATATATTTGTGCTTCTTCTGTAGGGACTGAAAAAATTCGCGGTTTCAGTGACCTCTAGGATAGACTTCATGACGCTTTATGTGTTCCGAGAAAATTACACCTGTTTATTGGCTAACATTTCGTGAAACCTGTTGACTGGAAAGTTTGTGATTCGATACTTATTTCGGTGAGGGTTATTCATTGGCTCAGAGTCCTCCAGACCAAGTGTAGTCCAATCACTGAAACAAAAAAAAGTTAAGCGCATTTGGATTCTAGCCTTTCGCGAAATGAACCGCGAATTTTTCAGGTCTCTATTCTTCTGCTATTGGTTCACTGTTGATCTGGAGGGCTCTGGACCAATTACAGACCTACAATCAAAGACGTATCGAATCACGAGTTAGAAGCCAATGAATAGGTGACGTTTGCCCGAGAATGTAGAAGATTGTGGAGGCCATCCTGGAATTCATTGAACAAGCAAATTTTTTCTGGTCTCTATTTATTGGCTCAGAGACTTCATATTAACTGCGGCCCAATCACAGAATCCGCAGAAATGTAAACGGGTTTGGAGTCTAGCCTATTACGAAATGATTCCGCGAATGTTTCCGGTCTCTAAACACGGATATTTCGACACGCAACGAAGAACAATGAGCCAACAACACAGTCACAGGATTCATAATTACGATGCCATAAGAAAACATCCCAGACGGAAGGTACAATGTGACCGAAACACACTAACTCGTTCACGCATGAGTGTATGGAGTCTACCCGTGTAGCACGAAAATAACGCACCTATGAGTAGGGGCAGGCATTTTTCGCGAATAAATCTGAACGCCTACTAGACTGCAACAAGGTATACGCGCACCAGCGGTTTCCTTCCTTGTGATTGGCGGCCGTCTGCGAGAGAAGTCGTTGCCTTGTTCGACCGAGCCACTCAGCTCGCGTTTGCTTCCGCACTGGATTATTGTGACTGGTGTTGTAATAATCGACATGCACCTGAAATAAACTCACCCGCTCACGAAACACAGACGATGATACAGTGTTTGGACTTTCAGCTTGTCTCGGAATCTTTTCGCGAAATATGCTTTCCCCTACCTATGAGTAGAGACTTGCAAAATTCGCGGTTTCAATGGTCTTCAGGATAGACTGCACATACCTCTGTACACTTGGGCAGATAATGTAAGTTCATTGGCTGCCGACTTGTAAGTCGTCTCAGCTGGTTTGTCTGTGATTCGATCCTTCTTTGCTTGAGGGTTTATAACTGGTTGAGATTCGTCCAGATGAACAGTAAGCCAATAGAAAAATTATCTAAGAGGTGGATTCTAGCCTATCACCGAATGAATCCGCGAATTTTGCAGGTCTATACCTATGAGTTGTATCAGCCGTCGTTTCGCGAAAATGTTTCGACCCGAGATTATTACGAATACTACAACTCCATCTTACTCCTTTGTTTGGTGGATTCACACTAAAAATAGCATATTAATTTCAGACAAATTAAGGACATAAAAAACAAACACCATCATCGCGTTCTTACTGGTTCGTTCAAGTGCGGAAAGAAACTGTCTCACAGATCACCACATGTAACCACAGGTAGTCTGGAGTGATCTTAACGAACTCCCATTTAACGGTAAACACGCGGCACTAGTGCGAGAATTCATGATGGTCAAGACAAAGCTTTAAATACTTGGATTCTTACAGGAGCGACATGGTTTCCCCATCGACGGTATAAAGATGTGAGGTCTACCGCAGTGGTAAAATGTTCTCACTTAGCGGTAGATTGTCTGTAGCCTATATAGGACTACACAACCTCGCGAACTGATATGACTCTTGCACTTCAGTGGTCGATGGTCGACACCCAAGAAATAGTGTATTTAACGGAATCGACTTAGTTTTAAAGACGTATTTTTGTTTTTTTGTTTTTCGTACTTGTCGACCGAATGTAACATTGCAGACGTGGCGATGGCGGAGGTAAGACGTGACTTGTCGTCTCCCGAGGAGCAGAGGTGTGGCCAGGGGGACAGGGGGAAGGGGAAGCAGGGTGTGTGTGGTACAGTGCCGTACACGGGTGCTGCAGCACGCGGCGGGAGGCCAGTGCTGTACCCGGGCGGCGGGGAAAGACGCCGGGAGGGAGGCGGACATATCACACGTCCAATTTGTGGCCGCTCGCGGGGGAGGGGGGGAGGGGTTGTAATGGGGTTCCCTCGCGGAGCTGCGCGGTGGCCGTCAGGTCGAGGGGACGGCAAGGGGGGTGTTCTGACCCCAGAGCGGAGGGCGGCGGTCATCGCTGACTAGGAGCTGCCTGCGAGGCGGTGATTCACCCGCCCCCGGGGGCGGAGGGGGCGGAGTCCTGGAGGGCCATGGCAGCCACTTCCTTCCCGCTCCTCGAGCCGCCTTCTTGCGATGGCCGCGACTGTGTCTGGCCGTGGCTCGTCCACACTCAGGCGTTCGATATTTACAAGGACATTCTTCGTGTGAATGTTCCCAAATATTTATTTCTATTAAAAAAAAAAGGGGGGGGGGGTTGTCTGTAAAGTCGGTTTACGGACGATAATTTTACGTGATAACGTCATAAGTAGAGACAGGAAAAATTCGCCAATTCATTTCGTGATAGGCTAAAATACAAATAGTTATACCTCAGTGCTGCCTCTGCTATTGGCTCACAACTCACCTGGATGACTGGGCCAATGAGAAACACCCAACCAAAGCTGTATCGAATCACAGGCTGCTACGTTGGGACGTCTCACAAGACAGCAGCCAATGAGTGGGTGACATTTGACCGAGTGTACGTAGAATTATGGAGTTCATACTACAGGTCATTGAACCCGCGAATTTTTCCTGTCCCTAGTCATAAGAAAACATTGATGAAAATTTGCATACTTTTTTAATTGTCAAATATTATTTATAGTTTTTGCAAATTTAATTTAAATAATTTGTTTAAATATAATCACGAACAATTAGTTATAAAGCCCGCCTTAACATGTTTGATATTATAGAAGATTTTATCGCACGGTGGTTGTCCGGTTCTTGCACGCTCGGCTCAGGCGGAACGTGACAATTTTTCGTGCGTGCAGCCGGCGTCCATCGATTTATAAGACGTTATCACGTCCAAAATGTGCTCTATTTTTAAAGTAAGTGACTTTTTTTTTCCACAGATGCCACAGCGATTATTCTGACTCTTGACAATTGAATACCGTGTTTTAATCAACCAAACAAACACAAGACGTATGTTGCACCAGACCAGATAATCATGTGTAAATAAAGGCTTTGTTAAACTTTAAAGGAAAATTTTACTGTTTGAAATTAAGTTTTCGTTGCAGCACCTGCTCAAAAAGGATGATAAAATTGTCTCGGACAAGACACGCGTTGATGTTTATTTACACGATATATGCTGTAAAAACCATGTTTACCGTAATTTGGGGAGGAGGGGGAGATTTCAATATCTGCTCGCTAAGGTAAACCGTTAGCTTCATAAACTGCACGGGAATGTTATGCACAGTTTGCGTGGCTCTATTCGGAGATTATTAATACAATTTTTGGACTGCTATTTTCAAAGTTACCTTTGTAACGTTACAATTTTTTTTGACGTGACAACGTCTAATAAATCGATGAACGCCGGCTGCACGCACGAAAAAGTGTCCCGTTACGCACATAATTCCGTTACGCTGTGTCTCGTTACGCTCATTGTTCCGTTACGCTGTGTCCCGTTACGCTCATTGTTCCGTTACCTTGTGTTCCGTTACGCTGTCGGCGAGTGCAGTAATAATAGGTTATGCTACAATTGACTAAAAAATTATGGTGATTCATATAATTGATGATAGATATTTGATTACAGTTTATTTATATGAAAACTTGTTCATAATTATATTTAAACTTTATAGCTAAACGCCAGTTTTTTAAAATTAATTACAAGTCTACAAGTGAACTGTTTCGTCGACTGTTTATAAAGTGAAGTGAAAAGTTAATGTGGTTTTCATTGCTTATTACAACAACAATTTCGGCAATAAAGGTTAATTATTCTAGCATTTTAAAAATCTGATTACTAGTATAATTTCAAGTATTTATTCTTTTATTATTAAAATAAGAATGATTCAATTTTATTCATAAAAGTATGCAATCATTTCATCAATGTTTTGTTATGACGTTGTCACGTTAAACTATCGTCCGTAAACCGACTTTACAGACAACCAATTTTTTTTTTACAGTTGGGTAGGGCCTCGACTATTTCGAGGGTTCTTTTTGCTCCAGTCAAGACTCGAATCAACTTTACATATTCAAGCCAATATAGGTAATGATCGGAAAAATTCACGGTTTCAGCGACCTCTAGAGTCCTTGAGCAAACATTCCCTGGGGCAACTCGCAGAATGGCCTTCTCCCAGTCGGCAGGTGACTCGAGCACAAGGAACCGGAGGACATCAGTTTGCGAAAGTGCACGTTACTTGGAACACGAATCTTCATGACTGAATTATTCACGCAAGAGAACTAGAGCCAGCATATATTCATGAGCTTACAGTTACTCGCCTTTCTGGATTTCGTTTGAAGAATCAGACGATTTCCATGTTCCAGAAATTTCCGCTTCTTCCATAACAGATTTTTTTTTTTTAAATTTGCAGTAAAGAGCAAGAAAAGGGGAGTGACAATTATTGAGGAACGACTTTTCTCATTGCATAACATATTCTTGAAGTGATATCTCGAGAGAGTCACAAAAACCCTTAAATTGTAAATTGTTTAGTGGATAGTGGGTTCCTCTTACACACGAGACCACGACACGGCCTGCACGTGGCGGGAAACAGTATTTGAATAAAGAATCTTGTGAAGCGACGCAGTTGTCCAGTCTCACTGTCCAGTAAAGATGGCGAGCTGTAACTTGGGACTGGAAGAAAACCAAGGGTCCGTTCACCTCCAGGATAGAATCCACGTTCCTTGCATGCTCTCACTGAATGTAAAACATGTGGCAAGACTAGAGACCGGTGAAATTCGCGGTTTCAATGACCTCTAGGTAAGACTCCGCAGGACTTAACATCGGGGAAACATCCCTTGTTTATTGGCCACTGAATCGAGAGTTGTCTAGGCACTTATTTAGCCCAGGAACTCTCATTGACCCAGATTCTTCCAGACAATCGTGTGCAAAAAGAAATAAAAGATCGCAATGGCGTACGTATTTGAATTTTAACTAATCACGAAATGAATCCGCGAATTTTTTTCCAGTCTCTAGGTATGACAAATTTATTTTGTGGTGTCCACAAAGTGGCTTATAAGTAGGGGCAGGCATTTTATGCGAAAAGATCTGCACACCTATTAGACTGCAACAAGGTATACTCACACCTGTGGTTTCTTCCTTGTGATTGGCGTCCGACTGCGAGAGAAGTCGTTGCCTTATTTGGCCGAGCCATTCAAGACGCGTTTGCTTCCGCACTTAATCACTGTGATTGGTGTTGTTACAATCGATAGGAATCTGGGAGAAACTCGCCCAATCACGAAACACAGACGATGCTACAGTGTTTTAACTTTCAGCTAGTCTCAAAATCTTTTCGCGAAATCTGCATGGCCCTACTTATTAGTGACAGTGAGATAATGCTGTTCATAATAAAAGTTTTTTTTTGTCGAGACTACAAAATCATACTGTTATTACCACAGAACATTGGGAAAGTTCTGTGTCTAAACAATTCTAAGCTTCCAATAAAACCATCTGTTCATTGACCGCTCACTCCAGAGAGATTTCTTTTCAACTGGGTAGATTGTAATTCGACAATCCATTGATTGGGAGTTCCCTCACTGTGCCGAGTGTCTTCAAAACGAAATGCGAGTCCACGCAGAAGCAGCTCAAAGGGACTTTTTTTTTGTTACATCGTAGAAACCATTGTTGAGTTGCAGTTTAGGAACCAACAGTCTGATTTCGAAACTCTCCCAAGCTGCTGTTGTAGGGACAACCGTCAGCTGGGCTGGAGCCACCAAGTTTCTATTGTGGACACGTTAGGTGACAAGGCAGACTGCAAACATGTATACCATTGCATTGCTTTGACGATTGTATCATAGTTAGAGACCGGAAAAATTCGCGAATTCATTTCGCGATAGGCTAAAATACAAATCGTTATACCTTAGTGCTGCCTCTGCTATTGGCTCACAACTCACCTGGATGACTCTGGACCAATGATAAACACCAAACCAAAAACTTTATCGAATCACAGGCTGCTTCGTTGGAACGTCTCACAAGACAGCAGCCAATGAGTGGGTGGCATCTGACCGAGTGTACGTAGAACTATGGAGTTAATCCTGCAGGTCATTGAACCCGCGAATTTTTCCGGTCCCTAATCACAGTTGTGTGGACGCTCTCCTCCACGACTGTTGGCCTGTGGTGGAGTGGCCGGATCACAATTGGGGGGGGGGGGGGGGGGAGGGCATAGGCGGGCCTGACTCCAAATGCACAGCCACTGCTCACGCCGCAGAACGCCTCTCCCGTCCGGCCCGGGAGGAGACCTCAGCTCGCCAGAGCAGCGCTGCCGCTGAATGAACTAGCACTCGTCCGCCAACTGGTTAGTCGGAATGAAGAACAACCCGCTAAAAGATGCATGTACCTCGCGCAGACTGCCAGCGCCGCGTTCTCTTTGTTTCTCTCCGCGGAGAAGAGAGAGAGAGGAAAGTGGTTGAATATGCGACTAAGACGCCTGCCTGGCTGCCTCCTCACCCCTCCCCACTCCACAGCTCGTTTGCCCGCGCCTCGGTGGCTCCGGGGCTTGGAGACGGCGCTGCCAACACAAAGACGCCGAGGAGGTAATACGCAGCGCGTCCGCCCCTTCACGAGCGTACCAACCCCTCCCGGCCAAAAAAAAAAGTGTTTCATTGCATTATTTACACTCCCGATTCTCCCGTCTCTTTTCTCTGGCGGGGCCTTCTCGTGCATCTTTCAACAATAAGCCTTTCTTCTCGTCCTTTTCCCACCGCCATTTATCTCCACCGCGGAGGTAAACTTTCACCGCTGGTTCCTCCGCCAGCATAACCTACCCTCCTATCCCCTCCTCCACCTGGAACAGCACCGACGCAATTACCTTTTAGTAGCGTGTTGACACTCCGAGCGCTGGGGGCTCATTACATATTCATGCGCGACCGCTGTGATTCCCGGAGGAGCCGTGGGCGGCCGGGCGCTACGTCTGGCAACACCGCATCTTGGGCTTCACCTCCATTGTCGGCCGTTGTATTCAACGAGTAGGCCGAGATTTAAATATATATGTAAGGTTCTTTCTTGTGTGCGATTGGGCTGCCAGTGATTTATCAGCTAGGGGCACGCATAATTTGCGAAAAGATTCCGAGACCAGCTGAAAGTTAAAACACTGTAGCATCGTCTGTGTTTCGCGATTGGGTGAGTTTCTTTCAGGCACATGTCGATTGTTGCAACACCAATCACAGCAATTCACCGCGGAAGCAAACGCATCCTGAGTGGCTCGGTCAAACAAGGCAAATACTTCTCTCGCAGACGGCCGACAATCGCAAGGAAGAAACCGCTGGTGCGCGTATACCTTGTTGCAGTCTAATAGGCGTTCAGCTTTATTAGCGAAAAAAGCCTGCCCCTACTCATTTATAGTAACGGGATGGTTAAAAAAAAGTTGGTGCTCAGTAACCTTTATGTTGGACTGGAAAGTCCTCTATAGACAGTATCTTTTGCCGTTGACTTTCAATGTCTGAACCAAGCTACACGTGGTTCCGTCTTCATTTGAGGTTCTCTCGCATAATACTGCGAAAACAAGCAACGGAATAACACATTTGTGACCACGGTTTTGAACTACATATTTTAAAATATAATTTTCGAATACAAGTGTCATGGTCTGTAGAGTTGGTACATTGTTAGGATGATAAAATAGTTCGTGCATAATACATTAAAATACGCCGTTCTACATTAATTTGCATCAAAAAACTAAAAAAAGGACACAGTAGTATACGAATGTATGTTCTGGAACATGGCTTCTGGCTGTGGAGCGTGTGGGCACGTCCGCCATCTTGGATTGTGACGTCACGGCGGCCATCTTGGATGACCTTGACCTTGATCTTTGACCTTGACCTTGAATTTGATCCTCAAAAATCGCCAAAATTTGCCAAAATTGGGCAAAAATTGTCCAAAATTCCTCAAAATTCGCCAAAATTTCCATTTCTGTGGAAAAAAATTCCGCCAAAAAATCTCAAAAAATTCCACAATTCAAAAATCAGGATTTCGAAAATCCTCAAAAGTCGTTTTACCCTAGAAAGAACCCAAATTCCTAAAAGCGGCTTAAAACTCCTAAGAGCTAGCCGCTCTAAGCCGTCGAGGTCATGACCTTGAAAATTAGGATGACATGGCAGCCATATTGGATGATGACGTCACCGTTGCAATTTTCGTTACGGCCGCCATCTTTAACTTTTTTATTTATTATCCGATTTTAATGAAAAAAATTTAAAAAATTATAAAAAAAAATTAAATAATAAAACTTTAATAAAATATTTAAAAAAAAAACATACATTTACGACACGGAGTTCGGAGTCCTCGGTTCGAACCCGACGAGCGCAAAAAAAAATAAAAATGGTGACCGATCCTTCCCCCCGTGGTGACTTTTGGCAGACTGACTCCCACCACTTTTCTTAAAGTATATATATCGTCACCCAGTATGACGTCATGTCCGACATCTTGTCTTCGTTGCTGGAGACCACCATCTTGTATTCGTCGGCGAGAGTGCGCTGATAACATGTTAGTTTAGTTCTTATCCGCTAGAGTGCAGTAATCATTTATTACTGTGACACCTGCCATCTTGAAATTCGGCCGCCATCTTGGAAATCCGTAATTATTTAGCTAGGAATTCGGGAAAAGTTCCAAAACTCATTAAATAAATAGCTCATTAATTTACATATTGATTCGATCCGCTCCTGTCCTTGGTTCGATACCCGATCGATGCAATAATGTTTAATTTTATGTAAAAAATAATAATTGCAATAAACCATGTTCATCATATATTTAAAGAACCTCTAAATCCTCTACGACCACCATCCTATCAGACATCAAGACCACCATATTGGAAATTCGTAATTTTAATGCTAGAGATTCGGGAAAAAATTCAAAATTCATTTAATAAATTTGTAATCTATATACTGATTGATTAAATCGACTAAGGTCCTTGGTTCGATCCCTGGCCGATACAAATCAACTTTAATTTTAAAAAAGTACCAGAAAAGTGTAAGGTTCGAGAAATAAAACACCTCAAAGTCTTTTACAAACATAATATTTATTACACAATTTCTATCCTACTACAGAATCACTTGCGAAAGCCAGCAATCTTATAAACATTTAGCCCTGCATAGACGTGCATCGACTACTTCTTAGCTCCAAATGGCTACAAATGCTTCAAAAGGCTCCAAATGCTCCAACAGCTCCAAAAAAGGCTCCAAATGCTCCAATAACCACCAAATGCTTAACACAGCTCCAAATGGCTCCAAATGCTCCAAACGGCCTCCAAATGCTTGACAGCCTCCAAATGCTTGACTGCTCCAAACGGCTCCAAATGCTCCAAATGTCTCCAAATTGCTTCAAATGCTCCAAACGGCTCCAAATGCTCCAAACGGCTCCAAAAGCTCCAAATGTCTCCAAATGCTCCAAACGGCTCCAAATGCTCCAAATGTCTCCAAAAGGCTCCAAATGCTCCAAATGCTCCAAATTGCTCCAAATGCTCCAAACGGCTCCAAATGCTCCAAATTGCTCCAAATGCTCCAAACGGCTACAAATGCTCCAAACGGCTCCAAATGTCTCCAAAAGGCTCCAAATGCTCCAAACGGCTCCAAATGCTCCAAATGCTCCAAATGTCTCCAAAAGGCTCCAAATGCTTCAAAAGGCTCCAATTGCTCCAAACGGCCTCCAAATGCTCCAAATGGCTCCAAATGCTCCAAATGGCTCCAAATGCTCCAAATGGCTCCAACAGCTCCAAAAGGCTCCAAATGCTTCAAAAGGCTCCAATTGTTCCAAGAGCTCCATCTTCAATTGATTCCAACTGATTCCAATTACTTTTCTTATCGAACTTGGCATGGTTACTAACATGTCTTTATTAGTATATATTTTGACTGGCAGTGGTAACGTATTTTGCACCTTTAAGTTATAAGTTTTATTTAGAAATCAGATTTCGATAAATGGTAGATACCATTTGGAAAGAAAATATATTAATTTATCTTCAAGTTTATACACATTTAATTAAAGCCATTATTGTATGTAGCCAGCTTCCCTCAGTTCTTTGAGTATGAAGGATATTTCTTTAATGTTCGAATAGTTTCCTGCACAAAGCGATCCATGTAGTAGTCGTAGCCTGTCAACCAATATGTTAGGATCTTCCCATGAGGTATAATCAAACTCTTCTGCTGCGTTCATCATCCTTGCATGTTTATAATAAATATTATTATCTCTGGTGTCTATCGTTTTAACACCAACCTCAAGGTCACTTTCGTCATCGTGACAGTGATTATCACAAGCTTGATCAGGATAATTTATTTTATTACGACGTTTCCATCGTTTTGGTCTCAAACCACCATCACAGTCTTCGCTCTTACATGCTTTTGGTGCTTCAGCACAGTACTCAATCATGTCAGCCTTAGATGTGTCAGCACAGTCTTCGTTCACGACAGCTTCTGATGTGTCACCACAGTCTTCAATCATGTCAGCACCACAAACTTGATCAGGATAATTTATTTTATTACGTCGTTTCCATCGTTTTGGTCTCAGACCGCCATCACAGTCTTCGATCTTGCCTGCTTTAGGTGCTTCAGTACAGTACTCAATCATGTCAGCCTTAGATGTGTCAGCACAGTCTTCGTTCACGCCAGCTTCTGATGTGTCACCACAGTCTTCAATCATGTCAGCACCACAAACTTGATCAGGATAATTTATTTTATTACGTCGTTTCCGTCGTTTTGGTCTCAGACCGCCATCACAGTCTTCGATCTTACCTGCTTTAGGTGCTTCAGTACAGTACTCAATCATGTCAGCCTCAGATGTGTCACCACAATCTTCAATCATGCACGCTTCAGATGATTCATCATAGTCTTCGACCTTGTAAGCTTCAGATGGTTCTCCATCTTTCTCATTTTCATGGAGACGACTAGATATTGGAGTAAATATATTTTCATTTCTAATGTGGTTACAACTTCCTTCGTTTGTTTTAGATTTTAAATTATTATCTTGATCTAGATCAGTAATTTTAGCATTAGATTTTTCGCCTTCGTTCCTCTTCCGCGATGTTGTAGCCCAGTCTTCGTTATCTTTATTCATCTTAATTGTACAGGTCTTGTAATGTCTATCCAAGTAATATCTTCTACCAAAGGATTTCTGACACTGACTGCAATGAAATGGTTTTTGACAAGGACCCAAATTACACTCGCTTCTCTCATGTCGTTTAGCATTCTTTCTCAAGGTAAACACCTTGCTACAGTATCTACAGTGATGACGTTTCGATACAGCGTCAGATCCTAAATCGGAATTCATATTAGTTACCGAGACTAATGCCAGATGCAAACTAAGAGTTTTAAATTAGATATATTACTTAAATAGAATTTTTTAATTATTTCATCAGCGAGAATTAATTTATCTCATTCAAAGGTACTTTTTGCAAGTAGTTCTGCTTTTCAACAACAGATGTCGCCACATGTTACTTGCAGGTAAATAATATTTAGTTCTTTTATGCGGGATGCGGGATGCTCACTAACGATCGAAATAGAACGATGGCTTCGCTAGACTCCAAGGAGAAGGAAGTTCGTCCATCCTGTTAGTGCTTCTTAGATTTCTCAGAAATTATTTGACTGAGTAATGATAATTTTTTTTTTTTAATTTCCGCCTGATAAAAATATTACAAGTAATGATTGAGTAGCAGAAGTTCACTAATTATATGCAACCTTGAATAAAAAATGACATGCTTCATTAAGTAAAAAAATCCTTCATGCAGAGATAAATTCCTCATCAGTAACCAGAAGCACTCGGAGAAAACCATCAGATGTATAGTCAGGAATAATCAGAAGCACCCAGTGAAAACCATCAAAATATTGTCAAGAATAATCAGGAGCACACGGAGAAATCCATCTAAATATTGTCAAGAATAATCAGGAGCACACGGAGAAATCCACCATAATACTGTCAAGAATAAACGGGAGCACACGGAGAAAACCGCCATAATATTGACAAGAATAATCGGAAGCACACGGAGAAAACCGCCACAAGTTTTCTTTGATATCATAAAATTTCAGGAAAAAATAATAAAAAATAAAAATAAATTAATAAAAAATTTAAAAAAATAAAATAAAAAATACATAAAATTCTGGCTTGTACTAGAACTATATCTTTGCTCAACAATGAGAAGTTCACAAGCTAGCAGAATCTGTTTATGTATTTTTTATTTTATTTTTTTAAATTTTTTATTAATTTATTTTTATTTTTTATTATTTTTTCCTGAAATTTTATGATATCAAAGAAAACTTGTGGCGGTTTTCTCCGTGTGCTTCCGATTATTCTTGTCAATATTATGGCGGTTTTCTCCGTGTGCTCCCGTTTATTCTTGACAGTATTATGGTGGATTTCTCCGTGTGCTCCTGATTATTCTTGACAATATTTAGATGGATTTCTCCGTGTGCTCCTGATTATTCTTGACAATATTTTGATGGTTTTCACTGGGTGCTTCTGATTATTCCTGACTATACATCTGATGGTTTTCTCCGAGTGCTTCTGGTTACTGATGAGGAATTTATCTCTGCATGAAGGATTTTTTTACTTAATGAAGCATGTCATTTTTTATTCAAGGTTGCATATAATTAGTGAACTTCTGCTACTCAATCATTACTTGTAATATTTTTATCAGGCGGAAATTAAAAAAAAAAAAAATTATCATTACTCAGTCAAATAATTTCTGAGAAATCTAAGAAGCACTAACAGGATGGACGAACTTCCTTCTCCTTGGAGTCTAGCGAAGCCATCGTTCTATTTCGATCGTTAGTGAGCATCCCGCATCCTGCATAAAAGAACTAAATATTATTTACCTGCAAGTAACATGTGGCGACATCTGTTGTTGAAAAGCAGAACTACTTGCAAAAAGTACCTTTGAATGAGATAAATTAATTCTCGCTGATGAAATAATTAAAAAATTCTATTTAAGTAATATATCTAATTTAAAACTCTTAGTTTGCATCTGGCATTAGTCTCGGTAACTAATATGAATTCCGATTTAGGATCTGACGCTGTATCGAAACGTCATCACTGTAGATACTGTAGCAAGGTGTTTACCTTGAGAAAGAATGCTAAACGACATGAGAGAAGCGAGTGTAATTTGGGTCCTTGTCAAAAACCATTTCATTGCAGTCAGTGTCAGAAATCCTTTGGTAGAAGATATTACTTGGATAGACATTACAAGACCTGTACAATTAAGATGAATAAAGATAACGAAGACTGGGCTACAACATCGCGGAAGAGGAACGAAGGCGAAAAAGCTAATGCTAAAATTACTGATCTAGATCAAGATAATAATTTAAAATCTAAAACAAACGAAGGAAGTTGTAACCACATTAGAAATGAAAATATATTTACTCCAATATCTAGTCGTCTCCATGAAAATGAGAAAGATGGAGAACCATCTGAAGCTTACAAGGTCGAAGACTATGATGAATCATCTGAAGCGTGCATGATTGAAGATTGTGGTGACACATCTGAGGCTGACATGATTGAGTACTGTACTGAAGCACCTAAAGCAGGTAAGATCGAAGACTGTGATGGCGGTCTGAGACCAAAACGACGGAAACGACGTAATAAAATAAATTATCCTGATCAAGTTTGTGGTGCTGACATGATTGAAGACTGTGGTGACACATCAGAAGCTGTCGTGAACGAAGACTGTGCTGACACATCTAAGGCTGACATGATTGAGTACTGTGCTGAAGCACCAAAAGCATGTAAGAGCGAAGACTGTGATGGTGGTTTGAGACCAAAACGATGGAAACGTCGTAATAAAATAAATTATCCTGATCAAGCTTGTGATAATCACTGTCACGATGACGAAAGTGACCTTGAGGTTGGTGTTAAAACGATAGACACCAGAGATAATAATATTTATTATAAACATGCAAGGATGATGAACGCAGCAGAAGAGTTTGATTATACCTCATGGGAAGATCCTAACATATTGGTTGACAGGCTACGACTACTACATGGATCGCTTTGTGCAGGAAACTATTCGAACATTAAAGAAATATCCTTCATACTCAAAGAACTGAGGGAAGCTGGCTACATACAATAATGGCTTTAATTAAATGTGTATAAACTTGAAGATAAATTAATATATTTTCTTTCCAAATGGTATCTACCATTTATCGAAATCTGATTTCTAAATAAAACTTATAACTTAAAGGTGCAAAATACGTTACCACTGCCAGTCAAAATATATACTAATAAAGACATGTTAGTAACCATGCCAAGTTCGATAAGAAAAGTAATTGGAATCAGTTGGAATCAATTGAAGATGGAGCTCTTGGAACAATTGGAGCCTTTTGAAGCATTTGGAGCCTTTTGGAGCTGTTGGAGCCATTTGGAGCATTTGGAGCCATTTGGAGCATTTGGAGGCCGTTTGGAGCAATTGGAGCCTTTTGAAGCATTTGGAGCCTTTTGGAGACATTTGGAGCATTTGGAGCCGTTTGGAGCATTTGGAGCCTTTTGGAGACATTTGGAGCCGTTTGGAGCATTTGTAGCCGTTTGGAGCATTTGGAGCAATTTGGAGCATTTGGAGCCGTTTGGAGCATTTGGAGCCGTTTGGAGCATTTGGAGCCTTTTGGAGACATTTGGAGCATTTGGAGCCGTTTGGAGCATTTGGAGACATTTGGAGCTTTTGGAGCCGTTTGGAGCATTTGGAGCTGTTTGGAGCATTTGGAGCATTTGGAGCCGTTTGGAACATTTGGAGCAATTTGGAGCATTTGGAGCCGTTTGGAGCATTTGAAGCAATTTGGAGACATTTGGAGCATTTGGAGCCGTTTGGAGCAGTCAAGCATTTGGAGCTGTGTTAAGCATTTGGTGGTTATTGGAGCATTTGGAGCCTTTTTTTGGAGCTGTTGGAGCATTTGGAGCCTTTTGAAGCATTTGTAGCCATTTGGAGCTAAGAAGTAGTCGATGCACGTCTATGCAGGGCTAAATGTTTATAAGATTGCTGGCTTTCGCAAGTGATTCTGTAGTAGGATAGAAATTGTGTAATAAATATTATGTTTGTAAAAGACTTTGAGGTGTTTTATTTCTCGAACCTTACACTTTTCTGGTACTTTTTTAAAATTAAAGTTGATTTGTATCGGCCAGGGATCGAACCAAGGACCTTAGTCGATTTAATCAATCAGTATATAGATTACAAATTTATTAAATGAATTTTGAATTTTTTCCCGAATCTCTAGCATTAAAATTACGAATTTCCAATATGGTGGTCTTGATGTCTGATAGGATGGTGGTCGTAGAGGATTTAGAGGTTCTTTAAATATATGATGAACATGGTTTATTGCAATTATTATTTTTTACATAAAATTAAACATTATTGCATCGATCGGGTATCGAACCAAGGACAGGAGCGGATCGAATCAATATGTAAATTAATGAGCTATTTATTTAATGAGTTTTGGAACTTTTCCCGAATTCCTAGCTAAATAATTACGGATTTCCAAGATGGCGGCCGAATTTCAAGATGGCAGGTGTCACAGTAATAAATGATTACTGCACTCTAGCGGATAAGAACTAAACTAACATGTTATCAGCGCACTCTCGCCGACGAATACAAGATGGTGGTCTCCAGCAACGAAGACAAGATGTCGGACATGACGTCATACTGGGTGACGATATATATGCTTTAAGAAAAGTGGTGGGAGTCAGTCTGCCAAAAGTCACCACGGGGGGAAGGATCGGTCACCATTTTTTTTTTTTTGCGCTCGTCGGGTTCGAACCGAGGACTCCGAACTCCGTGTCGTAAATGTATGTTTTTTTTAAAATATTTTATTAAAGTTTTATTATTTAATTTTTTTTTATAATTTTTTTAAATTTTTTTCATTAAAATCGGATAATAAATAAAAAAGTTAAAGATGGCGGCCGTAACGAAAATTGCAACGGTGACGTCATCATCCAATATGGCTGCCATGGCATCCTAATTTTCAAGGTCATGACCTCGACGGCTTAGAGCGGCTAGCTCTTAGGAGTTTTAAGCCGCTTTTAGGAATTTGGGTTCTTTCTAGGGTAAAACGACTTTTGAGGATTTTCGAAATCCTGATTTTTGAATTGTGGAATTTTTTGAGATTTTTTGGCGGAATTTTTTTCCACAGAAATGGAAATTTTGGCGAATTTTGAGGAATTTTGGACAATTTTTGCCCAATTTTGGCAAATTTTGGCGATTTTTGAGGATCAAATTCAAGGTTAAGGTCAAAGGTCAAGGTCAAGGTCATCCAAGATGGCCGCCGTGACGTCACAATCCAAGATGGCGGACGTGCCCACACGCTCCACAGCCAGAAGCCATGTTCCAGAACATACATTCGTATACTACTGGACACTGGTAGATAGGCATACCTACTATTAACGTAAAAATATCTCAATGTTTAGATATATTAAATGATTTAGCCAGGTACACATGCTAGAAAGAAACTTTGAAGCAGCAATAGACATAGTGTGAGAACAGGCAAGCAGTCAATTGGATGCCCTTTATGTCTGAAGTCACTTCACAGATAACGTTGATTATTTGGAAATTGGAAGCTCGATAAATACAGATGGCAAGCCAAGTATTCAGAGTGCACGCAGTCTAGTAGACCTGGCGTTATAGGAAATATTATTTTTTTTACATTAGATTTAGCTTGAGATTAAAAAAAGAAATTCGTGGCTTCGAAAACCAGTCGTCCCTGATTTACAGTTTTTTTTTGTGAAATCGAGTCTTATGCATGTCTTTGTTCATTGACTGCTGACACTTTGAAACCAGCTCCCTTATTTCCACTTCCTATGTTTATCATTGACTTCAGAAACTTCAAATAACACTATAAAAAACATTTTGTGCCCAATATTTTGTCAATGTAATTTTTTTTGGTCTGAACAAAATCATTTTTATCCGTGACAGTAATATTCGACAGTTACTGATAAGCCATTTATTAAACATTACAAATTAATTCACTGTACTAAAAAAAAAATATAAGTTACGACGTCTACTGACGGAATATTCTGTGGTGGCCACAAATCGGTTTTTACACTATAACATTGATCAAAATTTGTGTGATCCAAACCATATTTTGTTAAGTTGGTAAGACGTATAAGTTCAGCCAGTCACTGAGTAATTCAGCACAATTTCCTTATCAATAACGACAAAACTACAAGCTTCTTTTGATTAAAAATTATCGAATCACGAACACACTGCCAAATAACTGCAATTTGTTTTTGTATTTTGTCAGCGTAACATAAAAATTTGCGAATATTTCATGGTTTTAAAGAATTTGACGTATTTTCTCTGTTGCATCTGAAGTTGAAGTGAGTCCCTTTATCGTAAATATCTTCGTACCCTTTTGGGAATTAACTTACACTTGAAGTGAAAAGACTTAAAGCCCATCATGACGTACAGATTTCCCTACTTGTGTAGGTTGAGTAACATTCGTTATCTCTCAAGTGCGATTAAAGAGGGAAGAATAATTATTACTTTTTTAATATGCTCAGAGAAATGATAAAACTAACAGCAGCTGAATGTGAATTAGAATACAATACACCATATTATTTGTACCTCAAAGAAGGCAGAATAAAAAAAATTACATCACAATATAATGTTATGAAAATTATATAAAATGGATTATTGAGATATCCTAACGCATGTTTGTTGTACGGTCATGCCATTGTGTTTAGGTATTGACCAGTTAAATTTCTACGGTTGTTCCAAAGTGTAGGCATAGAATTTGGTGTTTTGTAGCTAAAATTGTTTATAGATACATGTGACATGTTAGTTGATAATAGTTAAATGTTTAATTGTACGCAAATATTAATAATTATAATTTTTATTCTACTAATTGTGTCGTGGTCACATTTTCTGGGCTTCTACAGCTGGGTATCGCATACCAAATCGCTTCTCTATAGTCTCATTTTTTAACATATTAACTCATGATTGTTTGTAATTTTCCAAAAAAAAATAACATCATTCAATATGGCGGGTGAAGCCGAGCCCGAAGAGAGCTCCTGAAGCGGCGCGTATGTCCTTGTTGCACGGCGGCTCGCAGCGGCAGGAAGGATCAGGCGCCATTTCCTGCGGCCAAGCCAGACCGCGTGGCTTCCTGGCTGGCGGCCGTCTCGCACCTAAAGCACAGCCCGCGTAGATGCCCTCCCGCCACAGAGCAATACAGATTAAGATGCCCTCCCGTCATAGATCAGTGCCCATGAAGAGGCCCTCTGCCACAGAGCAATGCCCGTGTAGAGGTCCTGCCGTAATAGATAAGTGCACGTGTAGAGGGTCTCCTGCCATAGAGCAATGCACACGTAGATGCTCTCCCGCCATAGAGCAATGCCCGTGGAGAGGTCCTCCTGCCGTAATAGAGCAGTGCACGTGTAGAGGGCCTCCTGCCATAGAGCAATGCACACGTAGATGCTCTCCCACCATAGAGCAATGCCCGTGTAGAGGTCCTGCCGTAATAGAGCAGTGCACGTGTAGAGGGCCTCCTGCCATAGAGCAATGCACACGTAGATGCTCTCCCGCCAAAGTCAATGCCCGTGTAGAGGTCCTCCTGCCATAATAGAGCAGTGCACGTGTAGAGGGCCTCCTGCCATAGAGCAATACACACGTAGATGCTCTCCCGCCATAGATCAGTGTCCATGAAGAGGCCCTCCTTCCATTGAGCAGTGCACGTGTAGAGGGCCTCCTGCCATAGAGCAATACACACGTAGATGCTCTCCCGCCATAGAGCAATACCCGTGGAGAGGTCCTCCTGCCGTAATAGATCAGTGCACGTGTAGAGGGCCTCCTGCCATAGAGCAATGCACACGTAGATGCTCTCCCACCATAGAGCAATGCCCGTGTAGAGGTCCTGCCGTAATAGAGCAGTGCACGTGTAGAGGGCCTCCTGCCATAGAGCAATGCACACGTAGATGCTCTCCCGCCAAAGTCAATGCCCGTGTAGAGGTCCTCCTGCCATAATAGAGCAGTGCACGTGTAGAGGGCCTCCTGCCATAGAGCAATACACACGTAGATGCTCTCCCGCCATAGATCAGTGTCCATGAAGAGGCCCTCCTTCCATTGAGCAGTGCACGTGTAGAGGGCCTCCTGCCATAGAGCAATACACACGTAGATGCTCTCCCGCCATAGAGCAATACCCGTGGAGAGGTCCTCCTGCCGTAATAGATCAGTGCACGTGTAGAGGGCCTCCTGCCATAGAGCGATGCACACGTAGATGCTCTCCTGTCATAGAGCAATGCCCGTGGAGAGGTCCTCCTGCCGTAATAGATCAGTGTACGTGTAGAGGGCCTCCTGCCATAGAGCAATACACACGCAGATGCTCTCCCGCCATAGAGCAATGCTCGTGTAGAGGTCCTCCTGCCGTAATAGATCAGTGCACGTGTAGAGGGCCTCCTGCCATAGAGCAATGCACACGCAGATGCTCTCCCGCCATAGATCAGTGTCCATGAAGAGGCCCTCCTTCCATTGAGCAGTGCACGTGTAGAGGCCCTCCTGCCATAGAGCAGTGCCCTTCTTGCTGTCTGCGCCGACAGCGTTACAGGGGCTGCGAGCCGTGTGCTTAGCGCTCGAGTAAACGCAGCCACGCTCGACGCTCCAAGAAGCTCGAAGACCGACGAGTGCAAGCAGAGTTGCCGCGGGAGTTCCAAGGAGGAACGAAGTTAAGCGAAATGCCTCGACTGCGAGCTCGATTCTCCGCGCGCTCCCGGCTGCCCGGAGGAGCGGGTAATGAGCGCGCCCGCCGCCAGGCAGCGCGCGCACTCGCGCGGGAAAACACGCCCCGCCATAGAGCACTGCGCCATAGAAGACTCCGCACTCAGAGGCGAGTATTTCGAGACACGCTGTTACAACTCCTTAACTATCTTACCGAATTATTAGTAAATAATGAGACAATTCTCGAACTATTGGATTACATCTATTGACAGGATATTATTCCACAATAGGCAGAAATCCACGAATTTTGAAACAAACTGCATTGCTTTAGATCGGTGGTTCCCAACCTTTTTCAGCTGGCGACCCACCTTTCCTTACAGGAATACCTCCACGGTCCATCGGTCCATGGTGGAGTAAAAAACCTAATTTGTATCGTATCCCTTCCTTATGTATATATAATTTACCATCAAATATTGCAAATACACATTTACATTGTAAACTCTTTATAACGCCACTCGATTTAACGACAAACTCCTTAAAACACCGAAATTGCTTGACTTTGGTTGGTTTACCTTGTTTTCTATACAATAATACACTCTATATATTTAACGACAACAATACGGTATTATAGATCATTAAGCAGTACTTTCTAAGTTGCCGAAGTTGATAAGAACTGCAGATGTGTACGTTCTTTTGTTTGCTGTTTTGCTGTTGTATTATCTAGAACGTGTTTACTTCGACTGACGTACCGGAGATTCTAAGAAATTTTGTTTTTGTTATTGTATGATGAACTTGCACATGTTTGCCTCGGTCACTAGACTTGTCAAGTTGCTACACATTATCATTATCGCAGTTGCTTGCAGACTTTCGAACTGTAAACATGGCGAGTAAACGAAAATCTTTGTGTATTGACGAAAAAGTTTTATTAATACGCTCAATAGAGGCGGGAGAAAAGATCAGTGATGTTGGAAGACGCTTTGGATTTAGCCGCTCTACCGTGTCTACAATATGGAAAAACAAAAAAAAAAAACACACAAAAAAAATACTATACGCAATAAGTGTTGTTATTTGTATGAGTATTAATATTCGTGTGTAAAATGTGTACTATATTAGTAAATACATATTATTATAGAATAGTAAAATTATATCTTTTTATTTCTCTCCATTTAACGACCACTCTCTATAACGCCGAAAAAAGCTCAGTCCGTTAAGTGTCGTTATATAGAGTTTACACTGTATATATGTATATATATGTAAGTATATATAGGTATATATGTATATATATATGTGTGTGTGTGCTTTTTTTTAAGATACCGATTGATTATATTCATAAACAATTTGTGTTCTGTTTTGAAAATGGTTGACAAAATATAAGCAATTTGTAGCAAAACAGTTATTTATTTAACAATAGATATGCGTTTGCACACAATTCGATTTGTTTCGATTTTTTTCTTATCTTTTCTGGTGGTTTATTCGATGGCTTCTGATAGTTCTAGGATCGGGTCGCGACCTACCGGTTGGGAACCGCTGCTTCAAACGATTCTGACGTCCCTGCTTAATGCTGGGGGCTTGTAAACTAACTCTCGATGCCCGGAACTATAAATAAAACAAGCCGGATACCTTATCCCTGCGATGCAGAACCATATTATTTAAATCATACAAGTTTACGTATATTCTTACGTACAGTATCGATAGCCGCAGTGATGTATAAGTAGTCTTGCATGTAACCAAACAGTATTTCGCGAAACATTTTCCACTTATTCCTAGAGACCGGAAAAATTCGCGAATTCCTTTCGAGACAGGCTGGAATCCAAATTCGTTTAGCTTAATGTTGCGTCAGTGATTGAACCGCAATTTACCTGAAGGACTCTGAGCCAATAGCAAACACTCAACAAAAGAAGTATCGAATCATAAGAATCGCAGTAAACAGGTGTCCCGAGTCGGTAAACAATGACCAGGCGATAGTTGCCCGAGTACATAGAGAATCGTGGAGTCTATCCTAGTGGTCATCGAAACCGTGAATTTTTCCAGTCCCTACTTATTCCAGCCTGTCTCGAAAGGAATCCGCGAATTTTTCCGATCTCTAGTGATCACAGAGTCGATCTTCCGGGAGGAGTGATGGGGATTAACATTTTTTTGTAAAAAAATTATTATTTTACAATTTCTATATCTATTCAGCTGGGTGTGATTTTTTTCAAAATTTTGTATTTTTTAAGACAATTTGGATAAAACCCCAGTTTTGATAAAGAGTATTCACGACTGAGAACCTACATTTTAAAGAGCTATATTGCTGCGATATGGGGTTCGTAAAGGATAGCCCTTTTTTAAAGATTTTTAACACACTCAGTTTTATTGATTGCCACTTCTTATGTCACTAACAAATAATCTTCTAAAATGACAAATAATCAATTGCACTTAAAAATAATGTTGCTTTCCCGTCACTCAGTTCTTACAATCCACACACCTCGCTGGGCCGCACCTCTGGCGCAACTCTCGCCGCAGCACCCCTCGTGGACCTCCGCCGCGGGACTCCGTCGCCGCCGTCGCACTTGCCTTCGCCGAGGTTCCGCTCGACGCCTCTCTCGGAACTTCGCTCGGGACTCCGCCGCGCCCGCGACACTATCGCCCGGAACTGAATTCTCCGCCCTGGAACCTTCGTCCAAGGACTTCGCCACTCTGCCGCACCCGCGACTCTATCGCCCCGGAAACTCCGCCGCGGGAGAACTCCCGACAGAACTACGAATGACTGTGAGGCCGGTGTCCTCGGCTTATATATCGGCCCGGGCGTCCTTCTAGAATTCGCGAGCGCGGCTGGGGCCAGTCGCGTCATTCCGCGCCGACCCGACGGCAGAAATCTCTCGAAACACGTGTCGGCGGCTGCCAGCTGCGAGGTGTCAGGTGTCTTAGCTATCAGCGCAGCGCCGCGCGGGGAGCGGAAGGCTGGAGGGGAGAGGGGAAGCGGCGACCCAGGTGCGCGCAGCACGTCTCATGTTGCAGCGGCATGTGATGTCAGCCCAGACAGCTCTGCACCTGCGCGTGACACGGCCTTGCTCACGTTCGTAACAATATATATATTTTTAAATTCTGACTTCTCGTTTAGCGAGGAAGTGTTCCGTATCGCCCAGAAGCCGGGGTTACGCCCCTCTGTGTCCCTGGGGCCGGCGCGGCGCAGGGCGGACCGCCCCGGGGGGTCCCGGGATCGATACGCCATCTGCACCGCCCGCGGGCCGCGACTCTGCGGGACTCTTCTCGCCTGCCCGCGGCTAATGTCATGTTTCATGCATGAGGGGCGCAGCCCCTGGATTGATTGCCGGCTCCGATCCACTCGCAAAAACCATACATTTCATTCTCGCGGTTCACTCGACAACCCGGGCTTGTTCTCCGCGCTGCTAAACCTGCCCTCGCAACACCTGGCGACAAACTAGCTCCTGTGTTGTTGTTATAGATAGACAACCGGAGATTTCGCGGGTTCGTCTGGCCTCAGGGCAGAGTTCAAAGTCACAGGTGTACTCAACCCCATGTTTGATTTCCCATTGGTTGATTTCTTAGCGAGAAAATTTTTATCCTTGTTAATTGGCACTACCGGATTCGCTCACTTTTCCCGTAGCTGGTCATCGTTGGCCTACGGTCGAAGAGGGGCGTGTTCAAAAACTGCAGTCCAATCATGAACACAGTGCAAGAGTTTAAAGGTTTGCATTCTAACATGCGACGTAATGAATGAGCGAAATTTCCGTATCTTTAGTTATAAAGCACGAAGAATATCGCGGATCAATTTCGCGATAGGCTGAAATTCAAATACTTATATCTTTCTGTTCCTTTATTTCTATTGTCTCACTGTTCACCAGGAGGACTCTGGGCCAGAGCATTGTCTAATTACCGGAAACCCAGTATACACAACTGTCGAGTCGGCAGCCAATGAGCAGTGGATATTAGCTGGAGTATGTAGAGGACTGTGGATTCTATCATGGAGGTCACTGAAACAGCTAAATTTTCCGGTCCCGACCTATATAGCTGAACACACACATGCATATAATATCATGCAATTATATATTTTTTGAACAAGGGAAGAGAATTAAGGGTTTAAGGGATATTTTAGTCATTTTACTATTTAATAAGTAGAGACCGGAAAAATTCGCGGATTCATTTCGTGATAGGCTAGAATTAAAATAGTTATACCTCAGTGCTGCCTCTGCTATTGGCTCACAACTAACCTGGATGACTCTGGGCCAATGAGAAAAACTCAACTAAAGCAGCATCAAATCACAGACTGCTACGTTTGGACGTCTCACAAGACAGCAGCCAATGAGTGGGTGACATTTGACTGAGTGTACGTAGAACTATGGAGTACAAGCTAGATGTCATTGAACACGCGAATTTTTCCGGTCCCTATTAATAAGGAAAGGAAGCTGTTACACTTTTTGAGAGTTGGTAACCACGTGGTTTGTAGTGTAGCCTTCTAGCGTTTTAGGTCTTACGTTGGGCAAGACGTATTGCTAACCGCGAAGCTTTGCCAATGTCTCTCTTATTCAACCTTCCACGCGCTCCAAAGACATTACAACGCACCCCTGTGATCTCTGATACTCGCCGGCGTAGTTGGATCCACCGCCTCAAACTGCGAACCAAGCATGTGGTCATGCGTGTGTCTGTGTTGGCGAGGCGGGATAAGTACCTACGTAGCTCGCTGGTGCTTCTAGCGCGGTATGGCCTCTAAACGCCAGGCTCTGGACTGGCTAGCAACCTTCTTAATATTTATTAATGTTTTGTTAAATTTGACCTCGTCGGTTTCGGACCGGGGATTGAAATCTGTTTAATAATAAATATGGAAGGTAAATATTTATTTATTTGAAATATTTTAGGATTTTTTTTGGTCATAATTTAAAGATTTTTAGTTGATGGTCAAGATCAATTTTATGACCTTTAATGGTGCCTTGGAGAAAATGGCCTCACTTGAAAGGAAAAATGGCTCTTTCTCAGGAGAACTGTTTCTCTGTGAGGAAAATTCTCCCTCCGTTGCTTTTCAAGTAAAAAATAAAATATAAAAAAATGGATAAATTGATCTCGGGACGGGAAATATTTTCCCCTCAAAATAGGGAGGAAATTTTTGAATTTTAAAAATGTTTTATGAAACTTTTCGGTGGAAAGCGTTTACTATAAAGAGGGGGGGGGGTTTGTCTGTAAAGTCGGTTTACGGACGATAATTTTACGTGATAACGTCATAAGAAAACATTGATGAAAAATTGCATACTTTTATAATTTTCAAATATTATTTACAGTTTTTTTTGCAAAATTTAATTTAAATAACTAGTTTAAATATAATCACGAACAATTAGTTAAAAAACCCGCCTTAACCTGTTTGATATTATAGACGATTTTTCTCGCACGGTGTTTGGCCGGTTCTTGCACGCTCGGCTCAGGCGGAACGTGACAATTTTTTTTCGTGCGTGCAGCCGGCGTTCATCGATTTATAAGTAGGAACTGGAAAAATTCGCGGGTTCAATGACCTCTAGCATGAACTCCATAGTTCTACGTACACTCAGTCAAATGTCACCCACTCATTGGCTGCTGTCTTGTGAGACGTCCCAACGTAGCAGTCTGTGATTTGATGCTGCTTTAGTTGAGTTTTTCTCATTGGCCCAGAGTTATCCAGGTGAGTTGTGAGCCAATAGCAGAGGCAGCACTGAGGTATAACTATTTGAATTCTAGCCTATCGCGAAATTAATCCGCGAATTTTTCCGGTCTCTATTTATAAGACGTTAATCACGTCAAAAAATAAAGATTTTTTGGTCATTGTTGTGAGTTTGGAGTTGATTGGGGCGAGTGGAAGGGGTGAAGGGTGAAGGGCGAACACAAGATGGCGGGCGCGTGTCGCCGCGCAGCCCGCGGAGGGACAGTGCGGCCGATCCGGCAGAAGAAGTAATCGAATGACGAGCCGGCGCGTGTGTAATCCGCGCCTCCGTGTCCGGCAGACGAATGCACCGTGCAACCATGAATATTCATGGCGATGAAAAATCCATCACGAGGCGGGGGCCGGCGAATCAGCCGTGGGCCCGATGTGCCACGGCCCGCGGGGGTCGGTATACCAGGGGGGTTGGGGGCTGGGGTGGGCCTCCGGGCGGAATAATTCATGACGGCGTTCGGCGGGCGAAAGGGAATCGCTGATAGTGGAGGAGTGCCGCGCCAAACAAGCGGAGGCCGATACTGGCCGACAGGTTCTGGCCAGGTGGCGACGACCGAGGCCAACACTCGGCGGCCGCGGGTGCCGGGAGCCGCCACCGGCAGCGCTGATGTTCGTAGGGTGCGTTCACTATGACCAACCAGTGACCAGTGGAAATTAATTCACTTAAATTTGGTAACCGCATATTTTGTTTTGTAGTACACCATAAATACTGCGTCTCCTACTCATTTATATACCTAGATAATTGTTTGTTATTACAAAAAAATTTTTTTTGCAAAGTTTTAATCTCCTCTGTTAAGTAATTAGTTGTGAAGTAGTTAAATTATCACTATTTGGATAAGCACCTCCCGCCCGAGGTTTTTTGCCTGTAGTTTTGGGCCCACCTAAAGGTAGCGTCATAATGTCGCGTTATATATATATATATATATATATATATATATATATATATATATATTCAGTTTCCACCGTAGGAGTCGCACATGTGTACCTCCCTCCTTGTTCTATGACGGTCACATCGTCTCACATGGCCCGATGCAAGCTAGTGTTAAGCCCTGGTTCTTTCTATTACTTAAAGTCTAGTTCCCACACGTCCTGTTTTATTTAAGGGATCTTTCTGAAATACATTGCAATTATTCTTCTGTCACAAATATTTAAAAACAGATGTTCACTAAATGCAATAAAATGGTTGACAAAAGTCGCGCAAGTGTTAGTAATTATAACCACTTGCCTGTATTTCCAAACACATTAAATTACACTCAGTGGACATCAATTGAAAATATTTGTAACAACAGAGAATGCAAGGAATATACTCTGTTATAATTTCAGAAGTAGTGATTAAATAAGGGTAATGACGAGATAATGAAAGAAAAAAGTCAATAGGAACAACAATGCAGTACTTTCATGGGTTATGACGACACAATCTTATTACTAATCACCAGTAATTGAGGAAGGTTAAACTGGGCTAACAGTTCAGTCATGAGAACTCAAAAGGTAGTTCGTTTACAAATTACTGCTATCGTGGAGTACATTGTTGACAGTTGTTTAATTCTAGCTAGGTTTATACATATATATGTATATATATGTGTGTGCGCACGCGTACGTGCGTGCGTGCGTGCTGACAATGTATTTTTGAAGGAACATCCTTCCTAAACTACAAACAATATTTAAAGCGTCATTAATAATGACAGTGGATAACTAGGGGCACGCATATTTCGCGATAAGATTCATCGATTAGCTGAAAGTTAAAACACTCTAACATCGTCAGTGTTTCGTGATTGGGTGTCTTTCTTTCAGTTACATGATAATTTTTACAACACCAATCACAGTAATTCAGAGCGGAAGCAAACGCGTCCTGAGTGGCTCGGTCAAATAAGGCAACGACTTCTCTCGCAGACGGCCGCCAATCACAAGGAAGAAACCACTGGAGCGCTAATACCTTATTGCAATCTAACAGGCGTTCAGATTTATTCGCGAAAAATGCATTCCCCTAATAATGACTAAAAAATTTTTTTATTTCATACGAGAACTAATGTGTCATTTTATTTGACACGAATATTACATTTTTAGACTAAGAGAAAATATTTTGGCAAACTCGTTTACGAAGGATTTATTTGTATATTTACAATGTGTCTTGCCGAGTAAAAACCAAAACTTCACAGCCGCACGTTGTGCGTGAGTATCAGCCACTGGTTAGTGTCACGAGTGCACTGAAGACACACACAGAGAAGTGCTCGGATAAACCACACTCGTCGTGGTCGGGTGACGCCACTCGGCAGACCGACTCGGGAGAGGTCTTACAACTAGGGACCGGGAAAATTCGCGGATTCAATGACCTCTAGGATAGCCTCCATTATCCTCTGCACTTCTCAAGTAAACACGCGTGTTCATTGGTTACTAAATTGTGAGTCGTCTCCACTGGGTAGCTTGTGATTCGACGCTTTTTTGGTCGATAGTCTCTCATTGGCCCAGAGAGCTCCAGTTAAACCGCAAGCCAATAGCAGAGGCAGCACTGAGGTATAACTAAGTATTTGAATTCTAGCCTATCGCGAAATGAATATGCGAATTTTTCCTGTCTCTACCTACAATAGCTCCCTAGCGGCGACAACTGCTACTACAAGTACATGATGCGCAACTTTACGATTCCGGTTTTTTGTTTTTGTTTTGGGGGGTTCCCCCCTCGTAACTATCGAGTGCCAGGAAACGTAAGCCGCTGTTCACTCGCAGCAACTCTGAGCGCGGCTCCGCTTGAAAAGAAGGGGTTTTGAGTTGCCGGGCATTGTGGACGGCTGCGCGGCGGCCCGTGCTGGCTCGGCAGATGCGAGAGGCTCGTGCGCGCGCGGCTCGTATGCAGCCGCATGTAAATCGCGCTATCGGCCGCAGCATCGCGCGTTGAGAATGGGGTGGGGGGTGTGTGTGTGGAGGAAACCCTTCCATTAGCCGATCGCGATGTCTGTGATAACGGGGGCCACCCCTTTTCCAGCGCGCGGCTTGTTATTGTTTACAACCCCCCCCCCCCAAGCCGCCTCCCCAGGGACGGATATCAGTGCCTGTCCAGACTCCAGGCTGGTCCAGACAGGCGACTGTGCTTCAGCCGTGACCCGGGTAGAGACAGCGACACAGAAACACATTTTTTTTAAAAGTGAAAACTTCTTTAGCCGCGTTGAGCGATTTTTTTGGTAGGGGGAAAAACTTATGGGGTCGCGTCACCGACATGCTAGTGACGTGTTGCGCCAGACTGGCGAATCGCAGCGGCCTGTGTACGTGTATACGCATATAGAGACCGGAAAATTCGCGGATTCATTTCGCGATAGGCTAGAATTCAAATAGTTATACCTCAGTGCTGCCTCTGCCATTGGTTCACTGTTAATCTGGAGGACTGAGGGCCAATTAGAAATCCTCACTCATAGAAGTGTCGAATCACAGGCCACCCAGTCGAGACGACTCACAAGTCAGCAGCCAATGAACAGTTGGCATTTGCCCAAGTGTGTAGAGGATATTGAAGTCTATCCTGAAGGTCAATGAACCCGCGAATTTTTCAGGTCTCTAGTGATAGTTGTTAGCAGACCCTTGTTACTAGTTCTTGTCGCAGCACGTGACCTATATTCGCTCTCTCGCTGACGGTAACAGTCGGGGTCCAGCTCAATCACCCGTATTTTACCCACGGAATTGTCATTTCCCCCTGAGTTCACGTGTTGCAGCTATCACGACGCAAGAAAATTTCGCTATGGTATTGCGCTATATCGAGTAAATAATTGGGATAAAAAACACCTACATTATTTTAAACTACAACCAAAAATTAATAAATTCCAGATGGCGTGAAACAATTCTCACCATCCCGAAACTTTGTTCAGTATATCAGAATGGAAAATTTAAATTTTGTAATTTATTCAGTTCTCTACATAAGTCAGCCCAACCTCGAAAAATATAGTTTCATCCTAAAAAAAAGCTTTATATATATTTTTTAATTCCATGAAAAATAAAATATGTATAAGTAGTTAAGTGTTTCAAGTATCCTGTACCCTGAGGAAAATGAGTAGAGTTGTGTGATAGGTAACGAGGTAGCAGGTAACAACTCTAGTGCTTGTCAATAATTTGTAACAATAACATTATAAAGCACAGATTATAGCAGATACATGATCGCAGTAACATTTTTATGGTGCCGGCATGCCATATTAACAGCCTGGGAGAGGTACCGATACAGAAATATGGTTCTCACAACAATGATTGTGCTTTATGACAACAGCAGATGCTGATTGGTAAAATGTCGCCAACTGTTGAGTCAAACAAAGTCCACTCTCTGCGTTCGTCTATGTCATTCAGATAGTACCTAATTTTTGTTTTGTCTCTGGGCAATGGCGGACCTAGATTTTGCAGGGCCCTAATATTTTTGAGAGTGGCCTTATCGAGATAAATAGGTTGAGGGTTCGGAGGCCCTCCCTAGGAAATTTTGAAAAAATAAGTTCTTTAAAACAGCATTATTAAGCTAACATGAAACTTATTTTGCGAAGATGATTTTCTAATATATCTTAAAATTTTTCGATATCAGTTTCCTGTTAAATTACACTTGTGTTGATTTTATGAATTCTAAAGATAAAATTACTATGAATAACATCATTATATAAGGGTATAAAATTTTTTGAAAGTTTTTCTAATGTGAAATCATAAAAAATAAATTTAAATCGAAAGGTATTGGCAATGACTTCAAATATCTTGCTAACAACAATTTAATTCTTCCTTCCACCATGGTTATTTCCATAAAAACAGACAAGAAAGGAAAATAAAAATGAAAAAAAGGGAGGAAGGGGGGTTGTGAAGCCTCTCTAAGCTGTATTGTCCATAGTTGTTATTTTTATGCATTTGATCTTTGTTGGAACAGCCCTTAGTCGTCAGTCTACAGTGTTTGTCCGTGCTACCATTTTTTAAGACTAAATTTCTTCCACGGAATTATCTGTGCTTTTTGAGTATGTGACATCAGCTGATATTAGCTTGTTATTCGCGTGTTTTGTATTCATCGTTGTTACTTTTTGCTTTCTGCTATGACGAGAGCGAACCAGCAATGGCTAGAGACCTGCAAAATTCGCGGATTCATTCGGTGATAGGCTAGAATCCAAACACATATACCTATTAGATAATTTTGCTATTGGCTTACTGTTCATCTGGACGAATCTCAACCAGTTATACAACCTCAACCAAAGAAGGATCGAATCACAGACAAACCAGCTGAGACGACTTACAAGTCGGCAGCCAATGAACTTGCGTTATTTGCCCGAGTGTACAGGGGGGTATGTGCAGTCTATCCTGAAGGCCATCGAAACCGCGAATTTTGCAGGTCTCTAGGAATGGCACATGAACAACACGTTGATTTAATCTCTCCCCTTGATAGAACCACTCAAAGAAGTCCGTGTGAAGCATGTATCACACGGTGGAAGGTTTCACACACGCTCCGCCAGAAGCTTCCAGCAAAACTGCCAGTCAAGCCTCCATGACAGCATGTATGGGTAGAGACCGGAAAAATTCGCGGATTCATTTTGCGATAGGCTAGATTTCAAATAGTTATACCTTAGTGCTGCCTCTGCTATTGGCTCACAACTCACCTGAATGACTCTGGGCCAATGAGAAAAACTCAACTAAAGCAGCATCAAATCACAGACTGCTACGTTGGGACGTCTCACAAGACAGCAGCCAATGAGTGGGTGGCATTTGACCGAGTGTACGTAGAACTATGGAGTTCATTCTAGAGGTCATTGAACCCGCAAATTTTTCCAGTCCCTATGTATGGGTGTTCCCATGGAAGAAACTAGCACATGTAAACTGGCGCAGGACAACCTTGTGCGGATGGTCTTATTATGATAGTGAATACTAATTTGTTTTGTCTAAACATTCATGTTTCTCATAATCGTCACATGATGCTGTAATTGCTTCAATAGACGTTCACCACGGTTTAAATAAATATCCAAGAAAACTTCAAAACTTCAATCCCTCCAAAATAAATTACAGTTTTCAAAACTAGGGGCAGACTAACACTTCGCTCTGATTGGATAAAATTTCCACCTTGTGCGAAACCTTCCACAGAAATTCTAACAAGACCAATTACAAAAAAAAAACTTAAAACGGCTATCGCACTGTTATTTCTTCCACAGAACCATCCACGCCTGCTGTCATGGAAGCCCTTCCAAGGAAACTTCCATCGTGTGATAGGCTCTAAGCAACCAGGTCCTCCCTCGCAACTGTGGCTGCTTGGGAGAGGGAAGAAAATGGGGGGGGGGGAAACCTTCCCCCTCCCCTCGGTGATTGCGAGCTGTGTGTGATTCAGCAGCCCACCATCAATACGGGCCGCGTGCAACAAGGGCGCAACTACCATGCGCGCGTTCTTCAGCCATGTTTATTGTTTTATATTTTACTGTCTTGTATTAAGTGCCGCCTTGTCTTACACGTAACCACATAAATATTTACTAAGTAGGTACATTCAAGCTAAGCTTAATAAAACTATATACTCGAAAAAACGAAACATAGGTACTTCAAATACAATATACGTAATAAAATCTAAATCTAAAAATCACTAGAAAAAAAAGCAGATAAGATAAACACGATTCATTTAAAGTATAAAATATTAAAGATTGGTTTAAAAAAAGGTTTTTGAAAAAATGTATCTCTTATTGCTATAGTTTAAACTGTTATTAAAAAAAAGAGGGTTGTCTGTAAAGTCGGTTTACGGAAAATAATTTTACGTGATAACGTCAAATAATTTTTTTTAAATTGCTGCTTTTAAAAAGCCCGCATTAACCTGTTTGATATTTCAGAAGATTTTCTCACACGGTGGTTGGCCGGTTCTTGCACGCTCAGCTCAGGCGGAACGTGACAATGAGTCGTGCTTTTTCGTGCGTACAGCCGGCGTTCCGCGATTTATAAGACGTTATCACGTCAAAAATAAGTACCGAATCACAAGTACTACAAGTTAACAAGTGTCACGAGTCAGTAGCCAATCAGCAAATATACTTTACCCAAGTGCGTACAGGATATTGGAGTCTAGCCTATAGGTGAGTGAAATCGCGAATTTTTGCGGTCTCTAGCTATAGGTAGAGACCGGAAAAATTCAAGGGTTCATTGACCTTCAGGATAGACTCCAATATCCTCTGCACACTCGGGCAAATGCCAACTGTTCATTGGCTGCTGACTTGTGAGTCGTCTCGACTGGGTGGCCTGTGATTCGACACTTCTATGAGTGAGGGTCTCTAATTGGCCCTCAGTCCTCGAGATTAACAGCGAACCAATGGCAGAAGCAGCACTTAGGTAAAATTATTTGAATTTTAGCATAACACGAAATGACTCCGCGAATTTTTCAGGTCTCTAGCTATCCCCTACACACTCAGGAAAATGCCACCTGCTCATTGGTTACTGACTCGTGAAACGTGCCAACTGGGACGCTTGCGATTCGATCCTAGTTTTTTTTATTGGCTCAAAGTCCTTCAGATAATTCGTGAGCCAATCAGAGAAGCAATATAAAGGTACAGTTGTTTGGATTCTATCATGTCGTGAAATGAATCCGCGAATTTTTCCAGTCTCTAGCTGTAGGAAGTCCAGCCATGCCTCAGCCTGGACGGGGGTCTGTTGGGAGAGGGGCAGGGGCGGGCATGGGAACAGCGCGCAGGGGGCGGGGCCGGGCGCAGCGGCGTGTGTAATTTGCTGTCTCAATATTGTGACAAGCGGCCACGTGGCCGGGCGCCGGGGCCACGTGGCCGCCACGTGGCCGACCACAAGGGCCACGCGCCGGGCCTGTCTGCCTGTCCTCCCCTCTCCCCGGACAACACCCCCAGGGCCGGTGCGAGCTGCGCTATGCGCGCATGGGAAGCCTTCTTTTCACATACGAGAGACCCAAACGTCCGATCGTGCATCTTCGGTTTTTTTGTTCATTGTAAAAGGTTAGGTTAGATACATTATAAATATTTTAAAACATTGTGGACGGTTGATTTGGTTAGGATGGCTACATTAAAGATACTGTGAAATCATGTAAGCGGTTTCCTAGCCCTGGATAGCTACATATTAAAAAGTTATTTGCTAAGCAACCATAAAATGATTATACAGTATTTTTAATGTAGCTATAGGCCTACTTACCTAATGTAACCAACCATCCACAATGTTTTTAAGTATTTATAATGTAGCTAACCTATCCTAATCGACCGCAAAATTTAATGCCACGCTGGTTTATACAATGAGATAGAACGAAAAAAAAAAGAAGCGAGCACGAACTTCTGGGAACTTCGGGTGTGGCTCTCTCGTCTGTGAAATGAAGGCTTCCCATGCGCGCACGCGGGCCGAGAGGACGCCATCTTGCTCCCGCACTCTCACAGAACACTCCTCCGGACAACCACTTTCCAGATAATCTTAGTTTGGCAAAATACAAGGAATATATTCAGAGGCAATACCGAATATTTATTACGAAAATAGGCGCATAATTTCATATTCTAATTGATGTTTCCTTTAAGCGTAATAAAAGATAATGTAATATTCAATAATTATATATTTTTTGTTTTGTTTATTATGGTTGTTAATGTGCGCAGTTAATACTGAAAAAGGTATAAACCTACAAGAAACGTTTTACAAATAACTATTGATGTACTGGGACGAAACAAGGCATAAATGACTGGACAAGAATACAAATCCAATGTTACTCCGAGCACTATCTTGTAGTTATACAGATGTTTTCATGTAAATGTACACATCTAAAAATAACTTTAATTTTATATGAATATTTAGGTTCCATTTACGAAAAAAAAAATTACAGTGTACAAAAAAAATGTAATTATAATAATCAGCAGTTGTTGATGTAACGGTTTTGCACAGCTGCTACAAGAGTGAATGAAAGAGTCCTAATGCCCCTCACGAGTAGCTCGGTGGAACCACTCACACACCTGGGACTAGGGGCTCCGAGGACACACCTTGGCGGGTTTCCGCGTGGTGTACCCTATTCCCTTTAGCAGCCACTCCGCATGCCAACCCTGCACCCCCCTGGCCATCAGCTGTGTACCAGGCGTGCCAGCTGCTAGGCGCGGAGCTGGTGTTGGCAACCCTGCTCCAAATGAGAAACTAACGTTCCGAAATTTTGATCTCTAACCTAAAAAAAAGGTGCTGCATTCATTACTATGAATTTGTTTATACGTGTTTATTTCATTTAAGTTCATTTTTGTGCAATTCTACCTTTCTAATTAATACATGAGGTTACTGTAGATTTAATTTTAAATGACATGTTCGAAGGTACAGTACAAAATATTTGCGTGTGAATGGGTTGTTTAGGAAGAAAGAAGAGGTTGTTTGCGCGCAGAGGATAAAACAAGCCAACGGCGCGCGCGCGCCGTGTAAAGGCCGCGGTCGAGGGAAAGTGGACGCTTATCAGCCGGAGCTTTGCGAACAAAAAGATTCAAATGACGTGTAAATGAGCTGCGAGTCCCGGTTAATGGTTAATGAAGCGGCGCCGGCGGGGGAAAAGTGCTTGTGGACGCACTCGGCTCTGCTCTCGCCTCGCGCTCTTGGGCCGCCCGTGGAGAGTGCTGGTGAGGATGGAAGACTGGTGTCCACTGCACGCGCTCTCCTGCTGCAGCTGTGAAGCCTGGACTGCGCGGACATACACACACATTCCTGGAGAGTGCTGGTGAGGATGGAAGACTGGTGTCCACCGCACGCGCTCTCCTGCTGCAGCTGTGAAGCCTGGACTGCGCGGACATACACACACACACCCGTGGAGAGTGCTGGTGAGGATGGAAGACTGGTGTCCACTGCACGCGCTCTCCTGCTGCAGCTGTGAAGCCTGGACTGCGCGGACACACACGCATACCCATGGAGAGTGCTGGTGAGGATGGAAGACTGGTGTCCACTGCACGCGCTCTCCTGCAGCAGCTGTGAAGCCTGGACTGCGCGGACATACACACACACCCGTGGAGAGTGCTGGTGAGGATGGAAGACTGGTGTCCACTGCACGCGCTCTCCTGCAGCAGCTGTGAAGCCTGGACTGCGCGGACATACACACCCGTGGAGAGTGCTGGTGAGGATGGAAGACTGGTGTCCACCGCACGCGCTCTCCTGCTGCAGCTGTGAAGCCTGGACTGCGCGGACATACACACACACACCCGTGGAGAGTGCTGGTGAGGATGGAAGACTGGTGTCCACTGCACGCGCTCTCCTGCTGCAGCTGTGAAGCCTGGACTGCGCGGACATACACGCATACCCATGGAGAGTGCTGGTGAGGATGGAAGACTGGTGTCCACTGCACGCGCTCTCCTGCTGCAGCTGTGAAGCCTGGACTGCGCGGACACACACACCCGTGGAGAGTGCTGGTGAGGATGGAAGACTGGTGTCCACTGCACGCGCTCTCCTGCAGCAGCTGTGAAGCCTGGACTGCGCGGACATACACACACACACACACCCGTGGAGAGTGCTGGTGAGGATGGAAGACTGGTGTCCACTGCACGCGCTCTCCTGCAGCAGCTGTGAAGCCTGTACTGCGCGGACATACACACACACACCCGTGGAGAGTGCTGGTGAGGATGGAAGACTGGTGTCCACTGCACGCGCTCTCCTGCTGCAGCTGTGAAGCCTGGACTGCGCGGACACACACGCATACCCATGGAGAGTGCTGGTGAGGATGGAAGACTGGTGTCCACTGCACGCGCTCTCCTGCTGCAGCTGTGAAGCCTGGACTGCGCGGACACACACTCACCCGAGGAGATGGTGAAATTTTCACTGGCTGCTGCTACAGTTTCTATCAGATTGAAACAGAGAGAGAGAGAGAGAGTAAAATGACCACCGTTGCCAGATTGATGCTACCCGAATTGTTTATATACCAACTTTAATTAATATAAGTTTTAATATTTAAAAAAATGATACTATTTCATGTTTTTCAATGACAATAAAATAGTGTCTATTGACAGTATTATTACAAGTGGAGTCATTCTGATAAAAAAATAATCAAATGGAATAACTAATCGTTATTACGCTGGATAAATTATTTGTAGCTGTTGGTCACTATTAATAAAGTGGAATTACATTAAATCATGCGCTATGCTCAAAATATCATTAATACGTTATATTAAATGTTACAGATTGTCAACAAAACACTTGAAACCAAGAAAGTGTATTTCGATGACAACTCTTTACAAATAAAAATAGAATATTATCAGATGTATTTCCAAGTCTGTAATTTTTTTTTAGATACCTTAATAAACTCATTACATTACAACGTTGTTCCTATAACTTTAGTGTTCGTTGGGTACATCTGGCAAAAAACACACTGGAACAAAGTCAGCGCTAATAGCAGAAGATATCGTGCATTGGAAAGAGAGAGTACATTCTAATTTAAACGCACACAGACGCGCTGTAGCAGTGAACGCCATCTCTTCCTCAGTCAAGCCACAAGGAAAGTGGCTGCTAGGGAGGTAAGTGTTTGTGGCTTATCAAAATAACTCGGGTTCAATCGCTCAAAAAACGTTTTAAAGGAATTTTAATTTTTAAAAATATTTTTAACGAGATATTTAACGACCCTCCCACCACTTCTCCAGAAACCAGTATTAGATTGCACAGTCTGCCACACGTTCAAAAGGGCGACATTCGTTTGCCTTCTACTTACAGATAAGCTCTTTTCAATTTAATTTTTGCTGGGCTGCACTTGAATAGTTTCCTTCTGCTCCTAAGAGCCTGCTGTTGATTTAAATACTCCAGGTATGTAAATTAATCCTTGGTAATATCACAAAAGCATGAGATTTAACATTCTTAAATGTAAAATGTTTCCGGTCCATATGTCAAAATTTGAAGCTGTTATAGTTTGCGGTAGTTATTTTACTGTGTATTAAACTTTGACACACAAGTTTGCAATATTTATTTATCTAATGGATAATACCATTCCCCCACGTGACTGCAGCCAACTAGAATGTCGTTGCCCGACCAGCGGACGTGTGTGATTCGTCTACCAACCACAGGAGCAAAGGAAAATAAAATACAATTATTTGACAAACACACCTAGATTCACGATTATTTCGCAGGCTATTTTGGCTCCAGATTAGACTCGACTGTTACATGGAGATTGCTGTTGGCCGATGCCAAGACCAGAGTCCTTCGTCCTTTGGGACAAGCGGCGAGCGACTGACTCAGCGCTTCTTTCTCTTGTGCCGCACTGGCGCCGTGGCGAAGGAAAGCGCTTAGTCGTGGAAACCTCTGTCCTCCGTCAGGCGACCTTGGTACGACCCCCGGTCGTGGACCAGACCAAGGTTACTTCGCACGCGGGAAAACGCTGGATGGGTTTTCTTGGGGTACTCCCATTGCCACACTCATGTTCAATCCGCCGGCGCCACATCCTCACCGCTTCAACACAACCTCCTCTCACGCGAGCAACATTGCGAGGAGACGCGGACTCTTCCAACCCACCCGTCCACTGAAATGTGACAATTCATATCTCAATGATACATGTCGTTTGTCAAACTTTCAATACGTAAATCATTTTAAACACTCTATTTGACATAATACTTTTTGGCTATGAAATAGATCTATTTTATTATAATTCTATATAAAAATAATATGTTAAGATTTTAATTACATAAATTATCTTCAAAATATTTTAGTTGAGAAAATGAAATATTAGCATAGGAATTTACAAAATGTGACTGAAAGAATTATTAGCATAGGAATTTACAAAATGTGACTGAAAGAATTAACTACTAATTCGTTGATCAACATAAGCAAGTGCACGTGTGTGTCATATCTAATTGGGTAACGAACAGTCGACCCCTAGAACGAAGTTGTTCAAAGAGATCGGCTCGCGCGTGTGTAGGGCTAGGCTAGGTGTAGCGAGGCACGGAGCAGACTGCACAAGTCTGTCCGGAGGAGGGAGACAACTGCGAGGCTGCGTGCTCGAGCTCAGCGGGCGTCGGGCGGCAGGGGGCGGCGCGGCCTGTTGAAAGGCAACGCGCGAGCGCTCCACCCCCCACCCCCACCCCCACTAGTGAGGGGGGGCGGGGGCACGCCCCCTGCACGGCCTCCTGCAGTCGGCCGCCGGCGCACAAAAGTGTCGCCTAACTGCATTACTGATACACGACTACTCCACTGCGAGGGCCTGGAGCTGGTGACTCACTGCCCGTGCAGCGGCAGGTGCCCCTGTCGGTGCGCGACCCACCTTACTCCCGTGCCACGCAGTGTTGCCTAGCGTCCCCTGTGCACTAGCTGCCTCGCTGCCCCTTGTCGGCGCGCGACCCGCCTTACTTCCGTGCCACGCAGTGTTGCCTAGTGTGTCATGTGCACGCGCTGTCTCGCTGTCCCCTGTCGGTGCGCGACCCGCCTTACTCCCGTGCCACGCAGTGTTGCCTAGCGTCCCCTGTGCACGCGCTGTCTCGCTGTCCCCTATCGGTGCGCGACCCGCATTACTCCCGTGCCACGCAGTGTTGCCTAGCGTCCCCTGTGCACCCGCTGCCTCGCTGTCCCCTGTCGGTGCGCGATCCGCATTACTCCCGTGCCACGCAGTGTTGCCTAGCGTCCCCTGTGCACCAGCTGTCTCGCTGCCCCCTGTCGGCGCGCGACCCGCCTTACTCCCGTGCCACGCAGTGTTGCCTAGTGTCCCTTAGGCACATTAGTCTACACCAGCCTGAATATCTATGCGAGCTGTGATTGTATCAGTGACGTGGAAGTGTTGAAAATACAGTTGACAAAGGAGTGCAGAAAATTACCTTTCTGTGTGCACACAGTTACAGTCTACAAGCCGAAACAGCCTTCGAATACATTCTAAGAAATTATATATATATATATACATTAATAAGTTATATATTTTTTTAGGCGCGTTGAGGGTGAATTTTAGTAAGCAACGAAAATGCAATTAAATGTGTGCTCATCATAGAAGGAATTTTAACATGATAAAATCTTGAGCACACGCACGATTCTGCTCTACCCACGTGCTGAGTCGTCCAGATAGCAGGCGGTGCGTGCCTGCATTAACATGCATACACTTGATTATGTGAACATCAGTGATCGTACCAAGAGTGGCTTGATGTAAGCTTTTGGACATACACCATTTCTGAGCACATGTATGTCTGTAGAAGAAAACTACAAAAAACACAAAAGACAAAAACACAAATTTAGCAGAAAATTTCTGTTGTCAACAAGATATAAACACCACATAATATTCCATAACAGGAATATGGTCAACAAACAAAGAAAAACAAAGAAAAATGGACTAACAGAACGAAAAAAAACAACCAAAAATGATGACAGCACAAAAATATTGAACCCAAAAAAAAGTACCAAGAGTATTAACATGCCAAACAAATGTTTGCGATAGCAAAACCTTTTATGGAATTCCTTTTTATAATCATATATATATTCATAAAAGTAAATAAAAAATGTTAAATTTATATTATGTTCTAGTTCTGAGACATAAGTAGCTAACGTGCGTGATTTCGGACTTTAATTCCCCAGGTTCATATGATGTCACTGAAGATTTTTTTTTTACATTTTATCATATAACGTATTACTATAATTTACACTATGGCTTAAGAATTTTTAAAAAATATTTTTATAGTAATAAAACTTAGTTCAGTTCGTTTGTTTGGTTATTTTTCATTAGGCAAAAAACTTTATTTTTCATTTATAATAAAAAATAAATCTCATAAAAAACACAATATGAAAAATATGTTAATGCACACATAATGTTACGAGGATACTAGAGATGTGGCAATGTAGCAGGCCATTTGGCACGCTTGACAAAAATATTCTCTATACCTAATTTAGGAAAAAAAGAGTAAGGATGAAAACTGTGTACATACGATTTCAAAAAACCACCCCACTTACATTCCCACTCCTTAAAAATGTCTTGTGGTAATTATTCTTTATGAAATTTTGCACATTTGACAAAAATAAATGACTGCATCTAATTTTGTAAAAAATATATATTATTAAGGTCACGGTCTAAACAGGATTACTACATTCCCAACCTTTTTTAAAAAAAAATTTCGGTACTCTTGATTAAATTTTGCACACTTGACATTCAGAACAAGAGGAAAGTTACTGTCTACATCTGATTTTTACAAAAATACTCCGGTCCCCAATCCTTCAGTAGTTTAAATTTCCGAGAAAAATTATTACATTTTTGTATTCGAATTACTTTATATCTCTCTAAAAAAAAAAAAAGGCCCCTTTTTTTGCTCCGTAAAGCCCTAGCAATACCACGTATTTATATCTTAAAGTTGTATGTATATATATAATATTAACTCTATAGCCATTGTGCTGTGAACTGTTTTTAAATTATTCTGTTTGAAGAATTAATAATATTTTGTAAATTTTATTTAGTTTTGACGCCCTTGTTAATGGTTTGTAGACTGGTGGCTGCGAACAGTGTGTGCAGATCAAGATATACTATAAAACATACTATATACTTTAAAATACTCAAACAGATTCTTGTGTAATGCGAATGATGTCAACCTGGGGCCTACTGAGTAAGCAGTACATCTTGCGGTTTGTTACAGATGCTCTCTGCAACAGCAACGCATGTTTAAATGAAATAAATGTTACATAAAATCCTCACCCACTGTATTAAAACTCATAAATGCGTAGTCCTATGGCTTTTATTACAATTTAATTAATTTTCTTTTTTCACCACTTACACAAAACACTAGGTTTTTCAGGAAATTTAATACTCACAAAAGTAAGCACGTATGTGATTGCTACTAGTCAATTTATAATAGGCGCAATATTTTATCTATACTATCCATATTAAAAGAGGAAAAAATACGCAAATGTACAAAAAAAGCTGAATTAAAAATCTTATCTTAAATGTTGAGTAATAATTTTTACGAGAGAAAAATAAAATAATATAAAGTATAAAATTAATTAAAAAATATAAATTTTAAAATTACGATTAATAAAAAATACGCATTTATACCTAATATACCAAAAAGAAAACCCTAATTAAATACTAGATAAATATAATCATAACTTAATTTATTCAGCCAAAGATGAATAATTTTATTAATTTAAAATTACTTTTAGTTTTTTTTCAGGAAGAATAGAAACAATTTTTTGAACAAAAATTTTAAAGATATTGTTGCCATAGTTTTATGAAATAGAGGAAAACAAAATTTATGTTCCGATCATGCTATGTACGATGATTATGAGCTACATAATTCAACTGATTTTTACTTCTGTACATGCAAGTTAGTATATCTATAATGCACAATCTTTAAATATAATTACTCTTAAACGTATTTTACCTCTTGAACTCTTTTTTACAACCTCTTTAACGCACTAAACGAGTTCGGCATGACACGTGATTTAGGCAGTTATGTTGTCAATACGCCATTCAACTGTTTTAATGTCAGCTTGCACGTGGTGTTTATTCATCAGTTGTCTGTGGTCTGGGGCTCTAAGGGTCACAACGGCTGGTTAAGCAGACGCCGTGTCGCACCTACGGCCTTGGAACGCGTTAGGCAGCGATGCATGAGTGCATGAACCTTTGCTGCTTCAGGTGCTTAGTAACGGATTATTAGTGCATACTTTTAAGGAGAATTTTCTTTTTCCTAGAAACACAACCAAAATTTTTATCATTTCCACATGAACAGGCCGTCAAATGATAATATTGAATATATGTCACCTGTGTGTATATGCCACTCAGATACACACACACGCGTATGTATATTTATGTAACAACCGCATACAAGTTTAAAATAAGCTAGTTGAATCACACACAAGTTGACTTTATTGAAAGCATAACAAAAATACATTTGTGCATCAAAGATAAATAAAAAGGCAATATAATTATTAAAAATGTGTTTAAATTTCAAGCACTTGTTGAGATGGCATGCTGACACTATAGGTTTTGCTGGTCTTCAGATCGCCCGGGCAGACAAAACGTCATTAACCTGTTATTCAAAGTAAATCTAAGTAACTGAAAATTTATTTCCGTAGTAACTCTCAGTGTATGCTTCACCACTTTGATGACAAGGCGATACTGATAAGTCCTTTTTTTGGGGATGATTTTTCTTAAAGCTAAAAAAAAAAAAACGTATTTGCGTGAATACGAGATGAAGCATATTTATTTTAGGAAAAAAAAATTTTGATCCAAAAGTTAACAAAAAAATATTTAAAAGTGACTTTTACGTTCATATGTAACTCATTTTCAATGAAAGTTCTTCCACTACATGTATAATTCTATATCAGCTTCAGTCTAGCGACCAAGGTCATTAGTGGATCACGCATGATTTTAAAATATTAAAAAAAAAAAAATATCGTAGATTCTTAATTTAAAATAGGCCACAAATTCCAAAGCTACGTATTTTATGTAAGTAAATAAGTATATTATGTATGTAAGTATTTTATGTATGTAATATTTTATGTAAGTAAGTATTTTATGTATGTATGTAAGTATTTTATGTATGTATGTAAGTAAGTATTTTATGTATGTAAGTAAGTATTTTATGTAAGCAAGTATTTTATGTAAGTAAGTAAGTATTCTATGTACGTAAGCAAGTGCTTGACCGTCGAACTCGGTCGCAGCGGTGCGCGTGGGTACCTGCTGGTCGAGGCTTCGTTCCGTAACTCACCGAGACGCGAGACCGCGGTGCAGTCAGTTGTCCGCAGAGCAGACTCCACCGCCGCGTCGCAGCTGCCTCTGCTGGTCGACCCTCAGGAGGGGGGGGGGGTAGTTCCGCCCGGAGGCCTCAAGGCGGCGGACACCCACCCGTCGCTCATGAGCGTGACTCATGCCAGGGTCGCCTCATAGCGTCGCGCGCCAGTCATGCAGCGCAGATGGGGCCCAGGTATCGCAAAGATATAGCACAGGTGAATATTGGTCCTTTGATGAAACTTGAAAAAAAAAAAGTTTCAACTGTCATGACTAGGGGCATGCATATTTCGCGAAAAGATTCCTCTATTAGCTGAAAGTTAAAACACTGTAACATCGTCAGTGTTTCGTGATTGGGTGTCTTTCTTTCAGGCACACGACGAGTTTTTACAACTCCAATCACAGTGATCCAGTGCGGTAGCAAACGCGTCCTGAGTGGCTCGATCAAACAAGGCAACGCCATCTCTCGCCAGACGGCAGCCAATCAAAGGAAGAAACCGCTGGTGTGCGTATACCTTTTTGCAGTCTAATAGGCGTTCAGATTTATTCGCGAAAATTGCCTGCCCTCCCTTAGTCATGACAATTAATGAAATGTAATAGTCCTTCAAAATTTTATGGCGCGGAAGATTTTTTTTTGCCGGGAAGGGAATTATTAGGTTTTTTTAAAATGAAATATTAATTTTGGCACAGTCCAGGCAAGTTTTTAAATTAAGTTTTGAGACTATATCAAATGGAAACAAAAGAGTCACGATATTTTCACTCCAGAAAATGGTATATTAATTTTTATAAATTAAAAATAATGTATTATTTATTAAAAACCAGTTAATTAAAAACGAGAAAACACAAGTTAATGAACAACTAAACTTCTTATGGACTCTTTCTATTATTCACTGTCATGACAAATGCAACGTTTTCATGAAGTTTGACCAATGGGCCAATTTTTTAAAGTAAGGTTTTAATATTATTTTACCTGTACTAAGATCTGCGAAGTTTAACCTGGCGTCCAATTATTCCTTTGAATACCAAGTCTCTGAGGATGGTTTATTGCTAGAGGCCAGAAAAATTCGTGGATTCATTTCGTAATAGGCTTAACTCCAAAACAGTTTAATTTTCTGCTACTTATGTGGTTAAGTCTCAGTTAATCTAAAATATGTGAGCCAATGAATAACCCTCAACAAAAGAAGTACGAAATCAGTCAACTGTTCTCAAAGAGTTAGTAGTGTAACTTGTTCGAGTACTTAGAGGATTAGGGAGTGTATTCTAGATGCCACAGAAACTGCGAATTTTTCTAATTCCTAATAATTGCGGGGAAGTTTGATACACCTTCTTTATGCGAGCTGCGGGATGCGATAAGCCCTTTCCACTCTCAATTCGTCAGTGAAAATTTGATAACTGTATTGTAGAACGACCGATATTCGCTTGAATAAACCTTGACCAGGTTAAAAATAATTTTGTTCCACTTTGAGAGTAGAAGGCACTACACTAATAATGTTCGCAGGCTTTAACAGCCATTGTCTGAAGTAGCTTGGCTTCTGGGTTGTAGCCGCGTCCTTGGCGAATAATTCACCGACGTTTCGGTCGAAATTGCAGTCGCCATCATCAGGTAGCAACTACCTACTGACCTACTACCAACTACTTACCTACCTACATTACGTAACTGCTCCCTGATAATGGCGACTGCAATGTCGACCGAAACGTCGGTTAATTATCCGCCAAGGACACGGCTACAACCCAGAAGCCAAGATACTTCAGGCATTACATTGTTTTTGAATACCATCTCGGGTAAAAAAAAAAAATCATTTACAACACATCTCACATTCTCTGAGTGCATTGTTTTCGTAGAATGCAAAGTGAATTGATATTCCCCCTGGACCGCACCTGACTATCCGCCACTAACTCCTGATTGGTAGGGACCGGAAAAATTCGCGGATACAATGACCTCTAGGATAGCCTCCATTATCCTCTGCACTTCTCAAGTAAACACGCGTGTTCATTGGTTACTAAATTGTGAATCGTCTCCACTGGGTAGCTTGTGATTCGACGCTTCTTTGGTCGATAGTCTCTCATTGGCCCAGAGAGCTCCAGTTAAACTGCGAGCCAATAGCAGAACCAGCAGAATTATACACATGTTTGAATTTCAGCCTATCACGAAATGAATCAGCGAATTTTTCCGGTCTCTATTGATTGGTAGCTACTGCATAACTCTGCAGTGGCAAATGGCTTCCTGCAGCGCGCTGCAAGAATGCAGAAGCCGGAGAAGCCACAGCAGCCTCGTGCGGGCAACGATGAAACAGCTGGGAAGCAGTTGAACATGCAGATTGGTCAGATTTTTAAGTAGGTAGATTCGTGGCAACATTTCTCAATGGTACCTTCACGTACGGGGCTGCTTGTGATGTTTGCCCACAGCTCATGCGGATGGCTCTTGAGACAAAGAGAAGCTCTCGAACAAATGAGAAAATACCCAATTAACATTTCACTTCAATGAGCAGCCAGTTACCAGAGCGAGAGGAATCCATCACAGAGATCACTAAGCCCGTTATTGTGCCCAGTCAGCAGTGACCAGACCTCAGTACCAGCAACAGCATTGTGTGCTTACAGAAAATTCTGGAAAAATTGTCTATAACAGATAACACAAGTCGCAGTAACAGTATCCAGGGGCCGTGGGTACAGATGGAGCGAGGTACACTATAAAATGTTTTTTGTTCTTTTTACAAGGAAAATTCTTGGAAACCCAGTTGCCAAAGATTGTAAAATCTGCAAGGCAGAGCTTTGTGAAATCGCATAATGTTACAAATCTCTGCCTTGCAATTTTTACAAGTGATATCGTTGGCAACTGAGTTTCCAATCTGCCCTACCAAATGTTTTCTGGCAGCATGAAAGTCATGCCATTCCTACCAAATTGGTTTTTAACGGTCACTACAAGAATCGTTCGTCTGTCACCACGAACCACGTGACAGGCAATACGTGAGTGCACGTTTACTGTGACAGGCTCCGCAGTTCCTGGTTTCCAAACTAAATGATAAGCATGGTTACGGAAATAAAGGGGATCATTTTGACAGCAAAGTAGACTGCAAACATGTATGTATCAGTCAATTTCTTTGATGATCCAATCACAGTCGTTCCGGCGACACCTGTACGTGTGCTGGTCAGCGAGTCGCCACCTCGCTGGAGGGCGGCCGGCAGGGTCGAGGGTAGACGGGCTGCGAGGAAGAGGCCGGCGGGAGAGCAAGTGCCGGCAGAGACCGCGCAGGACTGCGAAGTCCAGTCTGACGGCGTGGTCCCCGGCTCTGCAGAGACGAGCAGAGACCGGGAAAACTACACGGATTCATTTCGTGATATGCTGAGTTAACATAGAGGACTGTATGCCGATCAGAGGTTCTCAATCAAAGAATTATCGAATCACAAGTCACCCAGTTGAGACGCCTCTCCAATCAGCAGCCAATGAGCAGCAGGTGACGTTTGCCTGAGTATGCAGAGGATCGTGGAGTCCTTCCTGGAGGTCATTAAACCGCGAAATGTTTCCAGGAGATACTAGATTTTTGAGGAGATACTAGCTGGAGTGCAAGCGAGACCAAGGCTACGGAGGTATGCCTAACGTTTGTGTGACACTGAGCAGTGACAGCTAGTGACAGCAAAATGGCAGCCAGTGCCTGCACATTGGCAGACAGCGACAGTCAGTGACAGCGCAATGAAAGCCAGTTACTACGCAATGAAAGTCAGTGACAGCGTAATGACAGCACCAGTGACACAATTGACGGTGCAGTGACAGCGTGTGCCAGCACAGTGAAAGTCAGTGACAGCCATTGATTACGCAGTGACGGCCAGTGACATACATTGATAACGCAGTGACCGCTCAGTGACATACATTGATAAAGCCGTGACCGCTCAGTGACAGCCAGTAACATCGCAGTGACAGCGCAGAGACAGCCAATTGATTACGCAGTGACAGCCAATGGAAACAATTGGTAACGCAATGACTGCTCTGTGACGGCCAGTGCCAGCCAGCGCCAGCCAGTGCCAGCCAGTGCCAGCCAGCGACAGCCAGTGGCGGCCGGCGGAGGCGTGGAGAAATGGCCGTCACGTGGTCGCTAGGAGAGACGGGTAGGGCGGAGGGAGCGGCCACGTGCACGCACATTGACAGCCAGCGACAGCCAGTGACAGCGCAGTGCCAGCCAGTGCCAGCCAGTGACAGCCAGTGCCAGCCAGCGACAGCCAGTGGCGGCCGGCGGAGGCGCGGAGAAATGGCCGTCACGTGGTCGCTAGGAGAGACGGGTAGGGCGGAGGGAGCGGCCACGTGCACGCACACAGGAAGCGACGCCCCAGGCGGCGGCGCCGACTGTGCCGGGGCCCGCGGGGGCCGGCCGCCATCTTGCCCCCCCTCCCCGCGGCGCGCGGCCCGTCGCCATGGCGCCGGCCAACTGGCGCGCCGCTGCGCCGGGGGAGCGCGACGCCGCGCGCCCATTGGCCGGCGGGCGCTGGGGACGCCTCGTCGTCCCGACGACCCGGGCAGGCGCCGCGACTCCACCCAGAGTCCCGGATGGCTTCATGCCGACTGAAAAGATAGCTAGCTGCCGTATAAAACCCATTCACTTACAGCATATCAGGTTCGTAATCTCGTTAGTCAGTTTTCGTTACAGCGGCCGCCAGCCGCGAGCCGAGCCGCTGGAGGAGGTAGTTAGGACTCATTCTTCGCCTTAAATACGCCAGGGATACCAACTTATCGAAAGCTTACCGAAATAACGTTATTTAGGAAGGAGACGGGGTTTGAACGGGGGCCGATATAAAAAAAAGGGCAGGGCGAGGGGTGTTTGCGGGGGGTTGGTTTGCCGATAACCGGCGTGATGACATTTGCGTGGCGATGAATCTCCGGCAGGTGGTTGTTGGGTAATCGAGTAGCGGAGTAGCGGAGTAGCGGAGTAGCGGAGTAGCGGAGTAGCGGAGTAGTGGAGTAGGCGACTGATGCGCGGGTCGCGGATTGCCGCGCGCGGCGGCGGCGCGGCGGCGTGATCGCCCCCCGAGGTCCAGGCCCAGGCAGCCGCCGCCGTGGAGTTCAAGGCCGGCCCCGGCTGCGGGGGCGGCGACCCGCTGGCCCCCGACCACCACCAGCAGTTCAACATCTTCCCCGCCATCTTCTCGCGCCAGCTCAACTTCGCGGCGGCGGCGGCCGCCTCCTCCTCCGGGCCGTGCTCCGCCGCCGCCGCCGCCGCCCCCAAGCTGGCGGACGAGCTGCGGCCCAACCTGGTGGGCGGCCTGCTGGGGCTGGTGGACGACCCTCACCACCACCACCACCACAACCACCACCACCACCACCACCACGCCGACAAGCGCGCCAAGTGCAACACCAGCGGCTCCTCGGCCGAGGACTTCTCGGCGCTGTACTCGCTGCCGGGGGCGGCGCAGGACTCGGGGGCGGCGGGCCACCAGCACACGCCGCCCGCCGTCCGGCCACCGCTGTCCGACCACACGGGTGAGTCGCCGCCTCACGTCCACATCCACAACATCCACAACATACCAGTAGAGACCGTTTAGGTGCCGTTGTGGAACGATCCATAAACAAGCATCAAATCTTCGACTAGTGAATCTGAACCCATTTTCTGTTGACACGTCGATTACGGCATTTTGCAATTGGAACTGTCAAATTCGATTAAGTAACACTACCAAGTTTTAATCACTAAATAACCTTCACCACATTGATAATTTTGCTAGTGTAATGTCTAGAGACCTGAAAAATTCGCGGGTTCATTTCGTGTTATGCTAAAAATTCAAATAATTTTACCCAAGTGCTGCTTTCTGCCATTCGTTCACTGTTAATCCGGAGGTCTGATGGGCCAATTAGAGACCCTCACTCATAGAAGTGTCGAATCACAGGCCACCCATCAGTCGAGACGACTCACAAGTCAGCAGCCAATGAACAGTTCGCACTTGCCCGAGTGTGCAGAGGATGTTGGAGTCAATCCTGAAGGTTACTGAACCCGCGAATTTTTCCGGTCTCTACATATCAGCCCGGGGAGGATTCACAAACACACACACACGGCTGTATAAATGAAAATTGTAAATGTTCGTTCGTTCAAAACATCTTAAATCTCCGAAAGTTCCTTCACCGGTTTGCTTTGAAAATTTTGACAAAAACGTTGCATTCGAATACGCGCTTTTTTTTATATACCTACCCGTGTCACACCTGTGACAGGTAAAATAGATAGATAAAAATATAGTTACGTTAAAAAAAATGTGTGCGTATGTATTATTTTTTTGTAAAGATAACGATTTAGATAGGAATATATAGACATAGAGAGATAGACTATAATAGAGGTATTGAGATGTATAAAGAGATAGAGAGAGGGGTTTATACAGATATATAGAGATAGAGCGAATTATATATATATATATATATATATATATATATATATATATATATATATATATATATATATATATATATATATAGGTATTGATATATTTATGGATAGGGGATAGAGATATAAATATAATCATATATACATATAGATACAGATATGTATAGTGAGTGATATGGATATATAGAGATACAGTTATAGAAAGATTTATATATATAGAAATATAGTGAGATTTATACCGTTATTTCGCTAGCCGCCGCGAGCTCCACTAAGCGGACGGGTCTAGTCAAAGGAGAAGGATAGGATGTTGCCAAACCTTACTATATGACCGTGTGGCGGAAATAGAGAAATGACACACTGTCACTGTTTGTATGTTTACGACCTATGATTTGCTGTTATAAAAATCAACTACCCATGGCGATCGGTTGAACGGTTTAGAAGTTTATGCGCTGCAGCGCCATCCAGCGGCGAGTTACAAAAAAAATCGGATATCATGAAAACCTTCTCCATGAACAAAACACTTCTATGTGCACACTTTCATGGCGATCGGTCAAACGGTGTCCGAGTTTATCGACGTCATACATGCATACTAAAAACTAATTTACACACACACACAGCTGCTCTGCAGTTCACTAGAGACCGAGAAAAAAAATTTCGCGTATCCATTTTGCACAAATGTTTAAATTCACGCTGCTTTAGTGATAGGACCAAAGTTCAATGTGGCGTACTCTGAGTCAATGAATAACCGTCAAAATAGGTATCGAATCACAAGCCTACCCAGGTAACAGATCTCGCGTGTCAGTAGCCAACGAGCAGTTGTTATTTTCTCCAATACACAGAAAACTGTGGAGTCTATCCTTGAGGTAATTGAAACCATGACTGTACTGTTTTCGTTTGCGGGGGCTTGGTCTTGATTCTCCTTAACGCGGCGGGCGTAACCCATTGACGAAACGTCGAGTTACGGAACCAATCAGCGCGACTGTTACCCAAACGCCGAGTTTGTCAGTTGTGCGTTGGAAAGACTTAAGTTATTTTAGGCCCAGTAGTCCCAGTGATCTTGTACGCCTTGTGGAGAGTCGTTGTATTTTTTTTAAAAAATTTAAATGAATTCAGTTTGCATGTTCCACAGAATTACCTTGAAAAATGTACAATATTTTACTTGAAGCAAAACAAAAATTTGTGGGGAAATATTAAATTTTTTTTTGTAAAACATGCAGTTTTACTGAAACTACACATGGCACATAAAATGAAAATAAACTTTAAATTAAGAAAGAAGTCAGACTTGTCGTTCTAAAATTGAGGTGTATTTTTTTTTAAATATAATTCTTGTACTGCTATGCTTGACGGAGGAACAATTGTATACACAACACTTTGGGAAACAAAGTATTTGATTGGCATAAAAGTTTTCTGCAGATATTTGATAAAACTACATTAAATATTATTGTTTTCTCTTATTTACATACAAAGTAAAATATCGTACGTATGTATCTAAAGCTGGTTAAACCGTGGATAATTTTGGTGTAGACTAGATTCTAACAAATTCAGCGCGGAGGCAAAGTTATAAATACATATAATAAAATTTTAACTGAAATTTTGTTTGCAATTATTTAAGTTTTCAGAAAAAAAACCTATTTGGGTTCGTTATATAACTGATACCAAATAGAAATGTTGTATTTTGAAAAACATTAGCAAATCTCTTGGTCTGTCTGTAATGTGTGTTACCCAATAATTAGAGAATTATTACAATTATTACGATACATTTGAATAATTATTTGAACATTATACTATGTATACGCCAAAATCATAAAAAAAATTATAGGTAAAAATATATATATATTTTTTAATTTAATACGGTTGTATTGAAAATAATAATTTCCCCCGAGGTATATATTGGGTTCAATATTACGTAAACAAAAAAGTACAAGTAGAGCATAAACGTATTGATAAAAAATCATAGATAAAGAATGATAGAATTCTTATTTACCAAACCACGCTTGGAAAAAAAAATAAAAAAATAAATATATACACATTAAAATTTTAAACGAGAGTTTGTGATATTATTAGGTTTTTCATATATATTTTAAGGTATATATAGGGAAATAAAGTGAAAAAATTGTTTTGACAAAAACTATCAGTGCTGTAGATATTTAGAGAAAAATATTTTTTAGTCATTATCTTAAATCACATAATAACATTATACAAACGTTCATAAGTTTATAACATACGTAATAACTTAATAAGGTATCTTATACTGTCTGATATAATTTCAAGTCTTAGATTTAAATAATCTTATTTATAGAGAAATTAAATGTTAATACAATTATTAAATACGATTAACTATTGAATAATATAATTAAAATTGAAAGTGGCTTAAAAAATATAGTAAATGAAAACAAGAAAATATTAACAGTTTTTTTTGTAGAAAGAGGAAAAATGACAAAGCGTAAAGAATATATTTAATATTTTGTTTCTTTTTTAAAATATTAACTTTTTTATCTTAATATCTAGATAAATATTTTAAAATTTTAGCATGTTCAGTTTATTGTATGTATCATTTTTTTCTTCGTAGCGATTTAACACTGGAAAATTAAGCGCTACGTGAGTGAGAGCTTGGGAAAGCTTTGTAAAGAAAACTAAAACACGTTCGTCAGCGACGGATACAAGCTTTTGTTAAATATGATTGTGAGTCATCAAATATGAAAGTACGACTTTACTCACAAGAATTCAAAATGATACATAATTTCTAAAACGGCCAATGTTATCCTTCAAGGTGATAATTATTGTCTGACATTAATTTCAGCAAAAAAATGAAAGTGTTCTCATTGGTAATTATTGTAAATATAAATAATCTATGAAATTGAGTTTTTGTTAGTAAGCTATATTATTCCTGATTGTATTAGAAACCAGCACTACGTAATTATTGACTGTCGATGATGTTCTATAATTGAAAAATTACATAATACTTAAAAAAAAAAAATTCTAACCAAAAGCGTTTGTTGTAAGTGGCGTATGGGAAAAAATTGATAGGATATATATTTGATTTGAAAAACACTTTTTGGTGCCAAAAAATAAACAGATTATATCGCTTCATCATAGAGCTGTAGTAAATTTTGTTTTGCTGAACAACACCCTCGAAGATTATATAGAATTGTATTTGAGCCCGAAAATTGATTTTTGTTTATTTTTCAAAACAATAGTGTATTGGTTTTTGTAATTTTCTTTTAAACATTAGGTTATTGATCAAACGCATTGAAACTGCGCCAGTTTACTTCTTGATCATAATTTATATTTAAAATGAAAATTAAATTACAATACTTTTCACGCAAAGATGATGTTTACTTTTTCTGCATTAAAAGTGCGTTTCCAAATGAAAATATTGAAGAAGAAAAACACATTCAAAAGAGAATGAAATTCGGGGCAGAAAATAAATTTTCACAGTATTTCGGACGCAGTTAACTCGAACATGTAGCGGCGCAAGGATATAAACCACGCTTACGTTCATGAACTAGGTTCTGACGGTTATTTATGTTGTAAGACTACGTATTTAGTATATTCAGTACGTGAGGTGTATTTATAGACACGTCAATAATTATTCGCAGGAAAAAATTATTAACTGTGTTAGCCTTCGGTACGCTTTGTGCCGTACATCGGTGCTACTCATACGTCCTCAGTTTATCTGATCGTAAAAACAAATTATAGTTCCTCATTTAATTTGACCGACGCTTTAGCCGTACAAGGGAACGACTGTTGATTTATCTGAAAACAATCACGCTATGTTAAAAGTATTTCTACCTAACATAAAAGTAAGAGGAAGTTGCAGTGTTTCTGAGACTAAGTTGGAGCATAACTTTTCGCGATCAAATCATTTTGTCTGTGTGTACTGGTGCCAAAGGTCTGCAAACGTCAGAACGTTAAAACGCGTAAAGAGGTAGGGCTATTACCGCATTTTAATTTTCCAATAAGTAATCAGCTTCTACTCTACTGAATGTCAACGTGTCTCCTAAAATACCTTCGACAAGTTAAACGTTATTATACTCGTCATGATAGTAAGGAAGAGCTATTATTGACTTTTAAAGACATTTTTTTACGTACGGTGCAGATTAATGTCATAATAAAAGCACATACATAAGTTTTTCACTGGTCTGCATTCAAAGGAGTAAAATCTATACGTCTCCATAGGGAATACTGTATGTTCTGTTTTGGAATATGCATACGTAATAATTGTGAAAGTTATCTTTTTGGATATTTACATTCTAATTTAATACACACAAGCACCAAATTGAGAAAATTATAAGATTATGCAGACACATTATAGAGTGTCACATGTCATTTGTATATGATAACAGAGATCAATGCTTTATATAGTGTTCGTTACTAGTATCCTGACATTACTCCATCACAACCTTGTTTTGATTACAAACGTATCTCAGAACTTTCTTTCGTGAAGTAGTCGTCTTACCTCAGCTGTTATTTCAGCACGCGTACCAACCAACATTATTTACAACCAACGTAGTGAGAAACTTGCTTGAATTAATTAAACCAACATATAGTTACGATTATCTCGGGGAATTAATTTCATTCTAGAATTTACTCAACTTGCCCATGCATAATCAAGTCTTTCCAGAGAGCTAATTGGACGGAAAAAAAGTCACATCCATTGGTAGGTTACAGTGATTGGGTAATAACTTATTCTTAGGAGCAGCATTTGTCGCGAATAAATCTGAACACCTATTAGACTGCAACAAGGTATACGCGCACCAGCGGCTTCTTCCTCGTGATTGGCGGCCGTCTGCAAGAGAAGTCGTTGCCTTGTTTGACCGAGCCACTCAGACCCGTTTGCTTCCGTAATGAATCATCGTGATTGGAGTTGTAAAAAATCGCCATGTACCTGAAAGAAAGACACCCAATCACGAAACACTGACGATGTTACAGTGTTTTAACTTTCAGCTAATCGAGGAATCTCTTCGCGAAATATGCATGCCCCTACTTAATCTCGTTTATAACTGGCGCACGCAGGGTAATCAAGAACACACAGTAGTCCAACCGTTGAATACAGGAAAAAGTCGCGGATTCATTTCGTGATAGGATAAACTTAAAATGCATCAGCGATGTTTCTGTTATTGGCTAACGGTTTATCTGGAGGAACTCTAGACCAATGAGAGACCCTGGGCCAAAGAAGTGTCAAAACCACGGGGGACCTAGTCAGCAGCCAATGAGAAGGGAATATTTTCTTTGCTCACGTATATTACCGTGGAGTGTAGCGTAGAAGTCGCTGAAACCACTCGAGTTTTTCACGTGAAGCAGATGTATGAGATCTTAAAGTCTACTTAGCTGCCAGCTGAACGAGTATGGGCATGTAGATTTCGCGAAAAGATTTCGAGACTAGCTGAAAGTTAAAACACTGTAGCATCGTCTGCGTTTCGTGATTCGGTTACTTTCTCCCAGGTACGTGTCGATTGTAACAACACCAATCACAGTGATTCATTGCGGAAGCAAACGCGTCCTCAGTGGCCCGGTCAGATAGGGCAACGGCTTCTCTCGCAGACGGCCGCCAATCACAAGGAAGGAACCACAGGTGCGGGTATACCTTGTTGCAGTCCAATAGACGTTCAGATCTTTTTCGCGAAAAATGCCTGCACCTATGAATGTGCTGTATGATTAGAGACCTAAAAAATTCGCCGATTCATTTCGTGTTATGTTAAAATTCAAATAATTTTACCTAAGTGCTGCTTCTGTCATTGGTTCACTGTTAATCTGGAGGACTGAGGGTCAATTAGAGACCCTCACTCATTGAAGTGTCGAATCACAGGCCACCCAGTCGAGACGACTCACAAGTCATCAGCCAATGAACAGTTGGCATTTGCCCGAGTGTGCAGAGGATATTGGAGTCTATCCTGTCGGTCAATGAACCCGCGAATTTTTCCGGTCTCTATGTATGAGCCACTCGCAGCCTGCTGTAGGTACTGGATACGAGAGATCCCCAGACAGTGGTTCCTGCTAGGGTAGGCAGCCCGCAGCGCCGCCCCTGCCGCGGGCAGAACGCAACCCGCTCTACTCCCACGCTTTGCCAGTGGTGCTCCATGGTGCACCACGGAAGGTTTACAAGTGCGCCGTCTGGTATTCCAGAGAAACATGTCCCACGCATCGAAAATAAATATAGTTACTATATTATAACGTTTCATTACGGGCATAGCCTACCTAACGCCTTTTTTGTTAACACATCATTATTAGGCGTTACTTGAACAACTCTCTACCGTTATTTACTTCAGCATGGCTCTGCGGGTGGTCTTTCTTTGTTCGTAACCAAGACTGAATAAACTCAACGTATGTTTAATTTTAATTTTCATAACATTACGTATTTTGTTTTAATATTTTACTTAATGATAACAACACGTTTCTTCGAAATTTTGTATATGACGCACCTACAACTATTTGTAAGTAATGTACGCAGGCTTTCACGGCCATTGTCTGAAGTAGCTTGGCTTCTGGGTTGTAGCCGTGTCCTTGGCGGATAATTCACCATCATCAGTAGGTAACTGCTCCCTGATGATGGCGACTGCAATGTCGACCGAAACGTTCGTGAATTATTTTTCAAGGACACGGCTACAACCCAGAAGCCAAGCTACTTCAAATATTTAAATTATAAATTTACGAAAATTGTATTAGCAAATTTAATTTTATCCCCCCCCCCCCGACCATCATTTTGGATCCGCCCTTGCGTGGCTATCTCACCGTTAAGTCGCCTGTGCTTGCGACACACAGTCATGGTAAACGACTCATCATCACTTGAAATATAATTGTATTCTCAAGAACGAAAAACATAAGTGTAAGTTTTTATGAGAAATATGTTTCCCCCCTTTTTTGTTGCTATAATTACACTTTTATGATATTCATCTAAGTTTCCGGAATGAAATTGCATTAAAGACATTTTATTAAGCTTTCTCACTTCGTTGCAGCAAAAAAGAAAGTGATGAAATTAATGGATGAAATAACTGATTTTCGGGTGGGCATTAACAGCACCCACCCTCGAATGTCACCGATAACAGCCGTGGCAGTCATCTTACAAGCTGTGATTTGTTGAGTGATAAAACCAGACGGCAGTCCAATCTTCCTCATTGACAGAACTGAATGATACTACTGAATGAATGTTTGTCGGAAACTATCTCATCAGAACTGTTTGAAAGTATGTGTTGTGTGAGTTCGCCGCGGACAGAAATGCCGAGAGCAACAGGAAGTAGGGAGTCCGGGAGATTGGGCAACCTGCGCAACCTGGCCGTTCTTTTAAAATGTTCATGTCAAAATTATAACGACTCCTCCATTTCCCCTTTACATATGGACGAAAACAGTTTTTTTTGACGTGACAAAGTCTAATAAATCGATGAACGCCGGCTGCACGCACTAAAAAGTGTCCCGTAACGCACATTATCCCGTTACTCTGTGTCCCGTCACGCTCATTGTACGCTTGCGCCGCATCTATCTCTCTCTTCCACTCGATTGGAACAACCATCAATTTGACTTTTTCGAGGCACATTAAACTTGAAACACTCCCATTCGTTTCCTACTTTTCCTATCATCGTCCTATCCTTAACAGAATAACACAGATTGGAAGGAGTTAAATAGCAAACATGTATGAAAGTAATAGTTAAAATAATCTCTTCGTTAAAGTAATAAACATATTTGAATTAATGAGTGCAAATAAAAGTAAATATATCAAATTGTAGATTTCATTTCACTCCTTCTTTGTATCCATACAAAATAGTGATAATTTAATAAAAATGATTCAATTTTATTCATAAAAGTATGCAATCATTTCATCAATGTTTTGTTATGACGTTGTAACGTTAAACTATCGTCCGTAAACCGACTTTACAGGCAAACAATTTTTTTTTTGTTATTTTGGAGTTTAACGCCAATTCCTAGCTCATGCGTTGCTGACGTCTTTGTTTAAGCGACACTTACTTCACGGAGGCATTTCTACTACTCTTCTGCGCTATTTGCGGCATCTTGTGCGGGAATATTTGTATCACTGCGCGGCGCGACAGCTACCCCTCGTTGGCTTGTTTCAAGGTCACCGTGGTTAGATAGTGGCCCCGCTGCGACCCGTCGGAAGTCATCTGGACTTGGGTGACAGCATGTTTGCTCGTGTTTCCCCGTGTTTCCTCATGTTTCCCCGTGTTTCCTCTTGTTTCCCCGTGTTTCCCCGTGTTTCCCCGTGTTGCGTGTGAGCCGGTCTTACGACTGCATCTGTAACGGGGATAGGCTCATTGTTCAGGCTGATTCTGTTAACTTAGTCATACATTTATTTGCATTAGTTTTTAGTTACCTCGTTACTACAATCATTTACAAAATAAATTTTCTTCTGTTTTGGTAACTGTACGTTTGTGATTGCAAAACGTTTATGATATGGTTTACGCACATAAAAAAATATATTTTAATAATTTTTTTTGGATTAATAACAATAGTTTTTAACTTTTAAAGTAATATTATATTAATTTTGTGAATACAAGTTTCAAAATTATCTTTAAATATTGTATTAATAGTCTCAATTACTGAAATTCAACACACAAAAAGTCAACTAAATGACTGTAATGAATTGGTTTCCAGTGGCTGGTAATCTAAATGCACAGTGAGTCACCGTAGAATACTGAGTTTAACACGATATTGACATTTCTGACTCGACATATGTGAAGTGACAGTGTTTTTACTGCAAATGAAGCATGTTATCTTGACAGAGGCGAAACACCAAAGCTAAACAAATCAGCTTATATTCATACCGAGCTGATGCAGTACGGATTATTTTTTTCTGCCTGCAGGTACGTATATCTGATTACGAGAAAACGGTACGTTACGAACTTAACATTGTTAACACTGTTACCAAAAATATTATACTGTGTCACTTATTGTCAACATAGAAAATAATTATTTTCAAAATGTTTTTACGTGGCCGAAACTTAGGTAGCGCAGACGTGTCAGTTCGCTTGTATGTGACTGGCTGTTACATTATCATCATCGCTTCGCGCCTGTCATGTCGTACGTATGAGGCACGAAAAGAACTTAAATTTACCATCCCTCTATTTCATACAACATTTTCAAAGGGGTCTTTGGAATTTTTGTTAGCAAAAATTTTAGTTCTTCTTCCTAAAAAATTAAATATATATATTTATAAATAAATAATATGGCAATCTTTTGCTGAAAAATTTAAGAGAAAATATTTGTGTAATATTTAAGTTAGGATTTATATGCGGTGGTAATTTATATATTTTTTACTTTTCCTTTAAATATTACATCTTGACTTATATTTATATTCTGAAACAATGTTATATTTTATATTGTATTTAAATAAATTTATCTTTTTAAATTTTAACTTTAAAAATCTTATGTAAGATATGTTAAGTTATTCTTATTTATTCATTCGTCAATTTTATTACAATTTTTAAAATGATTACATTATTAAAAATACCGCGCTTACATTAAAGTGACTAGATGCACTCACGCACAAGCTTGCTTTTGCGAGTGATAATATTTCCCGTTTCAATTAGTCAGTTTTAGTCTGAAGTGTAAACGTAAAAGCGTAAATAAAATTTATTATTATATTAAAATATGTATTCAGCTTTTAGCCAGTCAAATACACAAACTGAAATAACTAGCTAGATATCCAGCGATTCCAGTGAAAAAGTTTTCAATTGTCGGCAGTCATGTATAGCCAGTTTTCAACAGCTTTTAACGGTTGTTATAAAGTCATTCTAAGAGAATCAAAAATATTTTTACTGTCCTACGAAATGAATACTTATTGGGGAAAATGTTAATAATAAAACATTGTAGCTCTAAAAAAGGGTTACACTGGTCATTTAGCACTGAACGAAATGAAAATATCTTTTGTTGTGTAAACATCTTAACTCTAGGATTACGGGCATTCGGTGGGAGTAATTTCGTGAATGAAACGGAATTCGCATGAAACGGAAATGTAACGGTGCCGAAGTTGTCAAGATGGTGGACCCACGTGTACCAACATAAACACGCATGTAGTCACTTTCGTAAACATTAGGGGACATAACCAAACGTACTGGTGTGCCAACTGAACCTTTATGATAATGAAACTACACTGGATTATGTTTGGTAAACTAAAAGATTCATAGTAAAAAGTAATCACAAGTTTGAAAATAACCTCGGTAGCGCGGTGGCAGAACAGCGGTTGAAAGGATGAAGGCGTGATTCCTGACGTAGTTCCAACCTCGTCATTGCAAAACATTTTTACATTTTTTTTAAATAACAGATTACTGGATTATGCAAATTGTGTTTTAAGCTAATATCTATTAAAACATTTTATTTCATACATAGTTCAGTCCATTGGATTCATTATTTCATACTAGGTAGGTCTATATACTTTATTTTTACTTAAAATAATATATTATGTTCACAAAAAAAGGAAACACAATAATTATTTTTTTAAAATTAAAACACGTTTTTAAAAATATATGTTTATGAATTATTAATGAATAAACTATCACTTCATAAAATCGTCACACATGCTAGCATAAATGAAAATTCGAGATGGTTTTCCCTCACTTTAGATTTAAGTTGCCAAATTTTTTATATATATTTTTTGCAAGTGAAGTGTAAAAACAAAATTCCAAATAATATTTAGCAATTAAATAATTTTTAAAATAAATTGCAGCAATTTTCATATACTTTTAGTATTTGGTTAAATGGACAGCAACATGTTTATCGTACCCCGATATGCTTGCTTTGGTCGACAACTGCCTTGACTGGTTTTCTGTTCGCATTCTATGTATATGTGTGCACGGAGCAACGAATTATTTCTTCTTTCAAACTTTTATGACCACTTTTATCCCATGGGTTTAACAGAACGTGTAGCATAAATTAAGCTTCGTGTGGGGTGGGCTTAACTGTTAGTGAAATATTCACTGTCAAAAATATGATCCAAAGCAGGGGGTTTCATTTTTTTTCATGGCTTTATTCGATTTTATTGGAGCCTTTTCTAATAGTTAAAATTTTCCATCTGCTAGTAAAGTGTTTTGATGTTTCGTGCTGCTATCTGCGCGTGATGCTGGCAAGCCACATTTTAGATCCAGGCGGCGAATTCTGGCGGCAGGCGCGGAAAGTACGTATGTGATTCGCGTCCAAAACTTTCGGTACATGAAAAAATATTTTGAGAATATTTATCACGCTCGGCATTGAAACAGCTTGAAGCATTGACACGTGGCTTTTCTAAGGCTGGGTTTAAAACTAGTACGTAAGAAACACAATGACGCAATAAACGCAAGATACAAAAAAAATTCAGCAACCAAATTTTAGAGTACCGGTTTATAAACTAAGTACTCAAGGCGCAATAACATTAACACAAGTATTGTTTAACTTCCATAGTTTTTGCTATTTGGCTTGCGTTCTCGACGGGCATGTTGTCTTCCGCATACTTTTGAAGACGCAGACACGATGCATTTTTTTGACGTGACGACGTCTAATAAATCGAAGAACGCCGGCTGCACGCACGAAAAAGTGTCCCGTTAAGCACATGGTTCCGTTGCGCTGTGTCCCGTTTCGCACATTGTTCCGTTACGCTGTGTCCCATTACGCTCATTGTACGCTTGCGCCGCATCTATCTCTCTTCCATTCGACTGTTTATAAAGTGAAGTGAAAAGTTAATGTGTTTTTCATTGCTTATTACAACAATTTCGGCAATAAAGGTTAATTATTTTTGATTTTTAAAAATCTGATTACTAGTATAATTTTAAGTATTTATTCTTTTATTATTAAAATAAAAATTATATAATTTAATTCATAAAAGAATATAATCATTTCATCAATGTTTTGTTATGACGTTGTCACGTTAAACTATCGTCCGTAAACCGACTATACAGACAACCAATTTTTTATGAACATTATGTTTTCAGTTTGATGAACTTTCGCACAGTGAAAGAAAATTACATGCCCAGCATAATGTTTTTTTAAAGAATACTACGTTAAATTTTGTGTTCGAGTTCCGTATTATACGTTTATTTGCAACATGAGAACACAATAATTTGCTCGTTACCGAGGTTATATGATTACACAGCTCTGGCGTGTACTGAAAAACTAGCTCACATTTGTTGTTGAAAATACGCCATTGCTAAGTCATGTTGTGTATAACAGAAAATACGAGATTTGAAATATAACTATACGGACATAGAAGATAAGCCAAGGCTAGCTGCTGTCAAAATATAAACAGTGATGTCACTATTATTTGGACCCATTTAAGAACCATATTTATAAATATACCGGTATATTTGAGAGGATAAATTCAGAGTGGGCAGAATCTGGTTCATTATTTAAATACCGATTTGCACAAGAATCCTCGTAGTAGTAAAAATGTATGGTTCCATCAGTTTCACAGCTGCTCTCGACAGCGCATGGCTTCATGAAGCAAGGCCTATGCCAATGTTAACTTTGCCATTCAGAAGAATACCCAAATGAGTTGAAAGTATATCTTAAGCAGACAACACCCCTCCCCCCCAAAAAAAACACAACTAAACGAGTGGAAAATTAAGTAAGTAACACTCGAAACTTATATTTGTTCATTTGAGTGTTAACAAAATCTTACATAATACTTAGATTTATGCAACGTATAATACTTTGTCGTAGTCCAAATTTTTTTAAAATACTCATACCTACTGTAAAAATCCTTTTAAGTAAAATATAGAACCAGAGCTCTCATTTTATGGTTCTATGTCTGTTTCCCACATGTTACAGTATAGCACGGAACTACAAGTCTCAGATAAACATAAGCTAAAGTCAGTATGGGTTTTTTATTCAGTGTTTACTTAAGCCAAACGCAGAAATTAGCCCTCTGATATCGGGGTGATTATTGTCCGCCAAACGTTTCGCATTCGACTAAGAAAATGTTAATTTTTGTTACATCGAACGATGAATATTATTCATGTAACTACAAAATACGGTATGTTTATATCCCCTTCAACTGATTCCACAAAAAAAGGCCCTTAGTAAGACGTAACACGAAATACGTGTGGTTACGCACTACGCATTGTAGTACTACAAACTTTTTTCTGAGCACAGAGTGTCAGAAAGGTCGGCAAGGAAACACGGTATTAGATAAGAATATGTTTTTGTTCAAGTAATACAACGTACACAGTATAAATCCATTTTTTTCCTCTGGAATTTATTACTGGGTGGTAAATTTGCATGTTAATTACGGTTCTTCGTTTTAAACGTAGCCGAGTAGTTAATATCCAAGTCAGTTGAGGAAATGGTTGAACACATAAATAACATAAAGTTACGGAAGAACAATCAAATTTCGATCTTTAAAATAGTAAAATACAAACATCGATATGATATTTTTACGATACAATACAGATTCCTTACCCCATACAGATTGTTTTCAAAATTTATGATTGTTGATTTTTAACACCAGTGAATTAACTTGTAATATTTAAAACAATAAAACGTGGGACGCATATAATAGACAATTGATTCATGAATTGTTCACTAAAAATTTTATTGTGCTATAAATTATATGGACTTTTGTGTGATTTTCTCAACGATATTTACTCCTTACACTCGTTACTATTTTTCGATCACATGCGCCCCACGTTATAATTTAAAATATTACAAATCAACAATCACACATTTTTAGGACAATCTGTAGGTGGTTATAAATCTTTACAAGGCTAGGATAACTTAGTTTATATTTTTAAATCCTTTTAAAATATATATTTTTTAAAATGTTATTTTTGATTTAATTATTATTCTGGTTTCCGTTTAGTAAACAAAACTTAACGTTAGCGCATTGTTCGAAATACACTATTAAAGATACGGAAATTTCGCGCATTCATTACGACGCATGTTAGAATGCAAACCTTTAAACTCTTGCACTGTGTTCATGATTGGACCGCAGTTTTTTGGACACGCCCCTCTTCGACCGTAGGCCAACGATGACCAGCTACGGGAAAAGTGAGCGAATCGGGCAGTGCCAATTAACAAGGATAAAAAATTTTCTCGCTAATAAATCAACCAATGGGAAATCAAACATGGGGTTGAGTACACCTGTGACTTTGAACTCTGCCCTGAGGCCAGACGAACCCGCGAAATCTCCGGTTGTCTATCCATGACGCGCGACAGACACGGTAAACACTACCTCACTCTTCCGGCCCTGGAAGCCGACTGACATGTCACGACTTGTTCAGACCTGACACTGACCACCTCAACGGATCAGGCTATCCGGATTATTACTTCTAATAGCTGTAGCATTCAGGAGATGCTTCTATAAAGATTCGTTCACAGTATTTTTTTATCATACCTCGTATATATTTCATAAAAAAAACCATTCTTACTTAACAGACTTTGGAGGTTCTGATTTTTGTTCTCGATAGATAAGTAGGGGTATGCAAATTTCGCGAAAAGATTTCGAAACTATATGAAAGTTAAAACACTATAGCATCGTCTGTGTTTCATGATTGGGTGAGTTTCTCCCAGGTACATATCGATTGTAACAACACCAATCACAGTGATGCAGTGTGGAAGTAAACGCGTCCTGATTGGCTCGGTCAAATAAGGCAACGACTTCTCTCGCAGACGGCCGCCAATCACAAGGAAGAAACCACAGGTGCGGGTATACCTTGTTGCAGTCTAGTAGGCGTTCAGATATTTTCGCGAAAAATGTCTAACCCTATAGATAAGGTACACTAATAAATCTTTCACAGAGTGAACTTTCCTCCACAGTTCTTACCAGCTGACTGACCCCCACCACAACTACCAAGACATGTATTACCCGCACCAGTGTGATGTCATGACATGATCCATATTGGATTAACCATAATTGATTATCTTTGCTCCTTCTAGAGTATGCTAGTGTTGATCGCCATCTTGCTTCAATTGTTAACGATAGATAGCACTAGTATCGTCAGCGATCTTAGCAAATGCAATCTTGTCGGACATCTTGGCAACCCTTTTGAAAATTTTTAAAAATCAACTTTGAATTAAAAATAATTCTAAATATATTAATTATTTATTAAACTATGTAATTGTTTTATCTACTAGGGGATCATTCTAAGGGAATTTAAACAGTTTTTGGGTAAAATATGGAAGTTGTGGAGATCAAATTTCACCAAAATTCAAATGGCTGCCGGTAATTTACCCGCTTCCTTCTTACATTACAAATCCCTCACCAGACTTCCTCATACATTTTTTGCTCAGAGCATTATTAGAAAACCAATATCCTCAAAAAAAAATATATTATGTAAATGTGTAAAAAACAAAGATAAAAGAGTTAGCAATTTGAAAAAAAGGAACAACCTCTTATGTATGATATTCCGAAGAAGGAACTGAGTCAGTTTTGTAAACTTCCCCAGCTCAATACATTGCCGCTATGTATCTACATGTCCACTCGAGGGATAGTGTATTTGTCAAGATGTGGGACTTCTCCCGCGCTTCTACGCTGATGTCAGCGGAGAAAGATTATTCAATTATCATACATGGGTGTAACTTCCTGTCAACAGCGAGGTTATCAGTAGAAACCGGAGAAATTTGCAGATTTATTTCGCAAAAGGCTAAAATTCAAATACGTATACCTTGGCGATACTTCTGCTATCGGAACACGCTTCACCTGGAGAACGCTGGGCCAAATAAGTATTGAATCACGCGCAACTTAGACCAGGAAACTCTCGAGCTCAAGTATGGCGTTTATCCTAGAGATCACTGAAACCGCTCGTTAGTTATGACTAGAGACCTGCAAAATTCGCGGATTCATTTACCTCTAGGATAGACTCCACAGTTCTTTAAATACTCGCGGAAGTGACACCTGTTCATTGGCTACTGACGCGTTAGACGTCTCAACTAGGCTGTCCGTAATTCGGCACTTTCTTGGTTTAGTGTTTCCCATTGGCTCACAGTTCCCGGATAAAATGTGGGCAAATCGCAGAAGCGGTACGAAGGTATAGTTGTTTTGATGCCAACCTATCGCGAAATGAATCCGCGAAATTTGCATGTCTCTAGTTATAACTTATAAGTAGGGACACCTGTATTTCGCTAATACATTTAGTGTCAAGATATTTCACAAAATACTGTAGCTTTTCTCCTGTGGTTATTGGCTGAGGTCGGTGAGAGGTGTCGTCCCGCTCTTGACGGGGCCAATGAGAATGTGGTCACCGTACTGCTGCACCCTCACAATTTGCCATGACTTAGAAAAAACTACAGTGTTTTGTGAAATACCTTGACATGAAATGAAATCGTGAAATACAGGTGTACCTAGTTATAAGTAGGGGCATGTATATCTCGCGAAAAGATTCCTCGATTAGCTGAAAGTTAAAACACTGTAACATCGTCAGTGTGTTGTGATTGGGTGTCTTTCTTTCAGGGACATGATAATTTTTACACCACCAATCACAGTAATTAATAAGTAAATAATAAGTAATAAAAATCAAGCTATAATAAAATAAATTATCTCCCACGACAGCCAATTTATTTTCTGATGTAGGTGGGCACCATATATATGTATGTATATATTATATAACTTATGCTAAAGCATATAATATGCTTAAGCATAAATAAATTTTAATTTTAGATATGTTAACATATATATATATATGCTTCAGCATATGTTTTAAATATATCTAATACAAATATGCAAGCATAAAATATATGGTGCGGAAGCAAACGCGTCCTGAGTGGCTCGGGTCAAACAAGGCAACGACTTCTCTCGCAGACGGCCGACAATCACAAGGTAGAAGCCGCTGGTGCGCGTATATCTTGTTGCAGTCTAACAGGTGTTCAGATTTATTCGCTAAAAAATGCCTGCCCCTAGTTATCAGAGACGACGACACACCTCGAAGAGTGACATCGGGGAAAGAGACGGCGGAGTCATTTGGTCGCAGGCTAACATGCAAACCTGCATACTCGTGCGCCGTGTTCATGATTGGACCGCAGTTATCTGGACACGCCCCCTCTACGACAGTGAGCCAACGATGGCCCCGCTGGGAGAGAAGAGAGTGAATCAGGAAGTGCCGATCAAAAAGAGGTAAAAAAAATTGAAAAACACACGTTGGCAGAGCAAGCGTAAGTCGTTGACGCCAAACGGGTCTCTGGCAATGGCCTAGGTCAGGGGTCGGCACTTTACATGGGGTTTCGCGGCTCTAAACCTCACCGCGCTGTCACCAAACGGCCCAATCACAACGCAACCTCGCTCGCGCCCTACCATCGCACCACCCAGCTGCTTTTTATCGTAATAATTAATTAAAATAATTGAGATATTCTTGTCTAATCAGTAGTGGCTACTAATGACTACCGTATTTTTTTTTTACATTTGCGTGGTTTTTTTCCTCGTAAGTAGCTATTATTTTTTAAGACATTATGTTGAATTAGTGAATAATTTTTTTTTTCGTTTTTTTATTGCCTTAAATGCCATGAAGATACAGATAAAATACATGTTGCATTTCTCTAAAAAAAAATTGAAGCATATGTTCACTTGACATCTGGCTCGTCTCACCACACCTGGGATACGGCCAGCGGCCCCCGAGCGCGAGTGCAGCGCGTTACCACTGCGCCGGCGAGGCGGCTGCGAGCAGGGCGCCGGCGGGGGGAGGGGGTGGGTGAAAGAAGTCATTATTCAAATGAGGCGGGGAAGACTGGCACTGGGTCGCACATTTGATTAGATCCGAGCCGACCACTCGGCTCCGAGCCCAGCTCCGGCGGCGTGACCTGCTCCAACCCCCCCCTCCCCCCCAGGCCTCCTGCCAACCCAGCAGCGGGCCGCCTGCGATCCCGTAAAGCTGATGGAGATGGATGGATGGACACCCCGAAATTTCGCGAATTCGGTATGGTGTCAGGCTTAAATTCAAAGCCTTTGCCACCAAACGACAGCGCGCGCGCCAATTCCAATGAAACGCCATTTACTGACGAAGTTCTGTCATCAGCGCCAGTTAGTTTCGCTAGTCGCCGTTAGCTTTGCTAATTAAAATGGGTCCCGCCAGGGGTAAGGATAGGAATTTGCCAGACCTTACTATATGACCGCGCGGCGGACATTTCTCCTAGCCCCCTGTATGGGTGATACAGGCACCGCCTGCGAGCACTGCGTTATGCATCCCGCAACACTGTTCTGTTCTGCTCGTAGCCTAATGCCGCGAATCCGGTGGCTTTGCTAAACAAAAACTAAACCAATTTTGTAACGAACATACAAACACAACTAAAAAGAGAGCGAGTTGATTTTGCACTGTCATCCAGTTCTGAGCTTTGCTGTACATAAGTTTACTTTTTTTCCGTTGGCTGATTTCTTAGCGACACAAGATTCGCTTGCTTTGTCTCATGGCTGGACCTCGTTGGCTAACTGCAGTCCGATCATGCACACAGAGCACGGGTATGAAGATTTACATTCTAGCTCGCGACCGAACGTGTCCGCTGAAAAGTCCACACCTCCGCTGCGCGCGCGTCAAGCGACTGCCTCCGTGCTCCGGCGCGCACACAGGCCAGTGCCTTGCTTTCAGCGGCTGCTGTCTCACTCGCCCCGTGTTCGGGTTGCGCGCATTCAGTCATCTGGGAGGATTCTCCGGTTCACGCACCTACATGACAGACTCCAGAGTTTTTCTACATCATCAAGAAATTGTCACCTGCCCATTGTTAGGGACTGGAAAAATTCGCGGTTTCAGTGACCTTTAGGATAGACTTCATGATCCTTTATGTGTTCGGGAAAATTACACCTGTTTATTGGCTAATGTTTCGTGAACCTGTTGACTGGAAAGTTTTGTGATTCGATACTTATTTCGGTGAGGGTTATTCATTGGCTCAGAGTCCTCCAGGCCAAGTGTAGTCCAATCACTGAAGCAACAAAAAGTTAAGCGCATTTGGATTCTAGCCTTTCACGAAATGAAACCGCGAATTTTTCAGGTCTCTACCCATTGCATGCTCACTCGTTGGGTTTCCTCGTGATTCGATACTTCTGGAACACTTTAAGGTTTTTCAGTGAAATTTTGTTACTGATTTGCAGATGTTTTAACTAGGGGCATGCATATGTCACGAAAAGATTCCGAGACTTGTTGGAAGTTAAAACACTGTGGCGTCGTCTGTGCTTCGTGATTGGATGAGTTTTTATCCCCCTTTTCAGGTACATGTCGATTGTTACAACAATCTGAGTAATTCAGTGCGGAAGCAAACACGTCCTGATTGGCTCGGTCAAATAAGGCAACGGCGCCTTTCTCAGACGGGTACCAATCACAAGAAAGAAACTGCTGGTGCGGGTACACCCTGTTACAGTCTAATACGCGTCCAGAAAAAGTCTGCCTATAATTATAACAGGGGCCCGCCTCGTCAGGGGTGTGTGTGTGTTAGTGAGGCGGGATGATAAGCGCGACGCTCGCTGGTGCTTCTAGCGCGGTGTCTCCTCTGGACTGGCGCGCAGTCTTCTCGTCGTCACAGGATAACTGTGAAATTTGAGCGGTGACCGTAACTTTATATGGTGGAGAAATGAAGATAAAGGTGTAATGCAAGTCCCTTAAGTGCTTTCAAGAATCTATACTGGTTGTTTTACGTCTACAAATTACTCTGAAAACATGCGCTTTAGCCATTTTCACTCTTCTAAAAAATACAGTTTAAAAACTTAATTCCAAAATCAAAAGTACTTTTCGGCCCTCAGCGAACTCTTATAATAATAATAATTTATTTCCCATTTTTTTTACACTTTGTTAACAATATTCACTTAATTAACCAGGAAATTTAGCACTCACGAAAGCAAGCTTGTATGTGAGTGCATCTAGTCACTTCAAATTACATGCGGTATTTTGACGATTGTAAACATTTGTAAATGTATAATAGCTGAGAAATAAATATGTAAATATAACCCGAAGAAACTTTACATTAGTTATATAAAGATGAAAGTTAAAAAGAGCAAATTATTAAAATTCAATATTATGTATAAACAAAAAAAGTATAAATTATATAATTGTTACATGAATAAATTAAAATATAGTTAAATTAAAATTAGTATTTAAGTAAAGTACAGGTACAAAGTTATAACAATATATAAAACTTACTTAAATACTAAAGCCATCGGTTCATCAGTTAAATTATGTAGCCAAATATTAACATATTTTTATTTCTTATTTTCGTAAGCAGACCCCACTAGGATATGTTGAGTAGTTTTGAAATCGCGTTGTTTTTCCTTAAATCTCTCGCACCGTGTGTGTGCCCGGGTAGGGTGTGTTACTGACTAGCACAGCGAAGGGCAGGGATTGAAGGAGCTGCAACAGCGGACAACCACTCAGGGATGTGACCACTCTCAGGGCAGGTGGGTGGTGGTCGAAGCCTCCACCTCCACATCGCGAGCAGCACGACCAGGCTCGCTCGCTCTTGAGTGAAGAAATGAACGAATTAACGTATCCCTAGGGCCATGTATAAAGACACGGAAATTTCGCGCATTCATTACGTCGCATGTTAGAATGCAAACCTTTACACTCTTGCACTGTGTTCATGATTGGACCGCAGTTTTTTTGGACACGCCCCTCTTCGACCGTAGGCCAACGATGACCAGCTACGGGAAAAGTGAGCGAATCGGGTAGTGCCAATTAACAAGGATAAACATTTTCTCGCCAAGAAATCAACCAATGGGAAATCAAACATGGGGTTGAGTACACCTGTGACTTTGAACTCTGCCCTGAGGCCAGACGAACCCGCGAAATCTCCGGCTGTCTAGCCAAGTATATTTCGCGAAAACATTCCTCGATTAGCTGAAAGCTAAAACACTGTAACATCGTCAGTGCTTCGTGATTGGGGTGTCTTTCTAACAGGTACATGACGATTTTTACAACTCCAATCTCAGTAATGAAGTAGCTTGGATTCTGGGTTGTAGCCTTGTCCTTGGCGAATAATTCACATATGTTTCGGTCAACATTGCAGTCGCCATCATCAGGGAGCAGTATTTAATTGCGGAAGCAAACGCGTCCTTAGTGGCCGGGTCAAATAAGGCAACGACTTCTCTTGCAGACGGTCGCCAATCACCAGAAAGAAACCGCTGGCGCGCGTATACCTTGTTGCAGTCTAATTGGCGTTCAGATTTATTCGCGGAAAATGACTGCCCCTACGGAGCAATATCTTAACGCGTGGGAGCGCCTCTGCCCCGCCATATTTGTTCTGTTTTGTCAGAGGAAACGTTTATTTTTTTTTCAAAATGAAAGTGTCTCGGAGCCGACGCACACTCCCTGAGGTTTTGCTGGTGCTTCAGCCCAGCCAGATGAAAATACCTTGTCTTTCTGCACGAGGAATGAGATGAAATGTACGATAAGTAGGGACTGCCAATATTCGCGGGTTCAATGACCTCCAGGATGGACTCCGCGATCCTGTGCACACTCGGGCAAAAGTCGCCTGTTCATTGGCTGCTGACTCGTGAGACGTCAACTGGGTGACTTGTGATTCGATGCTTCTTTGATTGAGGTCTCTAATTGGTTGAGAATCCTCAGATTAACAGTGAAAAAATATCAGAAACAGCACAAATGTATAATTATTTGGAGTTCATCATATCACGAAATGAATCCTCGAAATATTTCCAGTCTCTAAAAATAAGCCTTGTGATATACGGACACTGGCACTCATTAACCGAAACTAGGCATTCAAATGTTTTCATTTCAAAATACGTATAGACGACGTGAGCTAAGCCACTTATAACGAAAGTAGCACACGCGAATGCAATAAGGAGTGTTTGAAAGTATTGCAAGTACTTTCTTGAATGAAAACCTCAAACAGCGAAGACTTTGATGGAAAAGTGTTGGCTAACATTTATAACATATGTATAGAGACCTGTAAAATTCGTGGCTTCATTTACCTCTAGGATAGACTCCACAGTCCTTTAAATACTCGCGGAAATGAAACCTTTTCATTGGCTACTGACGCGTGAGACGTCTCAACTAGGCTGTCCGTAATTTGGCACTTTCTTGGTTTAGTGTTTCCCATTGGCTCACAGTTCCCCGGATAAAATGTGGGCCAATCGCAGAAGCGGTACGAAGGTATAGTTGTTTTGATGCTAGCCTATCGCGAAATGAATCTGCGAATTTTGCATGTCTCTACATATATATCTATGAACGGTATCCTAAACCTTAACAGTTGGTTGTTGCTGTGCCAGCTACGTACACGCGGCTAATTGGCATCTGTGTTCTGCACGCCACGCAGCTGTACTGAGGGCAACGTGTAGGCCCAACTGTCGGTGGAGGATCCTGCAGCACGGTCTCTGGTGTGGCGAGGCTGCTATGGGAAGCCTTCTTTTCACAGACGAGAGAGACAAACGTCCGATCGTGCATCTTCGGGGTGTTTTTTTGTTAATTGCAAATAAATATGGCGGTGTTGATAAAAGGATACCAATGGTCAATTAGGTTAGGTTAGCTACATTATAAATACTTTAAAACATTGTTGACGGTTGATTTGGTTAGGGATAGCTACATTAAAGATACGGGAAAAAAAGGCATGAACTTCGGGGAACTTCGGGTTTTGGCTGTCTGGTCTGTGAAAAGAAGGCTTCCCGCCAGAGTCTGCACCGACTGCCGGGGTATATAGTCCGCCCGCCGCTGGCGCCTCGTGGCGGCCGCTCCTCGAACCTGCAGGAGGCTGAGGGGGGTAAGGGGTGGGGTCGTAATGGGGTAAATGAGCGGGCGAAAGGGCTGGGGGGGGGGGCCATCTTTCCACCTGACCGTGATTGTGTAATGAGCAATCAAGGGCCGCCCGACGGAGAGCCACTTGTAACTGCGTTGACGAGCGCTAACCAATCGAATAAGGCGTGCCGCGCGCTCGGGGGCGCCAATAGGTCCTCGCAGCTCGGCCCGCTCCAGGGACTGTGGCTGGTTCCTTAAGGCCCCCCGCCTCGTCAGGGGTGTGTGTGTGTCAGTGAGGCGGGACTGGCTGGTGCTTCTAGCGCGGTGTCGCCTCTGGACTGGCGCGCAGTCTTCTCGTCGTGCACATGAGCGGTGGCCGTAACATTATATGGCTGAGAAATGACGATGAAGGTGTAATGCAAGTTCCTTAAGTGCTTTCAAGAATTTTTACTGTTTTTTTTACGCCTAAAAATTACTCTGAAAACATGCGTTTCAGCCATTTTAACTCTTGTAAAAATACAGTTTAAAAACTTAATTCGAAATCGAAAGTACTTTTCTGCCCTCGGCGAATTGTTAAATGCTTTTCGTAAACAGACCCCCCACTCGGATATCTTGAGTAGTTTTTAAATCGCGTTGTTTTTCCTGAAGCTCTGCACACCGTGTGTGTGCCCGGGTAGGCGGGGACCTTAACAGAGCTCACATCCAGTCACTGCGCGTTCATCGGCTTGTTTTACATACTTCAAACAAACAATTTAAACTTCGACCCTACACGGAGAACTATGAACAGAGGAAGGACAGCGGAACGGTTACGTAATATGATTTCGTGGACAAAAGCCATTCCTGATTCTCGCTGTATGTCATGGAGAAACCAACAGAATGGACAAGTTAGAGGAATGCACAAACAGGCGACAGTGCCTGTTCTGGCTGAGCGCTATCCTCACTCCTGCCTGTTTCCTCCAGGAACAAACAGGCGCGCAGTGCGATAAAGCCCATTCGCTCCACGTCGAAGGGCTTCAAATAAGTGTTTACCCAAAAGTCAAACGTTTTGACTGTATATGCAGCCCGCGAAGTCTGAATATTCTTTTATTTTTCTGATAAACCGGATTGTGGATATGGCCACATTAGGTGGTTTCCTGTAGAAAATTATTTTTTCAAACATTCTGTGGCGATATTTCAAGCTAGCTAGGTAAACCCATTAAAATATTTCTGTAAAATGTGTATTAGTATATGAAGACACTTAAACCACAGATTCCGTCTGATTTTTACAACTATTCTTTAAACATAACTTGGATCAAGAAACTGACGATGAAGTCAGTTTGGGATGGACTCAGCATAGAGTTTCTTATAAAAAAATTAGTTGTTGTAACCTAATATTTGAAAAAGATTATTTAGTATTTAAAACCAATACATAATAGTAGTTTGAAACACACATTAAAGAAACACCTCGATAAAAAAAATAAAAATAAAGTTCAGTAAACTACCGACTCACCGATATTTCCTTCACTAAAATAGTACCATGTATGGTTTATCCATTCAAAAAATTAATAATTAACTAAAAATGCTGCATGCTTCGTCCGTACCACTGAGTACTGGTCGTCGCTCGTTTATGTTCAGCCGTTGTTTTCGTAACGTTTTGTGAGTTTGAATTTAGTAAGTATGAATAGATCCCTGTTTTTGTTCAAGAATACAAGCGGGTAGTTATTAACAAATATCGTAAACGAGTTTTACTGTGTTTAGCGCGGCACACCCTAGTTGGTCGCATCAATCCCTAAGCCGTCCTATTACTGGCCCACTTATAAAAAAACGAATTTTTCTGTGCGGGCGAAAAAATATAAAAGACAAAAACCATTTCAAAATTTTAATCTTTAATTTAAAAAAAGTTATTAATAATAATTTCCGAGAACTGAAAGCTGTTAAAGATACAAACTTAGTATTACCGAGACATTAAAAACTTAATTTTAGTGATAATTAATTCCTTTGTAGTTGTTCTCATGGCGGTATGTACCGTTACATGTCATTATTATATTATGTTTATTACGGTTAAACATGTAGACGTTTTGTTTTGAGTGGCCGAACATTAACAAAACTATATATATATAACATTGCATACTTTCTGCATAATAAGCTAGCTTGAATTTTGAAAATTTTTGTGCTGTATGGATAAAGAGAACCAAATTGAAAAAGTAACTGAGAATTTTTGGTCTTAAAGGCAATGCTGGTGCCTGTTGCGTGATGGTTTTAATTCTTCGAGAAAACAGTATTTAATTTTATTTAGCCTTTTAATATCACACAAACCATAAGGCTAGGTAAAATTAAGTAATTTTGTTTCTGAAAGAAATTAATCCATACCACATAGTATCCAGTAAAATGGACTTTAAATATAAAAAAAGTTCCATTTTATATTCCACTAGCTGCAGTTGCCCGGACTGAATACAGGATGATATATTGTTCACGAGTTAAAGCGAAATATATAGCGCTATATGACAGTGAGGCGGACATAAGATAAAAATAACCCACAATTTCTGTTTGTATGTCTGTGACCTGTGATTTTCTGTTTACCCATGGCGATCGGTTCGAACGGTTTAGTAGTTAATGCGCTGCAGCACCATCTAGCGGCAAGTACCAAAAAAAATGGATAGCATAAAAGCCTTCTCCATGAAAAATCACTTCGATGTGCCAACTTTCATGGCGATCGGTCAAACGGTGTCGGAGTTTATCGACGTCATGCATACATACCAACATTTTATATATATATATATGTATGTATGTATGTATCTGTGCTTTTTGCGTAAAAGGGGTTAAGTCTAAAATCATAGTTTTTCGAAAATCGCTATTGAAAATTATAAGGTTTCTTGAAGTCAGTTTTTTAAACTTTATTAACTGCTTTAGAACATTGGAAGCTCATAAATTGTTTTAAAATAATTTCGCAAACCTGCCTGTGATAATAACTCATTTTTAACCATTTGTAACTTAACCCCCTTTTACGCAACAATCACAGATATAATAAAGAAGATTGAATTCACCTTGTGTCCACACTGAACGAAAACGTAATGCAACTTTGCCATCATGCAAAAAAGTATGGAATATAATATTTATTTTTTAAATATTGTGAAGGTCCAGAGTAGTATGTGAATGACGGTCCTGCGCCAGGCGCCAGGCGGTGGATTTCCGTTACGGTCGCCATCTTGAAAATCCGTAATTTTTATGTTGGAAAATCGGGAAAATTTTTAAAAATCATTAAAAAAAATTATTTTATCGAATTCAATAATAAAAATTAATAAAATATTACTTATAAACATTACTCAAAAAGCCGGCAAGTGTGGAATGCAAGTATAGAATGATAAATAACGACCTGGAGCGGGTAACGGGACATGCAGTCCAGGGCGACTCGGCGGTCCCGTGTCAGCGCTCGCGGGTCACGGACAGGGCAAAGATAGCGGGTCGGCGTAATTAATGCTAATAGCTTCAGGAACTGTTGATTCCAAGATGGCGCCCGTGCCTCCGCCTTGCAAGAGAGAGAGAGAGAGAGAGTCGGGTCGCTTGCGCCGGTGTTGCGCGCGCCGCGGGCCACGAGGCGGTCTAATTCCATGACCCGGAGCACAACTTCGTTACGTCTTTTGTTAAAATCGCAATCGAATTAATTAGCCTTATGTACAGTGCTGGCATCTTGCGGTAAGTAATGTAACTAGAGAAATTCGCTTATGGAGCGACTGGCTGGGCCTTGTGTAGGAGGAGGAGGAGGAGGAAGGGTGGGGGAAGGGGGTGGGGGGGAAGACGCCCGGCGTCTCTGTCAGGCCGGGCGCGGGCAAATAGCATTAGCCTGGAGGAGCGTCGCGACGCCGGGATCAGCCGGTCACCTCGTTATGCGCAAACACCTGTTGTGCCCCCCTCCCCACACTCCCCACTCCCCTATCACCGAGTGCACACAGCCATTGATATGCCAGAGCGGTCCCTCCGCGGGCAATGGCGCTGTGTCGTCGCTTAACACCCCCCCCCCCTCTCCTCCTCCTCCTAGAGACTGGCTCTCTCCGGCACGACTCGTGTTTTACACGCGATAACGGACACTTACAAACCATAGTTCTGGGCATAATATAAATAATTAAACACTACAGCCATTGGTACGGAATGGCTGAGCAACTTCCAGTTTTTTTTAGGAATTATTTTATTTATTTTTGAAAAAATAAAAATTCCTTTGGTTCTAGTTTTTAGTTTTTTTTAGTGGTAATTCAATTTATTTCTTCTTCTTTTTTTACACTTTGACTACTGTTTACTACATAAATTAAACAGGAAAAAATAGCTCTCACAAAAGCAAGCTTGCATGTGAGTGCATCCAGTAACTTTAATCTTACGTGAGGAATTTTGACAAATGTAAAAACTTTAAAATATTTAAAAAACAAATATTGAATAAAAAAAATATTGGTTTAGTTTTCATGAAGTTTAAAGTTAAAAAGAGCCATTAATTAAAATAGAACTTATAGTATAATATTGTTTCAGAATGAACCATATATATAAAAAAATATAAATTAATATTTAAAAGAAAGGTAAATAATACCTATAGTATATGAAATTTTACTTATTATTGAATAAATCTCTTGATAAATTAAAGGTGTAATACTGTTATCGCATTTCACTCACACATTTATTTCAGTTATATGCTTATGCACTTCATCTGTCCGAGTTTCAGTATACGTTAGTGAGAGGTTTTTTTTAAACAAAATGGGAAAAAGGGGGGGGGGGTTAGGTAATGTGCGTATGCTAGGCTAAAAGAGAAACTGCGTCAATTTGTTAAGGAGATAAAACAAAAAAAATTTTTTGTGTCCGTTACAAAATATTTGGCCAGTATAGACCCTACCAAATATTTTGCCAGTATAGATCTTAACAAATATTTTGCACATATAGACCCTACCAAACATTGTGCCAGTACAGACCGAGCTGTGACTAATGACAATGTTAGTGCGGCAGGCTGCGAGGGACAGCAGGTGGCGGCACGGAGGGGCGGACGCCCGGGAGAGCGGTCTGGGGCGTGAAGCACCCCGGCCCCGACACCCCTGTCCCTCACCCCCTCCCTCCTCCCTCCAGCCCCACTCGAGCCGCCAGCTGCAGCCTCACTCTCAACCAGCAGACAATACCACACAACACTCGTCATCGTGTAGCAATACGTATCAAATAAAACTTCCGACTGCAACGCTGAAAAGGGATTACGTGTTAACATTATGCTTTATCATACATCTTTGTTAAGTATAAATATTTCGTAATTTATAATTATTTCAATTGCGAAATAAAATATAGCAAGAAATTCTTAAATGGATTAAAAATACAGTAATTAAATAAAAAAATAATATTAAAACAATTTATTTTTTAAGTGTACTAAATTGTATAAAATAATTTCTCTTAGCCCCGTAAAGATTTATAACCACATATACAGATACCCCCTACAGATTGTCCTCAAAATTTGTGATCGTGGATTTTTAACACCCATGAACTAACTTGTGAGATTTAAATAGGAAAAGCACGGGGCTCATGTGAACGATAATAGCAAGGAGTGTAGGGAGTAGCTGTAGCTGAGAAAACCCACACAACAGTTCATATCATTTTCAGTGAAATAACATTATTAGTGAACTATTCATGCAGCAATTATCTATTGCATGCACCCCACGTTTTTAGTATTATATCTTACAAGTTAATTCATAGATGTTAAAAATCAACAATCACAAATTTTGAGGATAATCTATATGAGGCTAGGAATCTGTATGGGGTTAGGAATCTACACGGAGCTAGAAGACATTATTTTATACTCTTTAGTCCTTTTTTAAACTTTGTTTTCAAATATTATTTTTATATAACAGTATTTTCTACTTTTTTTAAAAGTATATTTCAAAAAATACTTCCCATTGTAGCCGTTACCACGGTGCGACTTTCGGAAAATGTTTATATAGTTTTTCGTTTCGTGGTCCAAGACCCCAAAACCATTAACTCAAAATTTTATAAGTATATATAAATTTTGTGGAAACTATAACTGTCGCAAGTTTTAGCAAATAACTTCCAAACTTATACATAAAAACTAGTATTGGAAAATCTCTGTCGAGTTCGTTAATGGGCAATATACGACTAAAGAGGTAGAAATGGGGATTTTTTTTAATAAATAAAAAATCGCTGTTAACTCCCACAACATCTAAAATATCACATCCGTTTGAAATTATTATATTTCGTAGGAGTAATACCAAAATCTTTTGTCTTAGTAAGTTTTTGATACGACCAACCATAATTGCAAAAAGTTGAAAAGATAACGGGTAGAATTAAAAAAATCATAACTTCCCTAGTAGGTAAACTATAGAATATTTTCAAAAAATTTGTAAATTTTATAATTTTTATCTAAAACTTTTGTCTGAAACAATTTTTGATAAGACCAACCCTTGTTGCCGGGGGAAAAAAAGGGGGTAAAATAAAAAATCATACTGTTGAATCCGTTCTGTTTTATTGTAAAACCTTAGATTATTTCTACAACGTTCGTCTGAAATTATTTTTATACGACCAACCATGTAAGGGGTAGAATAAACAAGGGTTGGAGGACAATAAAAAAAAGAACCATAACTACCTTTGTAGGCACAAAATCGAATTCGTTTTGTCTGAAACAATTTTCGATTAGACTAACTATTCCTGCAAGGAGTTGATAAAATGAGGGGTACAATTAAAAAAATCATAACTCCCTTAGTATGTATGCTATTAAATCTGTTCAAATTGTTTGTAAATATTATAATTTTTATCTAAAACATTTGTCTGAAACAATGTTTGATAAGACAAACCATTGCTGCAAAGAGTTTTAAAAAAGGGTGGAAATTAAAAGAATTCCAAAACTCTTACATTTAACGCTATTAATTTTATCGTAAAACATAACAATATTATATACAACATTCATCCGAAATTATTTTTTATATGACGAATCATTACCGCAAGGGTGGAAAATAACAGGGGTTGAAAACCAAAAAAATTCGTAACTCCCTTGATATACACACTATTAAATCCGATCGAATGGTTTGTAAACCGTATAAATATTATATCAAACTTTTGTCTTAAACAATTTTTATAAGACCAACAATAACGGCAAGAAGTGGAAAAAACAATGGTTGGTAGTAAAAAAAAGTGTATAACTCCCTTAGTAAGGACACAATCAAATCCGTTCAAATTCTTTGTAAAGCTTATGATTTTTATCTAAAACTTTTGTCTGAAACAATTTTTGATCAGATGAGCCATTGCTGCAGGGGGTAGAAAAAAAACAAAGGTAGAAATTAAAAAAATTCATAAAAATTCCGTACCATGTACATTATTTAATTCGTTCTAATTTATTGTAAAACCTTGAATTATTATCTACAACTTTTGTTTGAAATATTTTTTTATACGACCTAGCATGACTGCAAGAGGTAGAACAAAAAATTAATAACTCCTTTAGTGGGCACACTATCAAATCTGTTCAAATTTTTGTAAATCTTATAATTTCTATCTAAAAATTTTGTCTGAAACAACTTTTGACAATACCTACATACCATTATTACAAGGGGTTGAAGAAACCTGGGGTTGGAATAAGAAAATAAATAAACTTCCCTTCTATGTACACTATCGAAACCATTTTTATTTTGGTTTAAGTTTCTAAATATTGTCTAAAACTATTCTTAAAATATATTTTTATCTACCAACCATTGTTAAAAGGGGTGGAAATAACCAGGTTTGAAAGTAAAAAAATGATCATTACTTTTTTGAATAGATATACTATCAAAGCCGTTAAAATTTATTGTATAAATCATAAACTTCATCTAAATCTTTGGCTGAAACAATTTTTGATGAAACGAATTATTACTGTTAAAACAGGAGATGAAATAATAAAAAATACAATACTTTCTTGGTATCAAATTTATTCAGCTTTATTTTAAACTATCTTAATATTATCTTAAAACTTAGTGCAAAGCAAATATTTATACGACCACGTTATAAGGTCAAGGGATTAAAAATAGTATTTAAAGATAAAAAAAATTAATTAATTACCTTAGTTGGCAAGTAATATGAAATTCGTACTAAGCTTTTCAATGCTGGTTACATTGAGTTAAAGTATTCGTAATATTTGCGCTGCATGGAAAATGATCAAACATTTAATCGATCATTTTGTAATATTGGAGAACATAAATAATTTATGTACATTAAGTTCTTAAAATGTTTCAGAAGTTTTAGAATTTTTAAAAATATTTCCATGGTAAATATGTACCTCGAAATCTACCTACGCATGTACGCTGTGCCGAATGGGATTTTTTTTTTGACTTGTGTGTGTGTGAAATTTTGCAATTTATTTAACTTAATTTTTTAGTACGGATAAAGTATTTGATTCTATTCCTGACCCCATACAGAATGTAATGAATATGTGTGATTGTGAATTTGAAATACCTTTCAAAATACTTGCGAGGTTTAAAACTAAAAATGAGGGGCGCTTGTAACAGACAATAGTAAGGAGGAAAGTCGTGTCGAACGCACCAAACGGCAGTGCGTGTCAATTCCAATGCAACTCCATCTATTGACGAAGTTCTAAACTAAACTGTTATCAGCGTCTTTAGTTCGCTAGTCGCAATGAGCTTCGCTAAGCGGACAGGTCTCGCCATGGAGAAGGATAGGAAGTTGACAGACCTTACTATATGACTCTATGTGATATGATATAACAACTCTTGAGACAAAATTACGAAGAATAATGCGAAAAAAAAATAAAAATGTTGAGGCACATGGCGATTTTATACAAGCGGAACTGTGAGAACAGCCTGTGGAGAGGAGGCGCCAATCAGGGCAGGGGGAGAACCAAGATGGCGGACGTCCCCTGGCATAGTTTTGAACTTCCCTTTACACGACGTATTCAGGGGAGAAAAAAAAAAGAAACTTGCGGCCGTGACCCGTCACAACCTACTCAGTTCTTTTTATTATAATGAAGGTTAGCGTTAATTTATTGCTGATTCTCACGTAGATATCTCTGCTTATAATATCTCACTTCGTGATGAAGTTTTTATGGTTCTTCCTAGACAGTTCCTTCCCAAGTTATTAAACGAACTTTTAGCACTATAGCCTTAAAAACATCTACGGTTAGTTTTGCTGACCAATTGCTTACTAAAGAGTATAAACTTTATAACAGACACCTATTCCATAGGCTAATAACTCCTTGCATTGTCTACGCGTTTAATCACTACAGTTAGTACGCGATTTTCAATGGATAACACATTCAAATGAGCTGTGTTGTAATTTAATAGTATACATTCAATAATATAAAAAAAACCGCGTGTTTTTTGAGTGTCAATTGTAAACAAATGCACTTCTGCGCGCCGTGCCCGAAATAAAAGAAAAAAATAAATTAAAAAGCAGTTTTGCGAAGCTTGCATCTGCCACACCGTAGCAAGCGATCTTTTTTTTTTTTTTTAACGGGAGCTTGATAAACTTAGAATTAACCTTCTCTACATATTTCACTATAGTAAAACACACTTTACCTCTCAAGCAAAAGAGAGAGAGAAAAAAAAATTGCCTTCTCTGGAAAGAGTTCTAAAAGAGATCTGGAAATGTATAAGCCATAACAGAATTATCGTATAATCTTTGCTCTCCCTCGGTCGATTAAAAAAAAAAACCTCTCCTCTTTTTTTCTCTCTCTCTCTCTCTCTCTTTACCCTCCCTTATGTATACAGAGTACAAACTCTTCTAACTTTATACCCACCATTCCCTGTTTTTCCCCCATCAGCCCGGCGAAAATTCTCATTCACCGTTCCTCGCTCCTTTTTAAACCCTTCCAGGGTTCCCTTTCCCCCCGGTTCGTCCTCGCAAAAGTGAAGTCCATGACGGATTTTCGCTAATGACCGAGCGCGTCAGGGGCGGAGTGGTGGAGGGGTGCGTCTCTTTTACCCCCTCCCCTCCTGCCGGCCTGGCTTGGAATGCAAACACAATTACGACCCCCCCCCTCCTCCCCTGGCAAGTGCGCACTACTTCCAGCACGCGCCCCGCCCGAGCGCGACTTGAAAGGCCGGATCACTCCGCCCACGAAGGGCCTAAACGCTTTACGCGAGAGCCATCACGCGGCCGGGCGCCGAGCAGATAAAAATGAATATTAAAAAGGGGCAAGAAGAAGAAGAAGTAGGGAGGAGGGAAGGGGGGAGCGAGCTCACATCCGCGCTAACTAGCCGGTAATTAGATGAGCGCCGCGGCCATGTATAAATACATTAACCGTCTGAGACGACGCAGCGCGACCGGCCTCTGTGCATGTCTCCTCTCGCTCGGCCCCAGAAAGTAGCGCCGCGGTAATCGCATTACCCGCAGCGTCTTTTCGCCCTTTTAAAAAAAAATATTGTGTATCCAAACACTCTTTAATTGTCTTCCTTTGAAGTGTTTTCTTAATTAGGCCGGTTAGTTCCGGTAGCGGCCCGCCGCCAAAACTGTCCTTTTTTTTCTTTTTAATAATTCTTGTTACCAACATTCTTCATGCCGAAGTTCGCGAGCGGTAGCACAGCCTCTTAACTGCCGTAACGCGACAAACAAACCTCGTGGTTAAAAACATGATTTTTTTTTAATTCTGAAGAAAAACACCTTTGTGGAAACTTGTTTTTAAACCTTTGATATTTTATGATGAGTTTGAATTACACAAGGGGAAATGCCTCACTAATGTTTGAGAGAATTAGTGAAATATAAGAGTCGAGACTTCGTAAGCTTAAGTATGTAGACAGATTTTGATTAAACTTGAGTAATTACGTTCTCGGAAATAATAAATAACTCAAGAAAACTTTTTTTTTACAGTGCGGGGCAAGGAAATAATAATGTTTAACACAGTCATTTACTTTGTTTCTGGACCCATGGATTATTTTTTTTAAGCTAGTTACGGGCAGAAAGTGATATAAGCAGCAGACAAAAAAAACATCATGACACCGATTTGTTTACGAACACGTCAGTAGATTCTAGTCTGGCGAATGTATCAGGCCTGTGATAACGGAATGTATTATCCTATGCAGTTAACTGAATTGAAAATAACACGTACAAAATTTTGTACATTTGCTACTGAATTGACTTCTCCCTTAGCGAATGTGGGAGGTACACTATGTATGTTTCTATGGTGCATCTCACGTATCGCACGGGAAAATTTCCAGTTTCATCTCGGGATACTCCACACACTCGTTCGCCTTTCGACTGCTTCTCGTGATTGGCCCGCCGTCCACGCGGATGACTCTGGGCCAATGAGAGATCCCGGCCCAAATAAGTGTCGAGTCACAAGCAGCCCAGTCTAGCCAATGAGCAGGGCGTATTTGCTCGATGGTATTAGTGGACTGCCGGGACTATCCTTGAGTAGGGACCGGAAAAATTCGCGGGTTCAATGACCTATACGATGAACTCCATAGTTATACGTACACTCGGTCAAATGCCACCCACTCATTGGCTGCTGTCTTGTGAGACGTTCCAGCGTAGCAGCCTGTGATTCGATAAAGCTTTGGTTGGGTGTTTCTCATTGGTCCAGTATCATCCAGAGAGTTGTGAGCCAATAGCAGAGGCAGCACTAAGGTATAACGATTTGTATTTTAGCCTATCGCGAAATAAATTCGCGAATTTTTTCCGGTCTCTATCCTTGAGGTCATTAAAAAAGCGCGCTTTTACAGTCCCGAATCGAGGAGGAGTGTCTGTTAAAAATGTACTATTTACACTTCCAAACATAAAAGTTATTTTTTTGTTGAACGTTTTGATATTACTATAAAATAGCCACAATATACACTGGTTTCACATCGTAGTTCTTAACGATTGTACCAAACATTTCAAAGGCTACGTTCCACGTGTAGGGACCGGAAAAAAAAAAATTCACGGGTTCAATGACCTCAAAGTTGGACTCCGCCTGTTCACCGGCTGTTGACTTGTGAGGCGTTCAACTGGGCAACTCGTGATTCGGTACTTCTTTGATCGAGGGTCTCTGATTTGTCCAGAGCGCTCCACTCCAGCTTGACAATAAACCAATAGCAGAAGCAGCAAAAAAAATTATATAATTAATAATGTTCCGCAGGCCTTCACCGCTGTTGTCTGAAGTAGCTTGGCTTCCGGGTTGTATATAGCCGCGTCCTCGGCAACAAAATAATTCAACCGACGTTTTCGGTCGACACTGCAATCGCCATCATCAGGGATCAGTTACCAGATGCAGTTATATTTGATGCTCCCTGATGACGGCGACTGCAATGTCGACCGAAAACGTCGGCGAATTATATTCGCCCGAGGACGCTGCTATACAACCCAGAAGCCGGGCTACTTCAAATTATATATAGAGTCCCGGAAATTTCGCGGATTCCTCTGGCCTCAGGATAGAATTCAAAGTTATAGGTGTGCTCGACCCATGTTTACTTTCCCATTGGTTGATTTCTTAGCGAGAACATTTTTATCCTTGTTATTTGGCACTACCTGATTCGCTTACTTCTCTCCTAGCTGGACATCGTTGGCTCACGGTCGTAGAGGGTCCAATCACGAGCACAGTGCAACAGTGTGAAGGTTTGCATTCTAGCTTGCGACTAAATGAATGTGCGAAATTTCAGGGACTCTAAATATATAATATTGTTGTTTGAATTTTTTTTTTAGCCCCGATCACGAGAGGAATCCGCGGAATTTTTTTTTTCCGGTCTATTAAACCACGTGATGCGTTTCACCGAATTGTTTGTTTCGTTTCCCCGCGAATCTCTCGCGGACAAGGAAGGGACCAGCCTGGATGCACGTGGAGGACTGCAGGTCTCGAGGAGCAGGGACTGTCCTGTGGGGGGGGGGGGGGAGGGGTGTGCGAGGCGCCAATCAATACCCGGGGCCGTCTGGACAATCCCGACTCTCTCTCTCTCTCTCTCTCTCTCTCTCTCTCTCTCTCTGTCTCTCTGTCTCTCTCTCGCTGTCCGACACCCGGGGGCAGCCTCGACCAGGTGACGAGTCCCGAGCAGGGTGTCCACAAGGAATAAATATTTCGTACCAACTTAGGCGAGAAAAAGTACTAGATCTGAAAAAAAAAGTACTAAATTATAATTTGTTATGTTTTTTTTTATAATTTAAAAAGTTATCATGACATTGCAATGCTCTAACTTAAATATCACACGACACACATACATTCCATAGTTTTTAAAAATAATCACGCTTAATAATAAAACATATCGGAGTTACTGAAATATTATTATATCAAAGAAAAAAGGCACTATATCTGAGCGTAAATGTACTAGACCACTAAAAGTACTAGATCTGGTAGGAAAGAACTAACTGTGGACACCCTGGTCCCGAGACCCAGTCGCCGCGGGGACTTCACGGCTCACGAGCGATAGGCCAGGACTTGAACCCGGGACCTCAGCAGAGCCAACAAGACGGCGCTAAAACCCATCGAAGACATTAGACACATACAGCTATAGTTCTCTACACAACACTTGCTATCGAATCACAAAAAAAGTGTTTTAGGAATTTTTTTTTTGACGTGATACGTCTTATAAATCGAAAAACGCTGGCTGCACGCACGAAAAATTGTCACGTTCCGCCTGAGCCAAGCGTGCAAGAACCAGCCAAACCACCGCGCGAGAAAATGTTCTATAATATCAACCAGGTTAAGGCGGGCTTTTTAACTAATTGTTCGTGATTATGTTTAAACAAATTGTTTAAATTAAATTTGCAAAAACTGTAAATAATACTTGAAAATCAAAAAGTATGCAATTTTTCATCAATGTTTTTTATGACATTATCACGTAAAATTATCGTCCGTAAACCGACTTTACAGACAACGCTTTTTTTTTTTACACAGATAAGCCGGCTGGTGGCACTGAAGAAAGGTCTCTGTGGGGAAACACCGGTCCGAAAAGAATAGCCCAAATAATTGAGTTTTTACTTGTTAGTTACTATTTACATTATTAGTTGAATCACAGGAAGTTTAAGTGTCTGCCCGCAAATTAATTATACATAGGGCCATGCAGATTTCGCGAAAAGATTTTGAGACCAGCTGAAAGTTAAAACACTGTAGCATCGTCTGTGTTTCGTGATTGGGGTGAGTTTCTTCCAGGTACATGTTGATTGTAACAACACCAATCACAGTAATTCAGTGCGGAAGCAAACGCGTCTTGAATAGCTCGGCCAAATAAGGCAACGACTTCTCTCGCAGACGGCCGCCAATCACAAGGAAGGAAACAGCTGGTGCGGGTAGTCTGATAGGCGTTCAGATTTATTCGCGAGAAATGCCTGCCCCTACTAATGGTTAGAGACCGGAAAAATTCGCGGATTGATTTCGCGATAGGCTAGGATCAAAATACGCTTTACCTTCATGCTGCTTCAGTGATTGGGCCACATTTTATCTGGAGGACTCTGAGCCAATGAAGAACCCTTAACAAAACAAGTATCAAATCACTAACATTCTTTTTGACAGGTCTCAGGAGTTAGTGACAAATGGGCAGGTGGTATTTTGTTTGAGTGTGTAGATCTTTGTAGAGTCTGTCCTAGAGGTCATCGAAATCGCGAATTTTTCCGGTCCCTACTAATGGTTAGGGACTGGAAAAATTCGCGGTTTCAGTGACCTCTAGGATAGACTTCATGATCCTTTATGTGTTCGGGAAAATGACACCTGTTTATTGGCTAATATTTCGTGAAACCTGTTGACTGGAAAGTTTGCGATGCGATACATATTTCGGTGAGGGTTATTCATTGGCTCAGAGTCCTCCAGACCAAGTGTAGTCCAATCAATGAAGCAACAAAAAGTTAAGCGCATTTGGATTCTAGCCATACGCGAAATGAAACCGCGAATTTTTCCGGTCCCTACTGATGGTGCAACTGACTGTTAAGTACACGTGGCCGAGCTTGTCGGGAAGTCTACCCCCCCCCCCTCTCCCGGGCGACCCTTCAGGCCCTTCAGCCGCGCGAGCCGCCTACAGGCCCTCGAGTCGAGGAGTCAACCCTTCAGGCCCTTCAGGCGCTCAAGGGCCAGCGACTGTCGTGTCGACCCAACAACACGTGACGGGTGTCAGGGGAGGAGGGGGGGGCATCCTTCACATCGAGGGCATTTAGCAGTGCATCATACAACTGGGGGCAGGCATTGTCCGCGAATTAATCTGAACGCCTGTTGGACTGCAACGAGGTATACGCGCGCCGGCGGCTTCCTTCCTCGTGATTGGCGGCCGTCTGGCGAGAGAAGTCGTTGCCTTGTTTGACCCGAGCCACTCAGGACGCATGAATTACTGCGATTGAATTTGTAAAAAATCGTCATTGTACCTGAAAGAAAGACACCCGATCACGAAACACGGCTCCGTTTACACTGGAGACGCCGAACTACTGTTCAGGTGAACATGTTCACAAACGCGAAAAGAGTGCGGCCACACGTCAATTGGTATGAAGAGTGTTCAACTCCAAAAAAAAAAACAGATTGTCTACCGTCATCGAATGAATGATTGTGTTCTTAATCTTATTTATTTTGTATCTTGAAAGAATTGGTTGTACGGCAATGTAAGCAGAGATAAAACGTGAATCTGCATTTTTATTTTATTATATTATATTATTCATTTTATAAAGGCAAAAATACCTGAGGAAACAATTAAGAAGACGTCAGCAAAAAAAATAGAGCGGTAAAATATGGCATGAACTTGTGCCATGAACATCCTCCATCCGGTGTTTTACGCAATGGGCTATTATACTCTCCAGATGCTTACACTGCAAAGAGGATGTCGTTCGGAACTACTTTGCCAGCCTGTTCAGGTTGAACGAGAAAATGGCCTCGGACGAAACAAGTTCACACTGTGTTGTAACCGCACGCTGATGTTGAACATGTTTACCGGAAGCAGTTCAGAGACCCGTGTTGAAATAGACCGCGGAACGACAGATGGGCTAAGCGAGTGTATCGCGCACAAACTCGGCGCCGCAGCACACTCGAGGCACGCACACGCCCGCTGGCTAACGGTTCTCTCGACACGTGCCGAACAAGCGAGAAGTGTTGACAGTCACATGTCACGTGGCGTTGGCCAATGAGGACTCTGAATTGGCTTGATTATGTACATAGCAGTTCGGGACAGCCTGGGGCGAGATAATCAGGGGCGTAAGCAGAGTGAGGATTTGTGGGGAGGAGGTGGGGGTATAAGTAACCTCCAACCAAATCCTTAAAACAACCTAAAGAATCAATCGTGTCCACTAACAGAAGGAGAGAACCTGAATGAATGCAGACAGCATGCGAAGAGTCCCTGCCCGTCGGTCCCCTGAATGACATCCCGCGCACAATGCTGGACGCCTAAACGCCTGGACGCCTGGCGTCGCGACGGGCGGGAAGTGTGGGTCCAGTCGAGTGTCGCTCTCCAGCCCCGGGCCCTGTAGGGGGGGGGGGGGAGGGGGCTCGCAGCCCTTTCCGCGGGGCGCGCGCCATCTGCCGCTGCAGCGCGTGACTCAGTGCGTGTGGTGTGATGCACGTGGAACACATCTCTCGACTCGTAAGCATGTCCTAGGGGGTGAAACGGCAGAGAGAGAGGGAGAGAGAGAGAGCGAGAGAGATAGAGAGAAAGAGAGAGATAGAGAGAAAGAGAGAGATAGAGAGAGAAAAAAAACACAATTTTCTAATAATAACAAAGCGCGGTTTTTTTTTCTATAATTTTTTTTTAAATAAAAGATAAGGACAAGGCCAGTCGCATGGGGAACGGACTTTGCTGCCCTGTCCGTTATCAAGTCTGTATCCCAAATTCCGCGCATGCGCAGGGCTCACTTTTTTCTGTGATTTCGTCCCAGACGTAATGCCAGCGTCTGGCGCCATTCGTTCGTACATACTACAAATTGTATGATCACCAAGCGTGCTGGTATATGCTGAATGAAACTTTATGATAGCGAAACTGTCCTGGAATACATTTTGTACACTGTAATGGTCATGACAAGAAGTAATCGCAACTTTAAAAGTGCTTGAGAATATTAGAAAGCCCATTCTATTTTTGTGCAATGGTGCCGCTAGCTCTAGTATTTTTTTTCACGTAACAATAGTATCGATGGCTATAATAAGTTGGAACCAGTTTCTAGCCTCGCGCAGGCCACCATTTATTTAAACGGTTGCAGAATTTTTTCTTCCTTGCTGGGATTGGGTTTGGACACGTTCTGGAATACTGTCTGCGAGTTAGGTTACTGTTGTGTTCCAACAAGGCAGGGCTTATTCGCTACCTTACCCGAACGTTACATAAGGAACACCTGTGCAAAATTCATGCTTCTAGTCTAGACCCACCGACTTAAGCTGTGCGTTGTCTGTCATTGTTAAATGATTTGATTTTTATTTTTGATTTAATTTGGTTTGGTTTTATATGTGCCATCCTACAGCAGAGGATGTTTGCTCAAGTATGCAGAGATGCAGAGGACTGTGGAGCATGTACTGTAGGTCACTGAAAACACGATTTTTTTTCTTTTCTGGACAATATATATATATATATATATATTGCTAAGGTCACAAATGTTAGGCTGTGTGCGTTTTGAAACCAGAACTATATAGTCTGTCCCACGCTTAGATTGCAGTACAGAGTAAAAAGCGCCAACTGTCGCCAGAATGACACTAGCCGGCTCGCTAACATTAAAATAGGTTAATATTTATACTTACCACGTATAATTAGACTGGAGAGAAAAAAAAATCGCTGATTCAAAGATGTCCAGGATGGACTCTACGATCCTCCGCACGCTCGGGCAAACGTCACCTGTTCATTGGCTGCTGACTAGTGAGGCGTCTCAACTGGGTGACTTGTGGAACTTGAGATTCGATACTTCACTGACTTAGGGTCTACAATCGGCCCATAGTCCTCCAGATCAATAGCAGAAGCAACACAAAGGTATAATTATTTTAATTTTCAAAATATCCCGAGATTAATCCGCGAATTTTTCCGTTCCCTATATATCATTATAAGAAACTTGAATTTTTTTTAACTTTACTTTTTACTGATATTTTCTAACACCATAAAACATTTAATATTAACAGTAATATTACATTTGTACGCATTCTGAAAGAAAGAAAAAAATTAAATCATTTTCACAGTAGAGGATATTTCCAGCAGCCAGCCACTATTAATAAGAAGACATTCCAACTTGCTAAAATTAAATATCATATAAATAAAAAATTTTGACGAAAATGGTTGAAAAACCAAGATGGCGTCTTTCAGTTACGTTTCGCTAGAAGTAAGAATTGTTAGGGACCGGACAAAATTCGCGGGTTCAATGACCTCTAGCAGTCTGTGATATGATGCTGCTTTAGTTGAGTTTTTCTCGTTGGCCCAGAGTCATCCAGGTGAGTAGTGAGCCAATAGCAGAGGCAGCACTGTGGTACAACTATTTCAATTCTAGCCTATCGCGAAATGAATCCGCGAATTTTTCCGGTCTCTAAGAATTGTATATTATCGTAAGCATTTATATATATATATATATATATATATATATATATATATTCCGAATTTACTATCGAAATGAAATAGTTTCAGGTAGATGTAGGAACAGTTGGTGACACTGACTGTGCGTGCGTGTTGCAGGGGCGGAGGGCGCCTTCAAGAAGCTGAAGCCCGAGCCGCAGTCCGGGGGCCTGGGGGGCGGCGGGGGGCCCTCGCCCCCGGGGGGCCCGCAGCACGCCGGCCACACCCCCACCACGGCGTCCTGCCCCACCCCCGCGCGCCGCCGCCACCGCACCACCTTCACGCAGGTCCGTGCTGCGTTCCCTTCCAGACTCCTCAACTTCACGCCGTTTCCCACGTTCCCACGTGTGTGTGTACCTGTACAGTGTACCTGCAGAGTGGGCACAAAACAAGTATACAAAATCAAAAATTCGCAGGGACGTAGGAACCCGGGGGGGGGGGTTTGAACAGGGGGGACGTGTCCCCCTGAACATTTTGGGTGGAGGGGACTGTACCCCCTCCAACTTTCTAGACCGTGATATTTTTATTTTATAATATTATTCTGCCCAACTTTATTTGTAATTTCTTCACTCATCAAATTTTATCTTAAGTAAACAATAATGATTTTAACATCGATGTATCCAATGGTTGGGTACAAAAACTGATTTTAAATCGCTATTTTTTCACTTTTAAAATCAAAATTTTCCGGTGGAGGACCCCCGGACCCCACGTCTTAGTAAGACGGGAATGGGTTTATATGACATCAAAATCATTATTTGTCTCCCCCAAACTTTATGAACACAGCTACGCCAATGAAAATTCGTAAACTCTAAACGGTACCGGCTTCGAACCTTATATATAGTTCATAGAGAATCTCTGGAAGTTTTTTTTTTAACATATTACAGGGACTCGGTGTGTGCTCCTCTTGTCTCACGGCAAACGTCGAGACGTATATCCCGGGATCATACGGGATCCACATAAAAATTATTAAATAAAAAGATAGGACACGGCCGGTCGCATAGGGAAACGGACTTTGCTGTCCTGTATGTATGTATCCCGAATTTCGGGGCATGCGCAGAGCTCACTTTTTTTTCGGTGAGTTCGTCCAGACGTAATACCAGCGTCTGGCGCCATTCATTCGTACATTATTTTCAAAATTGTATAAACGAGGGACTTGCCGAGCGTGTTGGTGTGCTGAATGAAATTTTATGGTAGCGAAACTGTCCTGGAATACATTTTGTACACTGTCATGGTCATGGCAAGAAAAAATCGCAACTTTAAAAGTGCTTGAGAATATTAGAAAGTCCATTCTATTTTTGTGCAATGTTGCCGCTAGCTCTAGTTTTTTTTTCACGTAACAATTGTATCGATGGCTGCAATAAGTTGGAACCAGTTTCTAGCCTCGCGCAGGGCACCATTTATTTAAACGGTTGCCCAATTTTTTTTTTACTTGCTGGGATTCGGTTTGGATACGTTCTGGAATACGACCCACGAGTTAGGTTACGGTCGTGTCCCAACAAGGCAGTGCCTTATTTGGTATCTCATTCGAACGTCTTGGAATACCGCCCTTATGCAATTTTTTTCGTTATGTATGTGCTGGAGCAACAACAACGATGCGCCAGCTCACAGTTTCTTTTGAAAATTAACATCTGTTTGGTCACTATCATCCTTAAAGACAATATGCTTTTGAACGTAGCAGAATTCAATACGAAATTGATCAAAATAATCTCTTCACTGACCGAAATACACGTTAAGAATTCACGGGGCCAAAGCATAACAGTTTTGATGGATTCGTACTATAATTTTTCCATGTAAATAAACATAAATAAATAAACTAATATAAAAAATACCAACAAAAAAATAGAAATAAATTATGTGTAATCTTGCCTTTATACCATTTAAGGCATTAAAAAGATAAATAAATTAAATATGAACTAAACTCGGTACGAAATAGCTGGAGCTAAAGTTAACACTATCTAGTAATTCGTTATTGGATTTTTCATCAGTCAACAATTAATAATATATTTTCGAATAAATAAAAATAAGACCCAAATATCACTGATAATAAATAGTTCGGTTGTAACTTACTGTGAAAGTGACGAATAACTACTCGTATCTAGATTAAAAAAATACAAAAAAATACAAAAAAATATGGTAAGGAGCAAAGTAAAAAAAAGGATGTTTGTAATTCAATTTACGGACGATAATTTTACGTGATAACGTCATCAGAAAACACTGATGAAAAATTGCATACTTTTTAATTTTCAAGTATTACTTACAGTTTTCGCAAATTTAATTTAAATAATTTGTTTAAATATAATCACGAACAATTAGTTAAAAAGCCCGCCTTAACCCGTTTGATATTATGGAAGATTTTCTCGCAACGGTGGTTGGCCGGTTCTTGCACGCACGGCTCAGGCGGAACGTGACAATTTTTTGTGCGTGCAGCCGGCGTTCGTCGATTTATAAGACGTTATCACGTCAAAGACTTTTAAAGTAAGGCATATTTTTTCGTTGTGGAAGCGAAATCTCGCTTTTCAGGCCGTAGCAGATCTTCCACATCTGCTGCTCAAGCGACTGGCAACAGCATTGGACCAGCTTCTCTGATCCGAGTGCACCTAAGGTTAAATATTGCCGTTTAACTCGCCTTCCTATTTCACTGTCTCGAGATAGACATGTCAACGATTTATACACACTCTCTGTGGTAGGTGTAGGCCTATATATCTGCCTGTAGGTTGTTTCGTCTGCGTTTTGCTCACGGTACGATTTGTCCGAGCACACACATTTCTTCAGCCGTTTCGGGCACTAATCTGCTGCTTTGTCAGTTTCTTTTTTTATCATTTGGGAGTTTTCATACAGATCGTCTGCCTAACATCTACTGGTGATTTTAGTTATTTGCCTTTGTTGCCTGCAGTGAGTATCATACTACTTTTCTCACTTGAGAGCGGTAGCCTACGTGGCTTCTTTCTCAATTAAGGAGTTCTAAGTACACTGAGCACTACCCTAACTGCCAGCCTTGAGGGGTGGTTTTATTTCAGCCATTTCATAAATGAGGGGCTACTTATTTTGTTATTCTATGCCTTTTACTTTCCCCCGTGCTCGTGGATTTTTTTTACCCTTATATAAATTAAATAACCAGTAATAGTAAATTCTCATTTGCAAACCACAAAAAAATTACTGTAACTGCTTGGTTAAGTTATACAATCTGAACTAGCTTACACTTTCGGGAAGCTATTATTGGTCCTTGTTTAGATAAGTTTTCTGAGACCATCGCTTCTCTACACATTCCTCAACGATTAATAATGTCTTAAGAGTTCACCTCATTGTCTCCAAGTAGAATCTTAATCCAAAGTATTATGCACGCGTGCTTAAGTGTAGTACAGTTCTCTGAAAACTTGACGCATTCAGGTTCAGGTCTATGCATAAAGATACGGAAATGTCGCTCATTCATTACGTCGCATGTTAGAATGCAAACCTTTACACTCTTGCTCTGTGTTCGTGATTGGACCGTAGTTTTTTTTGGACACGCCCCTCTTCGACCGTAGGCCAACGATGACCAACTACGGGAAAAGTGAACGAATCGGGTAGTGCCAATTGACAAGGATAAAAATTTTCTCGCTAAAAAATCAACCAGTGGGAAATCAAACATGGGGTTGAGTACTGTGACTTTGAACTCTACCCTGAGGCCAGACGAACCCGCGAAATCTCCGGTTGTCTACCTATGCAGAAGAGTGGGCTCTGCATGGTTAAAATACTAAATGAGCTACACGACCACTTGTTAGAATGTCATATTGAGGTGTGACTGTCTCGGGTACAAGCCGCTGCTTGTCTGGTATCTGTGTGTGTTGTGTTCCCAGGAGCAACTAGCTGAGCTGGAAGCGGCGTTCGCCAAGTCCCACTACCCGGACATCTACTGTCGGGAGGAGCTCGCTCGGACCACCAAGCTGAACGAGGCCCGCATACAGGTAACCTCCAGCTACCTCCAGTAGCCTCCGACAGCCTTCAGTAACCTCCCGTAACCTCCATCTACCTCCAGTAGCCTCCAACAGCCTTCAGTAACCTCCCGTAACCTCCACCTACCTCCAGTAGCCTCCAACAGCCTTCAGTAACCTCCCGTAACCTCCATCTACCTCCAGTAGCCTCCAACAGCCTTCAGTAACCTCCCGTAACCTCCATCTACCTCCAGTAGCCTCCAACAGCCTTCAGTAACCTCCCGTAACCTCCATCTACCTCCAGTAGCCTCCAACAGCCTTCAGTAACCTCCCGTAACCTCCATCTACCTCCAGTAGCCTCCAACAGCCTTCAGCAGCATTCAGTAACCTCCCTTAACCTCCAACACCTACAGCAACATCCAGTAGTCTCCAAAAACCTACAGCAACCTCCAGCTACATCCAGTAGTCTCCAACAGACTTCAGCAGTCTCAATAACCTCCCATAACCTCCAATAGACTTCAGTAACCTCCTGTAACCTCCAACAGCCTACAGCAACCTCCAGTTTTCTCCAACAGCCTACACCAGCCTTCAGTAACTTCCCGTAACCTTCACAGCCTACATCAGCCTTCAGTAACTTCCCATAACCTCCAGCAGCCTACAGCAAATCTACAGCTACCTCCAGTAGTCTCCAGTAGTCTCCAACAGCCTTCAGCAGCATTCAGTAACCTCCAACCGCGCTCGTTCATGTTTTCAGTCCTCTTGACAAAATTCCACTTTCAGCGGCTCTTTATTAAAGACTTCTCCATCAATCATACCAACATTCATTTCAATATTTAACTAATAAAATATTAGAAATTCTGTGTTAAAAATGAATGCTAAAAAAGTAAGGGGTAAATAGATTAACAGCCAAACGTTTTCTCAAACGCGTTGGTAGAAACCCTCTTCAAGGAATTTAATGGGATGTAAGAGACACCAACGTGAACAGCTTGCGTCAAATTAATGTAACCTTCAACCACAGACCTTATAACTTAGCATCTCAGCATTGGCAATCGCTAAGAGTGGCAAACAGTTTAGTTCTAAGTTGAAACATGTCTTACTAAACTTCAAAGAACTTACTAGAAATTCTGTAAGCAAATTTTTATCAAGCTACATTTTATTGAGAGTATTTCGATTTTAATCACTTAAATAAATTTAAAAAGAAGATTATACTATGTATTTTCTTAATTTCATCTCAGAGGGTTTTAACCTTATTGCTATTTCTAATGGGATGATTTCGCTTACCAAAACTTTGTAAGTTTTGAATATTTTTTTAGATAAATTCTATAAAAACATCGGTAAATACATTTTACAATTATTTCGTTTATAAAATATTAACTACACATTTTGACTTGATTTCTCATTTTGTAGGTCTAATAATCCCACTAAATAAACTCACACTATACTGTCTCCTGTGTAGGCCTATGTGGGCTGCCAGTTCTGTCTTTAACACAGAAACATTATTTTAGGGAGGTTAAGTTAAACAGATTGAAATAAAAAACTTTTGAAACACGAAGGAAAGTTTTTATGCTCTCAATACGTTCAACTTTCTTTACTAATAGTTTGGTCAGCACTAGTCGCTATATTTTGTGTAGTGATAAAAATTAAATGCACTCAGTTACAAGTGGATATATTCTTCGAGCGCTAAATGCACGAAGCGCTATAACCAAATACACTAGAGTCTAATACCGGCCAGATCCAATAATTTTTTTGTGAAAACTTAGCGTTGTTCTCACGTAAGTCCGATAAATGGTAGACGCTAAGCCCAGTATGACAATGTATCTGTTTAATACAGGTGGTACTAACACTATAACAGCAAAAAAAACTTTCTTTTCTCTTGGGAAAAACGTAACTTTTGTTGTTGTACAGATTTATGGGAAAAATAAACCTCCAGTTCTTCAAATTTTCAAAAAGAATTTAATATTCTTTGACAAAAAGACAACATTGTATATATAATTTTACAATTTATCTGTAAATATATATTTGCAGTGACACCTCTTGCAGCTAGGTTATATTTTCCCACAACGCTCGCCTTTGTTTTTTTTTTGTATCAGTCCCCGGTTTATTTGCTATAACCGTGCACTGCGCTCTGTCGGCGGCCGGGCGAACCAGGACCGCCGCCATCTTCCCTCCTTTGATGTCCCTGCCGGGGCTGGCATCCGGCCCGCAGCGCGGGCGCGCGCGTGTTTATCCTCTCCCTCTCTCTCTCTCTCTCTCTCTCCCTCTCTCTCTCTGTCTCTCTCTCTGTCTCTTTGTAGATGGCGTGCATTTTATCTGCTGCACGCAGCGGCGAGAGCTCGCTCTGCCATGTAGCGCGCGGGGGCAGCGCGGCCGCTCATTTGGAATTCGAACGAAAGTCAATTAGCGACATTTAAACGGGCCTGTCAGCGCGGGCGTAGCTGGAGGGAGGGTGGGAGGGTGGGGTGGATGGAGGGGGGTGAACATGCGCCCCCCGCGGCGTTGCCACGAAGCGACTTTCCATTGCAAATAAACATATCGCAGTAGCCGCGGGCGAGCGGAGCGCCGCTCTGTATTCACGTCGGGCGAGCGGAACGGGGAAAAAAATAATAATAATAATAATGCCGGGCGGACCGCGCGGGAAAGACCTGCCTATCGCTCGGCCATTTATATAGTATATATGTACATATGTGTGTATATAATATTTTATTTCCGCGCAGTCGAGAGGAAATGGTGAGGGGGGGGGGGGGCAGTCGTGCATATTCATGCGCGGCCGTGACAGGTCGTAGTGACGTCACAGTTGACGGCCGGCTCGTCATGCGCGCAGACGATGTTTGCTTCGAAACGAACGAATGTGTGCGTTAAAAAAAAAAAAAAATGGTTGTCTGTAAAGTCGGTTTACGGACGATAGTTTAACGTGACAACGTCATAACAAAACATTGATGAAATTATTGCATACTTTTATGAATAAAATTGAATCATTTTTACTGAATATTCACTATTTTGTATGAATACAAAGAAGGAGTGAAATGAAATCTACAATTTAATTGATAAATTTACTTTTATTTGCACTCATTAATTAAAATATGTTTATTACTTTAACGAACAGATTATTTTAACTATAAATTTTATACATGTTTGCTATTTAACTTCTTCCAATCTGTGTTATTCTGTTAAGGATAGGACGATGATAGGAAAAGTAGGAAACGAATGGGAGTGTTTCAAGTTTAATGTGCCTCGAAAACGTCAAATCGATGGTTGTTCCAATCGAGTGGAAGAGAGATAGATGCGGCGCAAGCGTACAATGAGCGTAAAGGGACACAGCGTAACGGGACAATGTGCGTAACCGGACACTTTTTCGTGCGTGCAGCCGGCATTCATCGATTTATTAGTCGTTGTCACGTCAAAAAGTAGGAATAAAACTCTGTATCTGTGCACGAATTAGTTTAGGAAATGAATTCACGTATCAATAAATTAGCGTAGGAAATAATTAAAGTAGAAAAGAACGTAGGTATAAATGTATGTATGATTTAACGTAGGAATTAATGCATGTATGCAGGAATTAATGAATATAGGACTGAATGGCTGTAGGGATGAATGAGTGTGTTAATTAATTTATAATTAATAAGAGAATGAATTGTATTATTGTATGATGAATGTATGAATGGATATACGAACTACTGCACGAATGTACTACCGCATCATGAGCATGGAAGCTATTGTATGCGGATGAGTGGTGGGAAGGGCGAATGGGTGGGTTGATGGGAAAGGGAAAGGGGGTGAAACCCACCGGCTCACGGCAACGTCCGCCACGTTCCGTCGCGGCCGCAGGAAGCCGCCTGTTGTCTTCGTCGTGTAGCTCGCACGCTGTTGCTGTCCTCGTCGCTGCTTGTCCTCTGTCGTCCGAGATTACGATCCGCTCTCCTTCTTTCTTGTTTCTGCGTGATCACGCATCTGCTTTCCTCTGCGTGTTCCTCTGTGTGCTGTTCAATTAAGAATTTTGCTGTAGCTAACCCACAGAGATAGTTTTGATTTGTTTTCCATAAATGTGTACATATATCTGTCTATAAATATGTTGTAAAATTATATGTTTGATGTGAACGAGGTCCTAAAATTACGTGTGCTATATTTTTTAACTCTCAGTATTAAAATTAACACGATTAATACTAATGACATCCGAAAAAAGTTGATTTATGAAATAATCGAAAAAAGTAAAAAAAAAAAAAAAAAAGGCCCAAAACTTATTTTTTCAAGAGGTAGGGGAGACCGGGGTTGGTTGTCACAAAGTTCATTTCTCCGCCGCTAGAGCTCACAGGCATTATGACGCTCTACTGTCGTTCGCCCTCATCCGTAGTAGTATGTTATTGTTGGAGCGAAGGTAATACGAGTTTTCTGGCAGTTAGAAGTGATATTTTACAAAGTCGGTCGGTGAGTAAAATTTATCAACCAAGGTTTTTTTTCCCTGTGATTTTTTCTGTATGTTATCTTTAAAAGATTTGTGCAATGGGAGTGCATGACTTGATGTAAGTTTTTGGACATACGCCATTGCTAAGAACTTTTTCTGTTGAAGAAAAACTAATAAATAAAATAAATAAATAAAAATAAAAATAAAAATACTCAAAAAAAGATACAAAAAACACACAAAATTAAGCAAACAATTGCTGTTGTCAACAAGGATATGAACACCACAAAATATTCCGAAACAGGAATATGGTCAGCAAACAAAGAAAAAACAAAGAAAAATGTACTAAGAGAACGAAAAAATCCCCACAAATGATGACAACACAAAAATATTGAAACCCAAAATAATTCAGCACAACAGTTGAAGCGAGACAAAAAACATGACAAAACGAAAAAACAAACAAATACAATAGTTTTACCTAAACAGAAACAAGCGACGTTTCGGGAACTGCTATCTGCTCCCGTCCTCAGGCAGAGACGCACATGGTACGGAAACACAGGTGCGACTGAGAAGGGGCTGGAAAATGAGGGTATTTATCAGAGAAAGGGCTACATCTTGCTCAGCCAATGACAGACGAGCTGTCTCCCCATTGGCTGTGCACCATGTAGTTAAAGCGGATTGGTTATGGTGGGTTGAGTATTGGCTATTGTTTTGTGCTGCAGGGATGTTTATCTCTTTATTAAAGGGATCCACATATTTTTTAATTCAATGCTCTGCTGGCTGAAAATATTTTTATTGCTAATAATGAAGGCTGATTCTTTGATTTTCCTTTTTATTTTATCGGATTCCTGTATGAGTGGTGTGGAGTCTTCCCAGAGAATTTTGTGGCTATTTTCCCATGTATGTTCAGCAAGTCTGGATTTTAGGGTTTCACCCTTCTTGCAGTTGTTTTTGTGTTCTTTGATTCGGGTGGATAGAGCTCTGCCAGTTTCACCTATGTACATGTGGCCACATTCACAGGGGATTTGATACACACAGTTGTGAGTTTGTAATTTTTCTGTGGCTGGTTTCACCTTGGTAACAATACTTTTAATAGTAGATTTAGAACGGAATGCTGTTTGAAGTCCATATTTATTTCCTAGGCGTCTTATTTTTTCTGAAAGCCCTTGAACATATGGAATAACTAGGGTTCCTGCAGGTTTCTCAGTTTCTGTGGATTTGAGTGTTTTGTTGGATTTCAAATGCTGTTTGATGGTGTTTATTTTTATTTATTTATTTTATTTATTAGTTTTTCTTCAACAGAAAAAGTTCTTAGCAATGGCGTATGTCCAAAAACTTACATCAAGTCATTTTTTCTGTAGTATTTTACTGATAGAAGATGTACTGTAGTAAACTGAGTGCTGTTTGTTACCGTTTGCGATAATTATGTACAGGTTAAGATCTTTAGTTCAAATCATACACCACTATGAACATAAAATGGCGGAACGGGGCAGGTTGTCTCAAGTAAGAAGGGGCTGGTTGTCACATGTGACAACCAACCCCAATGAAGTTTCGTTTTTTTTTTCTTTACAGATTCCGACACACAAAAAATGGTTCGGAACTTCAAAACAAAACTAAAGAGAAGTTTCAGCCCAATTTAATGTTGGCAGCAGCGAGATCTGTTTTTCGAGAACACAAGCCCATCAGACAAGCCGCAAGATAATTTGACATCAACTACCGTACGCTTGCTAGATATTGCAAAAAAAAAAAAAATCCCCATGAGAATTAAATGATGACCAGCAAATTTTCCCATTGATTCCTGATGGATACCAAAGAAATCGTCAGGTATTCAATGAATTTCAGGAAAAGGAGCTTGTATGTTGTATACTACAAGCATCTGACATTTACTTTGGCATATCTCCCAAGGAAGTAAGGAAACTTGCATACCAGGTAGCTTTAGCAAATGGCATAAAAATGCCACAATCTTGGGCTGAAATTAAAATGACGGGCGCTGATTGGTTTTCCAGTTTTTTACAGCGCCATCCAACAATGTCACCAAGTTCAAAACATGACTAAAAAAATACAACTAGCAAGCGGCGTAGGGACACAAGCGAGTGCAGCGAGAGTGTGTTTGCCCAGTCTGCATCGAGCCATTTTCCACAAGTAAGCCGCAAGAAATGTGGGTCCAGTGTGTAGAATGCCAGGGATGGTCTCATGAAAAATGTACCTCGGGAAATCTTGTTTACACATGTCATAACTGTTTTTCTGATGTGTCAAGTGGTGATGATTAGGAGCAGCCTGAAATTTAAAAATATACCAAATTAAATTTTTTTTAAATGTTGGAAAATATTTTAAAATACTTTAATTGCAATAAAGTACCCAGTATTGTGTATGATATTCATATTTTGCAGACATTTTATTCAATTTTGTAGTTTTTTTGCTACTGCATAAATAAATACGTTCACAATATATCTGGAATGTGGGAATATTATGTATTTTATTCAAATAATAAATAATTCATGCTTAATGTTTTAAGCTCATTTAATAAACCCTTACCTTTTATTTTAACAATTTTAAGAACAAAATTTGTGTGTGTTTTCTGATTTTTCTTGTATTAAAAAAAGTTGGGACAACCAACCCCGACACTTGAGACAACCACCCCCAGGGCGGGGTTGGAAGTAACACGCCACAATTTTTTTTAATTAAAAATTCTTAGCCTTAAAAGTTTCACAGAAAGATTCTGATTTTTCATAAGATGTGAAAAAGTTCATATTTTTGTTTTCCTATAAGATCACGTCATTATTACTTACCAAAATGAAATAAAAAATTTGAATTGTAAAAAGTGTGACAACCAGCCCCGGTCTCCCCTAATATTTGAGTTCACACTACATATATTTTAGTTCAACCAAAATTATTATTCATTTTTACTAACATAAAAAAGGATGTAAATTATCAATATGACAACGCGTATTAAATGTTATGTCACCTCGTAAATTATTTTTAACGAACAAATTAGAAAAAGTACCCATCATATGAAAATTTCAAAGTAAAAGTTTCGTTAACTAAGTTTTTTAAAGCTCAAGTTAAGGGCTAGACGTTTCCACCACAATTCCTCAAACTGAATACAATCTGAGGAAAGACAGGCTTGACAAGGTTAGCTCCTGAACTGGTGACTGCACCGGGAGACGTGTGCCGGCGGGAGCACTTGACTCTAACCCGCGCCGAAGCCGTGACGCGAGCGGGGATTGGCGATCGGACAACTGCAAGTCCTCTCCGCTGCTCTTCTTTTTTTTCCCCTCGGTCTTGTTCCTCGGATTTCTATCTGGGGGGGGGGTGGTGGCGAGGAGAAGAAAAGGGGAGGGGGGGGCACATCTTTATCTTTCTCCAATTGAATTCCGTTCCATTCATTTTCTATATCTTGCGCAAACTTCGTTTTCGGCATGACAGGACAATGCCACTTCTTTCTCTTTCCCTTGTAAGTCAATCAGGTGTCTCCACTCCCGCCCTCCCTGCTCCCTGGGTAAGGCCAGGAACACGCAGAGAGCGGTGCAAGGCTCGGCGCCCATCAGCTGCCATCGCCGCTGCCATTTCACCCTTTAGTGCGCGCCTTTATCCCCGCCGCCGCGCTTCCTGATTGGATTGTGCCGGTCCCGGGTCCCCGCCCCACCCCCTTGCCCTGGACTCGCGAGCCGTCCGCGCGACCTCGCGAGCCTCTGCCTCCACCCCCCCCCCCCTTCTACCAGTCCCCGTGCGACAGGAGTGTCACTTCCCGCTTGTTGTACCCTTCCATCAGGTACACCTTGGCCGAGGTCGCACATCGATACACACGCAAGTGCAAATTATGGAAGTATGCAAGAGTTCAAGTATGCGAGTATGCGAATGTGAAAGTGTGCAAACATGCAAGAGTCCGAGCATGAAATTATGCGAGTGTACAAGTGTGCAAGTATGGGATTGTAGAAGTATGCGAATGTACAAGTATGCAAGTTTGCAAGTTTGAAAATATGCAAGAGTGCTAGTATGAAATGATTTCATACTTTTATGAATAAATTTGAATCATTTTTATTTTAATAATAAAAGAATAAATACTTGAAATTATACTAGTAATCATATTTTTAAAATGCAAGAATAATTAACCTTTATTTCCGAAACGGTTGTTGTAATAAGCAATGAAAACCACATTAACTTTTCACTTCACTTTATAAACAGACGAGTGGAAGAGAGATAGATGCGGCGCAAGCGTACAATGAGCGTAACGGGACACAGCGTAACGGAACAATGTGCGTAATGGGACACAGCGTAACGGAACAATGTGCGCAACGGGACACTTTTTCGTGCTTGCAGCCGGCGTTCATCGATTTATTAGACGTTGTCACGTCAAAAACAATCTATTATTTCTTCCTTGTACTTGTTTACCGTGTTTACAATTGAACACAGAACTAGGCAGTTTCTACCGAGAACCAGTTATCCTAGAACCACGAGAAATCAGTACAATTACTGTGATTTCTAACAGTGACAATGTGATTTTTTTTGTAAATGGAACAGAAATATTCATGTAAAATTACAGATATTCGTAAATATGTATATGTACACAAAATAACTGTAGTAATACAAAATATCGTTCGCAGTAATACTGGGTTCAGATAATTACCCAGGCATTTATCCTTTGTGTTGTCCCAGTACCTCCAATAGTTAAAATTGTTTGTAAACAGTTCCCTCAATCGCTTTCCAATATTAACTGCGTACATAATAAGCATTATAAAACACAATACTGTCAGATGGTTGAATATTCAGTTATTTCCCGTGGTTTAAAACAAAATTGTGCGTGAATGAAAAATTAATTATAATATAAAATTATGCGCCAATTTTCGTAAGATTCACTCAGTATTATCTCGAAAAATGTATTTCATATAAGCAGAAACATTCCATAGACATGTGTTATACGAAGTTACAATATCTTTACTGTAGTATTGCAAACTACTTCTTGGCAACGGTTCCGAGAGTAATATTTTGTAAGAGTACAGAATTTTTTCTTTTGTGTGGCGTCATGTCGCTCGGGCTAATGAAGGGAGAGGTATACACACGGTAGGAAACTAAAGTAATCTGGAAAACATTTCCACGAAGACTGCACTCAAATAAAACCAAGGGTTGTTTGTAATTCACGACAAATCTATCTTCGTATACACTACACTGGTTCTTGACTTCAGAGTTCTGTGTCATATTTGTTGATTGGTCTTCGCCTGCAAAAAAATCGACAGAGAATCGTTTCTTCAGACCCGATTTCTAAAGCAGAAGATTTCGAAGATTTTTTTTTTCGACCCACACTGACAGATTGCAGTTACACGTGAAAACATGAGAGCTGAGTAAAAAATATATGGTTTAAGGTCACGGATAACCACACAGACTGTTAGTGCAGGTAAAAGTATCTGGTTGTTGACGCCAAACGAACTCTGCGGCGCGCGCGATGGTTGTTGAGTTGTGGTCTAGAAGATACCGCGCGTGGATCATGCATGATGTTGGAGCTACAGTAGCCAGGTGGCTGCTGGCGTGCGAACATGTCGCATATCTTGAGCGTGGGCCTTTGTGGCCATGTAACATGTTTCCTTGCAGATTTTTTACAAATTCTTTCCGTTTGTGTGTTGGGAAAGGTGGATTATTGAGATGTGGGGAGCGGGGATGTATCTCCTTCTGCTACGCTTCTGGCTTTCGGGCGCAGTCTTCTGCTACGCTTCTTGCTTTCGGGCGGAGTCTTCTGCTACGCTTCTGGCTTTCGGGCGCAGTCTTCTGCTACGCTTCTGGCTTTCGGGCGCAGTCTTCTGCTACGCTTCTGGCTTTCGGGCGCAGTCTTCTGCTACGCTTCTGGCTTTCGGGCGGAGTCTTCTGCTACGCTTCTGGCTTTCGGGCGGAGTCTTCTGCTACGCTTCTGGCTTTCGGGCGGAGTCTTCTGCTACGCTTCTGGCTTTCGGGCGCAGTCTTCTGCTACGCTTCTGGCTTTCGGGCGGAGTGTTCTACTACGCTTCTGGTTTCGGGCGGAGTCTTCTGCTACGCTTCTGGCTTTCGGGCGGAGTCTTCTGCTACGCTTCTGGCTTTCGGGCGGAGTCTTCTGCTACGCTTCTGGCTTTCGGGCGGAGTCTTCTGCTACGCTTCTGGCTTTCGGGCGGAGTCTTCTGCTACGCTTCTGGCTTTAGGGCGGAGTCTTCTGCTACGCTTCTGGATTTCGGGCGGAGTCTTCTGCTACGCTTCTGGCTTTCGGGTGGAGTCTTCTGCTACGCTTCTGGCTTTAGGGCGGAGTCTTCTGCTACGCTTCTGGATTTCGGGCGGAGTAATCTTCTCGCGCGACGAACGACTGTAGGCCTGAAGATGGCCGCCACAGGGCCGCCGGGGGGCGCTGCAGAGGAGGGTCGTGTCAGCCGGACTGCAGCGCCATCTTGGCGGAGACAGGGGGTAGGGAGGGGAATTGCGGGACCGTGTATTATGTCATCCGTGACGAGGGAGCGTCCCCGCCTTGTCCGGGAGGGGTGAGGGTGGCGGGGGGTGGGCGGAGGTAATGAGGGGCTAATTCAATCAGGGCGCGGGCCGTGGTCCCGAGGGCGCTGCGAGGGAAGAACGCCCAAGAAACAGTGCGCAGGAAGCGAGGGTGGCAGCCCTGCATCCTGTGCCGTAGGGCTGAGGGGGGAAGGGAGGGGGGAGAGGGAAGCTCTTCGGCGGCGACGCGCGCTGATTAAAAACGAACAGATTTGTTTCGAGGGAGAGCTGTCTCCCGGCCTCGCTGCAGGAGTGCCAACCTTCCAGGAGGAAGCAGGAGTGTGTCCTCGAGCCGATGCGAGCTTGTGTTGAAATGTACAATCTCTCTCTTCTGCTCGTAGTCACAAACCTAAACCCACTTCTGCAGAGTGCTTTTTCTCGCGATGCGAAGTCACTGCGGAAAAATAAAATTTTCTAATTTTCAAACTTCGGTCAACCTTTACCGGCAAAAAAAACTGATTAATCTATGGGGACTCTACAGACTTTTGACGAACTAAACTTTTCCCTTTCCCTTTCTATCAATTTTTTGTTTACCGCAGTGTATTTTGTAAATGCGTTCATTGGTTCGTTTTTGTTAGTTTCTTAGTGATCATCCAACTGTCCTGCGCTAGCAACCGCCGTTGTGACCGTTAGGGGAAGTTCTCGGGTCTCAGTTATACATAGAGACGACTATTCATAGCAAAACTTTTTTTTTTTTTTAACAAAATATTTCAACTTCTTACAACCCTTTCAGTTGGAATGTATATTTTTAACGCGGCGTTCAGGCGAATCACGGACTTTTAGACTCAGCAGCTGCGCTGCCGCTGATTCCACCAGGCGGAGCCAAGAGCGACCGCGTGACTCTACTCGTACAGCGAGGTAAAGCTCCCGTGTCGCACGGAGCACGTGTTAAGGCCTGTGTTTGAATCAACAAAGCCACGGGGAATGTACAGTGCTTGCAGCTTGCCCTGGGACTAACGGGATTCGTTACATTTCCACCACAATCCCAAACTAACTGTAGTAACGGAGTAGAACACTTTCTCGGGTTCATTGTATAATGCGCCAGACTGTACAACATGTTCAAGAGAAAGCCGCTTATTGACTTTTTTTTGCCTGAATTACATAAATTTAAGTCGAAACAAAAGATTTGTTGAAAGTTTCGTTTTTATTAATGATGACCCAATGCTAAAAATATTACTTCTGTGAAATAATAATTTGTGCTTAGCATTCCATTTCTTTGTCATAATGACTACAACTGTAATAATACTGTGAATAGACACTAATTTATGGATTAAAAATAGTAAAAATAAATATGTTAATACTTATTAAATTTAAAAACTTTTAAAAAAATTAATATTATTAGTGTTAACAAGCCGGCAACAGTTGTCGCCACTCGCTCTGTAGTGCAGTCTAAGCGTGATGTCAGTCAGAGGGAGCCCCTGATGAATAGCGCTCCCGCAAACCCTTTACATGAAGGTTAAGCGGGCTTGCCTATCCCATGCCCATCAGGGGCTCGCAGCTTGGCGATCTGGTGGACCCATTTATGCGTTCGACTCTTAAATATGCTTCTACAAACACAGCCAGACTCGCCGATTGTTTTTGAAGACGTGGACAATGCAGTGGTTAGTGGCTTCTTAGTGGTTTTATTTTCACACATTTGTGCCGGTAAATTGTTTACTTGTTTTATTATCATCTTGGATTTGTTTCGTTGGCGGCTTATTTTTTTGCTTTACACAACTTTTAATTATTTTTATTTATAATATTATATTAATTATTCTTGTACCCGTCCAATATTGTGTTGTAGTTGTTTTATTGGTTTTTCGGTAGGCATTTATTCCTTGATATTAATGGCAAAAAAAGTTTCAAAACATTTGTGTAGCTGTTTTGTAGAGGTACGTTTGGTTAATTTGGTTTTTATAAGGTTTGGTTAACTATACATAATGAAATTTCAAATGTTTCACAGCCAGTGTTTGACTAAGCGTTGCCATAGGAACGTACTTACTGTTGTCATACTTCGTGAAAGATGTTCTGCTTGGTTGAACCCGTGCCAAGGAACTGTCTAGAACTCTAGGTGATGGCTTGCTACGTCGCTACAGTTATCCACGCAGAATTTTTTCAATAATCAGAATATATATTGCGAATATCAACATGTGATAACTATCTCTACCCGTAACTATTCGAACCTCATTCAAGTTGTAGCAGTTAGGGACAGCATTTAGTTACAGGTCTCATTTTTAATATGAACGGTAAGACTATGTTTGATTTGATGTATCTGAAATAGATAACTAACACACTAGCGAAATATTGATTTATGTTTTATTAAACAGTTACGTAACCGACGCTTTAATATTTAATACAAAAAACCTTACGGTATTCGTAGGGATTACAGAATTAGTGTTATTTATGATAATTGGCAAGACTCTTCTCTAATATACACATTTAATACGGCGTTTATTCTTCAGTGGCTATACGTCACACGGTACATGATTGGGTCATAAAGATTTTGCAATTTTGTTACTGGATTCTTGTTTTTCAGAAAAAAATTTAATTAACCATGATTCAATCCAATGAATAATGTCATACATAAAACATTTCTTTAAACTAAAATCAGGCACTAAGAAAGTTCAGGGAGCCAATGACCTTTAGGTTAGGCTTCAAACAATCGTATATGTTCATTCGCTGGTCACGTGAGACGCCTGAACTGGGCTGCTCGTGTTTCGACAGTTATTTTGCTTGGTGATTTCTCATTGGCTCAGAGTCCTCCACGTAAACTATTAGCCAAAAGCAAAAGCAGCCTAAAGGTAAAATTTTTTAAGCTTATACCCTATTACCGCGTGTACGAGAGTCATTCAAATACAAACAGGATTTATTAAAATACGTATTAATTGGTGTTTTATAAAAATTAAATGCTGTAATTTTAAATTTTTTTATTAACTCGCTTTCTTGTCTGTCTGGCTGTTCGGTGCAAATTTTGTAATCGATTTTAAACTAACTTTTCGATGATGCAGAGTCTTGAAACTTTGAACATAGTTCAGAACTGGATGACAATGAAGTATAAACTCGCTTTCTTTTCAGTTGGTTTGTTCGTAACTTTTTTTTTTTTTTTTTTTAGCAAAGCCCCCGGTTTCGTGGCATTATGCTACGAGCAGAACAGAACAGTATTGCGGGATGCATAACTCAGTGCTCGCAGGCGGTGCCTGTACCACGCATACAGGGCTAGGAGAAAGGTCCGCCGCGCGGTCATATAGTAAGGTCTGGCAACGTCTTATCCATCTGCTTGGCGAAGCCGTTCCCTTAGCAAAGCTCACGACGACTAGCGAACTAACGGCGCTGAGATAAAAGTTTAGTTTAGAACTTCGCCAATGAATGGCGTTGCATTGGAATTGACACGCACTGCCGTTTAGAGCGTCCAACACGGCTTGTCTGTTACAAACGCCCTTCATTTTTGATTTTAAACCTCACAAGTATTTTTATAGGTATTTAAAATTTACAATATCAAATATTTATTACAATCTTATCAGATTATGAATGAAATCAGATACTTGATCTGTACGAAAAATTAAATGAATGAAATAATGTCACCCATATAAAACTAATAAAGCAGAAACTATTTATTAAAAAATATTAAAACACAACGTTTTTAAAACCGACTTAAAAGTATAAAACAATTAATGCTAGCCCCGTAATGATTTATAACCCCATACAGATTGTTTTTTCTAACACCTATGAATTAACTTGAAAGTTTAATTGTTTTATACTTTTTAGTCCGTTTTAAAAACGCCGTGTTATATATTTTTTAATAATTATTTTCTGTTTTTTTTTTTAGTTACATGTGTTGAAATTATTCAATTTATTTAATTTTCCGCACGGATCAAGTATTTCATTTTATTCCTAACCCCATAAGATTGTAATGGATATTTGATATTGTAAATTTTAAATACCTATAAGAATACTTGTACTGTCGACGCTGTGTTGTCCACTATACATGTTTAGGTTCATTGTAGGGTTTATCTTTTTGACATCAGCTGATTTGAGCTTGTTTTCTGTGAGTTTGTGTTTTCATTTTTAATTCTTATTTTTTCGTTTACGAATTTTCCGCATGACAAACAGTTCGAAACACCAACGGCGTATGTCCCAACAAATTGCGTTAAACGGAAATTCTCCATTGCATGAATCGGGTCGTTACCACAACGCCGAAATACCATAACGCCGAATGTCAAAATTGACCACACGCCGACAGCTAGAAAACTGCTGTGTTCCACAACGCCGAAATAACAACCGAATTAATTTGTGTGTGTTTCTTAAATGTGCCTTAACGCCGAAATACCACAATCAAACCTAACCTTACCTAACCTAAAATAACCTAGCGTAATATAACCTAACCTAACTTAACCTATAGCCTATCCTAGCCTAGCCTAACCTAGCCTAACCTAACCTAGTCCAACCTAACCTAACGTAACCTAACCTTTGTGGCAGTCCTGCAATGACATTTTTTGGCGTTAGTGTATATCGGCGTTGTGGTACACAGCAGTTTTCTAGCTATCGGCGTTGTGGTCAATTTGGCATTTCGGCATTGTGGTGCGTCCCCGCAAGAATCATTTAAAGAAAGTATTATTATTATTATTATTATTATTATTATTATTATTAGATGTGCGTCTAGTTTGCAAATGTCTGCACGATTGAATGGCTCTTGTGATTGGACCACAGACGCCCCGAAGGAGTATAAACCGCTGAACGAGTAATGCGCGACACGGCGGTGGCCAATGAACACGAGCCAGGCTGGATCGCGCACGTGTGAGGGGGGGGGGGGCTCGGACTTGTTGCCCAATTAGGCAACACCGCCATCACACGGCCACTGCGGGCCTCCGGGCATCGAACCGAGGAGTGCCGCCCTCTGCCCCTGTGCTTGTGGTAACCGCCGTACGTAGGGGCGCGCATACCTCGCGGAAAAGATTTCTTCGATCAGCTGAAAGTTAAAACACTGCAACATCGTCCAGTGTTTCGCGATTGGGTGTCTTTCTTTCAGAGGTACATGAACGATTTTTTTTTACAACTCCAATCACAGTAATTCATGCGTCCTAAGTGGCTCGGTCAAACAAGGCAACGACTTCTCTCGCAGACGGCCGCCAATCACAAGGAACAAGCCGCTGTTGCGCGTATACCTTACCTTATTGCAGTCTAGTAGGCGTTTCATGCATTAATATCAAGCAGGATGCTTAAGGGAAAACAGAATGATGGATCCGGAAGAAGAGTTGGACGACGAGGGGAATTGGGGGGGGGGGGGGGGGTTGTGGCACTGGTGTTGGCGACCGTGAGGTGTGTGGTGGCAGGACTGGGCGGTGACGTCACGCCAGCCGGAGCGGGCCGCCCGCAGGTGTGGGGGAGTGGTGGGGGGTGGAAGGCGGGGCCCACGGCTCCCCTTTGTGCGGGGTGGAGTCGCTCCGCGCAGGTTAACTGTATTGACCTGCGAGCAAACAAGATGGCGGGCGCGGCGATAAAGTCGATTACCGCGAGAATGCGCGCTGCGGGGCGGAAGGAGGCACTGGGTTAATCCCCGGATTAAAGACGAGCCCGCGTCTATCCGCCGAGGCACCTCCCGTCCTTCAGGCTGCGACTGGAACACCAATATGCACGTGTAGGGCCGGCTTCTTCCTTGTGATTGGCGGCCGTCTGGCGAGAGAAGTCGTCGCCTTGTTTGACCGAGCCTCTCAGGACGCATGAATAGAGACCTGTAAAATTCGCGATTTCAAATCCCTAAAGGATAGACTCCATGATCCTCTATGCACTCGTGCAAATTACATCTGCTGATTGGTTACCGACTCGTGACACCTGTTGACTGGAATGATTGTGATTCGCTAATTCTTCTGTTAAAGATTTTTTATTGGCCCCGAGTCCTTCAGATAAACTGTGGCCCAATCACTGAAGCAAAATAATGTCAAAAGTATTTGGACTCTATCCTATCGCGAAATGAATCCGCGAATTTTACAGGTCTCTACGCATGAATTACTGTGATTGGAGTTGTAAAAAATCGTCGTGTGCCTGAAAGAAAGACACCCGATCACGAAACACTGACGATATTACAGTATTTTAACTTTCAGCTAATCGAGGAATCTTTATTCGCGAAATATGCATGGCCGTATGCATGTGAAATTACAGACATTTGTCAATCTGAACACTTACGTGAAAACAACTGTATCACTACAAAACAGTCTTCGCAGTATTACTGAGTTCGGATTCTCGCTGGGGCATCTATGCTTTGTGTTGTTCAGGTACCTCCAAAAGTTTAAGTTCTCTGAGTAGTTTTCCAGTATTAATTATGCACGTTTATAAGCATAATAAAATAAAGTCCGGTTTTATGAATATTCGATTATCTTTTCCAAGGTTTAAAAATTTGTGCTCCAACAAAATCAATTAACATATAAAATTTCGCTCTAATTTTCGTAAGAAATACTCAGTATTATCTCGATAAACGTGTTTATTATATGCAAAAATAATCATAGCCATGTCTTTTACAAAGCTGCAATATCTTACAAACTATCTCTTGGAAACTGGTTTCCAAAGGCATCTCTTATAAAAGATTTTTTTTTCTGTGTGGGAACATTCGCTTAAGAAAACTTATTTCGCTCATTCGCAAAGATCTGCCAAATTAGCGTTGTTTTATATTGCCACGCCGGACTCTTCCAATGTGTGCATGCTCAAATCTGTGTTATATGTTAATTGACTACAGACATATTTTTTCTTTCTCACCTGGTCGCAAACGATTCGATCAGATGTTCATTTAAATGTTTTATAATTGGTTTATACTTCTTGAGGGCGTACAACGAAGAGCGCCATTCAACGGCGCAAAAATTTATAAACTAGACTGTCGCAAAACAATAACGCCGCGAAATTTGTATGTACGTGCTCATTGGCAGTGACTAGGAAACTTCCCGGACTCAAGACCTATGTCATGTCCACTATTCATTGTTCCCTCGATTGATGGATGTCCTAGCTGGGTTGACAATGATTATTTAGATGTTTCCTACTGGATCAGAGTCCTCTACATACTCTGTGGGTCAGTCACATATGCATATCGAAAGTTAAATTGTTTTAATCTTAGCCTATTCTGAAATTAAACCTGAATTAATTTGTTATTATTAGAGACCTGTAAAATTCGCGATTTCAAATCCCTAAATGATAGACTCCATGATCCTCTACGCACTCGTGCAAATTACATCTGCTGATTGGTTACCGACTCGTAACACCTGTTGACTGGAATGATCGTGATTCGCTAATTCTTCTGTTAAAGATTTTTTATTGGCCCAGAGTCCTTCAGATAAACTGTGGCCCAATCACTGAAGCAAAATAATGTCAAAAGTATTTGGACTCTATCCTATCGCGAAATGAATCCGCGAATTTTACAGGTCTCTAGTTATTAGCTGCCTACTTATTAACTTGGCTGTCCAATTTGTTTTTGAGGGCTTCTCGTTGGGTCAGTGTTCTCTACATCAAAATAAAAACCAATCACAGAAGCGTTCTCAAGGTAAAATAACGTATATTCAAGCTTATAGTGAAGTTATATCACGGATTTTTCCGGTACCTAACAAATGAGCCGTTTAGTGTCGAATCCAAGATTCGTTTTTTCTGCGCAGATCGCGAGCACACTCTACTCAAAGTGTTCACATCGACTGTCAACTGTTTTCCCACAGCACATTGCACTGTGGTTGATAATCTTGGCAACGTGGGGGAATGCGCCCGCTATGAGATGCTTGACGAGAATTTACGTCTTTGCGAATCGGGACGTTGTTACGAAAACTCGAGCATCGTGAAAATGTGTAAAAAAATATTTTTTAAAAACATCGCAAAACGTAGAACAAGCGTTTGCACGACTGAATCTGCGTCCAGTCTACGTTTGTGTGGAGGCAACGAATGGTTCACGCATCCTGGCAGTTGACTGAATGTTTGTTTAGTGTTAGGTTGCCGGGCGTGTCCGCGGCAGGTACACAGGAACTGCCCTCCCCCCCCCCCCCCCACACACACACGCACGCACTGTGTCTCCCGCAGGCCGCAGACGAACACAGCCAGCGCGACTCTCGTCGGTCGAGGCGGAGGCAGACAACAGAAAATGGCGCGCGCCTCCTCTCACCCCCCCCCCTGCCTAACCACTCCGCACAGACAAAGAGGGCAAGCTTTCAGCATACGCAAATTAGATTTAGCGTACGTACGCAAGCTTAGGAATAATGGGGCGAGGGAGGAAGGCTCTCCTGCTTGGGGTGGGGGGGTGGGGTGGGGGGGTAGATGGGGATATATGGAATGGCTTTTACCTTGAGACGGGCGAACGCCCCAGGGGTTTGCGTGGGACGAGGAGTTAAAGAGGAGGGGGAAGAGAAAAGATGGCAGCACACTCGGGTCGGCGGGGAAGGGGAGGCTTGTGTGAGCCCAGGAGTCTACCTCTACACGCGCGCGCCCAACATGGCCGACGGGGAAACTCTTGCGAGCGTCGGTTATGCGCGCTCCGGGGCCGGAGCCAGCCGAGCGCGGCCTCGGAGACAGCTCTGCTCCTTTTTGTTCGTTTTTATCTACACTCCCCCTCTGCCCCTGCCGCCCTCCCAGAAGTCAAGCTGTCCTTCGACGTGTTTAGAAGTTGCAGGGAGCCGGGGTACACGCACGCATACAGTACCCCCGGCTGCCCACGGAGGTAGGCGCACAAGACGTGCGTGTCAGTGCACTCTATGGCATTCTTAAAACACTGCTGATGGCAATCTATCTCATGCCACGGCGGTGGATGGTCTGCCTTCTGTGGCCACCCCTGTTAGTGTTACAGCACTATCAGCGCATCGCCGCCGCTCCCCGGTTGGAGTTTCAAACAGTCAAAAAGCAAATCTTTTTTTTTTTAAATACACGCGAAAACATTCAAATTATCAAAGAAGGAAACACCCGCGCAATAGTACGAAACAAAACACGACAAACTATAAAACGTGACGTGGAAGCACGGGCTTGGGTATGAGAAATACAGCTGCCAGTAAATTCTACTAACTTGAAACTACTAAAGCGCAAAAAGTTAATTTATGAATGCCAATATGCAACAATTATAAATGACTTTACCTATAATCAATTTCACATGGCTGTGATACCAGCAATAAACCAATTCTAAAGGATTTTAATATTGCCTGGAATTCAAGCAAGAGATAACAAAAAAAAAAAAAAAACGTTTCGGCTCAGCCTACATGCGTAGGTAGTTTTCGAAGTACCAATTTCTTCTGGAAATTTCTATAAACTTCTGGAACATTAAAAAAACTTAATGTACGTTACATATTTATGTTATCCAATAATACAAAATGATCTATTAAATATGTGCTCATTATCGATACAGCGAAAATATTAAGACTATTTTCAACTTAATGTATCCACCATTGATAACTTAGAACGAATTTAATATTATAAGCCAAATAAGGTAATTATATAAACATCAAACACTATTTTTCACCTCTTGCACTAATTATGTGGTCGTATAAAAATTTTCTTTGCACTAAGATTAAAGATAATATTGATGGTTTCAAATAATTAAAACAAATTTAATAATTATTATTATTTTGATTTTTTTAATTTCAACCCATTTTTAACGGTTTCATCAAAAATTGTTTAAGCCTAAGTTTTAGATGAAGTTTAGGATTAATACAATAAATTATAATGGATTTTATAGTACATATGTTAAAAGAGAAATGATTATTTTTTACTTTCAAAACTTATTGTCACCCCTTGCAGTAATGGTTTTAGACAATATTTAGAAAGTCAAACAAAAATAACAAGGGATTCAATAGTGTACATGGTATGACAGTTTTATTTATTAACTTATTCCAACCCCAGGTTTTTTTCAACGCATTGCCACCTAACTCCATTATCTTAAATAATAATATTAAAAGTATGCTCCAAAAAAGGCTATTCGCAATGCCAATAAATTCCCTTACAAAATGTCATTGTTCTTTGCTAGCAAAAGTGAGGCATATTCATTTAAACACCTCGCAGTTTACGGCAAAGATAATGAAAACGGTTCCCAAATAAGTAATATTCCTTGTATTTTTTTGTGATCGGCGATAGTTACGTAAAGTTCCATACCGTACTAAGAGAACCTTAAGTATCCTAAATAATTAACTGATAATATTGTAGGAAATCTGCGCTGCTTCTCAAGACAGTTATACGGGCTTAAAGGCGCACATTACCGTTTATGACGAGACGGTTATGAAATTTCCAACACGTTGTTCCTCGGCCATTTTATATTGAATGCAACAATTAAATATCGCTAATTGCTCAATGACCGTTGCCTGTCCTGGTGGATGTCTGTACCATACCAATAAATGAATCAGTTTGACTTACAGTTTGCAGCCGCGTAGATCACCAGCAAGTACAAGCCAATATCCATAAATGGCTTATCGATAAAACAATTGCAAATTTTTCACTCGGATCAGATTCTTTCACAAACGCTTCTTAAATTTGTAACCACTTTCCCGCACTTTCTGCAAAACAATGAAGGCTCCCATGAGCCACCGCGGCCCGACACACCTCGCGCGACGCCGGACAAAACCAGACCCACTGTGTCGCCATCTGCCGATTAATTAACCAACTGTAGATCGCGAAGTTCCGCCTCGCGCTTCCAGCCTCGGTGGCTCAGTCCTTCCAATGTCTGACGTAAAAATATATTCAAAGACAGTAAATTGTCTCATTATTTCATTTAACAATGATCAAACAACTATGTAAAAAAAACGTATTACTGCTACCTGCCTAAAGTTTGTACTGTCAGAATAATTTAAATCTTACAATAATATATGTTTACGTATTTTACGTAAAAATTAATGTCACAAATATTGTGGCCTGGCCACAGGATTATTTAATATCTGGAGTTTGGAAAATAATTTCACATACAAACAGTACAATTTCCGTTAGGTCCAAGTTAAGTCCAAACGTGTTTGTTTATTATATGTAATGCATATATTACATTTTGTGTTTAATTGAGCAATTAATGAGGGTTTTGAAGGTGAGGAAATTATTTTTAGACCAAAACGAAGAAGCAAAAAAACTTAAACTTGATGCTACAGCCTGGGAGAAGAAATTTCTTCAAGATTTCAGATGAAGAGAATAACAACAATGCAGTCAATGTTCAGTAGCCTACGATTTAAAATAAGCTTAATACAAAGCGTTTTAATAGACTCTTTTTTTTTAAATATTTCCTGAAAAATTGTTTCCTGCTTGTAATTTGAACACAGTCACGTAATTCTACCAACTTGACGAAAATAGACGTACTTTCTAAATAAATCTATCTAAATGAATCAATGTAAGTACTTCGTTAAATCTTATAGCTACTGCGACGTGGCTGTTTCAGCTCTACACAGAAATGCAACCGCCCCTGAAACTATTTCAGACGGAAGCACTGATCAACCACCGGAAGAGTCACCGACATTCCAGACGAGCTTGTGGACAGTAGCTCTAGGTTAGCTTTATGGCAATGGCACTTTACGAATATACTTAAGTTGGAAAATTGCACAAACGAACTGGAATGTTGTTTTATTAATAAAAAAATTTGACAGGAAAAGATTTTTAAAAAATCAAGACAGTAAAAATCTTATATTTTTCATTTTAAAAAAAAATCATAGAAAAAAGTGAGCTAGTCTTTCAGTATTTCTCATGTTTCAAATTCACTCATGAAAATTAACTTAGAATTCTTTAAAATAATGCCGACCGAAATATACAAAACTTAAAATTTTTTTTGCAAAACTCCGTTCCCCCGGAGAAACCCCCGGAATGGCCACCGCATGGGGAGCCCAAGAAAAGAAACTGGCTCCCCATTTGGAAGCCACCTGGAAGGTTTTTTTCTGTTCCACCCACCGTTTCTTTTGGTAGCCTGACTTGTTGCAAGGGATTGTATTCCTACCAGAGAAAATGCCACCATTTAGTCTGGGCAATCCGCCTTGGAGGAGCCGGGGCGCGAACCCGGGTCCTACAAGTCACAAGGCAGGCGCTCTACCCCAGAACCAGAGCGGTAGAGCGGATACTGGCAGTCTTCTTAACACTGACATGGTGTTATCACACGAATTTACTGTAGTTTGGTTTGTCATTAATGCGTGTTTACTTCTAACTATTTATGTGAAAATTAATTATGTACTTACGCAGAGTATTTAAAAAAAATTCAGTGTTCGCCAGGGAACGAGTAAATTCATGTGTTCTTGTGTTGTCCATGTTTCAAATAAACTTATAATGTGAGAGACAGAAACTAGGACACAAAAATTAACGTAGAAATATTTAAAATAATGCCGAGGGTGTTAAATAAGAGTCGCATTTAAATTACCAAAAAATTCTGGATGCGAATAAAACACGTACTTCCTGCGCCCGCCACTATAGTTGGTTGCCTGAATCAGCAGTAGTCTACGAAACACCCAGAAATTTTCAACTATTAGAAAAGGCTCCGATAAAACCCCGGCTTGGTACCTGATTTTCGACAAGGATTTTCGTTAAAATATTGCCCATCCTGTTTAAATTTACTGAACAGTTAATACTCTGAAGTTTATACACACTTCTATGGCATTACTAAAATACTAATCTGAAAACATTTTAAAACACAGTTATAACATTAAGATTATGTTTGTATATTACTTTTTGTTCAAACGACTGTAATCAGTCTGCAAATACTTCCTACAAACAAACCTTAACTTTATTGACGTAAACTATTTTTTTTTTCCAGCGACAAAATTCGATCCATGCCCCATGAGGCTGCTAACATTATAATAATTATTGTAATGCCAGTTTTTTTTTAAGGTATTTTCAAGCATGTGATTACTTTTTGCTGTGACTATTTCAGTTTACCAAAATAGTTCCAGAGTAGTTTAACTATCAGAGGGATTCATTTGACACATACGGCACATACCCTAATATTTACGAAACTGTCTAAACAAGGGTTTATGTTGCTACCCGCAGGTCTACAATCTTTGTGGCATTGTGACACATTTCCGTGCATTGACTTCAGTTCCAACGCCGCCAACAAAGAGCTAAGATGTTTACACACAAAAAAAAACACTTCAGCCAATAGAGTTGCCTGACTTCCGGGTTGTAGCCGCGTCCAAGGCGAAGGTATCACCGACGTTTCGGTTGACGTTGCGGTCACCATCATCAGGGACTAACTCCAGCCAATAGTTCATTTCCGGCGCGAACAACCAGGCCGGGTGTTGAACTCAGTCACTGGGATTGCTTCGGGGGAGAGAATGGTGGGGGTGGTGGGTAATGCGCTCAACGTAACGCCGAGAAGGGAACGCACCTCAACGCCGAACGTACAATAACGCCGAAAACCATAACGCCGAATGCCAAATTGACTACAACGCCGACAACTAGAAAACTGCTGTGTACCACAACGCCGAATTACCACAACGTCGAAATACATTAACGCCGAAAAATGTCATTGCAGGACTGCCACAAAAAGGTTAGGTTAGGTAAGGTTAGCACACAAATTCAATCAGTTGTTTTTCATTTTGCTCCGGTGCCCCCCCCCCCCCCCCCCCGCCGCAGCAACATTTTTCGGCGTTAATATTTTGGCGTTGTGGTACACAGCAGTTTTCTAGCTGTCGGCGTTGCGGTCTATTTGGCATTCGGCGTTATTGTACGTTCGGCGTTGTGGTAACGACCCCTCCGAGAACTGACTTACAGGAATACAGGCTGCACGTGGAAGGTGATGCGACGCTACGAAACTCGAGGACAGAGTGACAGAGAGTGACAGGGAGTGACAGAGAGTGACAGAGGGTAGGGAACATGGCGATCCTCCGTGACGGAGGCGTTATTCATTTCCCTGTGGCTCTATGGGAACTCGCGCTGGTTTGTATTCCGCCCCCCCCCCCCCCCCTCGCGGGAGCACGTGCCCGGTGAATCCGTCCACGTTATGACATCGCAGACGCTGTCTCATCTCGCAGCTGTGACTCAGGATCCCTCACTTCCGAGGCTAGCATCCGGTCGGCACTTTCCCTCTCCCTTTCACAGCCCTCGTCATTACGGTTCAGTTTCCCTTCTTTCTTCTGCTCCTATGCATGGCCCCCCACAAGGGTGGGGCTGGGTGGACCCCTGGGCCCAGGGCCCGGGACCAGACCTGTTTATTTATATTTCAGTATACATACTCGCTGCGGTTATTCCAAAGTAAAATAATTTCATGAATAAAGCTTAGTTTGGACTTATAAAATAGTAACCATAATTATACCCTGTATTTGTCAGGTTAAATAACATTCTGAAAAGAGTGTAGGTAAGAAATAACCATGAGATTATAATGTAGCACGTGGCTGTAAACTTGTGTGTACGGGGGGGGGGGGGGGTGTCCGATCCTGGGTCCAGGACCCCAGGGGAGGGGGGGAGCATGGCGTCCGGACGACCGCGCGCCTCACGCGTTGGCCGGACTGCCGGAGGGACAGAGAGCGCCTGCCAGTAGTTCCGCTGGTCTCCCACGAGGGCGCTGCCGGTGGAGCTGCGGCTCGCCCGGACAGGCCTCCAGGGGCGCTGCGACGTGTCCTCACGCGCTCTCTGCCCTATTTCAGACGTTACAGTCAACTTAGGAAGTTTACAACCAAGATATTTGAACTCGAAAAAAGATAACCGAACCTTCGTAGAGACTATGTCGTATTTCGACTTCCAATTTTTCGCTCTTAAGGGGGCCCGCCTCGTCAGGGGTGTATCTGTGTCAGTGAGGCGGGATGATAGGCGCGACGCTCGCTGGTGCTTCTAGCGCGGTGTCTCCTCTGGACTGGCACGCAGTCTTCTCGTCGTGCATATGAGCGGTGACCGTAACATTATATTGCGGAAAAATGAAGATAAAGGTGTAATGCAGGTCCCTTTAGTACTTTCAAGAATCTGTACCGGTTGTTTTACGTCTAAAAATTACTCTGAAAACATGCGTTTCTAACCATTTTAACTCTTCTAAAGATACAGTTTAAAAACTTAATCCAAAATCGAAAGTACTTATCGGCCTTCAGTGAACTCTTAAATGCACTTCGTAAGCAGACCCCACTCGGATGTCTTGAGTTGTTTTGAAATCGCGTTCTTTTTTCCTGAAGCTCTTCGCACCGTGTGTGTTCCCGGGTAGGCGGGGACCTTAACAAAGTTAAACACACGCGTGGACGACTGTGGAGTTAACCAGTTTATTTTAATTTTTTTTTTTTTTTTTTTTAAGTACAAAATATGGTATTTTGGATCAATATTCTAAGTGAATGAACTCAGTTTCGGGGAAACGGACGACCGTGCGCCTCACGCTAGGGCCGGCGACCCATGATACCCGACAGTCTCGAACAAAACAGGACTGTCGAGCTCCCTTGGACTGCACAAGGTCTCGGCACAGATTGCGTGTTCCTTCCATCCATTCCGAGTCGGCGTCGCCTGCTCTCCGACGCGCTCAGGTTGGCAGCACTTGCTCGCAGCTGCGTGTGCCGGCCCGCGGTGACTCGCCTGTCAGCTGTCAGCTGTCTCCGGTCTCTCCCCGCGCTCCCAGCTGGAGTGCACACACGGGCTTCGCCTCGCTCATACTTCCACACCTTCGTGCAGCTACCATGGTCCCACGAGGGTGGGGCTGGGTCGACCCCTGTCCAGGCCCCGGGCCCAGACCTGCGTGTTTTTATATCAGTGTGTGAAATAAATATACATACTCGCTGTGGTTACTTTATAAATAAAACATTTTTATAAATAAAGCATAGTTTGGACTTATAAATATACCCTGTATTTTCAGGTTAAATGACATTACAAAAGATAGTATAGGTACGAAATAACCATCTAATTATAATGCAGTACGTGACTGTAAAAGTTATTTTTTGGGGAGGGGGGCGGTCCAGGGCCCCTAATCGAATGTGGGGGCCATGACAGCTACCTATCAACTTATGCGGCAATCTTAGTTTTCTAAACAGAATTACATTTTGGATTTATATAGGCTATGTCTTAAGAGCATTATAAATTCATTATTGTTAAAAAAATCGTATTATTTTAACTCTTATTATTTTACTAACTGTTCAATGGTTTTATTTCTGTAATAGCCATCATCCAACGGCTCGCTCGCACAAATATCAATATAAGAATGATTGTAAAATTTTTTTTTTACTTTTTTTTAAAAAAATGTGATCAATTCGAAAATTTTTACGTTTAATTTGAAATAATGTAATCTTTTACTGTTACACTTTCATTTTATTTGGTTTGAAATAACGTCAATAACTACTTGAAATAGTTTTTCTACTTTTTTTCCAATGTCCGAACTTTTTACCTAAAACAGTATTTTTATTATTTAATAGAATAGGTTACCCATTATAGGTAGAGACCGGGAAAAATTCGCGGATTAATTTCACGATTGGCTAAAAATAAAATACTTAAACCGTGACGGTCCTTCTGCTGTTGTACGCGGTTTACCCCGAGCCAAATAAGCATCGAATCGAACTCAACCCGGGCGAGACAACTCTCGAGTCAGCAGCCAATGAGCAGGGGTTACTTGCTCCTCAAGTGTGTCGAGGCCTGTGGAGTCTGTCCTGGAGATCTCCGAAACCGTGAATTTTTTTTTTCCGGTCCCTACTTAACGGTTGGATCGTACGAATGGCGTCGTTTTTTATTTTTGGATTATTTTTTTCTTCGCGGCGTGTCAAACCACACATGATTAGGGACCTGAAAAATTCGCGGGGTCAATGACCTCCACGATGAACTCCATAGTTCTACGTACACTCGGTCAAATGCCACCCACCCATTGGCTGCTGTCTTGTGAGACGTCCCAACGTAGCAGCCTGTGATTCGATAAAGCTTTGGTACGGGCGTTTCTCATTGGCCCAGAGACATCCAGGTGAGTGGTGAGCCAATAGCATAGACATGCACTGAGGTATAACTATTTTTTGTATTTCAGCCTATCGCGAAATGAATACGCGAATTTTTCCGGTCTCTACACATGATCCAATGAAAGCGACATCTGACTTTATATGTCCGAGTGGTAACGCGAGTTCTGCAGGCGCGGTCTCCACCGAAGAGGGACCACGGACCCGGGATGTCGCCATTGACGAGGCAGCAGGCCCGGGCGAAGCGTTTTTAACAACCACCCCCCCCCCCCCCGGGCTGGGTCCCGCGTGCTGTCCGGCCCCGAAACACAGCGGACGGTAATTTATTCCCGGCCCATACTATCGATCAGCCAGCTCCCGTGACGGCCCCCTACCCCCCACCGCTACTGGACAGCTCGCCACGCCACTGGAATTCCGGACGGCCTTCCCGCCTCCAGAACGCACGCGCCGTCAGCCACGCGCGCGCGCGGTCGCCGGCAGAACAACCCCCCCCCCCCCCCTTCTCAACCCCCTCCTTCGTCCGCCCCCTCTCCACACAATCCCATCAAATGGATCCCTTAATCTAATTAAGTATCCCATCATCATCCAGCCAGTGGATACACAACGGCGCAACTGGAGGCTCTTCACCCCCCCCCCTCCATCACATTCGACCGGGGGCCGCCGGAGGCTCGTCGGCGGAAAAACCGCTTATCCGCCCTCCCCACCCGTCCTCCCCTCGACCGCCGCCGCTGAATAAATAATAACTACAGACCCCCCCGGCCATGTCGCGGTTGTGTTTGACTGCCGCGCGGAACCACGCGTGCCTGGGGAACGGCAGATCTGCCTCTGTGGACGTGGTTTCAGTCGTGCGAGGGCTGCTGTTTCAATGAATCTTCCAATGCGCAAGCGCCATTGCTGGTTTGCACTGTGTGTCACAGAAAACCAACGAGAATGAACTAGAAAACAAGCAAAAAAAACAGTTAAATCAATGGATAGGGACCGGAAAAATTCGCGGATTCATTTCGCGATATGCTAGAATCCAAACAACTGTACCTTCATGTTGCTTCTGTGATTGGCTTACAGTTTGTCTGAATGACTTTGAGCCAATGGAAAACCTTCAACCAAAAAAGTATCGAATCGCAAGCGTCCCAGTTGACAGATGTCATGAGTCGATAGCCAATGAGCAGGTGGCATTTGCCTGAGTGAGTAGGGGGTTGTGGAGTCTATCCTAGAGGTCACTGAAAGCGCGAATTTTTCCAGTATCTATCAATGGACAACACAGAGAATTCCGTGGAAGGATTTAGTCAGAAGGGGAAAAAAAATCACAGCACAGACGTACACAGTGCTGTGAAAACAACAAGACATTTGTAATAGAATCAACGACCACCTTGGACCACGCGACAACACAGTGACACACTCGGGGTCTTCTAGCGGCTGTCAGGTTATTGTTGGTAGAGTCCAACATTCTGTACTCTGTGTGGCACACTTTGGTTTGTTGTTGGCTCTGGTTTTTTGTTGGCTGGACTGGGACTTTACCTCTAGGATAGACTCCACACTCCTTTACATGCTCGGGCAAATGCCAATTGCTCACCAGCCGCTCAGTTGAGGTTGTCTAAACTGGGTTCCCCGCGTTTTCATACTTCTTTGGGTAATGGTTTCTCATTTTTTTCACAGCCATCCACGAAAGCTCTAAACTAACGACTGAAGCAACCCTGAGATACAGTGTTCGGAGGTTAGCCAATCGTGCAATGAACCCGCATAATTTTCATGTCTCTACGACTCACTCATTCACCAAACATCCTACAGTCCCTGTACCACTTGTGTTACTTAATATTTTCCATAAATATAACTAGGATTATTTAACGGATTATTTGCGCTCATAGTTAGTTTCAAATGGTCTGTACATAATCAAAGCACTTCAGTGCCTTCATTGGCCAATACCTAAACCAGAAGCTCTTCAACTTCTGACTAGACTGACTGCACATGACTGTTTCAACACGTCTTCTCCATGTTTATCATTGGCTCAGGGTCGTCCAGTGTGTGTGAGGCAATCAAGGGTCTGTATGCATGTTTCAAGTCTACTGTGACCCGAGGAATCCACAATAGTCTGGTGTCTCCATGAATTGTGTGTGAAATCGAAGTAGGCCTACAACCATCAAATGGCAAGCGAAACTGCTTGCGTTTAAAAAGCAAGTCATAAATGCGTAACACCCTCGGGCTGACATAACTGTCACTGCCGTGAATTCCAGGCAGTGTAACTTAATTTTTGTCAACCACCGCACACAAAAATTACTCTCAAACATAACGCTTCTCGCAGCTGATAGCTAGGGACTGGAACATTTCTCACGTTCACAATCCTCTGTTCACTACAGGAAAATGCCGCCTGTTCATCGGCTGCTGATTGGTTAGCCTGTGATTCGGCACTTCTTTGGTTGACGGTCTCTTACTGGCCCACGGTCCTCCAGAAAAACAAAAAAGTGAGACAACAGCAGAATTAGCGCAAAGGTACCCGTGTTTGAATTTTAACCTTTCGTGAAATCCGTGGAATTTGTCCAGTCTCTCTTCCGAGAGCACATTTGGTGGGAATGTTTGTATTTTTCTCGAGTGGGATATTCCGAACACAAAGAAACTCCTGGGGTAAAAAAAAACTAACTAGGAGCAGGGGTGCAAAGTGAGTTGCGCGACTGGGGAGTGGTTTAGGGCAGTGTGTGTGTGCGGGGGGGGGGGGGAGGGGGATATCGCTTCTCTCCCACCGCCGCCCCGCCTTCTTACAGCGCGGAAAATGAGAACTAGAAGTCATTTTCCCCGGCGCTGCGTAGCCGCGGGGTGTTCCCGCCCCCCCCCCCCCTGCACCACCCCCTCCCCTCTTCAACCGGGCGCACTATCATCTTCTCGTTAAAAAGTGATAATTGGAAATGGCGCCACGCTTCTGGCCGTGTGGACGGGGCTCGGGACAACAGCAGCTCATGTCGCAAGCAGCAGAACAATGCCCGGGCCGGCTGCGAGCCTGCGGTGTCACGTGACCAGCTGGGCGTGGCCGGGGCATACCAGCTTCACCGACATCACAGACTCGGAACATCCGCGGCTTACATTTGTTTTGACGTGACAACGTCTAATAAATCGATGAACGCCGGCTGCACGCACGAAAAAGTGTCCCGTTACGCACATTGTCCCGTTACGCTCATTGTTCCGTTACGCTGTCGGCGAGTGCAATGATAATAGGTTATGTTACAATTGACTAAAAAAAAAATGGTGATTCATATAATTGATGATAGATATTTGATTACTCATTTATTTATATGAAAACTTGTTCATAATTATATTTAAACTTTATAGCTAAACGCCAGTTTTTAAAATTAATTACAAGTCATCTACACGTGAACTGTTTCGTCGACTGTTTATAAAGTGAAGTGAAAAGTTAATGTGGTTTTCATTGCTTATTACAACAACAATTTCGACAATAAAGGTTCGTTATTCTTGCATTTTAAAAATATGATTACTAGTATAATTTCAAGTATTTATTCTTTTATTATTAAAATAAATATGATTCAATTTTATTCATAAAAGTATGCAATCATTTCATCAATGTTTTGTTATGACGTTTTCACGTTAAACTATCGTCCGTAAACCGACTTTACAGACAACCAATTTTTTTGACGTGATAATGTCTTATAATTCGATGAACGCCAGCTGCACGCACGAAAAAGGCATGACTCATTGTCACGTTCCGCCTGAGTCGAGCGTGAAAGAACCGGCCAACCACCGTGCGAGAAAATCTTCTATAATATCAAACCGGTTAAGGCGGGCTTTTTAAAAGCAGCTATTTAAAAATTTTTGATTTATTTGTCCAATTTCGTCATTTCAAATTAACAATTTATTGACTTTGATTTGTTTTCAGTTTATTTATATAACTAATTGTTCGTGATTATATTTAAACAAATGATTTAAATTAAATTTGCAAAAATGTAAATATAATTTGAAAATTAAAAAGTATGCAATTTTTCATCGATGTTTTCTTATGACGTTATCACGTAAAATTATCGTCCGTAAACTGACTTTACAGATAACCCTCTTTATTTTTCCTAACCTGGGAGGGGTCTGGGTTAAGGAAAGACTCTAAGTGCGTCTCAGGCCGAAGCCTATACGCTCTAATCATGCAGGGTTTAAGCCATGCGAGAGAGGAAGCATGCATCGTGTGCTAGGAGGGGGATTAGCCAGCCATGGCTGCGATTGGCACCATGACTAACTCCCCTCACTGACTATATTAGACTAAAAACTAGATAAGTTGGGCCCGGGTAAATCCTGCATAGACACAGGGATAACCCTGGGCACTGACATGCGGGATACAAAAATTGCATGCATTAATAACAAGCAGGTTGGTTACAGGAAACAGAAGGATGGTTCCGGAAGAAGAGTTGGACAGAGTAGAAATAAACTAATAAGTAGGGACCTGAAAAATTCGCGGGTTCAATTACCTCTAGCATGAACTCCATAGTTCTACGTACACTCAGTAAAATGTCACCCACTCATTGGCTGCTGTCTTGTGAGACGTCCCAACGTAGCAGTCTGTGATTTTATGCTGCTTTAGTTGAGTTTTTCTCATTGGCCCAGAGTCATCCAGGTGAGTTGTGAGCCAATAGCAGAGGCAGCACTGAGGTATAACTATTTGAATTCTAGCCTATCGCGAAATGAATCCGCGAATTTTTCCGGTCTCTACTAATAAGCAAAGGGTGGGAACTTGGATATTCACCTCCAGGATAGACCTCCACGAACCTCAGCATACTCGGGCAAATGTCACCTGTTCATTGGCTGCTGACTTGTAATTTGTGATTTGACTACATCCTTGACTGAGGGTCTCTTACTGGCCCAAACTCGTCCACATAACAGTGAAACAATCGCAGAAGCAACACAAAGGAAGAGCATATATCACGATGGCCAGCGTATAGATGGCGTCCGCTGGAATGCCTTGAAACCAGTCTCTAACCTCGCACAGGGAACAGTTTATTAAAACGGTTGCCGATTTGTTTCCTTGCTGGGATTCTGTTTTCGACACGTTCTGGAATACGGTCCGCGAGCTAGGTTACATCTGGCTGTATCCCAACAAGGCAGTGCTTGTTGGCTGCCTTCCCAGAATATCTTGGAATACCGTCCTTAGAACATACATTAATGGATGATATCTGCATTGACGAAATGAAAATATAAATAATAAACTTTTTAAATTTTTTGATGGTCTGAAAACTGTTCAATCCACTTTTGTTTTGTATCCCTCCCACTTACGTCCAAACAGTTCTCAGGCCACGAAATATTTTTTTTTTTTTGTTTATTCTCGACGTTTCATTATTCGTTAAAGCAGTTATCAAGCATAAATGCTTTTTCAAATACTGCTAAGGAAAACTATTGTTACGTGTTTTTTGTTATTTAGTAGAAAGACACTATTAGTCTAACCGTAGGGAAAGATAAGAAGGGATAGCAAAATAATAGATAAAATGTATATTTAGGGGCAGGTATATGAAAAAAAAGAGACCACTAATTAGACTGCAAATAGGCATGCCCAACTCAGCGGTTTCTTCCTTGCTTTTTGGCGGCCGTATGCGAGCGAACACATTGTTGCCTTATTTGGCACGGCCATTCGGAACGCATTTGCTTCCGCACAGAATTTTTCTGGTTCGAGTCTCGAAAGTTGACAGGTACCTGAAATAAACTCAACATGTGACGAAAAAAAAATATGCTACAGTGCCTTAGCAACAGCTAGTCTCAAAATATTTTCAAAAGCGGGAAAAATTTGCAATCTTAAATAAAATACAGTTTCAGAAACAGGGAGACGTTTAGATGAGAGGAAGTCAATGATAGATGAGCCACTGAAAAGTATTGAACATAAATAGTGACCGAAGAAAAGAAAAATCGCTGTTTCATCGTACCATAGGATATAGTTAGGGGCAGGCACTTTACGCGAAAAAAAAACTTAACGGCTATTGGATTGCAACAAGGCGTACCCGCACCAGCGGTTTCATCCTTGTGATTGGCGGCCGTCTGCGAGAGAAGTCGTCGCCTTATTTGACCGAGCCACTCAGCTTGCGTTTGTCTTCCACACCGAATCACTGTAATTGGTGTCGCAACAGTCGATATGTACCTGAAAGAAACGCAACCCAGTCAATGAAACAAAAGACGATGCTACAGCGTTTTGACTTTCAGCTTGTCTCGGAATCTTTTTCGCGAAATATGCGTGCCCCTAGATATAGTCTCCTGTTGTCGTCATACTTGAACAGATGTTCCCTGCTAGAGACCGGAAAAATTCGCGTGTTCATTGACCTTCAGGATAGACTCCAATATCCTCTGCACACTCGGGCAAATAACTGTTCATTGGCTGCTGACTTGTGAGTCGTCTCGACTGGGTGGCCTGTGATTCGACACTTCTATGAGCGAGGGTCTCTAATTGGCCCTCAGTCCTCCAGATTAACAGTGAACCAATGGCAGAAGCAGCACTTAGGTAAAATCATTTGAATTTTAGCATAACACGAAATGAATCCGCGAATTTTTCAGGTCTCTATTCCCTGCTCATTTGGCTGCTGACTTGTTAAGCAACACGAAACTGGTAGCTCGTGATCTGACACTCCGGATGAACTCTCTGACGGGAACGCGGGGTGGAGGTTGCTGACGGGGCGCGGGGCTTCAGGTGTGGTTCCAGAACCGGAGGGCCAAGTACCGCAAGCAGGAGAAGCAACTCCAGAAGGCGCTGGCGCCGTCCGTCATCCCGACCTGCAACGGCGCCATGATGCGTAACATCTACCCGGCGGCGAGTCGCGGCTACCAGCCCTACCCGCACCCCAACACCATCAACACCATGAACAGATACCCGCAGGTGAGTGTACCAGCCCTGCCCGCACCCCAACACCATCAACACCATAAACAGATACCCGCAGGTGAGTATACCAGCCCTGCCCGCACCCCCACACCATGAATAGATACCTGCAGGTGAGTGAACCATCCCTGCCCGAACCCCAACACCATCAACACCATGAACAGATGCCTGCGATTGCTCCACATTTAACAATTGTGCCTCTGAGCCAATTAAAAGAGATTTGGAATGACTTGCTGCCGCGTTAGGACATTTTTTGTGTGAGCAGCCAATCTAGAACCAGCCACAGGATTCAAGTTTTCACGGTGGTAAGACTCCACGGGAATTCTTATTCCGGTCTGGCCATAATGACTTTATGTCCTCAAGGAACCTTGAAATCAACTACTGGGATGGTTTTCCATACTGTAAGTCATTGTGTTAGTATCTGTTATGACTTCGCTGTCGACGAGAGGTTAAGCCCGAATAAAAGAGATACTCGATAATGAGCAGAAGGCTAGAGACAGGACAGAATCGCGATATCATTTAAAAATAAGTGATGACTAATAAACAATTTTATTGTTGGTTTGCACCAGTAATTGGTCCACAGTGTATCTGGAAAGACCTAACAAAATAAATAACCGTAGACCAAGAAAGTTACGAACCAGGATCAACTCAGTAGAGATTTCAATAAGGGAACAGCTGATTAAAATGAGTTATTCGCCTGAAGCATGTTGGTTATTGTGGTATACAATCTGGGGAACAGTGATCCACAGGTGTTTTTTTTTTCAGTAGTCACGGATAGACTTAAATATAACTAATGGGCACAAAACAAAAAGGTAGAGACGATGCGAGGAGATATATGGCTGAGTATGTAGAGCACTGTGGATTTCATCCTGCAAGTAGGTGAGTCCGTATGATCTTCCAGTCGCCACTGATGGACTTGATCACGGCTAATGTGCCCTGGGCCACTCAGTAGAGACGATGCGAGGAGATATTTTGCCGAGAATGTAGAGCACAGTGGATTCCATCCTGGAAGTCAATGTGTAATTTTGATCTTCCAGTCACCATGGATTAACTTGACCATGGCTAATGTGTCCTGGTACACTCAGTAGAGACAAGGCAAGGAGATATTTGGCCGAGTATGTAGAGGAGTGTGGAATCCATCCTGGAAGTCAGTGAGTCCGCGTGATCTTCCGGTCGCCACGGATGGACTTGGCCACAGCTAATGTGTCCTGGGCCACTCAGTAGAGACGAGGCAAGGAGATATTTGGCCGAGTATGTAGAGGAGTGTGGAATCCATCCTGGAAGTCAGTGAGTCCGCGTGATCTTCCGGTCGCCACAGATGGCCTTGACCACAGCTAATGTGTCCTGGGCCACTCAGTAGAGACGATGCAGGGAGATATTTTGCCGAGTATGTGGAGGAGTGTGGAATCCATCCTGGAAACCAGTGAGTCCGCGAGATCTCCCGGTCAACACGGATGGACTTGACCAAGGCTAATTTGTACTGGGCCACTCAGTAGAGACGAGGCAAGGAGATATTTGGCCGAGTATGTAGAGGGGTGTGGAATCCATCCTGGAAGCCAGTGAGTCCACATGATCTTCCAGTCACCACGGATGGACTTGACCACGGCTAATGTGTCCTGGGCCACTCAGTAGAGACGATGCAGGGAGATATTTTGCCGAGTATGTAGAGGAGTGTGGAATCCATCCTGGAAACCAGTGAGTCCACGTGATCTCCCGGTCAACACTGATGGACTTGATCACGACTAATGTGTCCTGGGCCACTCAGTAGAGACGAGGCAAGGAGATATTTGGCCGAGTATGTAGAGGAGTGTGGAATCCATCCTGGAAGCCAGTGAGTCCACATGATCTTCCAGTCACCACGGATGGACTTGACCACGGCTAATGTGTCCTGGGCCACTCAGTAGAGACGGTGCAGGGAGATATTTTGCCGAGTATGTAGAGGAGTGTGGAATCCATCCTGGAAACCAGTGAGTCCACGTGATCTCCCGGTCAACACTGATGGACTTGATCACGACTAATGTGTTCTGGGCCACTCAGTAGAGACGAGGCAAGGAGATATTTGGCCGAGTATGTAGAGGAGTGTGGAATCCATCCTGGAAGCCAGTGAGTCCGCGTGATCTCCCGGTCGCCACGGATGGACTTGACCAAGGCTAATTTGTACTGGGCCACTCAGTAGAGACGAGGCAAGGAGATATTTGGCCGAGTATGTAGAGGAGTGTGGAATCCATCCTGGAAGCCAGTGAGTCCGCGTGATCTCCCGGTCGACACGGATGGACTTGACCAAGGCTAATGGTCCCTGGGCCACTCAGTAGAGACGAGGCAAGGAGATATTTGGCTGAGTATGTAGAGGAGTGTGGAATCCATCCTGGAAGTCAGTGAGTCCGCGTGATCTCCCGGTCGCCACGGATGGACTTGACCACGGCTAATGGTCCCTGGGCCACTCAGTAGAGACGATGCAAGGAGATATTTGGCCGAGTATGTAGAGGAGTGTGGAATCCATCCTGGAAGCCAGTGAGTCCGCGTGATCTCCCGGTCGCCACGGATGGACTTGACCACGGCTAATGGTCCCTGGGCCACTCAGTAGAGACGATGCAGGGAGATATTTGGCCGAGTATGTAGAGGAGTGTGGAATCCATCCTGGAAGCCAGTGAGTCCGCGTGATCTCCCGGTCAACACGGATGGACTTGACCACGGCTAATGTGCCCTGGGCCACTCAGTAGAGACGAGGCAAGGAGATATTTGGCCGAGTATGTAGAGGAGTGTGGAATCCATCCTGGAAGCCAGTGAGTCCGCGTGATCTCCCGTTCGCCACGGATGGACTTGACCACGGCTAATGTGTCCTGGGACACTCAGTAGAGACGATGCAGGGAGATATTTGGCCGAGTATGTAGAGGAGTTTGGAATCCATCCTGGAAGCCAGTGAGTCCGCGTGATCTCCCGGTCGACACGGATGGTCTTGACCACGGCTAATGGTCCCTGGGCCACTCCGGGACGCCGGCGGTCGGGGCCCAGGGAAGCAGCTGATGGGATCAGCCACCGGGCCGGGAGGGAGGGGCGCCGCGGCGGTAATTAGCCGCGCTGAGACGCCCCGATGGCGTTCCGGTGTTTGGTGACCGCGTCCAGCTGCCGGCCCCAGTTAGCGGATGTCCTCCCCGCCCCGGGTCTGCCCCGGGCACTACACTGTTCTGCACTCACCCCGGTGCCGGAGGCTCGCAGCACACATCTTATACACTGGCACATTGTTGCCCCCATCTCTTTCAGTCCTGAATAACATGTACTTCTGATATTATACTATACATTCAACCATTAAAAAACAATCTGCAGACTTTTATTTTTTTAATATTTCCTGGCTAGTTTCGTCATAGTTACTCACTAGAAATTATTTTTCCTTTTATCACCTGGCGCATTGCATCCAAATATGCTTATATCTGGGTGTGCACACTTAACTTAGTAAAATTTCCCCTACTTTCCGTGACCAAAAATTCAAATTTTGCTGACTATTTTATCTTTAATGATTTAACTTTTTTTGCTATTTTTTTTAGTGAAATAACGAAAATATATCCTTACATTAGCAATTTTATAATGTGTATGACTAGACACTAAAACACTGTGTGATAACTGGGTGTAGGCAGGTTGGAGCATGACATTTTCCTCTCAAATTACTACCACTGGAAAAAAATCCCAAGACTTTTCGACGGTTTCGAATAAATTCCTGACTATTTCCTGACTTTAGAGTATGTGGGTACTCTGTATTTAGTGCTGCTCTCTAATCATTTCTCCGCAAATATTAGTAAATTAACAAACACCTATAGTTCAAAATGGCAGATGATGCCAAGCTTTAAAAAAAAACTCGCAACAATGAACACAGTGTGTACACTTTAATTTTGAAAAGGTTTCAACCTCTTTATATCAGAAAATAGCAATGTAAATCTGTGTAAACACATACGCCTGAATCAGTGAAAGTAAAAGAAATATTACAGAGTCAGAAGCACGCCTATTTATCAGTAATTTTAACTGATTTCTTTGCAATTTCCAATTTTGCGATGTAGTTAAAAACCTCTGTCATTGGATCTTATCCAAGTCCACTAAAATGAAATTCATCCGAACATTGTTAGCTAATTTCTCAGTGGAGTAGTTTAGGTCTCACCCGCTGAACAGCAGCTTTCATGTAATGTATTACTAACATAGCTCTATCGATTGTGAGAAGTAATGCATGACAAACAAACCAGTGAAAATTAAATCACTTTATTTTGGTAGCCATATTTTTTTTTTGGCATGGCATGTCAGAAATTTGGCGACGAGTGTTGTTTCAGTTTTAAAAACAGAGTGTTGTGACGCTACAGATTGAAGGTGTTTATTTGTCAGGTTCATACAGTTGCAGGATTGCGCTACGAATGGGCAAATGCAAATATTCTAATTCGGATAATATGGGAAATTCGTAAGAAATACGCGAGACAAGCAATGTCAGCGAACCTGGCGGCGTGGAGTGTACCTATGTATGTTTCTGAAAAATGTGTTTTGAGTACGTGAGAGTAGTGGCATCTAGCGGCGTGGAGTAGAGAATTGCTAGAAAGCAAAGCGCTTGGCCATAGTTTCCCATATTGCGATGATTGTGAGATGGCAGTGCGAGGACTGCTGATGGTGGTCGTGGTTTTTGCAGATGACGACGAGCTCGTACCCCGGCATGGCGCAGCCCTTCTCGATGACGCACGGCGCTGCCAACATGAGCGGCGTGTCGAGCATGCGGCAGGACGCCATGGGTGAGTCTTAACCCCCCCCCCCCTTCCACACGACAATCTCCCGGGACCACGGTGTTACAGACAGGTCTGCCAACTTCCTATCCTGTCTCGTCCGCTTAGTGAAGCTCGCGGCGGCCCTCTGAACTAACAGCGCTAGTAGTTGATGTCCCCAACAATTTGTTACATGGGAGTTTCATATGAAAGTAGTTATATTTAAAAAAAATCTGTTTCCTTTTAAACTTTTGGAAAATTTTATGGTTTTAAATTTTTTTTTTGGAAGCTTTGTAGGGTTTGAATACATAGCAATAACTTGTAACGTTGCCGCAATTGTCAGTTAAATTTTTAATCTAACAATGACATTATTTAACCCATATTTTTTCTATAATTATTAAGTAAGCAGCGTGGTGTAGTTGTTACGTGCATGGGCTGATAGTCTTGCAAAATTAAATTATTAATTACAGAAATTAAACGCATGTTTAAACAGTTAAATTACATAATCAGGTGAGCTTTTGAATAAAATAAACATTTACGTAATTTCTATCAAGGAATTATCTAATCTGCTTTTTATTTATTATCAGAAGAAAAAATTAAATATCCATTTTACAATAAAATAATACGTTGTAACTGTTTGAATATAATTTATTTATTTTATAAACGTATTATTTTATTGGAAAATGGATAAATATGTTTCTCTGATCTTAAATAAAAAGCAGAGTAGATAATTACTTGCTAGAAATTTCGTAAATGTTTATTTCATTCTTAATCTCACCTGATTATGTATTTTAACGGTTTATACATATTTATTTTCTGTAATTAGTAGTTTAATTTTGCGAGAAATATTAAAATATAAATGTGAAGGAAAAAATTCTAACGGGTATCGAACCCCCTGCCCGGAGATTATAAGCCTGTGTATTTTACCACATTTTTTTATTATAGTTTTATTTACAAATAATGCAAATAAAAACAAATGTAAACATAAATGTAAATTACACGTTTGACTAGATACTACATGCTTTTCCTGTGTGCTAAAAAGATAGCAATTATTGTTTAAAAAGTAAAAGAGTAAAAAAAAACACATAAAATATTTAATACTTTCAGACCAAAACGTTTGTACAGACGCTAAATAAAATAAATGGCATTTCATATGAGGTCTTAGTAAAAAATAAAATATGAGAAAATGAAATAGATCCACAGAAATATACAAATTATTTTTTATTTTACAGTACATTTTGTAGTCAAGCCAGATTTAACTATGTCCTTTCAAAATGAAAGTAAGAATCTTCCAAACCTTGTTCGGAGCGTGCCGCGAAGTTGGCCGAAGGTGAATTGTTCGGGTGTAATCGGGAATGGCAGAACTTTATGTGCATCTTAGGTCTCCCAAACACGAAGAAGTCGCAGTGCACTAGACGCTCGTCGCTGACGTCACCTTCGCCACCGCTGATTGGTCTTCGCACTCTTAGTGCGACGCCAGTGCCACATCGGCGTCGCATATACGCGCAGACAGCTATTCTGTGCGAGGCTGTGTCAATGCCACCACACAGCGCGCGTCTGTGAGACGAATCACGTGCTTTCGCATTGCAGTGGCTGTTAGGCTATTGTAGAAACTGTACGCTGCCGATCGTGAGCCTAAAGAAATATTTATTCCGCAATAATTCTTCAAGTACACATTGTGTAGGTTCTGCCCTGTCTATGCCAAATTATAGAAGTTGTACTGCTTTATTAGTACCTACCACATTATAATGATTTAAGTGTAAAATACTAGTGTTTACTTTTGCTGGAAAAATTTTTTTGTTATTGTATCTACAACGGTATCGCAGTGATTGTCTGAAAAAGACCATAGTGTTTTTATCACTTGAGATGAGTCTATAGAACACTCTTTAACATCTTGATGTGCTGCATCGCTCTATTACTGGGTAATTCGCTTTATTACTGGGTAATTCGTTGACCATCAGCACGTGTGTGCGACTTACTACGACTGGCTCTGTCTCTCGGGAATTTGACGGTTCTGCGATACAGATGTTTTTTTTACCGAGGCAGTTGAGTCTTGAGGCACGGCTTGTGCGGCGGTGTGGATTTAAGCCTATCACGAAGCTCTGGAGGTTAGCGTGTCTCATTGTTGGGCGCGGGACGCGTCTGTGGCTGGCGCTCGCCCGAGCTGCCGAGGACGAGGAATCTCGGAGGATCTCGGCAGGACACGGAGGGCGGCGGTCCTCACGTCTCCGGGATGGAGGCGGGGGTCGGGGACCCCGCAAGCATGTTTATCGACTCGCGACGCCGCAAACAGGATGTGGGACCGGGGCTGGGTGGAGGAAGGGGGGGTTTGAAGGCGAGGAAATGGGCGCCGGCCCCGTGAAGGGGAGGGGGGGAGGTGAGACGCGGGCGTCTTCGGGCGTCTTGGCGCCGCGGGAGGAAGCTGCGCCATCAGGATTCCCATCTTGAGGAGGAAATGACGAGGCGCGGCTGTGTTTTTATTTCTCCCCGCGGCTCGCCGGCGTCACATCCGCCCGACGCGGGGTCGAGCACGTCGAGTCGGGACGTTGGCAACACCTTCCCGAGATCTCTTTTACGGGCAAGCCTTTTTTTCACAGACGAGAGAGCCAAACCCGAAGTTCCCCGAAGTTCATGTTTTTTTCCCCGTATCTTCAATATAGCTATCCTAACCAAATCAACCGTCCACAATGTTTTCAAGTATTTATAATGTAGATAACTTAACCTAATTGACCATTAGTATCCTTTTTATCAACACCGCCATATTTATTTCCAATGAACAAAAAAAAAACAACCGAAGATGCACGATCGGGAGTTTGGCTCTCTCGTCTGTGAAAAGAAGGCTTCCCTTTTACGCACCGACAGTCTGGTGATGACTCGTGCTTGCGCGCGGTCACACGTGTCTGAATTCTACTGCTGATCGTGGTCCGATCCACTCTTCACTCGAAAGTTCTTCCGCTAGAAAGCACTCGGGCATCCTGTTTACAATAGTGGCTGGAGACGTGCCAAGTTCTGTCAAATAAGCTGTCGTCCGATCACACGAATAAAATAAGTTTAAAAGGTTATAAATTTCCCCGCACAATAATTGGATAAAACACAGAACTGTAGTGTCTCCAGGTACCTACAATGGGACATTTCGAATTGTTGCAAGAGGAGAGTGGTGTATAGGATGAACGATCACTATATCTACACCTCCGAAATACGCTTCATTCGCTGGTGTTTTCGAGGTTAAGTTTTCACTGACTGCGCAATATTTGACCTTCCTGTATGGTTGCACACTATTCGTTCAGATTTTGTTTTAGATGTTTTCATTGGTTTATAGTTGCTTTGGTGCAAGTTAAATAATCGGAGATACAGCAACAAGAGTATTTAAGTGCTACAAACATTTGCAATATAGACTGATAACCAATAATAAATAAAGATTACAATATATTGAGAAATATTGTAATGGCAGTTAGCAAAACAGAATGTAATATGTTAGCCCAACGTTGGAAAAATAATGTTATTTTTATACATCCAGGAGAATCATAGACAACCCATAACACGGAAGATTCGTTATCGTTGGTCCTAAAGACTTGATTTTTGTCGATCAGCGCTAGTAGGGAAAGAAATTATGCAGCCGTGAATAAAGGTTATTGAGGACTAGCAAACATTCCAACTACCCGCAATAATCCGCCATCTGCAACTAATGGAGGCCAACAAATAATTCACGGATTCATTCCGCGATGGGCTATTTGCTCACAGTTTACCGAAGGACTCTGAGCCAGTGAGAGACAACCAAAGACGTATCAAATCGCAGGCAATCAAAATGAGATGTATCACAAGTCGATCACGCAGATGAATATGGAATATATCCTAGATGCCAATGAAAAGGGCAGTGTTTCAGATCATTTGTAATAAAAATGCGTGTATTTCAGGAGCCAGCGTTGTTGTCGCAGGCTTGAGCCCCAACCTGGTGTTGTTGCAGGAATGAGTCCAAACCTGGTGTTGTTGTTGCAGGCATGAGTCCAAATGTGGTATTGTTGCAGGAATGAGCCCCAACATGGTGTTGTTGCAGGCATGAGTCCAAACCTGGTTATGTGGTTGCAGGCATGAGTCGAAACCTGGTGTTGTTGTTGCAGGCATGAGCCCCGAGGACGAGTGGTACAACAAGAGTCTGTCGGCGCTGCGCATGAACACGGGCCACCACCCCAACCTGGCGGCGCCCATGCTGCAGTACCAGACGTAATGCCCCGGTAGCCCAGCCCGGCGCCAGGCGCCGTCTCTCATACTCACGGACTCTGCTCGCCGATAGAGAGTGTGCTTATTTTTGTATCCGTGTCAGCTGCAACTGGCAGAAGGACTATTCCTGCGGGGAGAAACTCTTGCACACGCGACTTCTGCCGGAAGAATTGAACACGAAATATATACATATATCTATAAAGAAGGCCCAGTTAAATGTGCAATTAGGGTGTTGTATTTTTAGGAATCCTTAATGTACTTCTGCCGTAACATTTAAACACCACAAGTACATTATTTTGATGTCGAGAGCTCCGTGTAGTGAATGCTTCTGAGAAATTCTGACGCGCATTAACTAATCAAGACCCACCTGTCGTCAACTTCCCCACCGCGGTGGTCGGCGTATCCCCATGCGTGCTCTGGCGGTATGTCTGCGCGGCTCCAGAGATCCCTGTGGGCGAGTGGACAGTACGTGACACGGCGTGTGCGGGTGGAACCAGCAGCGACAGACTCGGGGCTGTGCTCACCGCGTCCCAAAGAGGTTGCAGATAGTGGAGCTCTACAGCCGAGCATCCTGGTCGGAAAGAGCCACGGAGTGTGCACTGTCGGGCACAACCTTCTAGTGTCGCCATGTGACGGACATTGGGGCGGTGGGAGAAGACGAGTGGCTGTGGACATCAAGTCATCCACCTCCCCGGCACCAAGTGCGTCTCGTGACTCGAGCCTCTGCTTGTCCCAACATTGTCTTCTTTTTTTATTTTTTAAGTGTACCTGTCAGTGTTCCGTTTAGCGAAAGAGAGTGTTTCGCCCAGCTCTGTTGGCTCAAACATATCTGACCCAATTTGCAATTACACTATATCCACAGACTTGACTCTGCCAATTTTTTTTTTTTCAGTGTAATCACGTAATTCGGCTTTCCAGGGAAATGTTATCTTGCAACAATATTGCATGCCGTCAACCAAAAGCTCGTGGTTGTGTTCAAAATTATTTACAATAAAATAGGTATTGAATATATGCTGGCACGAGGTCTCTTTGAAAATATATAATTTTGTTAAAAGTCATGAAAACTGTAGTTGGTATTCTTCTCGGCAGTTTGTTAACGGAAAGTACCTTTTAAAAAAAATCAAACTTAATCATTTTCCTTGACCCCAATGGATAAAAAAAATATTGATATCACCCAGTGCTGAATTTAAATTTCCTTTGAAACACATTATTTTGTTCCTGGTCTTGAAATGTTAGTTACCTTTAATCAGTAACATACATTTTAGTATAATCTGTTCCCATATGTACACTGCACTGTCCAAGAACTGTAACAACTCTTGTTGCCAATCAGTATTACCACAACACGGGGCGGCGCGCTATGACATCATTGTTTACTCCCTCAAATAACAGTTGGCACTACTGTTGGTTATGTCCTTGTTCACATACCATAACATTCTGTTCTTGCACATTCCCCGAAACTAAATAACTCAACGGCAAGCCCTTAAGCAGTCCTCGTGACTTCTCTTGTGACTAAGGCATAACTGATTATAAAACATCAGGTACTACCCAGTGATTATTGGTATGTAATTTTTCAAACAAATGACACTGAACGTCTGCTTTGTAGCTGGTTCACCCTCTGTTTGTAACAATCTTTGTAATTGTTTGCGAACGACACTTGTCTAGTGCCTAAAGCAATTTTCCCGTACGGCAGAGAACATGATCTGATTCAACACTAATTTTGAACATCAAATCCACACTTGATGCAAAGATTACCAGTGGTCCTTTATACAAAATGGCGGTACTGTCAAGCAGTGGAAAAAAGAAAACCAAGCCGTGTGTTATTTGCCACATCACTAATATTTCAAACTCACAGTCAAAACATCAAAATGTGTTGTTCTCTAGTTTTTAAGACAATATTGATTGACTTCTTCGCTACATGTTTGTTAGTAATTTAAAGTCTTGATTATCTTTCCCTAACTCTATACAAAAAAAACTTTAAGGAACTTTTGAGAAATCGTTGCTACAAAAGTTTGTAATTTTTTTCTTTTTTTCCCTTTTTTATATGTTTTATTTTAATGTTAACGAGGCTACTCACAACTGCTCAAACATTTACAAGTTTTGTCATCATAGAATTTACGAAATGGTCAGTGATAGATGACACGAATGTAAAGTGACACAATACAATTGAGAACAATGCAATTTGGGGAGTCTTGTGCGTATGTGAACATTTTCACAATATATGTAAGTTTGATATTTTGTATCAAAGTATAATTTACGTTACGTACATAAATTATTAACCTTGTGTAATCCTAAAACTAAGATGTTTAGTATTGACGTTAAAATATTTATTTCCGTAATAGAAAAGACACACAAGAAGGGCTGGCCATAAAGCTTTTGCTGGAAGTACTATGCATGATAATCTGTTGACATGGCGTCTAATGCGGAATCACATATAATACAGAATATAATTATGATATAATTCGTGTGTAAAGCAACCAGACTACAAGACGTTAAAGTGGCTACAAATCTATGTTTAAAGCATGTAATATTTTATTTGTAGTCAATCAGAAACAAAGTTAACTACCGCAAAGTGTATCATTACACAGTTTAAAATTGTAATTCACTTTCAAAATTTTCATTTTTTTTTTTTGTAAATATAGGTATGTTTTATTGTGTACAATTAATAACTTATCATGAAAGATCAATGTGCTATTTACCATTTTCTATCTCAAAGGTCAGTTTTATGATCTACAGTGCTGTAACACATTTATGTGTTTAAAAATAAATTAATTGATGGTTGATCACATGTTCATTAACCAACTAAATCGATATTTTTATGTTATTAGTCAACGAGGTAGTTTCTATCTTCTTCAGATTTCCGATAGGCGGTTCAGACAGTTTTTGTATAAAACTCGGAAATGCGCTGTCATCCGTCTCACATTCTGTGTGTTTATGACGATAACAACACCAGACAGCAAAACTTATTTAGGGCCGATATTATGACCTCCGGCTAAATCCTCAGGTTAGCTAGCCTCCAGGTAAGGCTAGCCTCCAGTTAACGAACGAGGGGTGTATTATGACCCAAACTTAGCCTGCGGTTGGCTAACCGGAACCTGACCAAGCGTGTGGTGTAATAATGGTTGTGTTGGTAATGAAATAAAACAGAATTTGGTAACTTTTGTTGCAAGACAGTTATTTTTTCTGGTAGAATGTTAGTCAGCTGTTTGTTTGTATTGTGATTCGGAATGTTTACAGCTGCAGTAAAGAAATATGCCGCGAACTTTATCTTGCAACAGATATAATTAAATTAACCAAAAATTACTTTGACGTCAAACCTGCTTTGTATTAAACCATAAAATTACAATTTACGGTTCAAAACCGTGTGTTTTCAACTTTACTCTTGTATTGAAACACATGATTTTGTTAGGTTATATATTAAGCCAAAACTAACGAAGTAATTCTATACCAACAAATAAATAGGGATGACATTTTTGCTAGAGAACACTTATTTCTTTAATAAATTTATTTCATAATCAAATAATATAGACCCCGTTTCGGGAAAATACTTGTCGATTTTCATTTCACTGGTGTAGGTTTCATTTTTGTACTAATAGTTTCGTATCACATATCCAAATTAATCCGATCCTGATGGAATTAGTTTGTGGTATAGGATGCTTGCTGTTTTAATTTAGTAGGTCAAGAGATCCTAGATATATTCACTGGGGAAATAATTATTGTAAAATGTATACGAATGAAATATATTTTTACAAGACCTGACATAATTTGTTTGCATCGTGATATGTTAGGTATGTTGTGTTATGTACAGGATTTTTCAACATTCTAAATTAAAACAGCAAGTATAATGTAAAACAAGACCAACATATACAGGGTCATGCCGATAGGATCAAGGGATAAACTTGGATACGGTAAACAGAATAATTCCAGTGCTGTTTTCGTTTTGCACTTGCGTGGCAGGTAGATAATAAGTACCTAATGGTTTGTAAGATAGGGAAGGGATAATTGGGTAACGTTTATTTTCACATTCAATTGTATTCATTGAATTAGAACCACGTCTGAAGTCGTATGAAGTGCATTTCATTCCCGGCATATGTCCACTGTATTACGAATAAAAATTCACAGATACAACTTCCACGAAAACACGCATTTTATAGGTAATAATAACCCTCGTTTTGCAATTTTAAAATTCACTTATTTACACACATATTCTTAAGCAGGAACATTTAAGTTTATATACATAGCATACGTTTATGTACTTCGTGATCAATTAAAGTCAAATAATAATACACGACTCGACGAAAATAGAAAAGCGTTACTACACTTTCATGCCATGTAATTTTTAATAAAACTTTGACGAATACGGCGAAGCATTTTACATTTAGTAATAAATTATTCCATCGCATCCTGTAAATATTCAATAGAATTCCTCAAATAGTCATCATCACTATCAACAACTAACCTCGCCTGATACATCGCCATTTTATTTTCTGTTGCTTTTAGCCTCCGGTTAAGCAGCTAGCGGCCGGTTCATCCACCCGCTAGGTTAGCCGGAACTTTAGCTGGAAGGTAGACGTTAACAGGGAGTCATAAAACCGAAATAAAGCTAGCCTGCGGTTAAATTTTAGCCGGAACTTTAGCCGGAGGTCATAAAACCGGCCCTTAGTTGGTGAGTTACAGTATGAGTTTAGTGATTCTAAATTTTAATTGGTTTGCGGATAAACCTTAGAAAAGACAACTCTATGTTTTTTAAAAATAATCGCGTTCGGGGTAACGTCAACATTAGACAAATTCTTTGTTTTCGTAGCTACAATAAACTTTCCCGAATAACCACTTCACTAATGCATACGTCAACTTCAGAATTACTGGCATGGTGTTGCACAAAACATAAAAACACTAACAACGCATTCCTGTTTTATACATAATTTTGTGATTTTTGTGAATGTAGTTTTGAAACTTAATATGTGTTTTAAGCATTAAAAATTATAAATAGCACTTAGACTCTGTAACCATAAGTCACTTGAAATATTAAAAGGTTTTTAAAAAAATTGCAGAAAATTGTAAATACTTATGTATGTTATGAAGCTATTGTGAACAAATTGTTACAATAATGTTCAACTGGAAATCTACTTGTGCTAGTTTTAAAATATCGAGTGTTCCTATGTGCATATTGTGTTACTTACCTGAAAGTAATGTGTAATTGCCTCTCTTATTATTTTACTCGTTCGTCTTTGTTGCAATAAAGTTTTAGTCAGCGAGAACTGCATGATGTACTTTGACTCTTTGCTTCACGTAATGCGTGCTGGCGCAATAACTGATTAAAATTAATATTTTTGGTTTTAAATTCAAAAATAATATTTTACTTGGACATAGGAATAGTGTGAGACAGAGAGGTCTGGCCCGGGTTTACCAAAGGGGAGAAAAACAGGCGTGATTAGGGGTGAGTGACCCCAACCATCTTTTTGGACTTATGTTACTTTCACCTTGAACTTTGACTATTAAATACGATACCAAGACAGAAATCTGACTCTATGGGTGAAATTTAACAACCCCATTACAGTAGTCCAAAAAATAAAATAAATAATTTAATAGAAGCAAAAAGCATTAAACCATTTTTAAAAAATTAATAATAAAATAGCGGCCCACAGTTCAAGACTCAGCGAGAGTAAATATAACGTTTTGCATAAATAAGTAGAAAAAAATCATTTTACACAAATGTATCAAACCCAATATTATGTAAGTATGCAGGTATCACACACAGTTTCCAGTTTGATCTCCGAAGAATGCACTTATGAAACATTTTCACAGAGCAGCCTTTATCCACCACGACACAGAGCAAAGTGGCCCCATTACTACCGCGTAGGCGTATATTTCTCCAGCTAATGTGCCGTCGTGGCAGCTATATTGTGTTACCTACGCATTTGCTAGAGTGTACTACCGATGTTTATGACAGCCATATTACAAATCCATGACTATTGTTGTAGAATAAGTATTCCGATACTTACATTATTTTATTACTTTGGTTGGGCACCAGTTCTGCTCAGCCGCACAGAATCCTCTCAGGGGTTTGCCACCGACGCCTCGCTCAGAGTCGTGGCTGCACACTGTGTCGCGAGACAGACTGATGCCCCAGAGATACGAGTACCGCTGTATCTCCGTCTCTCCCGCGTCAGTCGTCGCGAACATCTCGCGAACAACAATACTCCAAGTGTACACTAACTGGATTTATTCGATTCCATCGTAAATGTCACCCTGGCTACCAAACAGAACTTAGAGGAGTTTCACGTCAAAAAATGTTTAAAGGTTAGACAGCGGTCCACAGTTCATGTAAATAATTTTTTTTTGTATGACACATTCGGGGAAAAAAAATACTAAAACAAAAATTTTTAAATATCTTTTATTAAATTATAGAGAAATCGGTTCAATTCCCAAAGCACGCACATAACCTCAATTCCACGCACCAGCATTTCAAGATGGCAGCCGAGGTCGTTAACCTACCCCGCCCTACTCCTCCTAGGAAACCATGCTCCAACCTTCCCTCTCTCGCACTAACAGGCCTTCGTTCTTCACATCAGTATTTATAATGTTTATTAATATTGTGTATGTTTTGAACATGTGCAATGTATTAAGTTCATGGACATTCTTTCTGAGAACCGTTAACTCACATATTTCCTAGTATGGGGGGATACGACAGTTCGAGTCTCTTGCGGACTTCGCATGATAACTTTTAAGCAGCGTGGGGTTGCTTACTCTGTTCTCTACAGTGAACAGGTCTATGCACACTCAGTCCAGCAAAACTAAGATTTACCAGTTATGCAAGGAATGATCATAATTTTTTTTATGTTTAATATTTTTCGGATTGGAGCCCAGACTATATCAGCTCCAGGAATGACATGTGTTTAGTAATTTACTTTCCATAAAAACTCAATTGCCAATTCTTTAGTTTTAAAGTCGCACTACTGTAACATAATGCTACAGAAAAATTAAAATGGCAATATCTGTGATATTTTTCCCAGTACATACCCATGCAGTTCTTACAGACCATCATATACCAGCTCGTTTTAAATGTTCCAGTTTCTACAAAAATAAGCATTTCAAAAATTTATGTTTAAATTTTCTTTCGTTTTAATCACTTCTTTTTTTTGCGAAGATGTATGAGTTACTGAACATTGCTGTACATGTAAAACGATCAGTGTAATGTACATACGAAAAGTATGGTAAATAAAGATTTTTCATGTAATTCCTTCTCCATGGTGTGTATACTGAAACTTAGAAATGTAATTTCCCATTGGTGTCTATGCTCCCTGCAAAGATTTTCTGGAAAAATTACAACTTGACGAAGAAAACTTCTCCATTTGACGCGTGAATAAACCATAGGTTGCTGCCCAATGGAAATCTCCCAGCAGGTAAAGCAGTAATGAAGTATTTATTTACTGTAGAAAATAATAATTATGAATTATTCATTGGAAAACATATTGGTAATGAGTAGCCTTACAAGTCCTACAAAACAATAAATTGTCCAAAAATTAATCCAGATGGATTAAGTTGTCCTTATGCTCTATGTACCAGTATTTTAATTACCAGCTAGGTTGTCTTCACATAAGACTGCACGAGATATAAAGAAAACTAAGTGGCAAACTGGGATTTTCAACTCCCACGCCAACTGGTTATTTGGTCACAAAATCACATTTTTCAATATGTAGAATACATTGTCAATGAAATTTGAATGCAATGCTCTGGTAGGGGTGCGACTGAAAATTTTCGGCTCTCCATACAGAGAAAGTTATTAGACTTAACTATTGTAATGTCTTGAGTCCCAGATATGCAATGGACCCAATGAGGCTTCTTCTCATTCACAAGGGAAAGGGAGTCCTTCAACCAAATGTCCGTCTTGTTTCGGAAAGACCATCTTGAAATATGATAACTAAATGCACCTTGTCTCTTATGATATTACTTGTAGCACATAATCAGATTGTGTAGGATTCTTGGTGGTAGTGGTATAGGTCGTATGTAGAAGAAAGCACAAAGAGAAGATTAGAGGCAGCCTTAGAATTGGCGGGCCCCAAATATTTTGGAGCGCGGGCTGTGTTGGGGATCTTTATGGTTTCACAGTGTAATTAGAAATGAACAAAAACAAGGTGTGATTCCGTCTGAATATAATTACGTCAAATTAATTAAAAGAAAGTTTATAACAGTTATCAAAAAATATAAACATACAATATCAACTAAGTACTTAAACATATCTCAGGTATATTCAAAAAAATATATAAGGGTCGACCCTGAATTCAATTATAAAAAGTTTCATTTACTAAAAATACTTAAACCAATAAAAAAAAACACAAATATATTTAAATAATCCCAGTATTCTCAAAGTCCAGATGTGACATTTATCTGATGAACTTCGTCTGACTGCGTAATTTAGGAAAGTTAAAAAAAGGTAGAAAGGTACAGTAGCACCGGAGGTCGGGGCTTCGTTTCCCGGAGATCACGCGGGAACATGATGCCAGGGCGCCTGTGTGTTGTTGCGGAAGGGAGATGAAAATGCCAATTCGGCGTCCGGCTCTCGGACCCTGTCTGCGAACAGTCCAAATCAAAACTGATCAGAACTTGTACACAGACAGTATACGGGGCAGAAAATGCCCGGAAAAGTTAAGGGGAGGTTGAGGAAAGTCGCGGATCGTCACTCACCAGACAGGGAAGTTGGCTTCTAATTGCCGATGCGTCGCCAGCCAGGAACTGGATCCCGCGAATACGCAGCTGGGCGCAGTCGTTTTCATCATTTCAAAAAGAAAATAATTTAAAAGAAAAAAAATACTATTCGTTGTACTACGCAGACGGACTAAACTACTTAAAAAAAATTACAGGGATAGCATCCTTTATTTAAGCGACTTCATAGTCGGTTGCGGCCGGATGGAAGTCTTGCAGTGTCTCGTCGACTCGCCGATAATCAAACGGTCCGTCTGCAGTCGCGACGCGAAGTGTAGTATCTCGCGAAGAACCGCATCTAGTAATTAAAAAGTAATGGTTCAATCAAAAGTGGAGGGGAGGGACTGAGACGTCCAGACCGAATGGTTCCGAAGTTCCCCGAGTGGGCGTCATAAAAAAACTCTGACTTTGATGTCTCGAAGATGGTAGCACTGGCCGACTTTAGCGCTACCTGTTGAGGGGTGTCTGAAATAAAAAAGAATCGACTCGCTCAAGGCGTCTGCTTAAACCAGGGGTTAAAGGGGCTGTCAGGTGCAGCTCTCTGGCGGCCTACAGGGGAAGTTGGCTGGGAGGTTAGCGAATTTGCCGCTAGATATCGTGGGAGGTCCATCTTGGCACACACATTTTTTATGTAAGTCGTCCTTGGAGATGGTCGTTGTCTGCTGGGGTTTATGACCGGTCATTGGTCTTCGGCGAATTCTTAGAACCGAGTGGGGAGGGGGGTGGACACAAAGCACCACGACGCTAGGAACGAGCCTCCATGATGTGACTCTCGAGGAGTGAACCTAAGACGTATTCGTGACGGTAAAGGCTACGATCAGCTCGTCTCTGAGAAATGGTAACAACTCGTCCAGAGCTGTTGTATGCAGTTTTAGTCATGAAGTGAAGTAATGTTACAGAGCTCTGGGACGTGCCTGCAAGCGAGGGAAATGTTAAACGGGCTGGCAACAAAGTCTTAGATCTGCAAAAGATCCTATAGGTCTCTGGGAAAGGTGCTTCTGTCTACTGGCACAAAGTTTAACTTAGGGGAGGTACACCAGCCTAACAAAGAGCAAATCGCCCTTTAGTAACCAAATTATATAGACAATAAAAATTTCCACAAATAATTAAAAATAATAATAATTTTTTAAAAAAAAGTGTCGAAATTCCTAACTTCCGGCACAGGGCTTAATTGGGGGGGTGGGGGGGGGGCTGGAAGATAAGGAATAGCTTTCCCCCTGAAAACCTGAATAATTTAAACTAAACTCAAACTTAAATTTTGGCAAATGTTTTGCTTATTTGTATTAAGAACTGACGTCGTCCCGACCATGGCCTCTAAGTCCGTGCTCCGCACCGCTAGTACCAGATCCCGTTTTCGGAGCGCACCCATAGCCCAGCAAGAATGAGTCAGGCGAGCTCCTCGGGCGTGACCCCACTAGACTCAAATAAACTTCAGGGCACGAAACCCCGGGGGCTCGACCCCATAAAACAATTAAGGAACAAGACATTAGGACACAATTATTAATTCACAGGCATTAAACAAGTGCGTCGTAGCTACTCTGTGCGAGCACCGCACGCACGGAGTAGACAACGAACCTCATTACCAGTCATCACGGCCACTAGCCTTAATTAAGTGCTCGTGACAATGATCGAGTTAGATTAGGAGAAATCCAACTAAAAAAGTTTCAGTGAGATGGCAATATGTTAATAAATTTACAGTCGCCAACTTGATGCCACAATTCAAATAATTAAATACTATAAAACAGTTGTTAAGCCTTAAGCACACAATTACCAGGTGCTACCCTTTAATTGAGCACCTGGAACATGTTTTTTTATTATAATAGAACAAATTAAGTTGATATAAGTTTTTGGCACCGACTCACAAAGGAGGTGAAAGTTTCCCTCCTTTGCCAGGCGGCCATATTCGGCAGTCTCCAAACACTCCGCGCCGGGTCAAGATGTGTGTCCGGGAGCAGCCTTCAATTTTGTTCCACCGATCGTTCACTCTGTACTTGATTTAATAACCAAACCTTTTTAATTCATTGCTGCTCACGTAGACTCGGCATGTATATCGCGGACCCGGGCTTATCACGACTATTTCCTTGGTGATTTCGCACCATGTCGCGGACCACGCAATTTACAGCACTGGCTGACTACAGCCAACTTGTTTTCGTTAAGATCGCCACGCAAACATCTGCCGGCTGCAACCTCACGTAAGTGTAGAATCGAATTTAGGACCACGCTCATTGAGCTCTCCTAAGACAATTCACTTTCGGCGCTGGCCGTCTCCGGCGACCTAGTAATCGCATCCCCACGACCGCCGTGGCAAATTCACTGTGTTATGTTAGTGTCGTGTTTTGTTTTGTAATCAGCGTGTGTTAGTGTAATAGTACAACGGTTCAGATGCTGCATAGCGCACTATCCTAGCTTTTGTAGCGGTTCTGCCACCGCGTAGTGTATGTGTAGGAAGTACAGCGTACCCATGCGTACCACTGGAGAAGTCCGTGGATTAAAAGCCAATTTAATATAAACTGTGTCGTCTTTGATTATTCCGCACCATTCCATCCTCCAGATGGCCGAGCGGCCTCACAGCCAAATAGGGAGTTTCAGGGTAGATTCCCAGCCGCGTACCTGGTGGGGCACGCGGGGGCAGCGTACCCGAAACCCATCACAAGCGGGCTAGTGTCCCAATAGCCTGGCGCCCCCCCCCCCCAGACAATAGTAGCACCGTGATGCCCGTAGCGCCCCTTCAGGATAGTTCCCGGGCCTTCTACAGAGGCCTGGTGACGGCAGAACTTATGATATTCTTTCTCAATATTATACTTAAGTTGGTTTTATAAATGCTAATGATCTAATTCCAGTGAAATCGCGTCATTACATGAGGCAAATAAGTATAAAAGTTTTTATAAGAAATAATGAAAACTCAAATGAAATCTGAGAGAAATTGACCAGCACTTTTAATTACATGCTAATAATAATAACTGAATACTACTTTTTACTCATTAAAGTGCATGTTTTTCACACAAAACTAGATAAACAAGGAAAATAATAATTAAAAGGATAAAAGGGTTAGTGCAGGGCCCCGGGTGCATGTGTGACTCGCCCGACCCTGGAGATGCCCCTGGAGTTTATTCTGGAGTTGACTCCGGACAAGACCCTCGAAGTACCGAAATAACACAGAACTAATCAAATGCGCACTCCAGCATACACTTTTGACGTCGTCCGGCCGAAGGCCACCCCAAAGCCCGACCTGCAACCGCCAGAATCCGACCCCGCTAACGGAACGCACCCCTAGCCATGGCCCACCCGATTCAGGGGAGCACCGGAACAACAGGTAGAATCAAAGACCATGCCCTAATTGACCAGCCACCTCGAACCCAGTTCATTATAAATCAAACACAATTTAATGGCACTGTCACCTTTTATTAAAAACCCCGTTCAAGGAAAGTGCGACGTAGGAGTGCCCGGGTCACTCACGTGTGAATTTTTTTAATACATTTGTGAGTGCTCCCCTTGCGGCCTTCTGCCTAAATTAATTAGAGTATTGTGTAAAGTAAATATGACCTCCCCGTTTTTTGTGTATCATTTGCCACCGGAGCAGTCAACAAGTGACGAACAGTCTCCGGTGTGACTCGTATTATTCAAACTTAATTAATATAAACTAGTTAAATCTAATTATCAGAGAGCATCTGCAAACTAGGTTAATTTTTATTATTTAATGTATGAATTTAGAGCCACATTCAATCTCTTGTTAGTTTAATAATTTCCGAATAACGGAACTTTAGAAACTTTGGCGCGAAAGAACGCCGAGCCCTTCCCTCAGGCCAAGGGCAAACGCGAGTACCGAGTGACTCGCGGACTGGGGCGGACGTGCGTCCTACGGGGAGTCCTCATCTTTTGTCTCCACTGAAATTCACTACTGGTAATTTTAGTCATTCTTCAAATCCTTTTCGTTTTTTAAACTTCCCGGGAGTACCCGGTACTTTTAACGGTGTATGGCCTAACCCAGCCGCTTAAACATAAACTCCCCGCACAAAGCATTACGTGGGGCAGTGCAGCATACGGCATGGGCCGACTCCCGCCACCAAAGACTTTTGGATAATCGCCGAGTGCACAGACACCGGCAACAACGACGTAAAGATGTGCAATAAATTTAATAGCGGGCCGCGGTCCACACAGATGGGCCCGAGTATCGCCGTTTTGCAATTTACGGGATTGGCCGCCTCCAATCGACCTCCCCCCTCAACCTCGAATGGCGTGAGGATTTAAGATTAGTGACGGCACATCAGAGCGCCCAGTGTCAATTTAGTGTAACTTTTGTAGGAAAATTCAATGTGCAACGTGTAACTGTAAACTGCAAGTGTAACTGTTCAATTTAATTAAATGTCCACTCCGCGCACTCCATGCGCGACATGTATACAACAGTGAAAAAACCGAACCCATGTACGTTATTGTGTGAACTTCCCTAACCCAGTCAAGAATCAGCGTGCTATGCTGTTCAGGGCCCGTAACATGTCAATAGCCAGCGATCCCTCCAACCACGACCACCGCCGACGGTCCTAGCGGGCCACGCAGGGGCATTCGCACCCAACGACCCAACTCTTGGTTAGACGCAGAGCTAGCCTGGCGCCCTCCCGGATACACTTTCTTTAAATTCCAGCCTTCCCGCTAGGAACCATGTCAGATCTCGAACACGAGAACCCGGACGACGGCACTTTAATATCACCCGAGACTGACACATGTAGTTACATTTGGGGATTTTAAGTTTGTTTTTAATTAGAAACTATAGCACTTGACTACATCAAACAGTATTATTTTAGAAGGAAAAACCACGGTGTTTTGTAAAGAAACTTCGCAACATTTGCTTGGAAACCTGCAAAGGTATCGATACATTTTGCTATCGATAACTATTCTTTCGATACTGATACGTAAGGATGCATATTAGTTTTAGGTATTATTAATTATGAGAAATTTAAAAAAAACTGAGCAGTACATTCTTTGTAAAATTTATCCTGAAGTTCTTTCAAATATTTCGCTATATGTGGTCATACATCGAATAAATTAGTAAAATTAGTAAATATGTAGAAATAATTTTGTGGTCCAATGAACTCGCTCTTCTTGCTAAGTTTGTTATACATAATTGAGACTCTATGGCGTTTTTCTCCCGTCTAAAAACAACGCTCAATGCATCTTGAAATTGAAAACTGTTTATTTACTTGTTTGCGTTTGGGTACTTTATATGCTTTTAGAATTTTAGTTTGTTAAATTTATCACAAAATGACTACGCTGAGACCATTTACCTGTGATGATATGTTGAGATTTAATAATGTGTAAGTATTAATTTATATATATTCCCTGTATATATGGGAATCATAGTAATTATTTGTCCTGGTCTTAAGTTTGTATCAGTAGTATTTACATTCTGTTGCATTTTATTGATCTGATTATTTCTTTCAGGAATTTGGATCCTCTGACAGAAACTGTATCCTTTTTCTTGTGCTTCATTTTTTAACATTGTGTCATAGCAAGAGTTATTTTTTTACTTTCCGAACTTAAACAGAAAAACTTGAAATCAACATTAGCATTTCACTAACAACACAGTATTATACATAGCCTATCAGGTGAACTTAACATAATTCAATCTGACAAGCTATAATTGTTTACTGCGATAAGCATTACACAAGCCCAGTATTAGTATTAAGTAGAGTTCGCTCTATGTTTAACTGTTGCTTATTACTGTGTTATTACTGAAACAATTATATGTTAAAAATTGTGCATTAACTACAAAATCAACATTTCTTAACTCTCATAGCTTGCCTGTATTAGCAATTTAACATTCCTGTCTTTTAAATGCCAGCCATGGTTTACTAATGATGTCATCATACAATTATGTAACTACATGACTTTTTGAGTGGCTGAACTTCAATGAATTAAAAAATATAGATATATAGCATACTGGTAAATATTTACTTGGGCGGTATTTCCGAAAAAAAAATGTTAAAAATCCGAAAATACCTTTATTTTATGCTCTTCAACTTCCTCTTTTCATTAAAATCGGCGGAAATTAGAAATTCCAAATACTTTAGGAGATATCGAATTTTTAAATTTCTTCATATGTAGTTGAGCGGTATTTGCGGAAAAAAATGTTAAAAATCCGAAAATACCTTTATTATATGCTCTTCAAATTCCTCTTTTCATTAAAACAGCGGAGATTAGAAATTCCAAATACTTTCGGAGATATCGAATTTTTAAATTTCAGCACAACCAGCGCATTCCTGTGGCGTGCGTGCACCATTGTTTCTTGCTTACGTACGAGTATCTATTTTTTTATTGGATAATGATGCCACGTGATTGTTCGTGATAGGCCAGAATTCAAATGAACTAATACGTGATTATTTAGTTCAATTATTGTTTAAAACGGTGTTTAATTACAGCCTCCAACTTAGGTGAGTTTTTAACGTTTCTAATTTTAAAGTCTTATTTGTTATTTTGATATTGTTGTGCAAGTAATAAGTAACAAAAAAAATTACGTGAGTTGTTACTGTACATCCTTTGTTACGGGTTTGTTAGGTAAGGTCAGTTACATTATAAATAATTTAAAACTAAAGAATAATTAAAATTAATTCACATTATTTTTAATATCACCTTAGTTTGAAAGTATTTATAATGTAACTGACCTGACCTAATCGACCATTTTAGTTTACTGTTCACCCTCTGTCCGGGTTTGTTTGGTCAGGTCAGTTACATTATAAATATTTTAAAACTAAACAGCCATTAAAATTAATTCACAAAATAATTGTTAATGTCGGCTTAGTTTGAAAGTATTAATAATGTAACTGACCTGACCTAATCAACCATTTTATTAATTACGCATTCACGATTCACGTATTCACGTTCACGAACACACGGCAAAATAACAAAAATGGCGCCGCTCGAATGGTTCCACAGGTCTTGTATTGCAAAATTAAAAAATTCGATATCTCCTAAAGTATTTGGAATTTCTTATCTCCGCCGCTTTTAATGAAAAGAGGAAGTTGAAGAGCATATGATAAAGGTATTTTCGGATTTTTAACATTTATTTTCGCAAATACCGCTCAACTACATATGATGAAATTTAAAAATTCGATATCTCCTAAAGTATTTGGAATTTCTTACCTCCACCATTTTTAATGAAAAGAGGAAGTTGAAGAGCATAAAATAAAGGTATTTTCAGATTTTTAACATTTTTTTTCGGAAATACCACCCAAGTAAATATTTACCAGCATACTTTTGATAATTAATTACCAAAGTTACATTTTAAACTGTTTTTGTAGTACTGATAGGAGAATCAAATCGAGTTAATTACTGCAACTTTTTAGGGTTTAGCAATAATAACAGCTACTTCATAACATAATGTTATTTCTTTCAGAAAAATTATTTGTTTGTACCTAAAATTTAAATTTAATAAAGTTGAGGATTTTAACAGGTAAGTAAAATAATTTTTTTTTCCAAAAAAAAAAGTTTTAAGTATTTATTTCTGTGATCTATTTGATCCTCCTAATCCGTATGGCACTAAAATGTTAAAATCACATGTTTGATAAGTTTAAAAAATGTATTCCAGGATAGTTTCACTACCATGCCACACCAATAGGGCCTACAGTTGGTACATCACCTGTGGGTCCACCATAGTGATGATTTCGGCATGTGGCTATAGCAGTTTCTGCATGCATGTGCATTAGACTTTCAAGCTGTCAGATTTCTGTTGTGTAGTGCACGCTTATTGCATTTCTGGTGCATACTAAAATTTCACCCTCAATGCACCTAAAGAAATATAACCTTAAAAAACAACAGTACCATTTTGTTAAACAGAATTATAGTTAGGTTTTGAAAAGGGGAAAAAAAATTTCAGTTTTTCCTTAAAAAAGAATACTTTTCACATATTTATCATCCTTTAAAAAAAAAACTACGTTAAATTTGTGTCCAATTTTCAATTTATAAGTTTATTTGTAACATGAGAAGACATTAATTTGCCGTTACCAAAGTTGGAAAGACACAGTCACAATTTTTTTGTTTATTTTGAATGACATAGATGTTTCTATTTTTATCCTATGCCACTCTACAGAACTATTTAATTTCTCAAGAAACTGGTAATTTTTTTTCCAAATTCACGTTAAAAGCACACCTAAAAACTGTTTATTTAGATGATAACACAATTTTTTTTTTTTAAATTGAACAGAGTTGCTATTGTAGACTTACTGATGCATGTCTCAGCTCTAGTGCAGTCTCGCGTCGTCCTTGACAGCCCCCAGTACGGCATGTCCTTCTACATGCAGTACCTGGCCCACTGGCCGGAGTACTTCCAGGTCGCAGAGTCCGCCAGCGGCGAGATCATGGGCTACAGTCAGTACCATCGTTCCCATATCTCAAGAGATTATATTCATCGTTTTGTAAAATTAAATAAGTGGAGCATCTCAAGCCTGTAGTTAAATCACGTTATTGTATGTATGTACGTAGGTAGGTAGGTACGTACGTACGTATTACGAGAGTTCTGTTATCTGTGTGTTTGGCTATCCGTCACAGCCCTGGTCCAGATTGTAACGGTTAATCAAAGTTTTACTATAGTTGGATTTATCTGTGTAATTTGCTTTCATGATGCGTAGTAGGTGTCTACTGGTCGCGGAAGGCCTGAAAGGCACAAAAAGTAAGATCACCAAAGGACTTTTCACGAAAGTCCTTAAAGATGCTGGAAGTGACTAAGCATTTATTTTCATCAATCTTTTGTTTTTTTTTTTCAACCCCTACTTCAATTTATAATTGAGGCGGTCTATGTAAAAAGGGCACTTTGGCTATATGTGTGTTCTGAGAAAAATGGATTTTAATATTTCACTGTTAATTTAAATATTGTTATGTTTGTTACCAATTGTACAGTATCTCAAGCAATGGATAACACAGGTTTCTTATACTAAATAATCTTATTATATGTTGATAAATATTATATTTAATAATATATCAAATAGTTTTAAATTGCATGTTATGAGCCCTTTTTACGTAGAACATATTACATTAGATATGTAAATGCCATTAAGTAGATTTACTATTGTACTAGATCTAAATGATAATTTCCTTACGTTTAAAATAAAAGTGTTTGTGTTATAATCATATTGTCTGTTACATTATTAATTTTAGCTTATAATAAAAATGCAAAAATAAATGCAATTTGTGTGCTTAGTAACAATAAATACTTTACTGTTCTGATTGTTGTTGCTGACTGTGACAGTTACGACATATTAAAAATACAATAAAGATCTTAAAATAAACAAAAAAATTACTTTGTCGAACATAAGTAATAATAACAACTTAATAACTTAAAAAACAACCCCATCTTACTACTTCATTATACATGTTTTTTTTGACATTTTTGAAAAATTCAATAGAGTTGTAGAGTCTGTACCACATAAGGTTTCCAGATTTTGAAAGATGCTTATCAACCCCATTGTGTTGACCTTTAATCCCTAGGAGTTTCTTGGAAAAACCCAGACTTTGCAATCCTGTTTACAGTCCGTTTTCTCAGAAGAGAACTGTCACAATCTGGAAACATGTGGTACAAACTATAGGCTTATTTACAAAGGGATCTAACATAAATCTTTAAAGTAAGACTTTTTTAATGTTTGAAACATTACTGATTATTGCAGTCTTTGGAACTTTTAGCAATGATTTATCATGCCAACAATAAAGTCTTTGTCATCCTCACTCAAAAAACAAAACAGGCTTTTCACATCATCTTCGTTGACCTCTAGCCATGGCGAAAGCTCTGCACAAGCATTTTTGAAGTCTCCAGTAGCAGGTTTCCAGATACGGAAGACATCAAAGAGTTCAGTGTAGGTCTGAGAACATAAAATTGCACCATTCCTCTGGTATTTGATAATCACATACTTCATGATGGTGAAAGAAAATTTGTGTGTGGAAATAGGCTTGGTGTAGAAAAACTGTGACAGATATTTGTCCCAATCTTTCAGCAAACCCCTATCCATAATAACCTCAAATGGCGAAGGACTTATTCGGCATGTGACCATAGATTCAAGATAAGGCTTTGCACTACCAATCACTTCCTTTTTCTTGATTTTCTTCCTGATCAATCCGAAATTGCGGTCACACTGAGAAACGCTGTGCCCCTGTACAGGAAACATAATATGTACAATATTCACATTATGCACCTTGGCAAACCAGGCTGAAAATTTTGCCACAGTCATGTTTCTGTTCTGTCTTCCAGCTGCATCAGAGAGGAAAACTATTGTAGATACAAGAGCAAACTTACGTAACTGTTTCTTCCGGCAATCGTACAAAAAAGACAACAGAATTAGGGTTTTTCTTTCCATCACACTCAGTAAAACAGTAGCAATAACTGGAATCATCATTGAAAACATGTACGTTAAAGCAGTACAGCCAAAACATTCTTTTATAAAACTGAGTATTTACATTCAATTTTCGAATGCGATAGTTCTGAGCATAATCAAACTATTATAAGAAGTGAATGGTCTTCTTTGCATTTATTTTTGTAGTTGTCACGCAACTGTTTACGTTTTTGAACTTTCCTTTTGTGCAATTCAAAGAGTGGACGACATGGATCACTGGAGTCATTATTCAGCTTGATTTTGCATTCTTCACAATAATCACATACACCCGTCTTTGGTTTACGCACACTGTATGGAAAACGTGTTTTGAAGTACTCATATTAAGTCTTATACGTCATCCCCAAAGGTTTACTACATTTTTCTTTGTAGTACTTCTTAAACATGTCATATAAATCTTTTGTAGTGAGGAGTGTATTATCAAAATACATGTTACTTTTTTCTTTACAATAGTGACTTTCATCATGAGGTAACATACTAAGATGTACACCCATCATTTCAATCACATCATCAGATATATTTCTAGGTCGATTATTGTGAGTGCCTCTCTTCTCTTCGAAAGATTCATTCAATAATAGTTTTTTCTGAATAACTCTTAGACGTTTCACAGATACTTGAAACAAACTTAAAAGAAATTTACGGCATACTTTTATCCTGCAACCACTTGCAACAATAACATATATCCAACTGTGGTCCTGCGGCTTTTTTTGGTTTACAGTCTTCCTCTTAGGTTCTGCTACAACCTCCATGCATTTTCCCAATAAAGAATCTTGAAAACATTTTGATTGACCATTATAAAATGAATCATACATATTTACCTGTGCTTCAAAACCCATCCTCTCATAACACTTCTTTTGACAACAGTCAGAAACAAATGTGAAGTTTTTGTCACACACAATTTTCCCTGAAGAGCAAACATAACCTTCTCCTCGAGCACGTTTCTTTTTCACTTCCTCATGATGTTTGTTCTTTTGTTTATTAACAATCTTGCTTTTTCTTACAGATGTGCAATCACACTCTACCGTATTCTCATTACACCCATTCATCTTAAAAACTACGTGAAATAAATCTAACTTGCAAGACACATTGCTTCACAACATAAACAAGAACTTTAAATAAAACCATAGAACAGTGTACTGTCATGATGTTGCACATCTTACTACAAACATGTGTACCTACCAACTTCAGTTTTTAACATATTCAGTTAATTTACTATTATGCTAAACAACATGGAGAGAAAATTAGTTCTGCTTAAAAAGGGCACATAGACTAGTGTGTTTGCACATCTTACTATAAAAAGGTGTACCAACTTCAGTTTTCTTGATATCCAGTTGAAAATTTTACTACATATGCTTAACAACATAGCGGAATAGAAAATGAATTCTGCTTAAAAAGGGCACTTACACCAATGTGCCCCTTTTACGTCGACCGCCTCAATTGTACTTTAAATACAAATATTTGCAGACTGCCCACTTTAATCATGTAGAAATAATCTCTGAACTGTTTTTTTTTTTTTTTTCCTTTTTAACTTATAAATTTTGTTTGCTCCTGCAAATTTAGAAATTTTCTAATTAAATTGGTTCATATTTAAATTGGGTTTTAAGTTTTTTTTTAAATCACTCTTTGATTAAAAATAACTCGTAGGAAAGGTCCTGTAAAAGTTATGTTATTTGGGGAGCCCTGACGCGGCAGCGGGCTTGTTGCAGTCATGGGCAAGGCGGAGGGCCACGGGGAGAACTGGCACGGCCACGTGACTGCGCTGACCGTGTCGCCAGAGTTCCGGCGCCTGGGGCTGGCCGCCACGCTCATGCACTGGCTCGAGGACATTTCCGAGAAGTGAGTGGCCTTCTCCCCCCTTCGTAACTGCAAAGACAGGCTCGTGCTATAGAGCATCCCACTCTTAGATTGCAGCGTGGAAGTAAATGGGCGCATTCTCTCTCTCTCTCTCTCTATAACACACACAGATTGCCGTTAGCACTGTCCTTGTTTCTTCGTGCGTTGTTGCCAAATATCAAACGAAATTAAAATTTTTAATTTTTTGGACCAAGCTTTTTTTCATATTGTATAGCATCGAAATACGCATCAGGCAATGCTTATTTTGATTACTTAACATTATTTTAAGTGTCCGAAAAAATTAAAAAACATAACTTATTCGCTGCAAACTGTTTTGAAGTATTCCGATATGTTTCACATAAAAAAAAACCTACATGTGTATTTCATTTAGACGAGCTATAGTAAATTCATTCTAAAAACAAACCTACCCATCTTCCTTTGCTGCAGCAGCAGATTAAGAACCACCGGGTGTGCAAGTACCATCACTTAAAGACGACCTATCCTAAAAGAATAGCTAAAGCTTTAATATCTTTAAACCTGCATCAAATTTTTATCTGTATGTCAAAAATTACGTTATGTGTAATAAGTGCTCTCCAAACTAAAATAGGTACTTTACAGTTCTTGCTTAACTGTTTTTTTTTCCTCAGAAAGGTTCAGAATCAAAACCTATTTTGACCCAATAAGTTGTTAGTTAAGTTGTTAGTTGGAACGTATGTACTTAGTAATACCATTTTTTTTAGTTTCATTACATGCAGTTACTGACAGAATTGGCCAAGGATTGAATTGCTAACAATATAGCCGAGCTAAACTGTACTGTGTGATAAGCTCGTAGATTGTTTTGAAACTATGTGGTGTCCAGCAAGATTTTAGTGTGTGAAGAAAAAAAATTACATTTATGTAAACTTTGTGTAAGTATTTTTAATACATTTTTAACACAGCCATTACTGAATACTGTAGTAGGATAAAATTTATTTGATTATAAAAGTTTTAATAACCTCAATTCCAGACAAAAAAAAAACTATCAAAAATTTGTGTGTTGCGCAAACGTTATGAAAAATGTACGGTTGGGGCAAATACACTGGAGACTAGTACCAGACAGCTCCAAGTTTTTTTGTGTGAAAACATTGTTGTTAGTCACATTAGTCCATTAAATGGCAGACTGTACACCCAGTATGAACTAGGTAAGTATCAGTTTAGCTCATATGGCACCAACATTATAGTAACGAAAATAACTTTATTTTCTTCTAGAAAATTTTTTTTTAATCATTGTTCTGGTATATGGAGAAAAATAAACCTCCATGCTTCAAGTTACTTAAAAAAGGTAGTATAATATATAATTTAACAATTTATCTGTGAAATAATTTGTACTGTAGGGCCGCGACGTCTTGGCGGGTCGACTCCCTAGAGCTCAGCGACCTTGTAATCGACACGTCCCGCCTTGCATGCTGCGCTGATAGCAACGGCCTGGAAGTCTTCATGCCGATCCGAAAACATTGGTCGAGAACAATCACGTATGGTGCAACACAGCGCAGATCTTAATGATACAAAGATGTGATAATGCTTCACGGTAATTTATTATTTAAAGGGTTGCACTATTCGCTCGACTGGGCGGCTTAGTTAAACATAGTTAAACATAGCTATACAATACTTTAAAATTAAGAACTAAATATTTAATTGTGGGTTGCTGTAGGAAACACAATTAATTAAGACTTGCGGTAACACCCTTGCTGATGCTTTCTTTTCCATTTGGTTTGGCTGAAATGTGAAGACGATCGACATGACACTTTTACGCACGTCAAGAACCTTGCCACTTTTATGCACTCGGGTTGGTATTTTTTCCATAACAGCACTCTGAAAGAACCATTTTAGTCATTTCGAGGGGGCCCAAAACCATATTTCTAACATACCATCCTCGGGTATTTTATAAAACATTGACCCATAGTAGTTTCCTTGTTGTGGGAACCACTTTTTTTACTGCATAAAATTCATGGATAGTGTCTCTGATCAGTGATCACTCTTCTATCAAAGTCATCAACTGACAACAAACGTTTACCCAGTTTTTTTTGGCCTGAAATGAATAATTAAACATGAGATGCTGTTTCACGGTCAAATAAAGAAGTGATATATATGTAAATATATACATATAAATTGTAAATAAATAATATATTTAATAAAATATACATTAATATATATCCTACTCATATATATCATAAAATATATAATGCAATATATATAATGTATATGTATGTACAATGTATGTAATATAATGTCATATAATATGTAATATAGTGTAATATGTGTAGCAATATCGGCTACACTCGTAGCTAACAAATATTCTAACAAGCTGTGCAGAAAGTCTGGAAGATTGCCCAAGTGCAAAACAAACAAACCGCGGATGAAATCATGGGGAATGCATTGAAAAACTTATAATGTAAGTATTATTATTTAAAGTTATAAATACTTTTTTTTTGCCTGGTGTTGTTTGTTTTTTATTTGGCGTCTCTCTGTTGTGTTTTCGGATGCGCGAAATTGATCTTTGGCTTATCCTTATACCTTTGTATCGCGCAGCTCTTTTGGTTGATTTTGCAAGAGGTATTAGCAAACATTTGTTGGCAGCTTCTTCATCACAACACTGGATTACACTACTTATAATTCCCCTTTCCCCATAATGTATTACTTTATTGTATCTTGAAAGTCCTGCGTCGGGCTCGGGCTCCATTGTTCACTTCAGACTGAGAGCGTGGCGCCTGATGTTTTTGCTACGAACCGCATAGCGGCTGATGTGCGCGCGCAGCTGCTTCCCCTCGCATTTACTCTTCCCCGCTTCCCCGCAGAACGACACGCCAAGACGTCGCGGCCCTACAGTAGTTGCACCACTTACCACTTTCTCCCCTGTGCTGTTAGTGCATAGCTGTCAGGTGTTGGTCTGTGGAGTTAATTGTCGTCGATGTGGCCGGCCCGTGTCCCCAGGAAGAGAGCCTACTTCGTGGACCTGTTTGTGCGAGTGTCGAACAACGTGGCCATCAACATGTACAAGCAGCTGGGCTACGTGGTGTACCGCACCGTGCTGGAGTACTACTCCGGCGATCCCGACGAGAACGCCTACGGTACGGTCACTTCGCGCTGCGCGGGATACCCACACTAAAACCTCTCGTGAAATTTCCCTCGACTTCCCATCTCCAAACTTACATATTCCCGTATTTTACAATTTTCTGAAAGGAATAAAGATCCAGCCTCCATCATTACCGTGGCTGGCCTGGTTCAAACAGATTGTTGCATACGCGTGTATGGCTATGCACTAATGCTTTCACAGTGAGTGATGACAGACTGGAGCATGACATATTTCCCACAAATTACTATCACTGGGGGAATTTCCATTACTAATGATTCCAAGCACCTGAATTCCCTGACTTTTCAGAATGTGGACACCCTGTCGACAGTAATCATCAAATAAAAGTGTACATGATATAAAATAACCTTGCTTTTAGTTGTGAATTTTGAAAAATAAAATTAAGACCGCTCTTTAGAAGAAAATAAAGTCCCCCTTTTCAGGTCTCTAACCAAATGTGCTAAGGACAATACTTTATGATAAATGGTGATAAAATCAAAAGTCAACATAAAAAAGAATGTCAGTACAACACATAATGCCAAAATGCATCTACAATAAATAATCATCATTTTAAAAAATTTTAACTTTAAAAAAAAATCATAATCTGTTTAAATAGTAACTCAATGAAAATCATATGTTTTAGCATGGATTGTTCACCAAATGGATTTGGGGGGGAATTTTTACATTGATCTTGTATCGCATATGTAATAATTTTTTACATCGCTGACACTGGTAAATTTTTCAAACTGTGGCCGGCAGGGCCACATTTTTACCTGTAATTTATTTTTGTTGCTGGTCTCTAGTTTTATATGGTTTTTTATTTCACGTATTTTTACGCCTTTTTTAATTAATGTTAATTTATCTGTAAATTTATTTAATTATATTTGTTTCTGTTAATTAGTTATACGCCGTTTGGTAGCAATCGATTATGAGTTTAAGAACATCGATTGTGTTTCACGTAAATACCACTTGGCGAGCGCCCGGCGGTTGGCTGATGACGTCAGACATTCGGCTTGCCGGGAGTGAAAATCAGCTGGGGCCGCAGGGAGTGTGTGGCCAGCGACCGTCGAGGACAGAGCTATGTGACGGTGCGGACTGGTGTGCCGGACGGCAACGGGCGACGAAGAGTATTGGGATGGAGGCTCCACGCTGGGTGACAGGGCAATGGATTGCCCTGTGATACAGAAGAAATTAAGGTAAAGAGAGGCCGCGATTTTGATTTTTACCCTCGTGGTGCTGCACTGGTTTTTGGCAAACCTAGTGAACTGTGTATTTTCCCATACTAAATTTTATTTGGACGGAACTTTTATTAGCCTGTTTGGTGAAGAGGCCCATTTGTTTCACACGTTGTTCCAGTGTGGGATTTTTTAAAAAGGTCGCCCGTTTGCCTGTAGTTGTAATGAAAGTATAAGTTTGGAAGAAACGAACATTTTGCAATTTGTTTTTGAGACTTTGTCTTCGGAATTTGCATACTTAAAGTTGCATTTAGCTAATATAATCAGCTTGTGCAGTATTATAAAATGTATGCGATCGGTATTGGACTACATGCGCAGCCTGATGTTGGTTGGTGCGGCCATTCTACGTTTTTATGAAATCATTGGCAAGTTAATAAAGAAGTAAGACTTTGTTTGAAGTAGATGATAAATACTTCTGTGGTAACATAGTTATGTTACGTGAAGAGTTTTTGCTACATTTCCCTTATAAATAAGATAATTATTTTTTGATCATCGTTCACGCCTTTGTGAATTCGTACCTATGGCCCGGCGTGGCATTAGACTCTGGAGTTGGTGAGGAAGGTCAGGAAGCCAGCGCACACCTAGGATATTAACTTTGTTTTTTGGCAAGTCTTTAGCAACGAACATCTGAAGAAAGACTAAACCGTTGATTGAGAGTTTAACAACTTTATTTAAATAAATTTTTTGTACTTCAGTATTATTATTGTAGAATTTTTTATATATTTGTATTGTTTGTCTTGTTTGATTTTTGGTATTAGGGCAGTCAGTAAATTTTGATATTTTATAGTGGCCACGCCTCACGCCCTTATATATTTTTTATACTTGTTGTTATCAGTATTTATATTTTTACGATTTTTTAAAGGTTATTGTTAGTATCGCAAATGGGGATAAGATGCTGCCATTATTAACGTCAGCTTTTGTAACTAAGCTTGTATGGTTATGTATAGTAAATACTATTTTTGCATATTTCTATTTTTTAATAACATACGTCCAAAGTCTTGCCTCTTGTTTGTTTAATGGTTACTCTGCTTTTATATCCTTTGAAGTTTTTGGCCTGACCCCTGGGCAGTGGTGTGGGAAATTTATATTGTTTAGCTTTTTAATATTTATTTTTTCCCTTCGCGCCCAGAGTGAGTCGGGGACGCAACCCCTCTTCCAATTAAGGAGGAAGAAGGGTTACAAAACTCATAACACTCAGTAATTTGTTTTAATCCTGGGTAAATTTTTCCTATGCATGGTCGTTTGAATTATTGTTACAAAAGTTTTGTTATTGTAATTTTCAGACATGAGAAAGGCGTTATCGAGGGACGTGAAGAAGAAATCCATAGTGCCACTGTCACACCCGGTGCGTCCCGAAGACGTGGACTGAAAGCAGTGTCGACAGCCAATGAATACCGCCAGTTAAGCATATCAGTGACCTTACTAACGCAGCTGGAACAGAAACTGTTTGGATGTTATAATTTATTGGGACAGATGAGTATTCACTACTTGAATTACTGAGACTAAATGAGGATTGGGTGTAATCATGAGCTCTCCAGGTGCTTTTTAACTTATTTTGGAGGGTTTTACTGTACCTATTTTATTAAACATTAGCGACCTTAATATTGATTTTAACTGTAAATGTTCAAAAATATAAAAATTAAAAAAAATACAAAAAAATCTAATTTTGTATTTATTCATATTGAAAATATGACACAAAATTGCACAAAAAATCTGGTGATCTGATCGCCACCAAACTTAACAGGATTGCCCACTAGACTAATCTGAAGATTGCCTGAAATTTAATCAAAATCAGTCCTGCTGTTTAAGTACATAGAGAACATACATCTACACACAGATTTTTACATGTATGTAGATTTTTGCGCTATCATAACAGTTGAGCATTCTATGAGGAATAGTGAATGGAAATGACAGGTTTTTCAGTGGTATTGCATCAATGAATCTTCACCTGATCTTTCCTTCCAATTACCTACTTCAATAATTTCAACCATCTTTCATAGATTCATTAAACTTCTCGCAGAAAAACATCAGGTATGTTTGAACGTACACTTTTTTTTCCAACCAGTTTTAATAGGCCCTAGTTAAATACATTGATTGGTAGTACACAAATTTGTAATGTTGTTTATTGTGCTCAGTACAAGTTTCCAGCTTGCGTGCAAAAGCACATCCTAATGAGGCTGGTACCTTCATGGCTCAAAAAGATAGTTGGGTGAATAACTGTGAGACAAAAGGCAATAAATACATGTTTTATTATAAAAAGTGTCCGACATGTTAACTCTCGTTGCTCGGAGCGTCCGGCTGTTCCTTGCCTGGCTCCTCCACCTGCTGCTGCTTCTTCCACGCCTTCGCCATCTCCAGGAGCTTGAGGTTCGGCTTGGTGGCCTCGTCGTCCGGGAAGATGTAGTCGAAGAACTCCTCCCAGCCTTCCTCCGTCTGGAACACACGGCACACGGTCCATCGTCCTCGCTGCGATGACTGCCGCTTCGCAGTACGGCGGCGGTGCAACGACAAAACAATGCTCTGTCGTGACTTCATCTTTTCAATTTAGCTAAGCATTTTTAAAGATACGAACTTATTTAAAACTTAATATTTACAGTCTAAATACCTACAAATACAAATAACCACTAATTCAGTTTTATGCTATTCTTGAATAAAACCACAAAAAAAATTTTTAATGCTTATTTTACATTTAAAAAAAAATTGGTAGTGGAATATTCCAGCAAACACATTAAGTTGCAGGTTTAATTCATAGAATAGTACACAATTCACCTGGATCAATTACGTGGGGGCTTAATGTCGTTTTTCAGGGGACCAACAAAAAAATTCAGTAGATGTGGACTTCACTCTAAGAATTTTTAAAAAATAATATTTCAACCCAAAATTAGTGTCAGAAATATATCAGTTACTTGTCATTAAAGTTAAATCAGTTGAAAAATAAATAAAAATGGAAGTATTTTCCTTAATTCAATTTACACTTGCAAAAAAAAACATACACACAATAAATCTACATGGAAATTAAAGACTTTTTCAATATCCTGAAGTCTGAAATATGTTTACTCATGTCATCAAATGTAGAGCTGTACTGAAGAAGCCGATTTTACCAATATATAGTTGAATCGGCATTTCTGTCGACTTCCGATACGTTTGTTAATTTTCAGCCGAAATTACTGAAAAACGAGATACTGCCATAACCTAAAAATCCACGAGTACCCTTTTCACTTTTCGTAGTAGTACTGCATTCTTTCAGATCGCATTACTTCTTCGCAACATGTGCCAAACGTACATAAAAAAATTTAACATCTTTTTTTTTTTTTTTTCAATAATGTTCTTTAATTTTAATATGTCATAAATAAATACATTACCGTCACGGTAAATATACATCTCGGTTGTTACGGTAACTGTAGTGCAAATGTGGTAGCTATCGTGCTTCTGTAGTAATTATGGTATCGACAAAGAATCTTTAGTTCTTTTTATGGTAATTATCTAAGGATAACAATTGGGTTTGTACTGTAGTTATGGTACATCATCCATATTTCTTCGTAAGTTGTTGTTCATTTGTCTTTTCATATTTACGTGCTCCATTACTTGGCTGCAGATTTAAGGTGATTTTTACTACTGTATACTATCGTTACTGTTTTTATGACGGTTTCTTTCTAAGAAATGGTTATTTCTGCAAAATCTTTATGGTTAAATGATCATCTATTATAATTTATAGTGACGGGACCACATATTTTGTACGATCAATGCGGACAAAACGGTAATTCGAACATCGGTACAAGCTGACTTTTTTAACCTTAGTTGTATGGCAATTTTGCCGGGACCGTAGAAAGTATACGATAAACACGGACAATTGATACATGCGAGTTCGATAGATAGAGGTTTGACTGTACAAGTAACTTGACTGCATCATGGAGATATGGCAATATCATGAACCAGTTCCAGAGAACAAGTACCTACATGGGTCAAGTGTAACATTTGGGAGGACGCCAGGCACCAATAATCCTGCTGTGGTCAACACTCCCCCCCCCCCCCCCCTCCCCAAAGCAAATTACAAAAGTGCAGCCTGTTTTAATCTTATTAGTAGAGGTGGACAGGATACCGAAACTCAGGGAAGAGAGCATTCCCAAACCTCAGGAAAAATAATTTTTCTCCTTGGGATAATAAATACTTTGTGAAAACCAATGTTTTTAAAAGTAAAAATCTCCGGCATACATGCTTACATTCTCGTCATAACTGACGTCAGGTGACAAACAGCACTCACCCCGTCGTCCGCCTGCACGCGCTGCCTCTTCTTGACGCGGCGCGGCATCTTCTTGGCCACGGCCTCCAGGGACTGCGCGTCGCCGTGCCGCGACTCGAACTCCATCCACGCCTCCAGCAGCAGCACGCGCTCCTCCTTCTCGTTGGCGCTGCGCAGCGCCTGGTTGGCGCGCTCGTACACGCGCCGCGCCAGCTCCACGCTGCCCTCCTCCGCCGCCGACATCTCGAACTGCGCGTAGCTCATCCACACCTGCGCCGCCACACACCGTCTCCCTACATTACCAGCACGTCTCTGGCAGCATTTTAGTTCAAGGGATGGAAAGATTCACAATCCAATAGCTTTGGAATCAAAGATGGTACAGTAAAACCTCAGTATAACAAACTTGAAGGGACTGATTTCAGATGTGTTTGTTATAGTGAGGTTTCTTTATAACGAGGTGAATTCAAAACTACAAGTGATATGTAAACAAAAAAAGAAATTAAAAAGAATTGAATGCATGATGCTAAGGGCCGCTTGCAGAGTAAGGTAAGTAAATCCAAGCAAAAACTTTGACCGTTAAATGAAATGGAGAAATACTTTATTTTGCATCAAAGTGACAACTATGCAAGCCTGTATAATTTTATTTTTTTACTAAGACAAACTTTTTTGCCTCCCTAACAACACCATAGGCTACATAATTTTTAATTTTGTGGGAAAATATATTGCATTCTTTTTTTTAATCCATTATTTAAACAAAAAATAATTATAGCACCGAAAGAAGTTAAAATGTGTCCTAATCATCGCACATGGTTTTGTGCATCCATAACCTAATTCGTATGTAAACAAAAGTAATTCATCAAAGCTAACCTCCAAACAATAAAATACTCTAAGTAGAATTTATTTTACCACAATTAGAAAACAACTCTTAGATTCCTGCGAATTTTAGATAAGTAAAACTTCCACAGAATCTATCAGCATTCATGACAACATACGAACAAACAAACGAATGCGTATTTCCACAGAAACAGATGTAACTTTTGTAGGTGGGATTTGTGACAAAATTTCTTGGCGAAGTTCGGAACATTGATTAATCGAAGTGAATTTTTTTTCCCGCTAGTGGTGGTGCAATGTGTTAGCTTCGAAGTGTGTTTCAGTATGTCAATAGTTCTATGGTCACAGTCAGCCAATATTATAAGATGCGGGAATATTTGTGTTTGTTTACCCAAACGTAATATTAACGAAGCAAATTGTATAAATATGAAAATTCTAAGGAAATTTTTTGAAAATTTTTAATTGTGCTTTTGCTGTAGCGGGGGTTTTTGGTGGAAATATGAAAAAATACTTCGTTATTTTGAGGTACAAATACATAGGGTTATATGGCGTTTTGATGGGACCAAACAACTGATTCCGTGATTCGTTATAATGAGGATTTCGTTATAAAGGAGTTCGTTGTAAGAGGTTTTACTGTACATCATGTCCTTGCAGCAATACCAGGAGGAAGGAACGGAAGGAACAGACGGCACGGACCTTGACGTGCAGGGTGCGCTCGAGCAGGCGCTCGTACAGCTCGCGGGCCCTGTCCAGCTCGCCCGCCGACACCTCGAAGTCGATGTAGGCCTTCCAGAGCAGCTCGGGCATGTCCAGGCGCGGCTGGCCCACCGCCAGCTCGTAGATGGCCCGCGCCCGGTCCGTGTCGCCCAGCAGCGTCTCCAGCTCCGCGAACTGCGCACGGCCCCGGCGAACACAGTTCCGTACGCGCGCAGTTTTAATAAAACACACGTTTTCATTGGTAAAAGCTTAGTTGACGAATGATGGTAGCGGGGGTGGGGGGGGGGGGGGGGGGGGGGGGCGTGTTTAGTTAAACAAAACGGCAGGAATATCTACAGGCACCCTGCTCTCCGGAATCTGTAAAGCTGTAAACATGCAACCCCTGTGATCTCTGTTGTTGAGATATTATTGTCGGGCACTGACAAAAAAAAACCTCTCTTGATGTGAAACTCGCTGTGAATTAAAACACCCAGGTAAGAACACTTGGAACTCTCTCTCCCGACATGTTGCGGAGAGGAGGATCTGCAGCCCTGTGATCAGTTAAATAAAATGGCAGGCAGATCTACAGGCACCCTGCTTTCCTGCAACTGCAAAGCTGTGAACATGGAACCCCTGGCACTAATAAAAAAACTCTCTTGATGTGAAACTCACTGTGAATTAAAACGCGCCCAGGTCGGAACACTGGGAACACTCTCCATGACAAAAAGTCGGTAAACACTAGGGGGGAAGGGTGTAATGTCAAGGCACTGAGTGATGGGTTGGTTGGTCTTTGTTCTCGCAGCAGTCAGAAGTAGGTGAGGTCACTGTGGTGAGTTGGGTGCTATTGGTAGGTGTTTCACATCCTTTTATTTCACGATAGGGTTATGAATACTGCCACAGTTTAATCAGCAAACGCAATAAGTGTTGAAAGAAGCTTATGTTTAAATAATGACAAGTACATAATTTAAAAAAAAAAAAAAAGAGAAATTTCCACATATATTCCTGATTGCAACAGCCCTGATATTTTCAGCAGTGACCATACCATTTAACTGTAGTAACAGCTCATCTTATCACATACCCTCATCCACGTGACACAGTTTTCCGGTCCGAACTCCAAGAACTTCTGATACAGAATCCTGCACCTGTCGAACTCTCTCAGCTGTATCTCCAAGTCTATGTAGCCTCGGTACAGCTTGTCCCGGGGACACATTCCTAGGGCCATGCCCTGAAACAACAAATGACATTCTTTAAACACATGCTTAAATGTGTAACCATGGCCCACAAAAATAAATTTCAACTCAATTGGGAAATTGCTGGAAAAGCAACCTCAACAAATTCTCACCTTGCAAATAAAAATTTGATTGCAATAAAACATCACTCAAAAATAAAAAAAAAATTTCCCCTCCAGTTACGTATGTGACTTTCCACGACGTGATTTCTTCCCGCAACATGGTTTCCCATTTCCTAAGAATTTTTTTTAAACATTTTACTTTTTTCCCCAGCAATTATAGTTAATACACCATGTAGTTAAATCATAGAAATAAATAGCATTTAACCAAAACTTAATTGAAATCATAAAAAAAAAGTAATATTTAAAAGTTTGAAATTCAAGGAAAGTCATTATCTCTGGAGAAAAAAATTATACCTAAGTGCACGGATCAGCAAAATTTATTTCATTTGTTTTACCCTGCATCTCTTATCGAATCACTTTCAAATCATTAAAAATTAATTTTTATTGTCCTGAAAGTATCTGTTTTAAACCAATTTACTACACATTAATTTATCGTTAAAATGCAGCACATAAAATTTGCCATTATTTTAATTGAGTAAATATCAAAAAAAAATAGTTTTATAAAAATAAAAACAATAAAACTGAAATCCTGTGTTTTGAAAATTAAAAACCATAAAATCCTGTTCCTAATAATGGCACCAGTGTCGAGAACTGTTATCTACTGAAGCCCCACCACCACACTCATGTGAAAGGTAAAGGCGTGGCTAGGGTGCGAGGGTGGGCGGCTACCAGCATCTTCCTGGCTACGGACAGGCTCTTGCTGCGGATCTCGAACTGGGCGTACAGCAGCCAGATCTTGCTGAAGGTGAAGTGCTTGTGGGGCAGCAGCTCAAGGCAGGCACGGTACACCTGCCGCGTGCGCTCCGCGTCCTCCGCCTCCAGCTCCTCGAACAGGGCGTAGTTGACCCACAGGTAGATGTAGCGCCTCCAGAACTGCTTCTCCTGCGGCCGAGCCATGCCGCGTTCCGACCACACCACCGTCGGTCGGGGTGATGGGACCAAACTGGTCACTTAGGGGTGTATATCGCACCCTGAACACAAGACTATCGTAACTCAAAAAAATTGAGTTTATGAGATTATTTTTTACCATAAGCAGGAAAATATCATCATCTAGGCACTGCAAGACTACCGCAATATTATACTTACTTTTACAGGACTTATGGCAAATAATGTAGTGTTGCACTCTGGAAAACATTATATAAGAGAATGTGTGCGATACTATGGCATCTGAGTGGTGATAGTATTGCACTGATTTTTGAGTTACGATAGTCTTGTAGGGTTGTGCGAATGTTCGGTATACCGATACCGAAATCGAAATTTTGCTACTTTCATTTTCGATTTCGGTAAGAATTTCATCTGTCGAAGTTCGTTTTTAGCGAAATATTTCGAGCCAAACGAAAGTTCAATAGCTTACCGAAGTTCGTTTGTTCTAGTTGAAAAAGAAATCGTAATTTAATAAAAATGTACAGTATACTACCGGTACAATAACGTTCCTTATTATAAAATATATTTCACTTAACGAATTTTTTTTAAGTCCCCGCCAAAAATCTTATCTTCGCCATGCAAAACGGTTTCAGTTTAAAGTATCATTTTCACTATAACGTATAAATTCTACTAGTAGAGTGGCATTACTACACCAAAATTTACTTAAACTGGTAAATAAATTTCCAGCTAAATGATTAATGTAGTAGAACAAAGATACACAAATACCAACGCAACGTATTTTCTAACCTCTAAATTCTCAAAACAAAGTTAACAAACAGTTGCGCGCACAACCATAGATTATACCGTACGTAGTATGCGACGTGAGCAACACACCACCATTCGATACATCGAAAGACGGAGGTTTGAGAGAAGTATTAATTATTTAGACAAAAGTGTTACGCTACGCTAAAAATACTGTTTGATGCCTGTGCCGGGATTGTTTATTGTTATTGTTGAGTTTATTTTCAGGTTACGTTATTTAAACACCGCATTGTATTTGTGCTACAATATGAATGATTCTGGAGATAAAAAGAAACGAAAGCAATTCACGCTTAAGGAAAAAGTGGATATACTCAGAGAACTAGACACGGGGAAAAAAGCAAGTCGCAGTTGCGAATACATATGGCATTGCGGCTCTCCTGTAGCTATTTTTTTATATATTTTTTTCTCTTTGTAAAGATATGTATGCATGTTTCAGTGCTAAGTACTTACAGGTACCTCAAGTTTTTGTACTTAGCACTGAAACATGCATACATATCTTTACAGTGCTAAGTACAAAAACTTGAGGTACCTGTAAGTACTTAGCACTGAGATTCTACTGTAATGTCTTTATATGATTTGCTTGTTATTACTAATAATGTAATAACATATGCAAATCATATAAAGACATTAATTAGAAAAAAGATTTCCATTAAGATTAATTTACGTGGTGATGAAAAAAACTCACGTTAATGAAAATACGGTAAAATCATAATTTGAACAAACATGGCAGATAAAGTAAACAAAATTCAACCGTGATTACAGTAGGCCTAGGTATCAAAACAAAATCATGCAATATTTGAAAAATTACCTGATTCATTTGCTTTCAAACAGTAGTGTAGGTACTATATTCGTAAAACATACATTCCAGAACTGTTAGTACACTATTTAGTATTTACCGTATACACATAAACAAAGAACGTACCTACTTTTATTCGTGCACAGCCAAACAAAAACATTGTCGTCTGCTTTATTTAAATTTTACATACTCTGACTGGCATATAAAATCCTCATAATATACAGCCAATTAGACAAAAAGGTCAACAAGTCACTGCATGTAATGACCACTTGGCAGCAACCATTTGTTATGTTTTGTTTTGACCATGTCCATTGCCTAGTTCACAGCTTCCTGAGCTAGCCATGTGTGACAGTGGTGCAAGATGGCGGCCGTTCCGCAGTATTCACGTATTTTTTCATCAGTACCATGCACGTGATAAATATTATCATAGACTGCGACATTACGACTGTAAAGGAAATAGTCTGTGCGCTGAAAGATCTGGATTGATTCTTGAAATTTACGAGTGACATGGGGCTGTGTTGTGTGGTCTAGGGCGGATGTTGATTTTATTAAATAGTAATATTTATATATACATCAAAAAGTACCAAAATGATTTATGTAATAGAATTTATTACTGAAGAGCAAATTTTGGGGCACTTTTTTCTTTGTTAATTAAAAAATTTCGCTTAACTTTCGTTAAGAATATATTTATCTCATAGAAAAATTCATTTTCGTTTCACTTTCGCGAAACTTGATAAATTTTCTTTCACTTTCATTTCGTGTGGATAAAGTCACTTTCGCACATCCCTATAGTCTTGTACTCAGGGTGCGATATATCCAAATTTTACTATGGTGAGCTAAGGAAATTTAAACAAATGTAAAATGAGAGACTGAAGAGTAAGGAAAATGATCCGCAGTGATGTGGCCATAGCTTTTAGCAAAGCAATATGGAATCTGAGCTTGGATGCCTCACAAGGAAGAATCCCTCAGGACTAGAGGGTCTCCATTGTGGTTCAGCCCGCAACTCCCCTCCCTTCACCCTCTCTCTGGCCAGGGAGAAAGAAGGGAAAAAAAACCAAGCATTTTTAATCATTTGAATACCGAAACAAATTAAAAAAAAAAAAAAAACTGTTGGTGTTACCACTGAAAGAATGCACTGAAAACTATATACCTACCTTAGTTGGTGGGACATTCGCTATTGCTCTTTCGTAGGTTTCTCTAATGACGTCCAAATTGCCTTCGCTCTCCACGAGCCGCAGATAGTCGAACCAGGCGTCGTAGTTGGTGGGGTTCGCCTTCACTTCCTACGCAAGGGAAGGTTTAAAGTTCCAATGAGCAAGCAGACTCGCGCCTTGTTCGACCGAGAACACACTGCCTACCGCTGCACTCGTGACTCACCTCCTCGTACTGGAACTTCCTTTTGCTGACGATGACGTCTTCGATGCCGGTCCGGTCCCCGTACTTCTTCTCGTGGATGGTGTACGCCTTGTACAGCTCTTGCGCCTTGTCCTTCGGGATGTGGTCGAGAGCGTACTTGTAGATCACGCGGGCTCTGTCGTGCTGGAAGGATGACCCACCTACGTGTTACCAGCTCCACGTCACCAGGACCGGCACGTCCATACAGGCGAACTAGGCAACCGCCTAGGGCGCCAAGTAGCTGGGGGCGGCGCAGCACGACACATAACAGCTGATATAATATGTTTAACGATTATTGAAACTAGATGAAAATTGATTTTTGTAACAGTTTGGAATGTTTATATTGATATAAGTAATTATTTAAAGTCCACGGTGACCTGTTTATGATTTGTAATAACAATAAGTAAAAAGTAAAAAAAACACAAGCCTGCTTACATTTGATTGTTGACAAAATCTTAGGCTTACGTGATGTATTTTGAGGCAAAGAAAATTTTTTTTGGGGTTTCCGGCCCCGGGGGGGGGGGGGGGGGGTTAAGGTTTTTCGCCTAGGGCGCCAATTTACCTTGTACCGGCCCTGCATGTCACACATGTGACAATAACTGACAGTTCTAGACACTTGACTTAAGAATGGTTACTTCCTTGTTCCTTTATGCGTTATGAAGCGCTACACACTTTACCTGATAAAGTTAGTCCAGCACTCCTTGATTTATGATTTCAGAAATTTTGATGCATCAAGTTAAAGGTCGGATTGCTGAAAACCTAAAAAAAAGTCTAGCACATTTATTTGTTTCTGCAGCGTTGGGTTATGTGATTTCACTTCAAAGTAAATTTGTTCTTGTAATATACTATAAGAAATATTGTCAGCCAGGATTTTATAATTACATTGGAGAGATTGTGACACTGAGGGTATACACAAGCTCTGCTCTGCTTTTGGAATCTTATAATTAACATCTAGTGATAAACTGATCTCAAGAAAGAACAAGAGAAATGGATTTATAGAACACTACGTTATACCAGAAGGTGATTACATGTGGTACTGCCTCATAAAACGTTTACAAAAAAAAACAAAACAGAAAACACCTTCATGCTATATTTGCACTCGATTTGTACAGATGGACTGTAACACAATATCCATTATTAGCTTATTACATTACTAATGATTTTAATAAACAATACGGGAAATTTGGTGCATGATAAAGATACCTAAGTATCAACTCAATCCAACTAACTACCAACAACCATTTCCTTTTTTTTTTAATTCTAAAATATTACACTATCTAGATGCAGTACAATGTCAACTTCCTTTCATTCTGCACCCGTTAAGTCTGTGTTTGACTTTTAAAAAAACTTAACTATCATGCTTACACACAGTTTAACATAATGCAGAATCAAACAGTAATGACTCAAGCTACGAACCTCATTTTATGTCAGCAAAGATGATACAGCATCATACGGGTCTTTTTACGACCTTGCTACCTTATTCTTGGGTGCTGCACAGATTTTGACGTACACTGTACCCTGTGATCATGGACTGTGAGGAATCTAGATGCTGCGCCTGTACCCAAGGACACAGCTGTCAGGAAGTTATTCAAACCCACATTTTATTGACTTTAAACTCTCATCGAAAAGAAAGATACTTTATGGAATAAAGATCATATAATGAGAATGGTAACATTTAATTATATATTATCCAGAAAATAAGATGTGTTTATGAAGAAGGAAATTAAGTTCAACTAAATTTCTATCCAATTTCAATAAAAAGTATTTTCTATGTACTCTTTTTGTTATGCACAGTTTTTTCACAACAGTCAGTTGAAACTAAAGACACTAGCTCTTTGTCTATCTTCGAAAGAAACTAAAAGTCGATTATCTGGCCCAGACAGTTGGTTCTAATGCATTAGGGAATCTTCCTACGACACAACACAACCGCTTGGACACTGGCTATTTCCCCGCAAACACATTGCAGCAGTCTTAGCTCGTGAGTCATTACTGTTTGACACTGGTGCATGCGTGACATCACATCAACAAAACTTTGAGGCTCGACACAATTAGTCAGGCAAATATTTTAGTTACAAATTCTTCCCGACTAACAGCAGTGTGATCACTCACTAGAACAATGATAGCCAAATGGCTGTCCGCTGGTCACATACGGCCTGCGGCATTGCTTTGCTCGGCCCACCGCAATGACATATCAACAAAGAAATATTGTCGGGTATACTTCTGTGCATTAACCGACTTTATTAGCAGATATTTAGGATAAAGCTGTCTGCTGGGCAGCATTTAGAAGCCACAGTACAGTAATAATTTTTTTTTTGTAAATACTATTACTAATAGACTTTTTTTCTTTACTTTATTACAAGTATTACAATTATATTATTAGTTAGTGTACATGACATACAAGACATAAATAAATGTTAAGTGCAATATTCATTTACATGTGACTGGCCCTCGGATTATTTTCAAAAATATCTGGCCCCAAGAAGAGCGAAGTCGATCATCACTGCTCTAGAAGTTCCTTTTACTAAAATTTTGAAACAGGTTAAAAATACGTAAGTGCTTCTGTAATACCACTTTGGAAACAATTCTTCATAAGAACCTGCAACTAGTGAAAAACTATAAATGAAACATTGCGGTGAAGCCTGGACTTAATGATGAAGAAAAGGTGATCAAAAGAAACACACCTCTCGCTGACCTTCCTCGAATTTCGCAAACGCAATGAAGAGTTTTTCGTCCATTGTTTCCTCCCCGAAGAACTCGACAGCTCTTTCGAACACCTTCCTGGCGCCGCCGATGAATCCGTGCTGCTCCTCAAACCTGCGGCCACACAGCAACGCGTCATCTGCACGGCTTACCAGCACGGACGGACGACACAAAACATTCACTTTGTGAAAGTATTTGCCTGTGCGAAACTTCGACGAAGCGAATCAATCGAAGCTCCTTTTAACATTCAATTTGACTCTTCCAGGAAATTTGCTATTCATTTTATTTGAAGCTTTGGTTGTGATGCAGAGCTTAGCATCTAATGTGAAACTTCACTAATTTTGCAAAGCTTTAAAACATTATAAGCCTAAGATTTACTCATGAAAATTTTTCTCTGTGCTGTATATGTTTTGCTTGAATAAAGTTGGTTGCATAAAAAAATCATAAAAGTGGCACTCCGTTTGCTTTTATGAATGCTCAATATTAATATTATGCATTGTTATTTTATACATTTTAATTTAATGACATTATACATTGGGGCCCTATTGGTTAATCAAAATCAGCTCAAACATTACAAATATCAAACAATTTTTTTTTTTTAATCCTGTATTTTATAACATAAGTGTAATACAGCTTTGCCAAGAACAATAATCGAAATTTGATTCAACTTCACAAATATTTTCAAAATTCATTTGATATTCACTTCACTTCAAAAAACTAGTATTCTCGCGGGCCTACGAAACAGACAGACAACCTTTCCCAGCATTAAAATTTATTACATTTTTTAGAAGAAGCTAGTGATTAAGAATCAGAATACTAAAATTATTGAAATTAATTTTAGACACAAAAATACAATTTCTTCTCCTCATGGTTTATTTGCTCTCCAACAAACTACTGCGAAAGGAAGAGAAGGATGGGAGGAGAGAGAGATATAGAACGTTGACCAAGTTTTGCATCACAGGAACACAGTAGTGTATTAAGAGACACCTAAGATTCAATGTTTTTGTATGTAGATACATAAATAATTAGAATTTTAAAACATTATACATACATTAAAAAACTGAGATTACACAGGATAAATTAGTCAAAACATTCTATAAGCTATAAGCTACATTCTATAAAACACGTACCATCAGTCTGAAAACAGGAGTCAAGAGTGATAAAAAAACAAAACCAAAACGTGTGGTTTTAAGACTTTCTTTGGAAGAGCAGATGTATAAACAAGTAAAAAAAAGTCCTAGTATTGCACTAATGTATTGATGTTACGAGCGTAACTTTTACACGTAGCTAAAATAACTTTAAAAAATATATAAAATAAAATCTAAACAGACAGTGTCAGGAAACTTACTTGGCAAACTTGGTCCAGTTCCTGACATCAGGGTGCACGTACACGAACCTCTCGTAGATGGATCTGGACCGGTCGATCTCCTTGTAGCGCAGTTCGAACTTGATGTACGTGAGCCAAGCTTGTTCGTGCGGCTCCCACTCCATCCACCGCTCGAACACCTGGCGGGCCCCTGCGACACACGCACGCCTCGGAGAAACTCCGCATAGGAGGTAAAAAAAAAGTTTTTTGACAGAGACCTTGAAAACCACACATTCGAGGCTACAAGAGCCCCTGGTTAAAACTTTACGAAAGTTCGCACTCTAAATTTAATTTTTTTTTTATTAACAGACGTGTAAGAAGAACGCTCCGTATTCGCTATATTGGAGAAAGTTCTCAAATCAGGTTAAAAAAAATTAGTTTTTTTGACAGAGACCTTGAAAATCACACATTCGAGGCTACAAGAGCCCCTGGTTAAACTTGTACGAAAGTTCGCACTCTAAATTTAAAATTTTTCGACTGAACAGACGTGTATGAAGAACGCTTCGTATTCGCTATACATATTGGAAAAAGTTCTCAAATTGGGTTAAAAAAAAAATGTTGACAGAGACCATGAATAATCACATATTGAGGCTATAAGAGCCCCTGGTTAAACCTGTACGAAAGTTTGCACTCTAAATTTAATTTTTTTTGACTGAACAGACATGGCTGAAGAACGCTCCGTATTCGCTATATTGGAGAAAGTTCTTAAATTGGGTTAAAAAAACAAATTTTGTTGACAGAGACCATGAATAATCTCATATTCGAGGCTATAAGAGCCTCTGGTTAAACCTACACGATGGTTTGCACCGTAAATTTAATTTTTATCGATAGAACAGACATGTCTGAAGGACGCTACGTACCTACAATATTGGAGAAAGTTCGCATATTGGGTTAAAAAAAAATACCCGTCAAGCTGCGCTCACAACCACCCTCTCAGGGGCTGGTCACTTACAAACAAGCTAGAGCATGGGAATAAAATGGCTACTGATACTAACCTGTGACTTTTTTCATAATCATGAAAATGTTACCTTCGATTACCAACACTCCAGATTTTGGCAACTGAAGTCTCACAGACAATTTTAATTAACGAACTGAACTCAAATTCGCTACACATTGTCTCAAAAATCAAAGGTCGGCTACTGAATGTTGCTATAAAGTTTAATTGCTTTTTCAGCTTTTTTATAAAACATACAGTGATTGATTTGAATGCATTTACAAGTAAACATGCAATCATTCATGGCAGAAAATAAATTATAATATAAAAAAGCAAACGAAAGCAAATTTAACCATAGCACAGTGTAAGCTCTTCACTCAGACAATCTACAGTTCGGCACATTCTGTGGACCGGCATCGATGAGCCGCTCGCATTCAGATCTTCCTGGGTAGGTTCTGTCTGTTGACCTCGGCCGCGAGATCTCACCACTGCGCTGCCAGCATTTCCAACTGAGTTTATCACTTCAGTACAGTGCTTCTGGTTTTACAGAGGGTCACGTGTCACGAGTACATTTCATTTTTATTTCTTGAAGCAGACCAATGCTCATCTGTACTTGCTCTTTGTCTTTCCATAAAGCAGCTTATTACAACTTGCTCGAATACCATTGTACTGCAAACAAATTTTTCTTTGGTGTTCCCATTAAAACTACCGATATCGACATTCACTAATCCAGCAAGAACACTAATCCACCATGATCATGGTCCTACACATGTGAACTTAACATTTTCACTATATGGATTAATATTGTCCCACGATTAGAATTGGTTTGGAAAGTCTCGGTCCGCAAAGCCGAAAGACTCTGGTATCATCTCGCTTAATCATTCTTCTGAGGAACGAGGTATTATCACGATTACTCTCGTGCCTCGTGAGATCGTTCTCGACAGAAATCAGAGTGGTGGAGGTCACTGTACGAGTTATGGCTCATTCTAAATTCTTTTGTAATGATGGACTGTTTGCAAGATAAATTTTTTAAGTCCCTTTAAGCAGGTTTTAAAATGCATATCCATTATTTTTCTTGTATTCACTTCTTTTGTCCCTCAATAACACCTACTTAATGAGATTGATAGTAATTTTCCCAAAATTAAACCTGACAACAAAGATTTCTTGAATGAAGTAAATAAAAAATTAATTTATATTACCCATAAGCCGAACAGTTACAAAACCCAAGAAACACTAGCTCGGCAGCGACGTACCTGCAATGTTGCCGACCATCTCCTCCATGTAGGTGTACTTGTACCAGAACTGGTTGGCCCTGGGCAGGATGGTGACGGCGCGGTCCCACAGGTTGCGGGCGTGGTTCACCTGCCGGTTCCTCATCTCCATCTCGGTGTACTTGAGCCACAGCGAGATGTTGCGGTGGTCTACGTCCAGCGCGCGCTCGTATATCGAGCGCGCCCTGCCGACACAACCACGCCCGTCCCGAACCACCCTCCCCACACACACGAGACTCTGGTCGAGAGTTGGTGAGTCTGCGAAGTCACTCACTGCAGGCCTCTCCAACTGTCACGACTAAAGCCCACCGCACACGGTACAATATTTTCTATCAGTTTGCTTACTAGAATGCTTACTGGTTTCTGTACTGTGTAGGCTACTAGCTGAAACACTAGGTGCGCTACAAGTTTCTGCTGCACACCATTCTAGCTGCCTTACTAGTTTTGTTAAGAGAATATTCTCCACAACAAATTTTTATTATGATAATTCACATTTTTTACTGCATACAAACAAGGCTTTTCTTTGTATGCATTTATTAAAACAAGAAGTTGGTCACTAGTCCACTTCTTTCCATCCATGTTTATCACGACATGCGCACTTAAAAGTGTAAACAACCCCTCGTGCTGTTTTCGTGAGTTCTGATTGGCCACTCCTTAAATATTGGAACACACCAAGCAACGAAAATAGGACGCTGTCTATTACGCAAAACCAGTAGCCCAGCTCGTACAGCTACTAGTATCCAGTTTGAATTCCAGTGAAGAAACTAGTAGTAGAGCCAGTACGACTCCTAGCTTACAATATCGTAAGGAATATTGTACCGTGTGCGGCGGGCTTAAACCAAAATTAACTGAAACATCACGTTCCTGTCTCCTCAGGAGATGGGGAAAAGCATGGACCCTAAGGTTCTGTGGCATTATCTCGACTAAATTGTGTCTATAACATGTTTTGAAATTCATCAATTTTTTTTTTATTGAAGTTTCCACACTGCTGTTTATGAAATCTATGTTTTAGTGAAATTTATGTTAAATGAAAACGTGTGCTTAAAACAGCATCGCCACAGACGTAATGGCACAAGAGAGAAATGTCTTCGCTCGCCTGTCACAAAAGCAGAGCCAAGCTAGCAACAGGTTTACGTGTAGGTCAACCTCGGAGCAGTCCCCCAGATACAAGGTCATGCAGGAATCTCACTGACAGCGACACCTTCCTAAGATGTTTTCCTCCACCGATACACTCGAGTGTTCTGCGCCTGGTCTAGTGGCACTAAGCAATTTCAAACTTTCAAGTAGTTTTGATAATAAATAACTATGATGGAGCCCCGAAGGCTGTGTGGTTATCATGTAAGAAGATGCAATTCTTTTAATGGCCTCATCACAGCTCTGGTACTTTCCATGAATATCTGGTATTACATCAAAAAATTTATTTTCTTCACTCTATAATGTATATGTCAAGTACGTACATACTGTAGTGTTACAAAACAAAAATTTGCATGGATATCAAAGCTCTTGATTTGGACCCTTGTAGGAGATGAACAGAACAATCATTCCGTGATCGGGAAAACAATAAATTGTTTTATATACCTATGTATATATAAATAAAATTACATCCATATATCAGATTTTCAAACCAACGTTAAGTATTGATTCCAATGAATTTCTTATTCTAGATCTAAATCATAAAGTGAATTCTGGTATTAATTTTATCACGATGAAAATATTTGGATTATTTTACAAAGTGTGGAATCACGGAAAACGTGTAGACAGCAGCCCCCCAAGGCAAACGGGACATTATTGCAAGGGGGTTTTTCTGGGACACTCACCAGCAGGACATGTGGCTGAATGCTTCTCATGGCTAGCCACGAGCTAATTATGTCTCCGACATCACACTAAAGTGCCATACTATTTCCGTAAATTAGAGAGGAAACATTGACCGTGAGCAAACAGCCCCTCACCTCTGTATCTCCTTCTGGCTCTCCTCCCATTGGGCGTACTTGAGCCAGTTGCTGATGATGCCCCTGTTCTTGCGCAGGCTGTCCTCGAAGGACCGTCTCTTGCGGTGCTGGTAGTCTGCGAGTTCGTCCGGGTCTGAGATCTTCTGCTTCGGGGGCTGTCACACAACACGGCGTTGGGGACGCAGCTCAGGCAAACTGCAGCTCTCACTACCTACCATCTACGAGTTCGCTAGGTCAATGGGTGTACACGATTCAACTAAAATGTTACAATCACATCTACGGTATTATTTTCAACTTCGAAACAATTATTTGTCATACTTCAAATTGTATTGCAAAGAATTTTATGTCGTTACTTGCTTAATACTTCCTTGTGATGTAATAAGGAGTATCAGAACTCATGACCATCATTTTGCATCGTTTTGACATTCTGTGCTGTATCATCAATACTAAAGTTTTATTCCTTCAAGCTCTATCATAACTAAATTACACAAACATACAACGGCAAAAGATATTAAGTTACCTATCAGTAAGAGCAACATGGGCTTGATTGAAAACTATCATCATCTTAAAATTCAACACTACTATGATAGCTAAAAACTGTAGGATTGAAAATGCCTAACTTTTAATATTTCCTATAAAAAAAAAGGAATATTTCGAAGCACCCATAAATTTAAAAAAAAAAAAGTCTATTTCAATCACATACGCACACCAAAATAGTAACAAATATGCAGGTATATTCTAGACAAAATAGATTTAGCGTTTATTTAACCTTTCATAGTAAAGTTTTACATAGAGTTTATTGCAATCCACATGCGATTTTCTTGACACCCTGGATAAGGTTGAAAAATGTTTAACTTCTAAAGGAAAGTATCCAGCTACATCAAATTTCAGACTTTTACAACTTAAGCCTCGGTGTTATAGAGGAAGTTGATGATTTAATTTTCATGCCATTACTTTGACCTGAGGGCTATTTCTGATAATTTTAACACGATACACTCTTGCATTTCTTGTTCTGTTACAAATATTTCCAGCAGATATTCACTATGATTAATACATTGGATGTAAAACTTCACAAGTGTTCGTAATCGTTATCACTTGCGCGACTTTTTACACCAATTATATCATACTTGATGAATATCCGTTGAAGATATTACAAGAGAGGTATCAAAGCACCCTTAACCAACAGTAATGATGAGAAAACAAAGGTATCAAGAAGTCGTGAGATGACAGGCTGGCCTCGCTGCCGCACCACTCGACTCACCGGAGGCAGGATCTCGAGGTCTCGTTCCTTGGCCTCCCGCAGCAGCTGCTCGGCCGTGATCTGGATCTCGGCCGGTGCCTTGTTCTTCACCTGCACGCAACACAACCACACACTCCACAGCCCTGGTGTGACCACCCACCACGCTGGGCGTAACGTCTCGGCACCAGCGTACACAGGGGGGAGGGAATGGATACACCCCCACCCGAAATCCTAACAAAATCTATCACTCCCATCAACAAAAGAAAGAATCTGAAAGCAAACAGCAGGCAAATATATGTTCTAACACACACATTAACCCCCCCCCCCCCACAACCCAAAAATTAAATGCTGCTACTGCATCTCCTGCATCTCATGGGGTCATTAGAGATGACGAGTTTTTAAGACATAGTACTCAGATATAGTGGGTTAATTAACATAACCGAACCGACCATCCACACTACATTAAAGTGGCTGAACTGACTTAACCAACATTTCACTTTATAAATACCTGAACTAGTGCAAAACCTAACCTAACAAATTAAAACGTTTTACCTAATTTAAAACTTCAAATTTTCACGTCACCTAGGAAATTAAAACCTTTTTTCCTAACCTAGGAAATAGAATGTTCTAACCTAAAATTATTTAAATATTTACATCTACCAAAATAAAACTAGGATATTCACTTAACCTATGAAACCTTAGAAATTAAAAGTTTCACTAAGTTATGAATATGATATCGTGTTCTGAACTTGACTTGATGAAAAGGCTAGTTTGAGGGGTGTGTTAGTGACATAATGTTATCAAAAAAGAAATGTATTTTTTAATATCTACACATGCATTATCAAGATTTAACTCAAAACTAATTGAATTACCTTAGCCACTTTTGGCATTTTTTGCGGTTTCGTGTCCATTGTAAAAAGTGTTTTCTATTGATTCATTGCAAAACACTAATATTTACTTAATGTTCGATTGCTACCTGACATAGAATACACATTAACCAGAAACACGGTCATATAAATAGGACTGGTAACTTCCTATCGGCGGCGGCCTGCTAACTAACAGCGCTAGTTGTAGTTGCCCCTTCATTAACATTGTTGTTACATGGGAGTTTCGGATAAAATATACATTTATAATTCCGTCTATATTTATTTTTCATTAATTTTTCCAGGTTATAATTTTTTTGTGCATGGAAAATGTATGTGTATATGTACTAATTTCTTAATATTTTTCCATGTTTGTTAATTAAGTTGAAGTGGTGAAGGGGAATGCCTCGCTCTTGAAATGCGCCTGGCTGTAAGGAAGGTTAAGGCTTAAAACCATCAAAAAAATTGTTTTACTTTTTTTATACCTACCTAACATACCTATTAAAAAACACTAAAGTATGGTTTGAAAACTAATTTTATCATTACTTTGTTAAGTAAGTGGCATATTGTAATTATTAAATGCATAGTGAAACAAACTGCTGGCTTGGGTTCGATAACAACTATAAACATTTTTTTTTTATATTTCTAGCAATATTAAACTGATACCAGCCGCTGGTGCTCCCTCTGGGTCGCACACGCTGTTACGTCCCAACAACACTTGCGTGTGCAACGAACACACCCGTGCGTGATGTGCACCGCGACGAACGGCAAGCCGACCGAAGTGCCCGGCCGGGTGTGGCAATGCGCTAGTGTGATAAATGTTTAATTTTCTATTCTTTCCATAAACAAAATAATAATTTTAGAGATAATAAAGTAATATAAGAATTGTATACCATTGTAGAATAATTATTGTATATCTCAAATTAACATTTAAGTCCATAACTGGTCGTGGCTGTTTTCCCGCGCTCCACGCGTTTTGGCGGAGGTTCGTGCCGCGCTTTTGAGCAGTTGCCTTCCGGCGCTCACCAGGGACGGTTTCTCTGCGCCCGTCGCGCAGACATCATCGCGCCAAAACCAGCATTAAGGCGACATGGCGTAAGAGCATCCTAAGTATTGACTTTTGTATTCACAATCCAGCTGTGTCACGGCGATCTACAGTAACTTTCATGTTTTAGCGTTTATTATCAAGTTAGGCTTTTCTAGGTTCATAGTTTATTTAACATTATATTTAATTTGTGTTATGTGTTAATAATCCAGCCGCATCACGGCAGTCATCAGTAACAGTCTCGCCTCGAAGTATATTTTTCATGTACATCTAAATGTATTTGCAATCCATCACAAACTTTGACTTATTAATATATGTAGTTGCATTCCTGTCCAAGAACTGTTGATTGTGTACTTTTGCCATTTTATATTTATTCAAATTCAGTCATAATATAAATTTAGTTGCAACTTTTCAGTGCTGCAGTGGTTCGCCGCGGCCTTAGTTTTGTCAGTGTCAGCCTCATGATAGAACTTCTACACGCGCTTGCTGCCTAACCTGTTCGCGCACCTCAAACACTCCAGCACTGGACGCTGTTGCCGGGACACGTCAAGAGGTGCTCCAAAAAATTCAGCAACATTTTTCAAGATGTAGTTTTTACAAACAATGCAAAAAGTAATAATAAAAAATTGCTATTTCTGCATGAAAACACAGACTACGCACTGTGACAGTGGCGGTATTGGAAGATTTAGATGTGCAACAAAGATCAGAGGAACTGAGGAATATTGCTAAGTAATAATTTTTACAAATAAACCCAAGCAAACAATTTTTTAATTATTTCAATCAATATGAACAATTAATTGTTGTACAAAAATCAGAAATATCAGATAACAAAAAAAACAAAATTAAGTGAATTCACACTAATAATTACGCACACATGCACACTTGCTCAAACACAACACTAAGACATCACTGTCTTCCTCCGCTCTTCAACAATAGATTCTTCTTCTCTTGTCGTTTGCACTGTACATCAATGCTTTCAATGGTCCATTTTCTGTTCACCCTGCAAACAAAGAACCAGTAACAGCTGCTCTAACTGCTCTGGATGGTTTGGCAAGTTGTTCTCTACAATTAATTATATACAAAATTATAACTAACATATTAACTAGAATCTGCAAATGCAATCATTTTTATTAAGTCTGATAAGATTATAAGTTTGTAAAGTTATCACAATAAGGGAGTCTAAGTTGAGTATAGAATTAAAATGCCATCACGAAAAAAAAAAAAAACCCAGCTACCAAGCAAGACAAGACATTCATATAACACTTATCAAACTTGGTGCAGGTATTTCAATGGCCCCTATTAACTGATGCTAATCCGACTTGAAGTAAAATATGAGTTCCGGTAACATGAAACTTGCTGATGTCAAGCTATGGTGTGATATGTCAACTCTTCCCTTAGACCAACTATTTTTCTGCTAGACTAAGCTGCTGTATTTCTTGTGCAAGCTGACTCGTTCTATACAAAATATATAAACATGAACATCCACTCATAAGCGTGGCTAGTCTCCTCGATACTGATTGGTCAACGGCTGCATCGTATGTTTGTAGGCACGGTATACGCTGGGTTGGCTGTCTACTTCTACTTTGTACCCACCGCAGGAGAGGAGATGTGTGTTGCCTTTAAGTCCTAAAGGCAGGTCCTGTGCCAAACTGGAACAGCCCAAGGTCACATCCACAACACAAGGAAGATAAGGAGTGGCAACTCAATGCTATAACAAACTGTCTTATTATTTTTGGAAATCCAAGAACTGTGCAGGATTCACACAACTACCAGAAAGACGTAATTTTTTCGAAACTAACTGTTGGCAAACATAATTATTTCAGTGGTCGTTTGTTGCTGGGAATATTAATGTATTCATTTAAGAATATTTATTTTTCAATACGGAACAACTAAAACACTATGTACAATGACTGATCTTTTGTGTAAAATATTAAAAACTGCTTAGCTGCAAGTTTGAGCGCTGAAAATCGTAACCTCAGTCTCTATTGCAGCCATGCTTATTTCATGGCTGTCAAGATAATTTAACATTGGCAAAAATTATTCCAAAGTAACATACTTTGCCATAATCACTACACCACTTCGTAAGTACACCATAACATAAATTGTGAATTAAAAAAAGTTAGCAGATATTCTTTCCTATTATGTTATTTTGTTTAAGAAATTTATATGTTTGCCTAATATTTAAAATGTAGTTTTTGATGTTGGTATTTCTCAACCACAGTTACTTTAACAGCATATTATGCACAATCAGTTGCCCCCCCCAACCCAGTCAAGTCCGTGCACCCACTAAATAAGAAACTGGCCAATAATTTTGTAAGGTGTTATGAAAAGAATTATTTTCTATTTAATTCACAAGCTTTAATGAATAAAATAATTCCTGTCTTCATAAACTCACAACTGTAATGAAATATATCATGCAAGTTATAACACATTGACATTACTATTGAACTTTCCTAGTTTACATCCTAGTATGGCAGCTAAAATGTAAACTTTTACAAAATACATGGAAGTTTAAATTAGAGCTGGGCCGATCACCTATTTTGCCGATCATGCCGATGCCGATCATCTGCTGCCGATCTTGCCGATCTTCTGAGCCGATTAGAGCCTTTCAAGTACCTCTGATTACACATTGCTTTTGACGGATCACTATAAACGGTGAAGTATTCCCAGACAAAACTACTTTTCATTGACATGATTACTTAAAAATCACGACATAAATTTCACGGACTAGCGATTATACAGGTAAGCCCGGAAGGTCTTGCCAAGCTTCTCAGACACCAGCGTGCAGCTGGGTTAACGCCAAGGTCATGTGACGTAACATCTCCCGAGGCTTACTGCGCCTTGGCAGCAGATGGATAAAAATAGTAAACTCCCCATTATTCGTGTTCATTGGGACCCGCCGATGCCCGGATAATTGAAATTCTGTAAAAAAAAAAAATAATAATAATAATAAACCCGGATAATCGGTTAACGGTAAGGGCCGCCTTCGAATTGTTGTCTCGGCTTAAAAAAATACGGCACTGCCTAGCCATTAGTTCACTGTCATTTACAGCAGCCGAAGAGAGAAAGATAAGATCGTGCTGACCTTGTACACATAAATTTTGGGTAGCTCCCCACCCCCCTCCACCCCTTCGACCAGCCGAATGCCAGACAGACACGTCACTCGCCAGGCGCCTGCCGTGCGTTGGCGGGCGGAAAGTAACTCAGCAGCACGTGAAACAACATTCGAACAAACGGGAGACCGGAAGCAGAAGTCAGGACATCTCCCTCAAGTTTAAAGAGTGACAAATGTGACAGCTGAAAAGACGGGGGGGGGGGGGGTGGGGGGGGGGGGGGGGACACAAAGGGTCGGTACAAACAGCGTTGCAGATTTTGGCGGCCCACGCGATGGCTTGCATCGTTTGCCGGCCGCCGGCCCGCGTGACGTTAATTTTAAGCGCTGACAATTTTAGCTTCTCTTTTTTTTCTGCACTTTTAAATCGTCCCGGATTATCCGATTCCCGTATTAGCGCGTCACGGAGTAACGAGGTTCTACTGTGGGAAACAAAACTCTTCATCAACCAGGTTTTTATACAAAAGAAAGTTAAGCTCTATTTCCCGCTAAACAGGATAAGAATATTAATTTCGCTAAACAAAACTTTCAATAGGCCATATTTAGCGAGAAAAAACTAAATAGATGAATTCCCGAAGAGTAGTTGTTTACTAACCACAAAACTACTAGCGCCATTAATCCGTACGAATTCCGTCGCGCGACGCGCGTCACTCTAATCTCTGGCGTAACATAACCAACCTAAACAACAGTCGCCATTCGCCATTCCGGTAATATTAACCGTAAATGGTAAACAAATACATAGTTTTCGGTTCGTAAATGATAAATGACTTTGCAAATAGTATAATGGAAAATTATTTTACCGAAAGTACCGTAAATATACGTGGAAATTGATACTAAGGTACGTAACTGTTCAATGTTTATAAAACTTACGGTATTTGTTTACTTTATTGGTATATTTTTTTCGTGTGTGGTTAGTTTTAAATTATTAAATCCTATTATTTTTCGATGAATAATCAAATTTTCTTCCCGAAAAGTACCGTAAACAAACATGGAAAGTTGTTAGGTATAGGTAATTATTCAATGTTATAAGTTTGCAGTAGGAGACCAATGATCTGCTCAAATAATCGGCTACGTTTTGCCGATCATTATGATCGGCAAAATTAACCAAATCGGCCGATTATTACGATCGGGGATCGGCATCGGCCCAGCTCTAGTTTAAATAGTCCCCAGTTAAATTGTATATCATATTTTTAATTATACTGAGCAACTTATTTCAAGTAAGAGTGTGCTCTTATGAAGGCAGATGAAATGTTTGCTACAGGTAAATGATAACCAACCTGAATTTAGCAAGTCGGATAGCTGAAGCAATTTACATAGCACAAAAGATAATCTCACTGGACTTTGTATAAAACGAAACATGCTACAATTTCGTAAACAATTCTTTAATCAAAGATTTACCTTTTGAAAAATCCATCGTTAATGCTTATGACTTGAGGCCCCTTTACAACTTTACCTGCTCGTTTCCTGCAAGTGATATACATTTAACAATATGTACACAGTGAAAATGGTAAAATTGTGACTATGGCTCCCAATTAGGAAGACCTCATAATAAAGTAGCTCATTGTCTCATCTTAAATTATATATTTTCAAATTAAAAAAAATTGTTTATATTAAGCAACAGTTCAGCATAAAGTACTTTCATTTAATAACAACTGTGGGATTTTCCCCGATTGTTTTCAATGTAGTTTAACTATACCATCACTTGTTAATCTAAATAATGCTCGTCTCAGTACGGCACAGTTCTGGCAGTTTTTTTCCCCTTTTAAAACTAACCCCTATTTCCGCCCAAGACATACAGCATTTCAGGACCTTTCGACTTTTAAAAACATTAATGCAGAAAACAACATGCATGGGAAGTACATCACAATTTGGTAAAAATGTAAACAGACATCAAATGTATCCCCAGTGATTGCCCCTAACTGGGCGCCCCCCCCCCCCCCCCCCCAACAGCACCTGCACTCGTGGCCACACTTGTTGGAGCGACAGCGCGGGCAGGGGAAGTGGCAGCCGGGACAGCCGTCGCTCATGCAGTCGCACACGTCCAGGCCCGTGGCGATGTGCACGCCCCGCTCGTCGTACACCCGCCTGCAACGTGCAACATCACTTGTTGGAGCGGCAGCCGGGACAGCCGTCGCTCATGCAGTCGCACACGTCCAGACCCGTGGCGATGTGCACGCCCCGCTCGTCGTACACCCGCCTGCAACGTGCAACGTCACTTGTTGGAGCGGCAGCCGGGACAGCCGTCGCTCATGCAGTCGCACACGTCCAGGCCCGTGGCGATGTGCACGCCCCGCTCGTCGTACACCCGCCTGCAACGTGCAACGTCACTTGTTGGAGCGGCAGCCGGGACAGCCGTCGCTCATGCAGTCGCACACGTCCAGGCCCGTGGCGATGTGCACGCCCCGCTCGTCGTACACCCGCCTGCAACGTGCAACGTCACTTGTTGGAGCGGCAGCCGGGACAGCCGTCGCTCATGCAGTCGCACACGTCCAGGCCCGTGGCGATGTGCACGCCCCGCTCGTCGTACACCCGCCTGCAACGTGCAACGTCACTTGTTGGAGCGGCAGCCGGGACAGCCGTCGCTCATGCAGTCGCACACGTCCAGGCCCGTGGCGATGTGCACGCCCCGCTCGTCGTACACCCGCCTGCAACGTGCAACGTCACTTGTTGGAGCGGCAGCCGGGACAGCCGTCGCTCATGCAGTCGCACACGTCCAGGCCCGTGGCGATGTGCACGCCCCGCTCGTCGTACACCCGCCTGCAACGTGCAACGTCACCCGACGCTCGCCGGACCCACGTCTCTGATCGCGCCAGAGACTTCTGCACTGCGCGCTTTAAAAATACTCCGTGTCCAACAGCTGAATCCATACCGACTTCTGAAAAGCTAGTTAGTTTTGAACACCGATGAGTAGAATTAAAGTTGCAATTAATTCTTTTAAAATAAGTAATATCACACATGGAAGTATCGTAATTCACTATGAGCAAAATTTTACACAAATTAATATCACTAAAGAAATTAAAGTAATTTACCTAGTACTTGAATCTTCAGAAAAAATAAATTATATTAATTGTTTGCAGTGTTATAACAAATTTGCACCATTTCACTTTTTGGACAGTGAGAAACAATAGTCAAAATTGCTAAACTACATCAGCATAAACACAACTAATTTTTAAATTCTTAACATTTTTTTTTTTATTTACTGCACCGTGTGAAGGGTTTTAATTAAAGTGATTTTGAACACTTTTTTATTGCACCGTGTGAAGGGTTTTAATTAAAGTGATTTTGAACACTTTTCCATTTTGATGTTCTTGTTTTTAAATTATTTTTTCTAAAACTGACCTGGTCTTCCCAGCCTACCCCACTATTGAGTTAGGCCGTACTTCTAAGACTAGAGTTTAAATGGATAAATACACATACCATGATAATGAATCAACATCAGCAGTACTCAAAAAAAACTATTAGTGGAATTTTCTGTTTTTAAAGAGCTCTTAAAACTTTACAATTACCTACATAACTTTCATCACACATTCACTCACCACTCTTTGAAGAGAGAGTAACATCTTGTGACGTGAGGATACACTGTGAAAATATTTGTTCTACTTAAAACTGTTGCTTCAAAAACCCTTGAACAAAACCATTAACGACACAAATAGTGTTGAACTGTTACCCTCCAGAAATACCAAGTCCAGAACCAACTTCTATCTTCTGAGTCATCTTCCGTTTCTCCCTGTTGCTTCGGTCAGGATCGAAGTTCTCCAAGAACTTCATGCACTGATTGTCCGCCTCTCTCCTCATCCTCTGCACAATAAGAACATAAGAAATTTATTAAAATGGAAGAGCAATGGCAGGTGATTGGTCAGATCACACGCCTTAACAATCTCGGTTCCATTCCTGACGGGGTAAAACCTAGATTTTCTGTACATGGGAAACATATCAGACGTTGCAGTGGCCCAGTGGATATCCTCAGGGAACTCTTTATTCATTCAATCAAGGCTCTAACCTCAAATCTATAACATCAATGTTTTATCAGACTCTGGCCCAATTCAGTCTCTATGAAATGACATACAATGTGCTATAAAAATGTATAACCTCAACTATGCCAACTGTGTACACCATGAAACAATCTATAATCAAATAAGGTGTTAATAATAACAATAATAATAATAATAATAATACTGAGTTCCCACCCCCCAACTACCCTCACTCCTCCCCCCTCCGGAGCCTCCTTCATAAGTCCTTCCCTCCTCTCACACCCAGTGTCCTCCCCTCAAGCTCATTCCAATCTCACCCCGTCCTCACAAGGAATACCTGCCTTCCTCTCTCTGTCCGTCTCCATTCCCTCTGTATCTTCCACTCATGATCCCTCCTTCCTTGATACAGCCCTCTGTTCAACCTAGCTCCCAGTAATAGGGCCACTAATTTGGTGTTGCTCAGCTTAGATGAGAGGTTGGTAGCCTGGCCCATAGTGGATGAGTGGGCTGTTCATTTGCTAAACATGAAGGCGATGCCGGATCAAAGTTCTGCGAGGTCGAAAAACGACAAGCGGCAAACATAGCAGAAGTTCAATCATTCATCGTTAGCCAACAGTAGCAAGTACCAATGAATACCAGACTTTCACCCAAGAGCGACTCCAGGGAGGGAGGCGGGCTAGGGATGATAGCCACTCCCGAAACCAGATTTTAATTTTTTTATGTACGGAATACTTAAGTGCATGTGTTCATCTTTAATTTTATCAAAAGAAGTATGAAACTTTTTAAAGTTCAGTATTTGAGACCATGAATGCGTAAACTTTCCAAGCCTATCTCTGACTTATTTAATGTTATGTTTCTTAGTGCGATAGCCCCTCCAGAAAGGTCTCCCTGGCGCCGCCCTGCGTTCAGCCACAAGCTCAAATCTAACAATTGAACAATCACGTCTTGCCTTTCGACATTCAACGCCAGAACCAGGAAAACTGGGAAAGTCTGTACTAGACTTCCCCGTCTCAAAACTCGTACTCGACGAATCATCCGTAATGGTAAACCTTTCGTCATTTTTATCGGGCGTAAGCGTTACTATCTTCATCGCAAATCCTATTCACGATTTCACGATGCTCTAAATGTAAATAAAAACATTTTCCCATGTCATAGAGTAGGTGTACACCTATTACATATTCTTACTTGGACATCAATCTATTCCGTTTTAAACTAAACCAATTTAATTTTTAAAATAATTCATTATGCTTTTTAGTTGTTCTCATTAAAGAATATATATTTTTTACTTTCAGTTTCAATGGAATAAAATTTTAAACAGATTTTAAACACTAATTTTCGTCCACGAAACTCCGTTCTTAGAAATAAATACTGGGTCCCCAAATTTAGTTGTTTAATTTTCACACGAATTTTAGCATAATGCAAAATGAACGTGATTTGAAATTGGCCAACTGTGTTCCCAGAATTAACGATAAACGGAAATTTTCTCTGGGCGTATGTATTTATTTTCCAAAGATAAGATAGGTTTAATTCCATAATATCGAGGATTTTGTTTTTTTATTTTATATCTGGGCTTTAGTTTATATTTCATTGACTTTGTTTCGGTCAGCTTTGTTGATAATGAATAACAATTTAATACCTAATTCTAACTCTGTATACATATAATGGTTTTGGTGTAGAAGTTGTACGAACAGCCGACGCAAATAAATCTAGTGTTCAGTTCCGTTTCCGGTCTAAGGATGTTTTAAATGTTACGCAATGGCGACGGTTCAATATGAGTGATCAATTTTAAAAATAACTTTAATGATTTCAACCTTCTTGCAGTTTTAAGATTATTTTAAATCATGGCATTCTATGAAGCTATGCACAATGCGCCAAATCTATTAAGATTTTCAAGGAGGGTTGAACACACTGATGTTCCAACAGTAATGAATCTGTTTAGAGATAAAGTGACAAAAGAACTCTTTGGGAACGTGAATGTTTCAGAGCTGATGTGAGAATTTTTTAATATATACATTTAATTTTAAATATAAAATATGTCCTAATGATAGTTTAGTTTTACTTGTTTGTATTTGATTTTGTGCAGCTGGAAGATCTCTAAGAGTATAAAATTTTGCTAAGAAACTAGACAAGAGATACATAACTACATTATGAGGCATACTATGTTGAACTATGAATCATCCACTTGATTGGATTAGTTCTTGATCCTGTTTTGCCAACCAGTCCCCTACATAAAGAAAAAAATGAAAAGGGTTGGGAAATAGAAAAATATATAATTGTAACTGCATTTTGTTTTTAATGTTCCCAATCTAATATTCTTTGACACTAGAGGAAAGAAAATCTTCATGTTTTCTAAGAAGTATTACATTAAAAAAAATATTACTTGCAGCTGTAGTATACGGTAGTAATAATGTAATGCAAGGATAAAAGGGCCTCTTTTGAAGCAACTGTTAGTATTTTTATGAAATATTTACACCTTCTGTCATCCACAGATTTCTCATTGACTGTATCTCTTAAGGCAATCAAAACAGGGGACATTATAAAGCAACAAAAAATATTTTCTGCCATGTCTTGCAGGGTAATAAATGGGGGGAGGAATATAATCCCCCCTTCCCAAAAAAATAATAAAAAAAATCTATTAATTTTCCAACAAATGGAAATAATTTGTTAGCTGTAATTCATGAGACACTTCCGAATAAAATTCTGCATATGTTCCTGTAAGCCCCTGTTGTCTTGCTAAAGTACCTTCTGATATCAGTTTGAATCTAACTGTTGGATGCATCTGTAGCTTATTTTAAGAAATAATTCAAAGAAGCAGTAGTGCTGTTTTTAAGTCAACAGTCATGCTAGGTAATTATCTCAACCTAAACAATGCAACACAGGGGTCATGTGTTACTTTTTACTTTGCTATCCAGGTAAAAAATTAAAAAAAAGTTATTATGTTTCATATAGTGATATCTGCACCAGCGGCGTAGCAAGCGGGTGGCAGGGATGGCCTCCGCCAGGGGCGCCTGAGCAGGGGGGGGACACTGCCGCAATGGTTTCGCAGTTACTGAACCCTCCCCCCTCTCTTTTAATCCAAGAGGGGGCGCCATTTTCAAATTCGGCCAGGGGCGCCAGTCACCTTAGCTAGGCCACTGATCTGCACTTTACTTGGTGATGAACGGTACTGTTGTAAGATTGTAATGTTCTGTTGTTGCGGACCTCAGAGAGATGGCGTACCTGAGCCTCGCTCAGCTGGACTCCAGTTCCAGCGGGATCGTGGCGTGTCTGTTCCTCTGTGACTTCCCGAACGTGCCGGCCGTCCCAAGAGGGTGCTGGGTCGACTGGCTCCGGCAGCACTACAGGTAGTGAGGTGTGGGGCGCCTTAGCCGGGTGATGAGGATAGTTGTTGCCGAGAGGCAGGAAATGCTTGATAGTTTATTATTCAAAGCATCTGCAGAAATTTTATGATAAAAGTAATTGCTATGAATAAGAGTTAAAATGTCTATAAAAATAGTAGGTCATTATTTATTACATTTCTTTAATTTAACCTGAAATATTTATACAACTAACATAACAGACATGCCAACTACCGTACTTACAATACATTTCAATCAGTGGCGGATAGGGGTTGGGGGGGGGATAGAGGGGATATATTCCCGTTCCCCCTGAAGTTATGAAAAAAAATCAGTGAAGACAGTATGTTACTGTGTGAGAGGCCACGTTGTTTATAGCTACTACTGCAGGCCCATATTTCAGTGTGTTTGTGTCAATATAATGTAACTAGCTGACCTGTGCGAACATTTTGCACAGTATCGTAATCGACGTTAAACGTTAAATTATTTGACCCTGGGCCCTTAGTTTCTCTCGATGGCCTTAGAAACAAATTACTTTTTATTTTACATTAAGGCATGATTTTTCTTTGGAATTGTCTACTGGTATCATGAATGACATCAGCATAATAAATAAACTGAGTAAATATTTCTTTGGTGCTGCTATATTACTTATCGTAATCAAGGATTGCAGGGGGAAAAAAATCGCATAATTTCATTATATTCAATGGATTTGAATTAAAAAACATGAATGCTGCAGTTGTGCAGTAGCTTGGCATTGCTGCAAGACGCCATGCCGCTAGTGCTCCGAGCCAGTGTCGGGGATGGTAACAACACACAAGCCAGGGTTCGTCGGCAGGCTGGAGCAGGCCAGTGCGGGCAACACGCTGTTCGTGCACCTGCTGGTGTGGGAGCCGAGCCACACCCACCAGTTCCTCCGCCCGCTGCTCTGCTCCGTGTTCCTGGAGTTGCCCCGGCTGCGGAACATCGTCGTGGTGGTCCCGCCGGGCGCCAAGAAGTGTAGGCTACCCCTGGCACCCTCATATCACCACATGGTTTTATTGACGTGATATCGTCTTGTCAATCGATTAACGCCGGCTGCACGCACGAAAATGCATGACTCATTGTCACGTTCCGTCTGAGCCGAGCGTGCAAGAACCGCCCAACCACAGTGCGAGAAAATCTTCTATAATATCAAACAGGTTAGGGCGGGCTTTTTAAAAGCAGCTGCAATTTAAAAAAATTCGATTTATTTTTCCAATTTCGTCATTTCAAATTAACAATTTATTGACATTGATTTGATTTCAGTTTATTTCTATAACTAATTGTTTGTGATTATATTAAAAAAAAATATATATTTAAATTAAATTTGCAAAAAAAATGTAAATAATATTTGGAAAAAAAAAGTATGCCATTTTTCATCAATGTTTTCTTATGACGTTATCCCCTAAAATTATTGTCCGTAAACCGACTTTACAGACAACCCCCTTTTGTTTTAGTCCAATTTCATTTTTAAAACACAGGATTTCGGTGTTACTGTTTTAATTTTTTATAAACCACCAAAATAGTGGTAAAATGTTTGTGCATCATTTTTTACAATAAAATCATTTTTGTTAAATTGGTCTAAAACAGATACATTCAGAACAATAAAAATAAATTAGCTAGCATCTGTGACTTTAAAATGATTCAATAAGAGATGTATAAGACTTAAATTTTTTTTTTTTTTTCCATGCACTTTGGTACGAATTTTGTCCAGAAATGGTGACATCCTTAAATATTTCAAACATTCGAAGAGTACTTTTTAATGATTAAGTTTTTGTTACATGCTAGTTAATTCTATGACTATACTTGCATTTCGGTACTATACAGTATTATATGCTTTTCAGTGTTATTTTGGTTTTATCGCAATTTAAAATATAATCTTGTCACTACCCATAATCATCTCTACCAACTCCAATTATGATAAGATATCATATTATTATTCATTCATTTTTTCATTTGCTTATTCACATAATTAGAAACATAAGGCACCAGTTAGTGGTTGAATAACAAATTTAATTTTTGTTTTGCTGTAATGGAATTGTCTCATGCATGTCACATTCCAGGACATTATTTCTTTTTTTTTTAATGTTTAACACGGTTAAACTTGTAGACTTTTTGAGCAACCGAACTTCAACTGAATGAAAAAAATATACATAGTGCTTACTTTTTGCATAATTAGCTGGCAAAGTTGAATTTTTAACATTTTAGTGCAGTGTAGATAATAATAAAGAAATGGAATAAATAACAAAAAAATTTATTTAATTTTATTTAGACTATAAAAATCATAAAAAAAAATTCTGATTATTTTGAAAGACCTAATAAAATTAAATAATTTTCTTTTTCTGTTAAAAATGCAACTTTGCCATCATATTATGTGGAAAGTATTGTGTGTGTGTGTGTGTGTGTGTGTGTGTGTTCAGCCACTCAGAAAGTCGACAAGTTTAACCTTGCGAAATGTGAATATAAAATAATGCCTGGAAGGAGATGTAAGCCACAAAGAAAGCACGGTATCGGTGAGTGCCGAGAGCGAGGGCTGGAGCGCCTGTTCCAGACGACATCCTGGACGAGTTCTTCACGCAGATCGTCCCGCAGCCCGTGACGCAGCACGCCCGGGTGCAGACGGTGCTGCTGTGCATGAGGCAGCAGCTGGTGCAGCGGCTGAAAGTGCGCAGGGCCGTGTGAGTGCGCCCGGCGCGGCCTCTCCCCTCCCCGGGCCGGACGCAGGCCTCCCGATCATGTCACGACACTTCTGCGTGGCTTCGTGTTCTTTTGGGATCGTCCATTAATCACGTGAGGCTCGAAAGGGGGGGGGGGGGAGGGGGGAGGGAAAAATCACGAAATATCACTAGGGGGGAGGGGGGGGGGGTTAAAAATTTGCTAAAAAAAATCACGTGATTAATGGACGACCCCTTTTCTATGCCAACTGTACCTACAAACAGACATGGCGTGCTTTTAACTTGAGTACGGGATGAGACAGAAAGTTAAAAATTTTCACAGAAGATATATTTTGCTTTGGACCAGGCACTGAAAATTAAGTTCAGAGTATTTCAGAAAATATTTTTATAGCTTCATGCATGTTGAAAGGAAGACTGATTTTTTTTTTTCTTCAAATTTTATACATGTTAGCATTTTGTGAAATAGTTTTCAAGAGTTCATTAATTACAGCATGTCTGTTTTATGTGTACTTTTTAAACCATGTTCATATTTTATTTACTTATTTATTTGTCATATCACTACTTACAGTTTACAGAACCTCTTAAGGTGGGAACAACTAATACATTACCGCAACACTTTTACAAACACGTATTAGTATGACACATGAACGATTAACAATTTGGACAATGAACTTTAGCATTTTTAAATACGGATCAACACTATTGCTTGTGAATGAGGTTTCGAGGAAGAATTATAGGTACACACATCTGATGAATGATGTGGGCATGAGAAAATTCGAAACAGAAAAAAAAATGTCACAGACGTCCCTGTTTTCCAGCGAGGAGGACAACGACGATCTGATGCCCATCCTGGACAAAACAGGTCGACTCAAGGAGCAGTTCGGAGAGTTCTACGTCAGCGACCTGATCAGGACTTCCGATGAAACCAGGAAGATGATAGTGCCCGAGGTATGCACTAGGGTGTGCCGAGACTGTGAGTGCTTCAGCTTGTTTCAAGTTGTTGGGCGACACATCGCGAGTGAGGTACCTCAAGTATCTGAGTAACGATATTTCTAATTAACTCTATAAGTGACGTTGCTAAAATACCACATTTATATGTAGCATAACTGGAACAAATGGTTTCATAAGCAGAGGCTGAAAGCTTTAGTTGTTTATTTCTCACCAGTTATTACTAAAGTGTTAATTAATAATTTTCGCAAACATAATTAGTATTACCATTTATGTTCCTGTTGTTATTAAAAAAATGAAACTCCTGTGGTGGGACCACCCCCGCCAGTTCTCTCTACATGTATTTATTCCCGTTCTTCATGACTTCCAGTCAGAAAAGAAAGTCTGTCCCTCCGGCGGGGCAGCAGGTTCCTTAAGCACCGCACTTGGGCCATCTTTAGACGTAATGAGCTTTCCAAGGCAGCCTGTTTGGTAAACATTATTGTTTTTGAACCACAAAGATCAGGTTTGACTCCTATCCAAGCTGGCTGCGTGCGTCAATTTTATATTCACATTTGTTTGAACTGTTATTAGCTGGCCCAGTTACATCGTATGAATGACAATTCTTTGGGAGTAAGTATTCTGAGACAGCGCTCGGAAGCCAGAACACGGACGAGCTGTGTCGGCACGTCGGCAGGTCCTGGAGAGAGCCGTCGGCGTGATGTGCGTCAGCTCGAGCGTGGACTACGCGCAGTTGGACGAGTTGTTCGAGCTGGGGCCGTTCAACGGCCTGAAGCGCTCGCCCGCGCTCCCGCTGAAGCCCCCCGCCACACGGGTCTGCGCTGACTCCGACGACCAGTTCAAGTAAGCTCCTGGTGCTCCGAGCGGCCGCTCGCAGTGAGTTGGATCACAGGGCGAAGTAGCTTGGCTTCTGGGTTGTAGCCGTGTCCTTGGCCAATAATTCACCGTCGTTTCGGTCGAAATTGCCTAGGTCAGTAGGTAGGTAGTAGTAGGTAACTGCTATGTTGACCGAAATGTCAGTGAATTATTCGCCAAGGACGAAGCTACAACCCAGAAGCCAAGCTACTTCAGACAATGGCTGTGAAAGCCTGCGAACATTATTAGATCACAGGGTCTTGCATCGACAGGACTCCCATGCTCATACCCACACTGTGCTTCTAAAGATGGACATGTACCATCATTCCTTGCTATGTCACATGAGCACCACACTTCGGCGTGCTGGCAGAACTTTCAGCAGTTCAGACCTACAGCTAGTTCTAATTAGTCTATTAAATTCATGAAAATTTTACGTATGTTTTATTCTGTTCATCGAAAATACGGTTTTATTCCACTAACTGTGATGATTTTAGTGAAATGAAGTCTTTAGAGAACAATGATAATTAATGTTTTTATTTTACTGAAAAAAAATTTGCAAAGAACAATGGAAGCCATAATTTGACCACGATGCTGTTCCAGATTGTTCAAACAAAAATCACAAATAAATTCGCTGCTTCTAAAACAATTAACTTTTTAATGGTACTAAAATTCCCCAAGAGACAAAAATTATTTATTGCAGAAATTATTTTCCCAGGTCTCTTGTGACACACGTTACAACCAAAGATATCCATCCTCGGAATGACGACGAATCACATTTGCCTTGTGGGCTTTTGTTACAACTGTGGTCTATGAATTCTAATAACAAGTTGTCGTGACTAGGGAAGTCAGGGAACGAACAAATGAATTGTCGGAGTGGGCGCCACCACGTGATGTGGGCACGTGGACCCGGCGGAGACTCTCTTCAGGGCGTGACGTGACCCGTGTAGGGCTAGGCTCGGTTCCCTTAGCACGCAATATCGTTACAGTGGGCTCTTCAGGCGTCCCACACGCCTCGAGGTTCAGGAGCAGAGACACGTGGTCACTGGACTAAAAATCACACGTTCGACGTACTCCTTTTATTTCAGCAATGTTACAACACGTCTCCAATCGCGCTACTCCTACATACACTATGAAACTGTTAAAACGCCAATGGCGGGAGACAATAAGTTTACAGGCTGACCAGGTCACCTCGTGGCCTGGCCTCGTTAGTTTAGGATGCGGTTCGTGATTAAATGTTCGAATTGAACTTAAATATTTATTAAAACGAGTCGGCCACCCGGAGTAGGCCTCGCAGATACAAAAAAGGTTTAAGAATGATAAAAAGTCCGGCGTATGTTAAAAGATCAGTTGATTAAGAAAAATGTGAAGTTGCGCGGTGCTCACCAAGCATCTTACCCCGGGTGACGAACGGAAGCGACTGAAGAGGCCAGGGCAGCATGGCGGCCGGAAAGCACTGGTTTTACCGTTAGTCTCTCCTGTTATTTATTAATACATATTTTAACTAAAACAAATACACTAAAAATTCTATAATAAAACAATACCAAAGTTTCGTTAATTATTTCAGTTGAGTATTGATTATTTTAATTATGATTATGGTTCAAACTAGTTGCGGGTAGTTCCATTGCCTGCCGCGTGGGGCCCTACGCCGTCCTTACAACTAGCACTTAAAACATAAACACTTAGGGAGTATTATTTAAAGAAAAGACAGTTAGGTAAACCTAAAAATTGAATAACAAAATAAAAGGGGTCGTGGCACAGACTTTACTCCCGCCTCTTGTTGGCGCCTCACACGCACACACACACACCTGCACACGGGGCAGGAGGTTTGAAATAGAGGGTGGGGGTGGGAGGAGAGGGGTGGCGACGGCGTGAGGCACATCGGGCTTAGGACGTCAAAATAAAAAAAATAAGTTTTCATATCAGCATAGGCCAGACCACAGCCACAAGATTTACTTATTCACACAACTTTATTACGTATTTATTTTGTGAACCGTCACCCGACACAACCTTTCAGTTCCATTGCGAGTGAACAACTACTGGACAACTTGACTACCTCCATCCACGGAGGAGAGAGGTTGGCCACATGTGCCCCACAACCAATCACACACAAGCTTTAAAAATACTTCACAAAATCGGCCAATCAAGGCACAATGTATGTAAATACATGAAATAAGTTTAAAAGTGTGTATATAAGGATTTAATTGTAATTATGGTTTGCTGATGGAGATTCGGTAAGATTATGGTACGTATGCATATGTATGTGCGTGTGTATATGTACACACACTTACACACACAAACATACACTAAGAAAGTTTCAGTAATTCTTATCATTCTCAAGTTAATAGAATTAAATAACAACATATTATCAACCAGGGAAATTTCCTCTCTCTGTCTCTTTCTAATTCTGATGTTACCATCGTCTTACGCTTGGTGACGACTATCCGTTTCTGTCTCTCTTTGTCTCACAATCACACTGATGTAATTTACCATCTCTATGTGTCATCATCCTTTCAGACAAAGGATACTAGCGAAATAAGTAAAGGAAAACTACATAACTACACCTGAAAATTCAAACAACTAGCAAAATAGGTAAAAATTAACTTTTAAATGTTTTATAAAATTAAGAAAAAAATTATGAGAAATAGTTAAAAACATGAACCAAAGATAACCTTGAGAATGAAAACACATTGCTAACCACAGATACCTACCTCTTAAACATAATATCAGCTGTTATTTACACGATATGAAGGAAACTAACCAAGTACTGTCTCAGATCATAACAAATAATTATTTTTGTCAATTATTTTGTATATTGGGTGCCTGCAATGCTACAGACTCATTTGTTAAACTGTAAGGAAATTAGTTCAGTAAGGCTTCTTTAAAATGTGATTATGTGTGACTTCTTCATAAGAAACAACATGAAAGTTAGTTGAAGATACACGGGCGCTGGGATTGTGTGGTTAGTGATGGATCCGAAGAAAGCCTGGTCCAGCATAGAGATCCAGATCCAAGCCTGGATGAGGACGCATTGGCTTCCCTGGAGCTGAGCCAAGAGTCAAGCTGGGAGTTTAGCCACGAGCCGAGCCAGGAGTTGAGCCAAGAGTCAAGCTGGGAGCTGAGCCGAGAGCCGAGCAAAGATCCGAGCCGGAAGTTGAGCCAAGAGCCAAGCCAGGAGCTAAGCCGAGAGCCGAGCAAAGATCTGAGCCGGAAGTTGAGCCAAGATCTGAGCCAGGAGCTGAGCCAAGAGCCGAGCAAAGATCCGAACCGGAAGTTGAGCCAAGAGCCAAGCCAGGAGCAAAGCCAAGAGCCGAGCAAAGATCCGAGTCGGAAGTTGAGCCAGGAGCTGAACCAAGAGCCGAGCAAAGATCCGAGCCGGAAGTTGAGCCAAGATCTGAGCCAGGAGCTGAGCCAAGAGCCGAGCAAAGATCCGAGCCGGAAGTTAAGCCAAGATCTGAGCCAGGAGCTGAGCCAAGAGCCGAGCAAAGATCCGAACCGGAAGTTGAGCCAGGAGCCAAGCCAGGAGCAAAGCCAAGAGCCGAGCAAAGATCCGAGTCGGAAGTTGAGCCAGGAGCTGAACCAAGAGCCGAGCAAAGATCCGAGCCGGAAGTTGAGCCAAGAGCCAAGCCAGGAGCTAAGCCAAGAGCCGAGCAAAGATCCGAGTCGGAAGTTGAGCCAGGAGTTGAACCAAGAGCCGAGCAAAGATCCGAGCCGGAAGTTGAGCCAAGATCCGAGCCAGGAGCTGAGCCAAGAGCTGAGCAAAGATCCGAGCCAGAAGTTGAGCCAAGAGCCAAGCCAGGAGCTAAGCCAAGAGCCGAGCAAAGATCCGAGCCGGAAGTTGAGCCAAGAACCAAGCCAGGAGCTAAGCCGAGAGCCGAGCAAAGATCCGAGCCGAAAGTTGAGCCAGGAGCTGAGCCATAAGCCGAGCCGGAAGCTGAGCCAAGAGCCGAGCCGGGATCTGAGCCGAGAGCCAACCAGGAAGCTGTTCCAGGATGTCGGCCCAGTGTCGGAGCACAGGAGCAGTGAGTACCCCGTCCTCAGTAGACTGTGTCTGTTGAGTGCAGTGCTGGTGTGACTTGCTGATGTTCATTCTGTACAAGCTGCAGTAGCTGGTGCTACAGAGTTCATTACCTTGCTTTGACACTAACTTTGATGAGCACCTCTTTGCCTACAGTTAAGAAAGATTTGACCCTAACTCTAGTTGCGATACACTAGGCAACATATAACAAACTGTAGTTGTGTATAAAAATCTTATTCATGTTATAATAGCTATTTAAACTCTTAGCTTATAGAAATTTTTCCAAATATATATATATTTGATTTTAAGATTTTTTCCATGACCAACAGTGCAAAACTGCAATGGCGTATGTCGAAAAAATTGCATTAAATGTTTCCAAATATGTTATTTGCTTACATCAACATTCCCATGTTATATATGCATGGCTACATGCTGCTATACTTATGTCAATTTTATTTTTAATGTGGGGTGAAATTATACACTAGGAGCCAAAATGAATTCTCTGAGCAGGGCTTGTAAAGTGTCAAGTTAAACCTAAGCTAACCAAATAAAGTTTGAAGAAAATATTTATTTCATAACCAGCTAACAGAAATCATTAGTATTTAAACAAAATTTTTTTTTCTCTGGATTAAATTTTAAGTCTAGTCTTGCTAAAGGTTACGTTGAAAACCAACTGCTAAGTATTGTGTTTACACAGCCATATCAGACCTGAACATAGAAGTCAGAATGCCAGATGTTTCCGCAACTGATGGTGACCTCCCGAACGCTTTTATGATTGAAGTGTTTGCACTGCATGAAGATGTAGACGAAAGGTAAAAAAACATAATTTTTTGAGTTTTACTCTCTTTAAAATTATTCTTTAAATGTTTAGATTAAGTTAAAATGTTGTACTTGTGAGTCTGTGGGTTTTGAGTGTCATTTTTCACCCAGTTAGTTTACCGCAGTAAGATAGAGACATGCTCAGTTCTCCTGCCGTTAGGTAAGAAGAACATATTTGTGTCCATAGACCTAACTACACCCGAGGCAAGAACTCATCTTGACACCCCTATTTTTTTTCAAGCCAACCAAACCAAAACCTTTACTGACAACACCTCATATCGCCACTACACTTTTAATTCCACTAGTCCAAATATTTATGATTCAACTTAGATGGTAAATAAATTAATTTGCAGTCATTTAATTTTTAATACGGCGTAAATTGGTTAGTACGCAAAAAATATAAGTTTCCAAAATTTTTGACTACATGTATGTATCTTTCAATACAAATAATACAGTTCATCTGTCCTCCAACATTTTTTTTTTGTGTTCTAATGCTACGATATTCAAGTAAATATCTATAGTAATATGTATATACTTTGCCCCCCCCCCCCCCCCCCTCTTTTTATAGTTACATCAGTGTATGATGTGGCTTTGACCTGAAAGCCAAGCCTACAATATGAAATTTAATCCAATTTTTAGACTTATTTTATTCAAGCTTGTCTTAAATTCTGGTTTTTTAAGTTTTTTCAAGGCAGGTGTTTTTAACCAGGCATGTTAAACATTTGAAAATCGGATGATTTAAAAATTTGTATTCCTAGCTGCAGAGTGTTAAGGAAAGAACATTTGGGCTCTAAGGAGTCAAATAAATATTCCATCGCTTCTTCCAGCGTAGTGCAGGTAGTCTGTACGTGGAAAAGCAAACATCACTGGAACACAGTCGCTGGTGCCTGTGCTCAGGTTCTCGCTCGACATGCTGGAGGCAGCGTTCGACTGCTTCCCGGACCTCGACTACTGCATCGCGACTCTTCCGTCGGCCTACACCCTCCGGCCCCTCCTCGAGCACTTTATGGTGAGCGACTGCCCTCAGGCCCTTGGGCTTCTTTCACAACACATTTGTCAAGCCAGGGAAGGAAAAATTCTGTCACTTATTACTTTTTGACGTGATAACGTCTTATAAATCGATGAACGCCTCGCTACTGCACGGAAAAACATGACTCATTGTCACGTTCCGCCCGAGCCGAGCGTGCAAGAACTGGCCAACCACTGTGCGAGAAAATCTTCTATAACATCAAACAGGTTAAGGCAGGCTTTTTTAAAAGCAGCAATTTAAAAAATTTGATATGACGTTATCATGTAAAATTATCATCCGTTAACCGACTTTACAGACAAACCCCTTTTTTAAATATTTATTTTAATATTAACTTACGGTTTCTGCCAAAAGAAGGCTCAATGGAATACAAATAAATAAATTGAAAAAATCTCATAATAAAAACAAAGTAAACCTAGTTATTGCACTGGCATGTCTTCATTTGTATGTAACATATGTACTACATAGTTCCCTTTTAATTTATTTAAAGTTTTAGGTAGTGTTAGAAATGATTCTGTAAAATTATGTTCCTTGCAATGGCATTTATTTAACACAATTCATTGTTAAAAAAATTTTTTTTGTTTATTTTAAAAATTAAGTTATATATTAAAAATATTTCTCTTTCTTTGCCAAAATAAAGCAACATGAAAGTAATGAATCATTTAGTTCTACAGCTAGTAACTTGTAGCCCTGCTGTCACATGAATAAGTAAACCTGAAATTTTTCTTCACTAAATACCTACGCAGCCTGTTCATCCCTACTTGAGTAGCTAATAAATAGGGACAACATTATCCGGTGAATTGTTTTAGCCAAAATGCACATTAATACACCATAAAGCACTGAAATTCAACAAAAAAATCATAATGTTAATCTTCATATTTCAGATTACAAAGACATAATCTTTTAACATATTAAATTCAGCGAATGTATATTATTTAGCATGGATTTTGTACCAAAACATGTGTACTAAATCAATTGGAATTTTTTTTTTATATTGCAAATGCTATTCAAACCTAATTTTTATACTACAACATCGGTACAGTTTTCAAACACGCATATACTTGCTTGCTGATTTATTTAAATTTTTTCCTACTAGTTAGACATACTTGTTACAAGTTAATTATTATATTGTAAAAGTGCATTATGTATCAGTCAAAATGATACATTTTGGTGATGTTTGTGTCATTTTTAATATTTAAGTGTCATATTTGTTGAAAAATGTGTTATCTTTGTGAATGAACAGAGTTCACTAAAAAATAATAGCAATAACACCGAAATCTCCTCTTTGAAAAACGAAGTTTTGGCCTGGAAATGAAACCATAAAAATCGTGTGTGTGCTACTGGAGAATGTCCTCTCTGGACTGGAGCCTGGAATGATGGTTCCAGAGAGTCCCGACCAAGACGGTGTGCTCCGCTCGGACCGAGCTGTGTGTGGCTCACAGGAACTCCTTCCTCAGGTAACACTGCCCTGCCTTGCCTTCCCACCACTCATTTTAGGACAGGCATTCAAAAAGATGGACTCAGCCACACAAAAAAAAATGTTCGTTTTGTTCAATGCGTGTGGTTTTACGTCATTTCTCTTTTGATTTCTACTCCAGCGGAGATTACAGCATCTCCGCCTACCGCGCAGCGCACAACTTACCGTGTTTCCCCGAAAATATAATAACATCCCAAACTTTTTGATTATGAGTTTGTGAAAAATACTTTATGGGGTGAAAAAAAAATAAAAACTCAAACACATAGAAATTAAAAATTATTTGAATTGGTAATAATTATACCATATTTACTAACAGTTTTTCTGGTGCCACTTTCCGTCAGTAGAGTGATTTTCATGGCCGTTTTTTGAAACAGCAAGCGGCAATTAGAAGGAAGAGAAAAAGACAGCCGTTATGACGAAAGAAGGTTTATGGGTGTAGTTCATAAACCATTCTTCATAGAGCAAAGAATGCTGTGCTATACGGGGGCTGCCAGGGAGGTGGCTAGCAGCTGCATTTAGGAGTTATCTTGCCTCCCCCGTCACGCCCTCTCCACCACCCTTCCTCACCGCCGCAAGCTTCACAAAGCCGTAAACAAGTACAAACTAAAGTGCCATAAGTGATGCAGTTACGAGGCAGAGCATGTGGTTTTTCAACTAAGCTGTCCCCATCCCTACAAATCCACATCTTCCAGCAAAAAAAATACAAGTTTGTGATTATGATGCAGCTCTTACTTTTGGGTTTAACAGTTTTGGTAGAAACTACCGCATTACATTCAGGTAAAACACTAAAAGAACCAAAAATAAAAATAAAAAAATAAATAAAAAAAACAAACACTCAAATTCTCGACCTTTAGGCGGGTTTCACTCTACTCTTGATGGGGTCAAAAGTTTGAGTAATTTCTATTGTGTTTGGTGGAGTGTTTTTACGACTTAGCTCCAATCTTTGCACTATTGCTACCACACATAATTAATCGCAGTTTCCCTCCGTGGTGGTTCCAGTGAGATGGTGGTGCGAAGGGCGACCCTGGGAGACGTCCCGTCCCTGCAAGCTCTGCTGGGGAGGATCGAGAAGTGGTACGAGATCCTGGTGGACGTGATGACGTCGCTGCGGCGCGGGGAGCCCGCGCTGCTGTCCTTCGTCATCACCTCGGAGGAGAGCGTCATCGGCCTCGCCGTCATCAGGTCTCTCGTCGCTGCCCGTTCACGCTGCGACCGGGTCGGACGGTTCATCTCAGGAACAACTGGCAGGGGCGTAGCCAGGGGGGGTGTTTTGGGTGTCCAAACACCCCCCGAAATATAAAATATATATACATAAACATATATATATATATGTACTTATGACAAAATTTACATTTGTCTAGCTGTTGCAAATGCACTTAGATGAAACTAAGAAAGAACCCTTCAGCCGATAACCCTTAATATTCAGCAATGAGTTTTCAACAGTGTCTCGTTAAAAATATCATAAAGTCGGGACACAAATTAATGTTATTTAAATTCAATATTTTAATTACGTAAGTGCTTAAATAGCACCAAATTGCACATTAAAATCAAAATTTTTCTGGGGGATGGCCCCCGGACCCCTCTCCCTAGTACGGGGGCAGGGTGTAAGTAAACACCCCCCGAAAATAAATCCTGGCTACGCCCCTGCAACTGGGAACACTCTATAAATATTTTACAAATAAAAATATGGAGTGCATTTTGTACACCAATTTCAGTCAAAAAGGTCAGGCATTTTTTATAATAAAGATGTTTGTAAAACTAAACATGCCACTTGAATGTATTCAGCAACCAAATCTGCCCACGGCAACTACTCGCAGTTTGAATATCAAACTTACTCCACGTCTCTCAGTGACATTCTCAAAACAGCCATCCTCTGCCCATTACTCCCTTGTGTCCAAACTACGTTCAACCTTGTGTTTTCTATATTATTTAGTTGCTGTTACCTTTTTTTTTTTCTTTTCTGTGGCTGATCCCAAGGTTTTTCTCTACTAAACCTCTTGAGAAATGAATATTAGTTTCTCATAGTAAACATACTGGTAATCACTTCACTGTACTTTTATGATATGTAGCTATTTTTAAGAACTTTATATAATACGTCTCAAATTTTTCAATATTATAAATTCTATTATATTACCTATTTTTAATCGCAAGAGGTTGTGGGTTCTAGTACTTTAATTAATAATATTAGAATTAGAAAGTGAGTTTAGATTCGTTTAATCCCATTGTTGGTTTTCCTTAAAACTTAAAAGTTGAGGTGCATAAAATACCAATAAAATTTTTTTTTTACATACATATTGGTGGCTAATAGTAGTTGATTCAAGGACAGGTCCTTTACGGTTTTAGGTTCTTTCATCCTTCTGAAAACAACTTACACTAAATAATATGTTATTTTATAAAAAAAAATTTCCTCAAAACATTATTTTGTGAACACCAGTCTCTCCATTGTCTTCATGAATTTTTAGAGTGACGACTAATGGCTAGTTATCATTAGCAACCCTTAACCTGCAATTTTAAAGGGTGTGGTATGTTCTTACTACACCAGTGGCGTAGCCAGGATTTGTGTGTGGGGGGTGTTAAAAAGCATGGCCCCCCTGTATTAAAGTGGGGGGTCCGGGGGTCCTCCCCCGGGAAAATTTGAATTTTAAGGTGTAAAATAGTGCTATTTTAGCAGTTTTCGGTACTTAAATTTAAATATTGTATTGGTAAAAGTTTTATTAATTTTAATACGAAATTTATTTGAGTGATGAATAAGAAATTAATTAAAGATTTGGTGTTAGGGGGGGGGGGGGTTGAAACCCCTAATTTCTTCCCACCCCCCTGGCAACGCCCCTGTACTACACTATAATTACCAGTATATAAGCTGGATTAGACAAGGAAGCGAACCCACCGACCCTGCTCCTCTCACGAGTGCAGTGTGGTTGCAGGGGCGGGGAAGACGTGTCCTACCTGTGGGCGCACTACCAGCTGGAGCGCTACGCCCTGCGCAAGGCGCACGGCCCGGAGCAGCACGGCCTGGTGCGACACCTGGTGCTGAGCCCCGCCTTCAACTACCACGCCCGCTTCTTCCTGGCCGAGATCCACCGGCAGAGCGACGTCACCTGCCTGTACGCCCCGCTGCCCCACCACTCCCCCTCGCAGGTGCGGACTACACTCCAGCAGGTGCTAGGGTCCCCGGGAAACCCTTAGCAGTCCAGAGGAACATGACATCGATAACTCTCGACTGCACGGAACAAGGATCCTGGGGAAGAAACCTGCCGTGGTCTGATGCCGTCTCGGGAATCCAGGATGATCGAACCTGATTGATAAAAAAAACAAACATCCTTGCATTATAATAAGAGCAAGATTAAAAGATCTGATGATTTTTTTGTAATTTAAAATTGTGTGATATGTGGGAATTAGAGCCATAGTATTTGCTTTACTTATCTGAACGATGGACAATCATGACTTCACTGTATAGTGAGCCTGTGTTTGCCGAGACTGTACACAGTGATGCAGGAAGTCGTCCACATTACGGGACGGAGTCTGTAGGTGACCTACATTTTAAATATGTTTTGTTAAATATAAACTTCGGTGCCAACTTATCAGCCTTAAAGAGGATCTACTGTAATTAATGATAGCAGGACATCTAATATAGTACATAAAAACAGAGTGAATCCCCTCACTGATATCCTCTACCTCCACTTTCTGCCTGTCAACACATATCTCTCCACCCTCTACCAATCAGGAACCTTCCGTGGTTCAGACACACATCTGACAGCTTCACAGCATCTCTCGGAACAACAACTGCACCGTTTGCCTGGAAAGTTAGGCAATCTAGCTACAATGGAAACGTGCATTGGCACAAACAAAATACCCATTGTGCACACCAGGCATCCATGCTGTGCAATGCTTACCACACAATATGTCATCTTCTGAATGTATTTTTCTTTACTGTCCAATGGTTAAAGTGCAATCTAAAGCTGGACTCACAGTGATCCGTCTCACCCATCCGTCTGTCAATCATGTAACATTCAGCCAATCAGATGGCTCAAAAAATTCCACCCGTACGTTCGTCAAAACTTTGCCAAGTTTTAACTTTTGACAGATGGACGGATGAAATTATAACTTCGAAAATGTCTGAAAGGCATTGTCTTTATTTTAAAAGGTTTTTTAGTTTGCTTCCGTATTATGTTTTTAACTTGCCTGTAAGCACGTTTTGAATTTGATATTTCAAAAAAATTATTAATTAATAATGCATAGTAACTTGAAATTACATTTAAATAAATATTATATATCTTATTTAATAATTGATAAGTGCTTAGTGTACGTCATTGTCAATCTGGTAAACCTTTACAAGAGAAATTTCTTTAAAAATACAAGCCTTAATAGTTGTTGGCAGCATCCAAGTATAAAAATATCGTAATGGATGTGCGAATCATTGTGAATAGGTCGGTTTTTGTAAAACATGAAGACCATTTAAAGGATTACACATGCTGACAATTTTAGCACCTGCAAGATCAGGCATGCAGTTTATTATTCCTTGAAACCAACTTGCTATGCCAGAGGCCACAAGGGACAGTGGATGATAAGTTTGACAGTTTATGATTTGTATATGAATGTATTTATGAACACACAGTTGACCCAAGAATTGCTTTCAGAAATATTCAGACTATCTTTATTTGGTCATGCGAAGACATACTTTCAAGTAATATGTTTAATGCTGGCAGAAGCAGATAATTGATGTTAATTTACCTAAAAAGTTTTTTTTTGTTTCTGACACATTTTTTGACGTGATAACGTCTTATAAATCGATGAACGCCAGCTGCACGCACGAAAACAGCATGACTCATTGTCACGTTCCGCCCGAGCCGAGTGTGCAAGAACCGGCCAACCACCATGCAAGAAAATCTTCTATAATATCAAACAGGTTAAGACGGGCTTTTTAAAAGCAGCAATTTAAAAAATTTGATTTATTTGTCCAATTTTTTTCATTTCAAATTAACAATTCATTGACATTGATTTGATTTCAGTTTATTTCTATAACAAATTGTTCGTGATTATATTTAAACAAATTATTTAAATTAAATTTGCAAAAACTGTAAACAATATTTGAAAATTAAAAAGTATGCAATTTTCCATCAATGTTTTCTTATGACGTTATCACGTTGAAATTATCGTCCGTAAACCGACTTTACAGACAACCCCCTTTTTTTCTGTCACTTTCGACCTGGAAAGCCGGGGTGCTTGTCGGGATCGACGGCGGTATGGACGGTGTGCTTGGTGACGTGTGGAGGGGACGGTGACGGTGCTGGGCTACATGGTCCCGGTGCTGCCGCGCCGCCGCACCGAGTACGACCTGGCGAAGCTGTCCATGCGGGAGCCGGGGGACCACGTGACCGGGCGCCGCCCGCCCTGCGCGCTCTACCACATGTGCAAGCGGCTCAGCAGCCTGCGCAAGCTTGCCGTGGGCACGCGCGTCGTCGTGCTCGGAGCCTCGGACGCCGCGCTCGGCTTCCTGGAGCGCCTGCTCTTCGGGCAAGTATCATGCACGGGCGTGGCACGCCTCTCTCTCTCCCAACCTAGTTCATTTCACAGCATACTAATTCATGAAAAAAATTATATTTATCAATTATTTTAATTTATGTACGTAGTTCAAAACAAAATTACAATTAGGATTCTGTGGCAAAGTAATAGTATTTTCAATGGCTCAAAAAATTTCAAGAAGAAAAAAAAACAAAACGTGGCGTGTCACGAAAAAGAGGGTGGTTTGTCTGTAAAGTCGGTTTACGGACGATAATTTCACGCGATAACGTCACAAGAAAACATTGCTGGAAAATTGCATACTTTTTTAATTTTCAAAATATTGTTTACAGTTTTTTGTAAAATTTAATTTAAATAATTTGTTCTAATATAATGACGAACAATTAGTTAAAAAAGCCCGCCTTAACCTGTCTGATATTGTAGAATATTTTCTTGCACGGTGGTTGGCCGGTTCTTGCACGCTCGGCTCAGGCGGAACGTGACAGTTTTTCGTGCGTGCAGCCGGCGTTCGTCGATTTATAAGACGTTATCACGTCAAAAAAGCTACTCTGAAACTGTGTGCCCATCACTTGAATTGTCCTGAACATGTCACTGACAACAAGAGGTGTTAGATGGTCAGTGTCCCGTCATGGTGGGATCCTTGGTGACAGTGACTGTTGACATGTCATGCCTGTGTGACGTGGGCTCTAGGCGTTTAGCACGGAGCTCAACACTCGAGCCTGTGCGTAACAGGTGAGACAACTGTCAAAACAAGTTACCAAATCAACCCATCGTGGTACAAAACATTCAGAATAATGGCTCATTGGCACAATGAATCTATCATTTCTAAAGAAGATCAATTTGCTATTTAATTTATGGTAATACTCATGAAGTTTTATAGTCCCTGTTGCAGAATGACTGTTCCCATTACCATGCAGACAATTTTCATTATGATGTCCCCAGTTAAATATATGTTCCAGTAAACGTTTTCATTTACTGAGTTTTCATGTTGGTTTTAGTTTGTATTACCTATGTACTGGTACTATTATGAACCACGATCGCTTCATCATGGTACATGGTACACTAATAATGCTACAGGTAAAGGAGCTAGTAATATATCCAAACATTTTGTACGTGCAATTGGAATATTACTGCATTGTATCTCACTTTACTATTGTGTTCAACTTTCTTTCATTTGCTTGACAGAACCACAGGGTTATTTCAGTACATTTACATTCGATTTGAACATTTTCCGAATCAAAACATGAAAAAATCCATGCCTGTATCTGCATGTATACTGAAAAAATTTTTATTCACAGTGAAAAATTTTACACATTTTTGCAATTTGCACCACTTTTCAGGGGTTTCACGAACTGTTCCTTTGTTGTGTATTTCCTTTTTAAACACTTTCTTGATTTTCGCACCTTCTTTTCCTGAGACCCAAAAGTAAAAACAAAAAATGTTCAACTGGATTTAAAACAATGCCTAGTATGCAGCGAAACAGGGCATTACCATTAGTTAAGTGATGTGTTATAGTTCCATGTCATTCCAAGCGGTGAGCATGTGATCAGTGGCGTAGCTAAGGTGACTGGCGCCCCGGGCCAGACTTGAAAATGGCGCCCCCTCTCAGATTAAAAGAGAGGGGGGGGGGGGGGGAGGGTTCAGTAACGGCGGCGCCCCTGGCGCAAGCGCGGCTCCAGAGGAAGGGCGCAAAGGGGCGACAGCCCCTTCCGAGCCCAAATTTTACTTCTTATTTCGTTGTAGGGAATATTAATGTCAACTTCAAAAGTTTCGTTAATGTGCTAAACTCTTCCTTCAATCAAAATTTGTACGAAAATACTAAATTTCAGTATTTGAGACCGTGTATTTAGTGAATATCCCAAGGGCAATGTCACGTCCTCCTGTGTGCGAGAGCCCTGCCGGAGAGGTCTTCCCGGAGCCACCATTGCCCTGGCGGGGACCACCCCTGCCTGCCACGCCACTGCACCTGGTGCCCAGAGCAGCGGGCTCCCCTGCGCAGGCCGTGGTGCGCGTACCTGACCTTCTGCAACGTGACGCTGGTGTCGCGGTACGGCCTGCCCTCGGCGCCGGGCCGCGGCCTGCTGCCCCGCCGCTCGCGCTTCAGCCCCGCCTACCTGGCGCTGCTGTCGCTGCCCACCTGGGTCAACGTGGTGCACGGCGACGTCACCGCCATCGACAGGTCAGCCGCTCCGCGTCTCGCCGACACCGTTGCTTCCCGGCGGGAGCGGCCTCGGGGCTCCCGAGAAGCCATGGTTCTCTTGGCTGGAATGAATTTAACATTTTCCCCTTCAAATACTGTTGAACATTGAGGTTCAAATAATAAAAATACGTTGTCTTTAAAGTCGGATTTACGCGCGATAGTTTAACGTGACGACGTCATAACAAAACATCGATGAAATGATTGCATACTTTTATGAATAAAATTGAATCAATTTCATTGAATTATCGCCATTTTGTATGGATGCAAAGGAGGAGTGAAACAAAGTCTACAATTTAATTGATAAATTTACTTTTTATTTGCACTCATTAATTCAAATATGTTTATTACTTTAACGAAGAGATTATTAACTATAACTTTTATACATGTTTGCTATTTAACTTCTTCCAATCTGTGTTATTCTGTTAAGGATAGGACGATGATAGGAAAAGTAGGAAACGAATGGGAGTGTTTCAAGTTTAATGTGCCCCGAAAAAGTCAAATCGATGGTAGTTCCAATCGAGTGGAAGACAGATAGATGCAACGCAAGCATACAATGAGCGTAACGGGACACAGCATAACGGGACAATGTGCATTACGGGACACTTTTTTGTGCGTGCAGCCGGCATTCATTGATTTATTAGACGTTGTCACGTCAAAAGTTAAAACTAACACAATACTGCATACAACACTCATCAGTCTGAAAATGTACTCCCAAACAGTACAACATTACAGCTACAGGCCCTACAACTGTGCGTGCGTAAAACCACATCGCATGCAGCATGGCTAGCTCATGCGATCATGTGTGAGACAGAAAATGATCGCGGAGAGTGCTCGTGTGTATCGCTTCCCAGCTCCCAGTAAGGCAATCCGGGAATGATTCCCAGTGGAGTGGAACTGAAATTTCTTTTCCCCAAAATAGATTACCATTCTAGGTTTTTCTCCCCTATTTGTATAGTTCAGGAGCAATGCATAATATCATTAGCATAAAAGTATTATAGCCAGAAATGCATAGCAGGGCGACCTGATAACAAATTGATCTGCTAGACTTCTGGAGCCTTTCAATTGGTCCTTGGTACTAACTAAAAAGTTGGAAATTCCTAATGTGGAAGCTTCCATTTCGCATAAGTGAAACTTCATTAATGAAAACCTTGTTAATACAAAACTCTCATCAATACAAAGTGCTTTCAGAGTCCATACAATTACATGGGTGTTATAACAACTACTACATTGATTACCTGTATAAAGGAATAATTATTACCAGCATCACAGAATTATGAAAGAAACAATGTGCAGTTTTAACTAAAATAATACTGATAACTTGGTTCAGTGTAGGCTGAGGTAAACAATTTAGAATATTCGTATTCATCTGAAATGATGGTGTGTCTCATAGGGGATGTCGGACACTTGGGTACATTCAGCTGTCGTAAATGCCTGTTAGGAGTGTTATTTTTATAGCAAAAAGTTTAAAAAATATTCAAAATTTTATTGAATTATTTTATAAAAATACGTAGTAAAATTTGTGATTAAGGTCCAAACTAATTTTGCAATATTTTTGTTCCTACAAATCCCGTTTTCATGAGGTGCCAAAATTACGGTTCCATCAAATTCGACTGTAATGATAGTAAAAGAAAATCTCTTTTGTTTGTTACAGGCAAGGGAAGAACATACGCATAAATGACAAGTCGGTCCTGCCGTACAGCTACTTGCTGATCTTCAGCGACGACGAGTTCCTGGCTCCGGAGCGCGGCAACGACAGAGTGGTCTCTCCCAGAGAGCGGTGGCTGGCCTCTGCGAGGTAGGCGCTCCTACTGGTCAATGCAGTTCACGTGCGCCGACTGCAGCGGCTCTGGGCGGCCCTGGGACACTGCCCCTTTGGGGTCCTCAGACAGGACATCCCAGGCCCAGTGGTGCAGCACACAGCCGGCCTAGAGTCCAATTCTTCCCACACTTTGGTCAACACGTCCGCAGCAATGAAAGCAATAGCCTCTTCAATTCTGTTCCTCAACTCTGGCAAATAATTAGGTAGCGACGGAACGTGGACACTATCATTTATAAAGCCCCAAAAGAAAAAAAAAATGGCATGGCATTCTGTCAGGTGAACGTGGAAGCCAGTGAAAATGAGCTCTAATGTCTCGACACCTGCAGCACAGTAATGTGACCTGGTGGCGAAAGTCAACAGCCGGAACCCACCCGAAAAAATCTGAACGCGAGTGGCTCAATAGTTTCCGGATCATAGAATGTGCCGAACCAGAGAATGACCTTTCACTGTATTTATCTCTTAGTTTTTATTACTTTCACACCTGAACCTACAACATTAGCCAACACTGAAATACGCTTGTAGTTTCGTTGCTGACAATGCTGCTATAGTTTTGTTTTCTCAGGGTCAAGGAAGAGCCTGCTGTGAAGCCAGAGCCTCAGAACGTGTTCTACATCAACTCTGCCCCAGACGTGGCCAGAGCATTGGGTGCTTTAAACGAAATCATGAGAGAACTCCAGGACTGTAAGTCGAGCTCTGTGCCAGCATTCGATGGTGCGAACATGGCTCTGAAAGGCATTTTTAAGATGTTGTAAGTTCGGAGGGTGGATTTGTAATGGATGATGTAAAAGTGGGCACCAGTGTCTGTTAAAGGACCTGGCAGAGACTCCTCTCAGAGCCTGACATGAACGAGATGTGGAGCCTCCTTTGCACTTACCACATTGCCCAAGCCTGGTCCGCTCTCAGCGTCGGACATGCTATGAGTACAGGGCTCCTAAGGTGTCCCACACATCTGATTGGTCGGCACGTGGCCAGAAAGTAACACGGTTTCCCACACGCGTTTTTTATTCTCATTGTCAATTACAACATTCCCTCGCACACGCCTCGATTAAAACTTTTACACAGCTCTATGGCACAAAGCGGTTAGAGCAAGGTGTGAGCCAACCTCGTGGTCACACTGAATTTTCACATAGGCATATTTCAGAGTCTCAGTTACGAGTTAGCACAAATTATTTAAGCAGTCCGTCGCCCGAGGCAGGCCCCAGGACTAGCTCGGTCAATGACAACGGATGAAGTCCCTGGGGAGCTGGTGCTTCCTGTCTCGGCCGGTGATAATGTTAAACTGGGGTGACAGAGTCCACTCTCGGAAGCATCATGACGCCTCCGCACTGAACTAGTGGGTTACATTTGTTCGAATTCATGACATGGGTGTATGTAAAACAAAACAAAGGCACTTACTTAAATGAGGCACATCATCCCATGCCCTCGCTACTCATTAACATACAGCAATTTAATAATTAATATTTAAAATACTGCCCGCGTTAGCCCAGTTCAGGTCTGCCCGGGACTGCTGGGCTCTGTCTGTGGTCAGTGACTCAAATTAGGCCAATATTTTTGCTTTAGTTGTGTTACTTGCTTCGCTTTTAGTTTTAGTCATACGTTTTTAAAGCTGTTGAATTTTCCTGCAAAAATGAGTTGTCTGCTGATAGCTCTAATTAAAAAAGAAATATTTAAGCTTGTTATTCCGAGTGTTTATTGTGATGTTTATGCAATGTTTTTAATGCCTGTGGTCAGGAGTGTATGCATAATTTCATTTCATGGGGAAAGGGGGGGGACCACTTTGCAAAATGTTAGCTTTCAAATTCTTTCCTTTTGTTGATGGAAATGATAGATGTTTTACAGATATTTTTAGGATTTCATTGAAAGTTACTTTTTTTCGTGGTTAAAATTAGAGCATCCTAGCACAAGATATTATAAGACTGCACAATTGATTGATGCACACACAACCACCATCTTGTTTTAACGAGCACACAAACATAACGTAAGACTGTTGCAGTAGTGACACCGCCAATAGTCAGACAGATTAAAAGTTTTATGGCAGAGTCTCTACGCTAATGCTCGTGTGTGCCATTCCAGGCAACATCGTCGTGTACGGACACAACATGGAGGCCTTCTGCTGCGTGGCCGCGCTGCTCGACCACGGCCTTCCAGGCACCTGCATCAGCTTCGTCGAGCCGTTCTCTTTGCCCTCCGTGACCTGCTTCAACGACCTGGACGTGAGTGACGGCCTCGTCGTGACGGCCTCGTCGTGACGACCTGGACGTGAGTGACGACCTCGTCGTGACGGCCTCGTCGTGACGACCTGGACGTGAGTGACGGCCTCGTTGTCGTGACGACCTGGACGTGAGTGACGGCCTGGTGGTCGTGATGACCTGGACGTGAGTGACGGCCTCGTTGTCGTGACGGCCTGGTGGTCGTGACGACCTGGACGTGAGTGACGGCCTGGTGGTCGTGACGACCTGGACGTGAGTGACGGCCTCGTGGTCGTGACGACCTGGACGTGAGTGACGGCCTCGTTGTCGTGACGACCTGGACGTGAGTGACGGCCTGGTGGTCGTGACGACCTGGACGTGAGTGACGGCCTGGTGGTCGTGACGACCTGGACGTGAGTGACGGCCTGGTGGTCGTGACGACCTGGACGTGAGTGACGGCCTCGTGGTCGTGACGACCTGGACGTGAGTGACGGCCTCGTGGTCGTGACGACCTGGACGTGAGTGACGGCCTGGTGGTCGTGATGACCTGGACGTGAGTGACGGCCTGGTGGTCGTGATGACCTGGACGTGAGTGACGGCCTCGTTGTCGTGACGACCTGGACGTGAGTGACGGCCTGGTGGTCGTGACGACCTGGACGTGAGTGACGGCCTGGTGGTCGTGACGACCTGGACGTGAGTGACGGCCTCGTGGTCGTGACGACCTGGACGTGAGTGACGGCCTCGTTGTCGTGACGACCTGGACGTGAGTGACGGCCTGGTGGTCGTGACGACCTGGACGTGAGTGACGGCCTGGTGGTCGTGACGACCTGGACGTGAGTGACGGCCTCGTGGTCGTGACGACCTGGACGTGAGTGACGGCCTGGTGGTCGTGATGACCTGGACGTGAGTGACGGCCTCGTGGTCGTGACGACCTGGACGTGAGTGACGGTCTCGTTGTCGTGACGACCTGGACGTGAGTGACGGCCTCATGGTGGTGACGACCTGGACGTGAGTGACGGCCTGGTGGTCGTGACGACCTGGACGTGAGTGACGGCCTCGTTGTCGTGACGACCTGGACGTGAGTGACGGCCTCGTCGTGACGGCAGAGATCTGGCAGCTCTCTTTACTCTGCAGGTCCTGGTGTTGATAGCAGTCAGCTGTAGCACCAGTTACACCCAGAATACAATTGAATATATGTTATTTCAAAGTGTATGTATTTTAAATAATATCAAGTATGAACAAAAAACTATTCATTATGATATTTATGGATAAATAGATCAAAATATTTTGGCAAGAGTTGAACTCAAATAAATATAGTATAATGTTAGTAACAAGTTGCAGAAAGGGGAGGGTGGACTCCAGATCACAGATATTCAGATGTCGAGATACAAAGGGACGGCATGTTATGCCGAGGTGGTTATTGTTTGAGGTAAGTCATCAAGTGTCAGACTGTGATGGGCCCCGTACAACCACCTGAAAGCTCTCGGCTCGCCAGACGAGCGTGGTCCCTCGGTGCATGCAGCCGTGCTCGTGTCTCTGCAGGTGTACCAGGCCGTGCTCTCGGAGCTGCGCAAGGAAGGCGTGAAGGTGTTCTCGGGCTGCCACCTCCACCACTGGGTCGTGCGCGGCGAAGAGGAGCCGGTCGTCACTACCCTGGCGATCGAAGCGCAAACCTACTGCTTCTGCATGAAGTGCTCGGTGTTGTTCTTCTACGGCAACAAAGAAGTCAGTGACGAGCTGTTCAACGGTGAGCTTGGGTTCCCCAGTTCGTTTGTGGAGAATGTTTCCCAGTATGCAGACCAAGGACTCTGGACCTTTTAAGTAAAGATAAAAGAAAGATATTGCCAACAAGCATATGAAAACTGATACTTGAAAAATTAATTTAAAATTCACTGGTATGGATGAAAAGAAGCAGCTTCAATAAAAAATGCATCCAGATGGGACACAGAGCTATATGACCTCTTCCCCCCCCCCCCCTCACCCTTCAACCACTCTTGAAAGGTAAAAGATGTACTGGATAAAATTATGTCTGAAAAACATTTTGGACTGCTTTTTTAATTTAAATTCTTACAAGAAACAGATTTATGACTTTTGTTTTTAATATCTTAGGCTGGATCTAATATCTAGACTAAGTTATTACAGTAGTGGTCCCGTTCTTTTTTTTTTTTTTTTTTTTTTTTTTTGGAATCAGGTATTCCAGACTTGCGGTGCCCCCTTTCCCCTTACGGAAGTTAGTACTGTGTCTGCCGCTGCTTTCAGTTACGATTTCAATTTAGTGCACATTTATTTCATTTGAAAGTTTTCATGCATAAAAAAATAATTTGATTTCAAGTGATTTCACATGGTCTATTCCTGAAACCACCCATAAACTCATCCGGCAAACAAAATGGTAGTTGTTCAAACCCAACCTTTAGTAAGACTCATTATTTGTGTTAACACCTAGTATGAATTCTAAACCCACTAACCTTTTGGGGAGGTGCTTGTACTTTATGCCTTTCTGTGCATGAAAATTTAACTTAAAAGCATAATTAAAACTTTTTTTTACGAAAAATGCTAAATAACTTAAAATTGCAAAATATATTTATAATTATTGCTTTACATTTCTATAGGGTTTTAAAAGCCTGCTCTTCATCCTTAGCCTAAGTGAAATGTTATGAAACAAATTTAAAAACATAAAATCTATTTTTACACTAATTAGAACATTAGAGCATTCTTTTTGTATAAGATGAAGACAAATCTAAAAAAAAAAAATATATAATAATATCACATGAAACATCACATTATGAAGTAACTTTGTAATTCTTATTAGGTCCTTATAGTTAAACACTCCCCAGTTGCACGTACGAACCGACTGCCGTCCCTGCTCGACAGTGCTGAACGGAGCGTCTCTGGTGTACGACGGTCGCCTCGTCATCAACACCCAGTTCCAGACCAACGACCCGTGCATTCTGGCCGCAGGACGCGTCACCAAGTACACCCGCGCTCTGTGGGCCGACAAGTTCAACCACTGCCTGTACAACCTGGCAGAGGTCGGAGCCAAGGTAACGGCCGTGGCACCTGCAGAAGTTAGCTTCGGATGACTTATAGTATCCTGCATTCCATTTGGTAAAATTATAATAATTAAAATTACTCATATTAGGCTTATCACAAAATTTAGTCAATAGTATATATATCTTAAATATCGTATAACGAGGTGAATAGAAACAATTTAAGAAGTAAAGTGGTAACGATATGCCCTTCTTGTGGCCTTGCGTAGTCTCGCAGGGTTGCGTGGTGTGCCTCGGTGCAGGTGGCTGACAGCATGATGAAGCAGTGGGACCCGACCAGGAGACAGGCGGAGGCGGAGGCGGAGGACAGCGGGCAGATGCCGCACGTGTTCAGCGAGCCAATAGCGGTGAGCTGCGTCCTGCCCGGGAGAGTCAACTACCTGCACGTCAGGAGGCCCGGGCCCTCGGAGCCCCAGGAGACAGCAATGAGGAAGGACGGTTACGTGAGTCCTTCTGGCCGTCGTAGCTGACGAGTGTCGCATGCGACTTGCCACTGTGTTACTGTGCAGCTGTATACATCTATGATAGCCAGATGTTGTTCCCAAGTGGTCAGATTATATTGGAATAGTACAAATCCCCTCCGTAATACTTAATGTACAACTTTTGAAACTCCAACTATTCTGTTAACGTTGATGTGGCCCGTAACTCTAAATCTGATCTGTGCGTATCGCATTACGTGTAAGGTTTCCTATGAATCATGTTAACAATAGACTTGTGATTTTTGGCCTCTCAGAGTTAACACCCTCCCCCCCTCTCCGCCCCTACGGCCAAAAAACCCTGGGCTGGATATAAAAATGCAGCACAAAACTTCAATATAATGATTTTAATGTCATGTATATAACAACATTTAAACTTAAAATCCCATTCACATTACATGTTTTTGAAGTGTTGTGTAAATGGCTGCAACTGGTGATTTCATAAATAATAATTTTGTTTCTTTTTTTTTAATTAAAAATTTGCAATGAGCGTTCATTAATCTGCCATGAAATGACGGGTCATCACAGTTGCAAGTCGCCAACCGAAAGCCTGCACGTCAGCTGGTGTCTGTCGAGCTGAGAGGTGGCCGTGCGCGGATGCACAATGCAGTGTCACTCCCGCGCTTCTCGACCTCGCGTGCTTGCGTGGATTTACCCCAATGCCCTGCAACGATACGTCCCCAATGTGACCTGCAATCGTTCTTTGTTAACCAAAACTAATTATAATTTTATACAGGATCATCCCAAATTGTTATCAAGTATGAAAGTTATTTTCCTTTATCAGTATATAAAATACATAAAAGTTTTAAAAAAAAATCCCCTTTTTAAATAGTATGAATTAGAGTGTCAAATAAATTTATGTTGCATATTCTATGTTGTCTAGTTGTTTATTGTCATCAAGCTATCATGTCCTTGGCATCGTTTCTATAAATGTGTTATGATTTAATTTACATTTTCCCTCTCATAAAAGCAAGAACGTATTAGTATTTTTTGCATTCTGCCTACCATCCAAGGCTACCAGCCAGAGATAGGCATCAAACAAATCCTAAATAAATAACAAATAAAAATAAACCCACACACTGCCACGTGCCCAGCTCAATTTGCACTGAGCACTGAGCACTGAGCATTGAGCACTGACTCGGCACGGGCAAGGAAGGTGCTCATGCCAGGCAACTGACAAAGTTGGAGACACTAAAAAAAAAAATGGTGTGGATGGACGAGGGAGCATAATGGGGCTCTTATCTTCTACTGTTCTTGTCCACTCCATATTCATCTTGCAAGGGCATACGCTGGGGCTGGGGCTGGGAAGGAAGGGGGTGGATGCGGTAATGTATATCCCTTTCCCCAGTGAATGGGAAGAATTTTAAAGCAAATAGCGAGCAAAGTGGCTCTATTCGGGCCCCCTCCCCCTTCCCAAATGATACCCTGTGTTTGCTCCTGTCGTGTCGTCCGGGAGACAGCAGCCGAGGAGTGCGCTTGCGGCGGTCAGTTGTCTCGGTGACTCCTCCCCAGGATCGGAGCCAGGGGGGGGGGGGTTTTAAGGGTTCAACCCCCTTCCCCCTTAGCACCAAATCTTTACTTAATTTCTTATTCATCACTCAAACAAATTTCATATTAAAATTAATAAAAAAATTTACCATTACGATATTTAAATTGAAGTACCGAAAACTGCTAAAATAGCACTATTTTACACCTTAAAATCCAAATTTTCCCGGGGGAGGAACCCCGGACCCCCCACTTTAATATGGGGGGGAGGGGGGGGGGCATGCTTCTTAACACCCCCCCATACACAAATCCTGGCTACGCCGCTGAGTCCTCCCGCTCGCCGACGAGTGACGGGCCGTGTGCGCAGGGCGTGGTCCTGCTGACGGGCGGCTGCGGCGACAGGAACTACTTCAGGCTGCACCTGGACGCCCTGGGCAAGGTGGAGACCGTCACCTGCTACACAGACCAGGTGAGTGCGCCCTCAGGCAAGCCTCATGCTGAACTAGGGCACATTTTACTGACGCACAACAACTCCTCAAGGAAGCAAATTTGAAAGAGATCATTACTTTGAACGTAAGTACCATGTACCTTACGTTAACGAGCACCTCGTAACAGATGCCACTTTCGTTTTCAACAATCCAGCTGATAGTAGTGTCAGATGAACAATGCTCCAATAACACAAGAAGAATACTCGCAAAGATGTTTTAAGAGCAGCTTAGTGGTCACAGCTACACAGCTAAGAGTTGGAGATTCTCGCCGTTAGTGTTTGCGCTAAAGACCAGTTTTCGATCAACGCTATTTTTTATCATTGTCAACCTTAGCTGATATTTACCGAACATTTTAAGTTTTCAGGAAGAAAGGAGTTCCCAATGATCGTGCGCTCCAAAATCAATCTAGCACCCACGGTGACAGTTGGTACTCGCCATGTGTCGATCACAGTCGTAACCCGGTAGCTTTGATCCCACTGAAACCTAGGAAGTGCTACCGCAATGGGGGGGTTGAAGTGTTGGTCGAATCCTAGGGCGCCACCACATGTACAACGGGCATGTGGACCCGGCTGCTCTGTCCTCAGGACCGTGACGTAGCCCGTGTGTGGCGAGACCCGTTTCCCCCTGTATCACTCAAAACGTCAAAACCTCCGAGATACGACGACAGGTGCATGAAGCTCCTTCCTCTAGAAGCGCTCGCGACTCACTGCCCGTTCGTCCTCGCTCGGCAACTTTCGGGAGCGGAGCACTGACGTCACATTGGCGGGCGCGGGCCAACACACGTACGCGCACACACACACACTTCGGCGGGCGGCCATAGAGGGTGGTGGTGGAAGGAGGGGGCTCGCAGCGTGTAAGGGGAGAGCTGGTGGCACATCGGGCTCAGAAGGGCGCAGGCCGGGACGATGTCAGAAGTGAAATTACTCCAAACCTTTCTTGGGGAAGCCATGTCTCCTGAAGTGTTGCCAACGTGTGCTGCAGACCATCGCTGTGGGCAACCTGATAAGCTTGTACGGGAAGCACGAGAAGCTGTGCAACAACCTGCTGACGAGGTTCGAGTCCGGACGCATCACCGACCTATACGACTACTTCTCCGAGCCGTGGGCCTACGCCTTGTTCCACGACCAGTTCGAGTCCTTCAATGAAAAAGCAAGGCACATGTACAGCCCTCATGAAGTGAGTAAGGTTGTTTGCTCTTTTACCTGCAGAATTGTTTTTGAGTGTATCATTTGCACAAAGCTTTAAAGTAAAAAGGGGGTTGTCTGTAAAGTCGGTTGATGGACGATAATTTTATGTGATAAAGTCACAAGAAAACATTGATGAAAAATTGCATACTTTTTAATTTTTAAATATTATTTACAGTTTTTTCAAATTTAATTTAAATAATTTGTTTAAATATAATCACAAACAATTAGTTAAAAAGTCCACTTTAACCTGTTTGATATTATATAAGATTTTCTCGCACGGTGGTTGGCTGGTTCTTGCACGCTTGGCTCAGACGGAACGTGACAATGAGTCATGCTTTTTCGTGCGTGCAGCCGGCATTCATCGATTTATAAGACGTTATCACGTTTAAAATATTTTTGTTATTTATTGTATTGTATATCCTGCACCTAATGTGGAATTGGTTTTGAGTAGAAAAATAAACAGTTATTTTATAGCTACCAAATTAATTACAATAAAAAAAAAACTTATTGTTTTTGTCTTAAAATCTGTAATAAATAATTTAATTTTATTCAGTTTAACTTAAATTATGATCAAAATACTATTGTGATTAAACAATTACGTAAAGAGTAAAATAACTGCACTGTATTTTCCCACACAGCTAGTGAACTCTTGAGTATATTTGATAATGATTCATTTACAAAGCAAACTAATGTTTTGCACTCGCCAGTGTCGGTCTCAATCCTCACTCGCGGCGTGGGTCGGAATTATCCTTCGCTCCTGGCTGTGCGAGCTGCAGCTAGGGTTACCAACTTTGTCAACATTACCATAAGGGATGCTTCCCCACTACTCAGTTGTTAAAATTAGACATCGAGTTTGAAAAAAATGTTCTTATGCAATTATGTATTTGCAAACAAGTCAGAATTATCATAGCAATTGACATTTTATTCTAAAATATCAGCATCACAGAAAATTACTTATCCGAAGAAAAAGTTTCAAATGTACTTAGTATTTTGTTTTCAGATAGCAATTTATCATTAACATTTTCAACATAGACAAGTGATACTTAAGATTATTCTCGGCTGCTGTATGAAACAGAAAATTTATCCTGGCTTGCATAGTAGGCATTAAGCTTAGTTTTATTATCAGCTGGAAGCTAGCCCCATCTCGTAATTTGCACACAAGCTTAAAATAACCAGTAAAATAGCCCTAAATGGTAATGTTCACATCCTATTCAACTATTACCTGTACTCGAAACAGCTGGGCTACTAAACGTGTGTCTCAAAGTCCACGTGTTGTTACAAAGAGGCAACCACGACAGGGGCGTAACAACCCTAAATGGGTAATGTTCACATCCTATTCAACTGGAAACAGCGAGGCTACTAGACGTGTGTCTCAAAGTCCACGTGTTGTTACAAAGAGGCAACCACGACAGGGGCGTAATAACCCTAAATGGGTAATGTTCACACCCTATTCAACTGGAAACAGCGGGGCTACTAAAGGTGTGTCTGGAAGAAGGGCAGGGGCGTAGCGGGGCACCGAGGGACCGAGCGCGCCCCTGTTGCAGCCGGCGGGGGCGAGGGCGCTCGCGGAGGCGCCCTGCTGCGACAGCGAGCTGGCCCGGCGGCTGGCCCGATACCTCGGCGAGAGCGCTGAGCACCTGCCCATGTACGCCGACCCCCGGCTGCTGAGGCTGCTGACCCACGAGCGGGAGTTCAGCCCGCTGCACCGCAAGCCCCCGCGCGTCGTGTCCTTCGCCCTCAACACCCTGCCGGCGGGCACCTGAACAACCACCGTGCACTGCAGCCAACCAACACAAAACAATGCCTGTGAAATAAATACAAAAATAAACCTAAAAAATATATTTTTTAAAACAATATTGCAACATTCTGCTTAAAAAAAAAAAACTATGATTTAACACTTTTTTTGCCTATTGCTATTAGATATATATTATGTCCAAATTGACCCAATGCCTTACATATCGCTAGTTATTTCTGGGTCAAATGTCATTTTAGAACCTTCCCTAAATAAGTGGTAATAGTTGCAGGAGAAAGTAAATTACATGTCTGTTTCAAGTAACTGATTGTGATGTCTAGTACAGAATCAATTTTGAACAGATTTATGAGTGACTACCAGGAGCAAGAATTGAAGCCCTTGAACTGGCGCACCAGCTGCGAGTCCCATTCATTCACAGGCTGCAAATAAAACTTTTTGTCATGACTTTCCCACAGGAATTTGAATGTCTTTAATCTCGGGTTGGGTGTCACTTTGGCCGAGGATCCGACTCCGCTTAAAACTTGTGAACTATGAAAGCTACAGAGTTGAAGTAAATATGTTTCATTAGAGCAGACTTTGCTCTTGGTCGTTATGCATGACTCATCCAATTAACATCTGCAGTTATGACATAAATGTTGGTGGGGTGCATCAAATGTAAGTCAGCGAGAGTTGTAACTCCGAAAGTAATAGACCAATTTGTGGGATTTAAACTTTAATTTGATTGTGAGTGAGAACTGAGTAGTGTTAGTTGAGTGGAATAATTGTAAAGTTACAAACTTTGAATTTGGAGCCATTAATCGCAAAATGCCTAAGCCAAAACTGGTTATGTTGGAGGAAAGAAAGAAATCAAGCAAAATCAGCCAAGCTGAAACAATTAAAAATGCAGAGAAGTGTCGTAGGTATCAAATGAGACAAAAAGTAACCAAGAGAAGTGAGCCAGTGGGGCAAATCGAACCCCTGAAAGAGGCGTGAAATCTGCGCTCGATACAGCCTCAGCCTTTCACCTCGCAAGAAGTGATGGGGAATGTAGAAAATTGTTTGGTGGATATATTTTCTGATGATTCTAATATAAATATGGATTCACATGAGCCATTGGTTGTGAATGATGGGTCCAGTTTGTCGCAGTTTGGTGACATAATTTTTGGTGTTGCAATTTTTCTGGTGAGGCTGCCAGACCGTCAAGACACTCATCGAATTCACATTAAAAAATAAAGCAACATAAATTTTATTAAATTATTTTATTTATTCATACCCAAAATTTCTGTTCAGCACGATGGAAATTCATGAAACAAACCCCTGGCGGCTGTAGTCCAAAACACAGCCTACCCAGAATTTATTTTTATATTTATTGATAATTCGGTCCTTTAGAGGAACGATGTCCTTCAGAAACTCTTGCCGCGAGGCGGTGCACACCCGTGTATTTGTTGCAGCAATTCGGCCACATGCCTCTGCCAGTCCTACACTGGGGATACACCAGAGATAAGAAGCAACAAACTTGTTTCAAAGTCCTCCAAGCAATAGACTCAGACAAAATTTGCTTACTGAGCATGACGACACCTGTTGAAGATCCCTCCGGTCACTTAGGCCATTACTGCCCATTGCCCTGGTGTTGACCCCTAGGGGGCAAAGCAGACGTGTGCAGTGCAGTGAACAGACCGGCCCGCGCCGCAATGATTTAGGGTTAATTTAATCCTTTTCTTCATTTACTCAGGGCCGGCGCATCCATATAGGCGAACTAGGCAACCGCCTAGGGCGCCAAGTAGCTGGGGGCGGCGTAGCATGACACATAACAGCTGATATAATATGTTTAACGATTATTGAAACTAGATGAAAATGGATTTTTGTAACAGTTTGGAATGTTTATATTGATATAAGTAATTATTTAAAGTTCACGGTGACCTGTTTATGATTTGTAATAAGTAAAAAAGTAAAAAAAAAAAACACAAGCCTGCTTACATTTGATTGTTGACAAAATCTTAGGCTTACGTGATGTATTTTCAGGCAAGGAAAATTTTTTGGGGTGTCCGGTGATGAGGGGGGGAGGGGGGGGGGGGGCATTAAAGGTTTTTCGCCTAGGGCGCCAAATTACCTTACACCGGCCCTGCATTTACTTAATCCTTTGTTTAACTCAAGTTGGGTCTTTCGTGTTTTTATCATTGCCCTGTGTGACACGTGGCTGAGCGTGTGTGGTCATTCTGTTTCCGGGTCATCAAGACTCCGCGAACCCTTGCGAACTTCCCTCGAGCTAAAACTTCCGAAAGTGTTTCAGATATCAAAGAATGCCAGACGAGCTTCTCTCACGCACAGGACAGGTCAGCTACTTGGTCAGCACCATGTACAAGGGTGGTTTGTCGAATAAATCCTGCTGGTGTATTCCATAGTTTATTTCCTTACGTTCTGAGCATTCCCGTAGTTACTAATTACTGTGTGTGTGGCATCTGAGAAGGCCAGTAAGGGCATAAGAAGTCACCTCTGCCGACGTATCCACTGCCTCCGGCCATGAGGCCAATAACCCCCCTGAGATAGTCTCGTGTATTTGTGCACATAATCACTGATTGGCGCCGGGCACAACCGCCAGCATTCAAAACCAATCCGTGAGGCAGTGGGATGGACGTCAAACAATTCTGAATGAATAATCAGCGTTGTGGGTAGTCGGCACGGAAAAGCCCGAAGCAGTACAGGAACTGCCAGGACTTTGGCCATTCTCCAGCAGCATGGACCAGGGCCTGAACGGTGGCAACACAGACCATACCAAGTGCCTCCACTTCAAGGGAATCACTGTGCAGTCCCGCAGGAAAAGGTAAGAGACTCCTACCGGCTAACCCCTTAAGTACGCACATATGAAGCAAGCAAGGGGCCTCCTGCATCCACTTGCCTAGTACCATGAGCTATTGATATATCGGGGAACTTACAGTCGGGAGTGGATCTAGAGGTGGGCAGAGGAAGTAACTTACTCCGGGTTCTGGGCCAGAGAAGGCGCAGGATGGGCCGAAATTATTTTGTTGTACCTTGAATATGTACAGGATTTAGTTAATATAATAAAAGTAAGATTAATTACTGTCGCGTACCCGTCTTCGTAGAATACGTGGAGACGTGGCGGATGTCTCTCGGCCGTTTTCTTGTATTGCCCGGCGCCAGTTCTCTCGCGTAGAGCAGCCTCCTGCGGGGAGGCAGGGGTGGACCGTCCGGCCCGTGCAGCTGCCGAGGGACGTCTCGCGCGCTGGAGAAATGTGCGGTGCAGGCTAGTGTTAGTCCACGTGTTTTGGCCCGCGGACACGCCGGATACAAAACAACACTCACGCACACGGTAAAGAAAACGATAAAAGAGATTATAACACACTATAGAACAGAACCCAAAAGCGATAATAGCGGCGAGTTTATGGAGCGTCTTGCGGCCGCGTCTAGCCTCGAAGGTGGCTCGCACGGGACTGGAGACCAGGACGCCGGCAGTCACAACATGCTTGTTTTCATTGGAAACTTCTGATTTAGCGGCTGAAGTGGCGTTAATACCAAAACGCAAAACTTCGGAAATCTTCGGAAATTCTTGCAGGGAACCGAAACTACGTGAGTTGTAGGCTTCCCGTGGTCTACATCGCTGACTACCATAATTTACGAATCGAATCGGGGCCGCTGCGATACCTTCATTTTTGTACTTGTGTTGTAGCAATAAATACGGCGCGGGTGACACTACAAAAGCAATAAATATATTTGAATTAATGAATGCAAATAAAAGTAAATTTATCAATTAAATTGTAGATTTTATTTCACTCCTTCTTTGTATCCATACAAAATAGTGATAATTCAATAAAAATGATTCAATTTTATTCATAAAAGTATGCAGAGGTTGATTTTATCATACTAAAGATAGAAAAATTAAAAAAAAAAAAATTCCTCAAAAAAATATAATATTTTTAATGCCTAAATGGTTTGGTTGCAAAAACCTATTAAGGATCAGTCTCAGGCCGAATATGATATTTCATTTTCGTCTGGAACAATCATTTCATCATGTTTTGTTATGACGTCACGTTAAACTATTAGTGATGGGTCGTTCGTTAACGATTCGTTCAAAAAGAACGAATCTTTGAGAGAACGAAATCTTGCGATTCGTTCGCGATGTAAAGAACCGGCTCTTTGAGAGCCGGTACCTTGAAAGATTCGGTAGAACGAAAATGCGGAGAGAACGAGAGAACCAACCGGCTCTTTGAGAGCCGGTACCTTGAAAGATTCGGAAGAACGAAAACGCGGAGAGAACGAGAGAACGAGATGAGAGAACCGGCCACGCGCCCGGTCTGATTCGTTCGTGAAATGATTCATGACGTCAGGAGTCTGAAGAATTAGTAATCACAGCGTGAGCATGTTCATAAGAGCGAACGATAACTGATCAAATAAAATAGGGTAACATGAAAAGTATCTATACCTGAAAATGTCAACTGTTAAGTAGTGGTTTAAAATTGCGTTTTCACATTCACATACACAAATTTGGGGGGGAAAAAAACATGAATTAAAAATAACAGGGAAAGTAACTACAAATGTTCACACTTACCATTTAGGTGTTAATTAATGTACCTACTTCATTTTTCTCTCTTCATACTGAATCGCAGTAGTAGTATTCAATTTTTGTCTTTTTTTCTCTAAATGTGTTGGTCTACATGTAAACACTTTACTCTCTCTAGAGTGTAAATAGCCTGTATATTAATATTTGTAACTTAAAAAGTAATACAATATAAATAATCTTGTTTCATATACGCAACTGTGATTCACTGGCTACGAAAAGCAATGTTCAAGTACTAGCTATAATAGTGCGATTACAAATTAAAGTTAAGAAAGATCACTTTCGTACCTAACATTCTTAGATTTAATGCTCCCGTATTATATAGAATCACTGCATGAAGCATTTGCAGCGATCAACAGTCAATAATTTTATAACAGTCAGTATACAACTAGACGTTTGAAATTTCATTTACCCATGCAGAGTAGATAAAGATAACCACCCACGCGATCCAGCCTCCTCTCGTTATCGGGTCACGCGATAACGAGGGGAGGCTGGAAGCAAACACGTAGCCAATACTCTAAAGGATGAACGAGTTACGACACCTGATAAAAGAGCCAGATCCTATTCACAGAAAAGAACGAAATGACCGAGATGAACGAATCGTTCTGAACGAATCTTTCACGGAACTGATCCGAAAGTACCGGTTCGGTCAAAAGAACCGTTCTGCCCATCACTATAAACTATCGTCCGTAAACCGACTTTACAGACAACCAATTATTATTTTTTTTTTACGAGAATCGATTTGATTGAATTGATTTGAATATCATGGGCATTTTAAACCTCGATTGATTATGTAGCTGCAATGATCGATTACTCTCTATCAACGTTTTATGTACCTAACTCCCAAGGTCTTGCCTAACTCCATGGTTCTTATATCTGTGGATTTTGGTAATACAACTCGGTGACGAATGGTGTGGCTGCTGGTTATCTTTACGACATGGCATGAACTATTGTAGTTGTGATTTTCTTAAATTATATAATTACCTGAGTCGCCAAATTAAAATTTTGTCAATGTTTGTTGATGCGGTAGGTCAATAACGATGTAAGTGTATGCGTGGTGAACAATTACTTATATTTTAGTATCGTGTTATTTCTTTCATTTACACCAGAATTATTTAATTACATTAACATGATATACTTGCAAATTCGTGCATGCACGAGGTAAAATATTCCATAAGTTCTTATTTCTTTTTTCTATTTTTTTAATTCGCTGATTTTAGAAAAGGATAGCCGGCATTAATTGAAAATATCATTCCTGGCTACGAATAAAGAATTCCCTTACGCCAAAAGCTAGATTGAAAATAATGGCACTTGCGTGAAGCGAAAAGTATTAGTATTGTTTTAAGAAGCATTTTTAAAATTCAAATACAAGGTTATATCATACAGTAAATATCAACGACATCGGTTTACATATAATTAGTAATAATTTCATGTTTATGTATAAATGAAGGCTTTGCTTATGTTGATTGTAATAAATGTATTAATAAATAATAATAAAATAAAAATAAATATTGTGGTTGGGCTTGAACTATTATCTATCCTACAAAATAGAGTATTTAATTTGATATTTCCTTTTGACGTCCCTGTGTGAAAATCAAATATTACATGTTTTGTTTCTTATTTGAACTTACCAAGAGGCAGCAGATAGACGGGTGTAACAACCTTGCTCACTGCAAGTCCTGGGTAGAATGAGCTGTGCTGTCCGCCAGCTGATGGCTGGCAGGTTCATATAGTTTGCTGGGTAGCTAATGATGCAGTTGGCAATTCCCAAGCACCAGGCACAGTTGACAGAATCTCTTTTCTGAATATTAGTCATATTTTAAAGGGGCGGACACAAAGATCATTATAGTTTAGTTTTAAATTAAATTTTATAACCTTGCAATGGTGTTTAAAATGATAGCTGGTTAATAATGCCAATGCTAGTTTCCACATTTTCAAAATCGTTTTATGATTTATGATTAGCTGTCAGTGATGGCCTTGGAAAGTTTAAGTTGGTGATGTCCTACTATCAACCAACTACTACACCTACTAGCTGTCAAGATTAGAACTCTTAGCCAAGCATAGTCCGCCAGCCATCAGCGTTCCACCTAGCATTACAATATTCCATATTTAATTTTAAGATTTTCAGGAAAGCCTTTTATTAAGACAGTAAAATATAATAGCTATTTGGGGGAAAAAAATGTTTTTCCACTATAGCCTATGCATAACACTTTTTGCATCTTTGAACGTTCCTATAGTACACGTGAAATGTCTTGCGAGTTGGGTGGAAATTCATTGCTCAGACTGGACCTGTAGTGCCAATGTTCGACTTGGCGTGACCCAGTTACACAGCAACTGTTCTAAAATTATCATTAATCATAATGATCTACGTAGGTATCGCTCGCTATTCATTGAATGAACAAATTTTTTGAACGGGTGTGGCGCTCCAAGAAAAATGCTACACCTAAGTATATTTCCCAACCTCCTTGGTCACGCCCCCAATGCTACTTAATGCTTTCCGCTACTTCCCCTTCCACCTCACTTGTACTCTCCCACTTCTCACTCCGAGCTGACAGCTGCATGTTAGACAGGTGAAACGTAACACCAAACTGTACTTTTAATTCTGTGTGTGCTGCTCAGTGACTGCAGTACACTTGTGTATTTGCTTCTTACAGGTCAAAGATAAAGCTTCGATTGAAGGACAAACACGAGAACGAAGTTGACTTGGACGTTTCCTCCGACGACACATTTGAAACGTTGCAGCAGCGGACGGAATCTGAGATTGGCTTGTCTCTCGACTTGAAGCAGTTCAGTCACTGCGGTCAGCAGATAGACCCAAAGAGGAATGTGTTTGAATATTTCAAATGCCTTAATGATGGTGTGTTATCACATTTTGCTGTCTATTCTAGTTTTGCGTAGTTTACGCCATACATACTAAAGACAGTAAAACGAGGAAAGTTATAGGCTTGCTACAAAAAAAAATGATTAACTTCAAAATACGTTTTAGTATTTTTATTTATATGAAGTTAAGGTACTTGATTTATGCTAAATAAAACTGTCATAGTTATCATTATTAAAAATTTTTAATAAATTATACTATATAATACAAAATGTTGACTAATGTGCTTCATTAATTTAATTTTATTGCTTTATAAGTAGTTTTACATTTGTTTTACATTAAATGTTCTGATGTTTAATTCAAATTTAAAGTATTGCTCTATTGTACTGTTGCAAATAGTAATTATGCACATGTTTGTTGTAATTTGATTACAACAATGATTGGGAAATGCAGGTAGACTGGCACAGCAACACACACTTCAAGAAAATAAACATTATTAATACATATAATAAATATTATACAATAGTCCAATACATTTGATGCAACATAAGAAAATTACTTAATGGCAAAAGAGTTGAGCTGTCGACTACAGCTTTCAGCTCGCTCAGCTCTGAATAGCTAGAGCAGAAGAAATATTTACAATTAATTCATTAAAAAAGGTTTAGTTTCCATCAACCGTGAAACTAAAAAGAGAAACTCTGTTTCCAGTTCTGTTGGTTTGCCTAAAGTTCACCTACGACTCCTAATCAAGGCCTTATCTACCCTTTAAGACGCCCGATTCTATTTCATTTGGATTGACTGATATTGTTCCACAAGCTGCCAGGTCTATAGTCCTTGTATTTTCTTACAAGGTCGGGATTTTTTTTTATATATAAAAAACTTTAGGTACCAAGAACAGAAAAATTGTATATCAAGCCATTAATGCAGCTTTGTGCATCGAGTTTTGTATTTTCACCACGTACCAGTTTTTTTGTGGTCGGACGATGGCTGCCACAGTGGATTTTAGTTGACAAGAAATAAAGAGCAGTTGAAATCCATAAGTTGTCCATGAGACTTTATTTTCATTATTTAGGGCAACATTTCTACAAAATATGATCAGTAGTTTCGAACCTAACAAATATTTCAAGTGATTATGAACGTAACACGGACCAATTAGAGCTATCTGGAGGTCTGACTTGCTACACCCTATACATCAGCTTATTGGCGAGTTTTTCTCAGTCCATTGCCACTAGAAAGTGCGCATGTCACATTCAGAAGAAAGATTCATTATTTGAAGCAAAAGATTCACATGTACTATGCTATCATTTTATAGTATATTTATTTAATTTGCACCATCGGGGCAGTTTAGCAAAGGTACAATTTTCTGTAAACAAATTTGTGTGCGAAAGAAAACTGTATTCACAGTTTCCTGCATTTTGTGCAGTATGAAAGACCCTCTTTCTGTACTTTCCTGTAAATGGGAGGGCAGCAGAACACTGGCTCCCAGGAGATGGTCCTGGTCATGCCTCGTGTGTGTCGTGTGCAGGGGACGGCGAGCCAGCGGCCGGCCAGGAGCCCCTGGAGCAGCGGCCGGGCAGAGCCGGTGCGTCCCCCGCACTGGGCCCCAGCGCGGGTACGTGCCACGTGACGCCAGCTGCACTTCCGTCGTGATGAGTGTTAAACATTGCGTGGTCCTATCTACCACACTAAACCTCCCGATGCCATATACTGCCTTTCTACTTTATACAATATTGACAACACAGTTGAGGCCCTGATTTCCAGGAGTGGACCTTGCCTCATGGTTTTTGACCAGCTTAGACCTTTTTAGGTAATAATGCAATGGTTGTTATGAATTTGCTTTATTTAATACAACGTTTGACTTTCACATGCACAAAAATATTTTTTTTTCCTTAAAAATATTCTTTTTGAAAATAAATATATTTTATTTTATATGAATGATACCATATGAGGATGTGCATTATAAACATTAAATTATTTATTTATTCACAAGAAAAAGAAAGTTTCCAGAGACGGTGTTGTGGTGTGCTCTTGGTGTGTGGGAGGTGTTCATGGAGTGATCAGGTGTCTGTCTCTCGCGCTGCACACATGCAGCACCGGGCACCAACGGCCCTTGTGATAATTCTGCAGCACTGGCCCGTGCCGAGTTGCTGCTGGCTGGGACAGTAACAGGCAAAGGACATCTGTTGCAACAGTTGGAAAACTAAGAGGTCATTCCGTAGGCCACTCCCACAGGTGTATAAGCACGTCTGCTGACCAGTTGAGGCAATCTTATCGGTTTAGCGATACCTGTGAGTAATCATGGTCAGCGACTTGGAATGGCGAGGGAGGCTTCAGGGTTGAAGAGAGGAAGACCTGAGATTGTGTTTGTGGCAGGTTTCGACTGTATGAATGACTTGAGGATTAACAAACCACGAGCCAAACACTGGAGCTTACGGAGGCATACTTGGCCTGCCTCTGACAACTAGTTGTTGAACATGCATGCAGTCACAAACTCCTGTCTGAAGGGAATTATAAAGGTTTCAACTCCATGCTAGCCATGCTGTGGTGACTGCACGGATGCCATTAGGCTGAGGGATTCAGGACAGCCTTTAATTATGAATGTCAAAAGCTATCCCTTTAAATACAATATGCCACTTATTTGTTAGTATGCTAAAAGGTTTAGTGTACATTTAATTATTAAAATTGCTTAAAAATCCACAAACTCAGCCAAGAAATATTTTTGTAAATGTTAATGATGCATTGTGGCTCTGTTTTATAACAACTTTATTATGTAATTTTGCTGTTTATCGATCTAGGCAAACCTTCAGTCAACTCCAAAAACTTATTCTCTGTAGGGATTTTATTAGATTAGTTACAAAATTTACACTCAAATAAAGTAAAAATTGTGGATCTTCTTAGATGAACGTTATGTGCAACAAGTTTAACATTTCTTACTTTAATACCATGTTGGCTCATACAATTTGTTTCAGATGAATTCCTGACGACTGACCCTGGAGGGGGTGAAGCATTGTTCACCGAGACAGATGGTTCTGTGAGAGAGAGCATCGCAGACTCTGAAGTGCACGCTGACGCCTCTGACGGGGAAGCTCTGGCGGACCTGAGCGACGGCAGCGACGTGGCGATGGAGGTCGTGGAGGACTGCGGGCAGCTTCTGCAGGACGACAGCAGTGGCTTGTCGATGGCGGACATGAAGAGCAAGTACCTGGGGGTGGAGTACGAGATGGGTGCCCTGGAGGTGAACGGGGGACCCGCCTCCGGGTTTCTGCGGGACGACAGCTGCTACCAGGACCGGGAGGACGCTGTCAGGACAGGCGGGACTGCCGTGCCATCGAGCAGGGATGGTGAAGAACAGGGGAAGGTGAAGGCGGAGTCTCCGGCCACGGGAGACGAGGTCGACGAGGGTGGCACTCGAGTCCGCGACGTCGCCGATGAAGCCTCCGATGAAAAGGATGTGTCGGAGGGGCAGAGCACAGACGAAAGCAGCAGCGATTCCGACAGTTTCGGAGAAGTCCCGGAGGAAGTGAACTTGGTACAGTTGTGTCGACTCTGTGGGCAGGAGAAGAGCAGTATGGTGTTCATATTCGGGGATGAGGGCATCAACTTGTGCCTCAAAGAGAAAATAAACTCCTGGCTGCCCCTGAACGTGAGTATTGTTTCTTCTTGTTAGTTTGACAACTGAAGTTACAGCTGTTATATAGACATGCTACATTCCAGATGAGCAGAAAACAGTTTTCTTATAACGTTTACCTAACAGTTTATATTTGACGAAAGTAATTAAAATGTATAAAAAAATATAAAAGGTTAGTGGGAAACTAAATTAAAGTGTAAAATGGAAACGGGTACTCTGTAAGAATATTTTTAAATATGAAAAAATAAATAAATAAATTTCTACGCAGATGTAAATTTCATTGGATGTGCTAGCTTCCTCAAGCAGAAAGAGACTTGACGAACTGCTTGGTCACCAACTTAACAGCTGGTCACTGCCGCTTGCTGCCTGAAGAAGAAGCTAGTCCAACTGGAAAATTGTTGCATCAAAGTACAAATGTGATTTCTCTTGTGTGTATATTGAAACACTCTAAAACCATAAATGCTTGCTAATTTATTTTTAATGTTCTTAATGTATTCTTTTTAGACCAATTAATTACAAATTGTTTTATTGTAAAATTTCAACATGTGAATTTTGCCACTATTTTTGGTGGAGTAGTATTAAAAAAAACAGCTATTATAAAATATGATAACACAAAAAATTCCCTATTTTAAGAACTAAATTGTACTAAAAATAAAACCATAAAGCCTTGTCTCTACTGATCATGTGTCAGCATGTGCTGTTGTGCACGTGTATGTATGTATGTGCTGGGCAGGTGAGGAGAACCGACCAGTTCCCGAAGCAAGTGTGCGACG